>NC_141689.1:1274660038-1275278685 GCF_964263255.1 Lissotriton vulgaris
ACACCTACTTGCCAGTCCCCAAACCTTCCCTTAACTTCATGTTAGTCACCCCTATGGTAGGCCCACGGGCAGGGTGCATTGTAAGTATAAGGTAGGACAGGCCTGACCAAGTTGGCATGTCCTAAAAGTGAATTACAGCCATATTCGGATTTCACTATTGCGAGGTAACCTGCTCGCCATTAGTTAGAATGGGCTGCCAGGATTATTAATGCTATAATCCTAGCTGGCTCGTTGAGCATGGTGCAATGTCGAGTTTGGTATCCCTGAACTCGGGGTTTAATTACGCATCCGTTGGTGTGGATGGTTTTTGGACTCTGGGTTTGAAAATAGCACTTTTAGAAAGTGGCTATTTTATTGTCTAACTATTTCTGGTTTCTGCTGGTTTGGTGTGTGTGTGACAGGAGCTGGGTGGCTCCAGAGATCTGATGAGTCAGTGTGGGATGAGTGGGACATTTGCTTTGAGAGTAGGGGGAGAGTAGCTTCTGATAGCCTGCCCTGCCTGATACAATGCTGGCTCCACCTCCTGCCAGGCGACTGATGGCTTTGTGCCTGCCATGGACGATCCTAGCCCCACCTCCTACCAGGAGGCCGATAGCTCTGCTCCTGCCAGTGACAATACTAGCTCCACCTCCTGCTGGGCGTCTGAGGACCCAGCCCTGCTCAGTGAATAGGCCAGGTGCCTCTGCCTGGCTCCACCCACAACAGACCCAGGATGTTGGGAAATTCCCCTGCATGGACAAAGGGATCAAAGCCAAAAAGAGGGTATAAGAGAAGGACCCCTGAACCAAGAATTTAGATCACTTCTGACAAGGAACCCGGAAACCAAGGACAAGAAGCCTGCTGATCCAAGGACTTGCCTACCCCTTCTGCCAGTGTGCTATTTGCTGGGGGGAATCCTGCATTGCTTCTTTATTTTTGTCAAGGAACCAGGAGAGAGGAACTGTGTGTGTACTCTCAAACTTTGCTAAGAAAATCTCCAAGGACTGGAAGAGTGCCAGTCTCCTGTTGAAGTCACAGGGCTAAAGGACTTCATCTGCTAAAAGTGCTTATTGCTGGAACGAGAATCCAGTGCCTCTGAATGGAACCAGCAATCTCGACGCCGGCGGACGTCGCCGAATCCAGCCCGACATAGTGAGTATCGGCTCCAGTGTCCCGCTTCCTCGACGCCGGCCGCCGGGCCCGATCGATGCCAGCAGCAACGCCAGTGAGTAGGGAGTTCGGCTCCAGCTCCAAGGGACCTCGTGTCTGCACTGCTGCTGATCGCCTCGACTTCAAAGCCCTCTCGACTCCGTGAGCGCTGCTCACCCTGGCAACAGCATCATCGACATCGACGACTACTGAGGTCTGGTCGACACAGACGACGCGACGCCGGATTGCTCGACGCCGCTGATCATCGTGTGCTTCATTTTTCAAGGTACTGTGTTGTGGGGGGGCCGTGTGACTCCGGGCTCGACGTAGCGCTCCTCGCGGTCGACGCCGAACCTTTGGTTTAACTTTACCTCGACGTCATGTGACTCCCGTGTGGGTTACATTGTTGCCAAGAACTGTGTTTTCAAGAAGAAGAGTTGCTTTTGAGACTAAAGACTTTGTGCTAAGAAGAAACTACATTTGAACTATTATTTTTCCTTCCAAGAGTATTTATTAAGATTGTGCATATTTTTGTCGTTATTTGGTCTTGTGCTAAGCCTTATATAAAAATCCTTATTTTTATAATACTACTGTGTCATGTCCATTTGTAGTGTATTCACTTTATTACTGTATGTGGTCATAAATGCTTAACACACAGCCTCTGAGATAAGCCTGTCTGCTCTGCCAAGCTACCAAGGGGGTGAGCAGGTGTTATCAAAGGGTGTGATCCCCTTGCCCTGACTAGAAAAGGTGTCCCTATTTGTCAGAAGTGCATACCTCTGCCAACTAGAGACAGCCGGTTCTAACAAAAACCTTTCCTAAAGAGGCAGTTGCCGGATCCAAGGAAAAACCCCACTGCATATTATAAGAAATCGATAGAGGCGGCGTCCTCCACAGTGAAGACGCTAGCTGACAGTTATTTTTTGGCTTGTTGGTACCAGTGGATATATGGAGACAAATCCATATGAAGGACCATGCGTTGGAGCTGGGTGGCACATGGGATGAGATCAGAGCATGGGATAAATAGCGCAAGCTTGGTGAGAAGCCCAAAGCAGAGCTATTGGCTTTACCGGGGCGTATTATCACCTACATGCACTCCCTTATCCTATGGTGGGTTACTGAGGCAGGTTACTCCAAAAGGTTCTCATGTTAGGGACAGCACCCCATGAGGAAAGTTCAACCCATCTATCATCCTGAAATACCGGAACTGCGCAACTCCACACATACTGTAATAAGACCGCGAGTCGACGCTCGGTTTCAAGTGCAATGGATCTACACTACTTGAAAAAGGAACGAGGTCCTTTCCCTAAAGAGTCTGTTGCCGGATCCAAGGAAAAACCGCAGTGCATAATATAAGGAATTGACATAGGCGGCCTCCTCCACAGTGATGACGCCAGCTGACATAGTTTTTTTTTGGCTTGTTAGTACCGGTGGATATATGGAGACAGGTCCAAACGCAGGACCATGCGTTGGAGCTGGGTGGCACATGAGATGAGATTAGAGCATTGGATAAGGAGCGCAAGCTTGGTGGGAAGCCCAAAGCAGAGCTATTGGCTTTACCAGGCCGTATTATCACCTACATGCACTCCCTTATCCCGTGGAAGAGAGTGGATTAAGTTAAGTTGACTGTGTCTCATGAGAAGGAGGACAAGAGTGTGTCGGAGTTCTTTACCAGATTTGAAGGGCTGTTTATATATTTGAATGGTTAGGATTTGTCACAAGAGAGTGGTGTCCGTGTGTTTGTGAACAGATTTGTCACTAATTTGGTCCCTGAGGTTGCAACCAGGTTGCAAGCCTCGGAAAGTACCTAGACGACTTCCTCTCCATTGGTCATATTGAGTATGGCACAGTATTATGAGCATAGATAGAATGAGGACAAGGAAACTGTAGAGAAGAAGTCAAAAGATATGAAGACGAGGGTGTTGATGCAGCAAGTTGCAAGAGGAAGAGGAAGAGGACGTGGTTCAGGTTCAGGTCCACGGCCAACTCGATCTAACAGGGGTCGTGCTTCAGGTGCACCTGTGGCACCCAACCAATGTGTGTACTGTAAGAAAGATGGACATTGGCGGAGCAAGTGCCCGGGACTGTTGCAGAGAGGTGGGGCTCCAAGAGGTCGGGGTTTTGGAGGACGTGGAGGAGGAGGCCGAGGGGGATACAGTCAGAGGACATATCTTACAATAGGCAGAGCGGGAACTATTTTGACGACCCTCTGGGAAGACAATACTACCATGACGACTATGATATGGACTAAGTGACAGGGTTGTCTCACAGTTATGACAGCCAGGGTCAGGGCAAGGGACTACTTCCGGTGCCTGTAGATCAGCGTGGACCAGATGTTACTGCAGATCGACAAGGTACTACTGAAAAAAAATTGTGTTGATACAGGGGCTATGAATAGCTCTGTTTCCCGCTCACTGGTCACGGGGGCTGCTCTGTCTGGCAAAAACAATGTTTTGGTGGGTTTTTCAGGCATACCAGTTGTTAGCCCCATTTCCAAGCCTCTCTCTTTGACTATTGGCCGCTTTACGGTGGACTCACCATTTCTACGGACGTCAAATTGTGGGGAGAACTTACTAGGATTGGTTCTATTAAAAAGGTTGCGTGCACCAGATTACTGTTTCCCAGACGGTGTTTGCAAGACTCTTGGTCTGCAAGTGGCTAGCGACAAACAATGCCTTGCCAAAGATGCCCCCCTTCCTTCTGAGTTCCGAGATGTACCACACATGCTATAGGCTACAGGTGATACTGATGTGGGTTTGCTTCAGATCCCGCCAGTCTGTATACAGATCAAGAATAATGCAATATTGCCCAGAATTTCCGAATACAAGATATCCTAGGCAGGAGAAAGGGCTTTGTTGCAAATAATACTGGAATTGATTAAGTCTGATGTGGTTGAAGAGACAGCAGCAAATGTGTGCAATAGCCCTATTCTCCCTATCCTAAAAAAGACACCATTGGACTCTTCTGATGCCCCCCTGATGTTTATCGTTTTGTCACTGACCTTAGAGAGGTTAATAAAAGTGTGGTTTCCCAGTATCCTGTTGTCCTTGACATTACAATGATCCTGACCATGATCCCCCCATCAGCCAAATTCTTTCAGTGATAGATTTGAAAAATGCTTTCTTTAACCACATTGCTGCTGTGCATTTTCCCCCACTTTGCTGACTTTTCATTTACTCCATGTTTCATGACGAGCTCAGCTCGTCATCAGCACAGCTTCACTGTGCCTCATGACGAGCTGAGCTCGTCATGAGCATCGAAGGGGTTAGTATTCCAATCCATCCAGATAGCTGATATCTATTTGGATTTGCAATAGCCAGTTGGAGCTTTAGATTTTGTTGTGCTCTACAAGACAATACAAAAAACCCAAGTATTTTGGTAATGTGTTGCATCAATACGTTGACGAACTCCTAGTGGCATCGGACACTGAAAAAGGATGTAAAGAATCAGTGGTTAAATTACTACTGCATTTGACACACCATGGACACAAGGAGCTCCATAACTAAGTTCCAATATTGTCAACTGGAACTCACTTACTTAGGCCACCTACTGTTAAAGGAGGGTCGCAAACTAACACCTGAGCGCATAGCGGCTATCACTATTATGCCTGTTCCTAAGACGCAAAGCGAGGTACGCGCGTTCCTGGGGATAACTTTGCCTTATCTGCACTGGATCCCAAACTTTTCCTTACTAACAAAACCCCTTCTGTACCTCACCACCAAGGACGTGCATGAATCACTACCCTGGACACCTGCATGCCAGCAAGCTTTTGAACAATGAAAGGTTGAGCTTTGTTCTGCTCTTGTTCTTGGTACTCCTGACTACCAGAAGTCTTTTGTGCTCTATGTACATGAGGCGGACGTTTGTGCGCTTTCTGTTCTAACACAGGGTTTCGGTGATAAGGAGAGACCCTACGCTTACTTCTCCGATATCCTTGTTAATGTTGCAAGAGCGCTCCTGAGTTGTCTGAGAGCTAATGCAGCGGTGGCGGTATCTATCAGACAATCAGCAGGGCTCGATCTTGATACTGACCTCACAGTTATGGTACCTCATGCTGTGGACATGTGTTTGAACAAGACAAAGACGCAGCACCTCACAAGTGCGCGTCTCAATGGATATGAGCCAACATTATTTGCTCTGAAACATTACCATCAAAAGATGTACTACCTTGAACCCAGGCGCGTTAATACACCTCCCTTTGGAAGAAAAGGACAATGATATCCATGATTGTTTATTTCAGGCCAAGGAGGAAACGAAGGGATGGGTAGACCTGACTGATGTTCCCTTATCTGACTCCAAAGGGGAACTATATGTCGATGGCTCTGGTTTCAAATTGCCGGATGGCACTACTACTGCTGCGTACGCAATCACCATGTTACACACTGTAGTTGAGAAATCTCACATTCCATACCAGTCGGTCCAAGCTGCAGAGTTAGCTGCCCTCCTTAGGGCCTGTGAATAAGGGACTGGCTGTTAATCAATCAATCAATTAATTTGTAAAGTGCGCTACAGAATGGGCATGCCAGCGTTCACATCTCAAGGCGCTGAAGGGAGGGGGGCTGCCGCTACTGCTCGAATAGCCAGGTCTTGAGGTATTTCCTGAAGGTCAGATTGTTTCGCGGTCAGTCGTAGGTGTGCGGGGAGGGAGTTCCATATCTTGGCTGCCAGGTAGGAGAACGATCTTCCTCCGGTGGTAGTTCTGCGAATCCGATGGACGGTGGCGAGGGCGAGGGCGAGGCTAGAGGAGCGGAGCTGGCGGGTGGAAGTGTAGAACGACAGGCGGTTGTTGAGGTATACGGGGCCTGTGTCGTGGAGCGCTTTGAGTGTGTGGGTGAGCAGCCTGAATGTGATCCTCTTGCTGACGGGGAGCCAGTGCACGTTTCTCAGGTGGGCAGATATATGGCTGTGGCGAGGGATGTCGAGGATGAGTTGTGCGGAGGCGTTCTGTATGCGTTGAACGCATTTCTGAAGTTTGGCTGTGGTTTCTGCATACATGGCGTTTCCGTAGTCCAGTCGGCTGGTGACGTGGGCCTGGGTGACCATCTTTCTGGTTTCGGTGGGGATCCAACGGAAGATCTTTCGGAGCATGTGCAGGGTGTGGAAACATGAGTACGAGACTGCGTTGACTTGCTTGGTCATCGTGAGGGAGGAGTACAGGATGAATCCCAGGTTGCGTGCGTGGTCCGTGGGTATCGGTGCGGTGCCCAGTGTCGTAGGCCACCAGGAGTCGTCCCAGGCGGATGGGGATTGACCGACGATGAGGACTTCCGTCTTGTTCGAGTTGAGCTTCAGATGGCTGAGCTTCATCCATTCTGCGACATCTTTCATTCCGTCCTGGAAGATGGCTTTGGCGGTGAGGGAGTCTTTGGTGAGGGAGAGTATCAGTTGGGTGTCGTCGGCGTAAGAGATGATGTTGATGTTGTGTTTGCGTGCGATGGCGGCGAGGGGGCTCATGTAGATGTTGAAGAGGGTAGGGCTGAGTGAGGAGCCCTGGAGTACGCCGCAAATGATCTTGGAGGCCTCGGAGCGGAAGGGTGGGAGGCGGACTCTCTGGGTTTTATCGGAGAGGAATGATGTGATCTAGTCTAGGGCCTTTCCTTGGATCCAAGTGTTGTAGAGGCGGGTTATAAGGGTGCGGTGGCAGACGTGTCAAAGGCTGCCAAGAGGTCGAGGAGGATGAGGGCGGCTGTCTCTCCGGTGTCCATCAGGGTCCTGATGTCATCGGTGGCTGTGATGAGGGCGGTCTCTGTGCTGTGGTTGGCTTGGAATCCGGACTGGGATGGGTTGAGCGAGTTGTTTTCTTCGAGGAATGCTGTCAGCTGTTTGTTGACAGTCTTCTCGATGACTTTAGCCGGGAAGGGGAGGAGAGAGATGGGTCGGAAGTTCTTGAGGTCTTTGGGGTCTACACTGACAGCCAGTATGCGTTTGGTGGCCCATAATTTTGGGTGCCTCTGGGCAGAGAGGGTTCCTGACCTTGCATGGGCAGAAAATACAGCATGGCCACTAATACTGAGATTTTTATCAGCATTGACACATCCTGACAAGCTGGCTATAATAAAATGGAGTGCCCACAAAGCTATCACAGATGATGTGGAGTAACATAACGAGTTTATAGACCAAACAGCTAAGGAGACAGCTATATCAATGATGAACAAGATGTTTGTAGCAGGTCCTGCTAGATGGGTTCCAAACAATGAGATGTTCAAGGATTCAGTGGAAAGTGTGATGGAAATACAGAGAGAGGCGACTGTAGATGAACTGGAAATGTGGGAGAGGATGGGTGTTGGACTGACTTGTCAGGAAAGCAGAGATGGTTCTTGCCTAATGCTTTTTTTCTCCCTGTAGTCACCATGGCCCGGCACACACTAGTGCCAAAAGAATATGCAAGCTAGTAGACTCACTATGGCAGAATGATAATATCCCTAAGGTTGCCACGCACTTGGTGCAACGCTGTCTTATCTGTCTAAAACACAATCCTGGGAGGGACACCCCTACACCTGCTGGTAATTTTGCACCACCTTCCTTTCCTTTCAAGGATCTTCAGATGGATTTTATCAAAATGGAACGAGTAAAAAATTTGACCTATGAACTAGTGGTAGTTTGTGCATTCAGTAAATGGATTGAGGCTTACCCCACTAAGGAGAATACGGCCATGGCAACAGCAAAGGCACCTTTAAAACAGTATTTCCCATGCTACAGAGTGTCACTTGTGATCAGGAGTGACAATGGGAGCCATTGCAATGCCAAAGTCATTGATTTGGTGTGCAAGGGCTTGCAAAATAAGTAGAAATTCTATGCAGTTAACCACCCCCAATCAGCAGGCCTTTTTGAGAAGTACAATGGTACTCTCAAGCTAAAGCTAGTGAAAATTCATGAAAGTACAGGATTGCAATGGCCAGATGCGTTGACCTTAGCATTTTTATCTACAAGAGTAAACAGGTGCTGCTCGCCACTCGTACAGCTGTCAAACTAGACAGGCGAAGCACTGGGTCCATGCATCGCTCGTAAAGAAGGTGCCTCTGCCGCTTCCATACATCGACTGGGTTCTGGAAGGGATCACCGACCAGGAAGGTGAGCTGGTGCCTCTCTTCGTTCCTTTCTCCAATGCCCGGTTGAGATGGGCACAGACGACGAGGAGAGTGACGAGGCCTTATTGAGGTGATTCCCCCTGAGATAAGGGCCGCCCCGGATGCTCCAGCTCCTGGTGTATAAACACCCGAGTCCAGAGGCCCAACTGAATGTGAATTCTTGTCTCTGTGGATGAACAAGTGCCTGGGCGCATCAGGTAAAATCTGCTGTCCGACCGAAGTACAGTCCACCAGCAGGGCAATCCAAGAGCTATGGAACGACTTGAGCTTAGGGTGTAGGTGCTGTGTCTCTGGTGCCTACTTTAGACTAGAGTGAAGAACACTGGTGCACTGCCCTGGATGCTGGACAGGATCATTAAGGGTGTATGCCCAGGAGGGAGTTTGCCCGATCCTGAAAGAAGAAGGATTTGTTTCTCAGTAAGGGACGCAATTGTTTCCAGCAAGGGTTGTGATTGTGCAGTTCTTCCTAGGGAGTGCTTAATGAACAATAGGAGCCTGCCTGTGAGGCTCATAACGGACACAGGAAAGATGAATACCCCTCTGGTCGGTTGTATTTGTGGCTCCAATTCTTGAAAGTATTTTCTATGTACCTGTTTGGTCGTGCAATCATGAGAGAGGAGCATCCTCTCTCCGATGCAGCAGAATGGTCCATGGTGGTCCAGCTGGTCTACTGGAAGTGGGGTAGTGGTGGTGGTGTTTATTCTTATGGTGACGATAGCACTGTTTGGGGTAGTCTGGTATTTAGAGGAACAACACCCTGTGCATACTTTAATAGGGACTAGCTGAGAACTTGTTTATTTCCTTGGCCCTACATAAAGAAAGACATAGACAAACTTAAACATAGAATGCATTCATGCAAATGCTTCATCAAGTAAATAGCAGTACTAATGCCAGGAAGTGTTAGGTGTATGGACTGCTCCCCTCAGTTATGCATACAAATGACTTACTGATATTGTTGCCCTTGTCATTTCTAGGTAGCTGTGAAGCCTAGTTTCAACTGCTCTCTATGGTTTATATGCCTTTCTATGCGGATGCGATGAAAATGTCTAAGGCTGACTATGAGGCAGTTTTAGATTATATAGTGGTACATCAAGGATATACACCTGGGACAGATGGAATGGAGGGTACCATACACTCGGACGCTTGTATAAATGTTTTCACAGTCCACGAAAATGTCACATGGTTACGAAATGAAGTACTAGACTGCCAAGGATTCAATACCATTGAATACTTTAAATGTTTCCAAGAGTGCAATATCACTGAAGATAAAGCTATGCCGGTTCCTTTGATAAACGCAACATCTAGTTTCTGTGTTCAAGGGTCAGGTAATGTTTCCGTAGGACAGCTCCATTGTAAATACACCTATCAATTGAATACAGATGAAATTGACCAAACAGTTACCTCCCTACAGCAATTCATCGATATAATGAAGGGTAATGTGCCGTTCTGGGGTCCTATGTTTAATAGCAGTGACATACGTTGCCTTGCCAGAGTAGTTGAGGGAGCCATTAACACTGCTGCTGGTATACTGACTAATATTACAGTTGAGCTCCAAGCTACGAGACTTGTCTCGCTTCAAAATCGGATGGTTTTAGATGTCATTCTAGCTGACAGGGGTGGAGCATGCAAGGTCATCTGCAGCAGTTGCTGCGTTTATACATTCGATAGTGCCCCGACTGTATTTTCTTCAATACAGAAATTACACAAACTTGCCTCAGAGATTCACCAAGACACAGGTTCATGGTCCCTCACAGGGCGGCTCTACGGTCTGCTGGCTTAATGAGGTTGGTAGATAGTTCTTGTCCTAATAGCCATCACAGGGGTCATCTTTGCCTGTTGTTTGTGCATCAATTGCCTCTCAGCCTGTTGCCCGTATAGTGTGAGTAAACTCACCACCAGCATTTCACTGCCGAAACAGGATAATAAGTACTCCCCCATGAGGATGCAAGAAATTCAATGATGCTGATTGACGAAGGAATATTCGAATATTAAATGACGTTTCTTTCATGCTCGCATTTGCTTTGATTTCGTTTTGCAATATGAATGACTATGTAATTCTCCTCATCCCACTTAGAGTTGTAAAGAACCTTCCGGATAGCAATAAGGCTTTTAGCCACATATGCTAAAAGGAGAGTCTGTTAGGTTTGAAATTCCCTTTTCCGTTGTGCACTTACACATGCTATATTAGGTTAGAAATATGTGGCTAAATAGACGCCATTTGTATTCATGTTATGCAACTCACTGAGTCATCCTTGCAACTTGTAAACTTTAGTTAGCTTGTGTGACTCCATTTTGTATTCCACAATCAATAGAAGACAGGTAAAGCTGTGCTCGTACTAGGCCTTATTTTTAATCTGCTTGCCTCAGTAGCACTCTGTGTTTCGTTATTATTTTTTCTCTCCTGTTCAGGGCTGTAACCCGACTTGCTAATGAACTGATGATCTTTCTTTGCATTCCAATCTCAATGTGTAGCTCTGCTTTCACATTAGGAGATGCTGAGACTCTGCACAGTGGCCTTGGGCTACTGATAGTGCACCCATCTGGCAGGTGTTAGCTCATCACTCTGGTAACTTTCCATTAGAGTCACGGGTGAAGCCTCCTGAAGGGTTTATTATGTATTAGCGAACCCTGGGGCGTCAGTCCTCTCTGCAGACATCTTAGCGGTAATGCCTGACTGGGACCCTCTGCAGAGTATATGCTGAATAAAGTAAGTTTGTATTCTCTACTGTCTGACTGACTGTTCATTTTGGGGAAGGCATGGCCGGTGGTTGTAAATGACCCGTGAGGCCCTAGAGGGCCCCGTTCTTCAGAGAAACAATGCTGTTTGGGGTTAAAGCTGTCAACGTATCCCAAAGGCGGCAAGGGGATAGACAAGGTAACTCTCTGCGGTTGCCATCCAGGTTCATAGAGAGCCTCCATTCTGTTTGAACGATATCATTACTTATGGCACTAATGGCCCATTCTAGCATCTGATCAATTGAAGTCGGTTTTACCAACAGAGATGAAACAACTCCGCAATCGTCCACTTTTTTCCTACCCATGATGAAGGCAGGGGACCTGTATACTAAGGGCATGGGTAAATAACAGCAAACTTACACAAACTTACACAGAGTCCTGAAGAAAAGTAGAGACCACTATTCAACATTTTACATTGTAAACAGTACCTTTCAGATGTTAGTTCAATTTCCAGAAGTGGCTTGGTAGCTTTGGCGACCTCAGATCAAATTGGAGGTTTGACTGTAAAGACCTCAAAAGAGTGGGCCCTGACCAATCTTGAACAGCCGCTGATGGGCTCAGACAGGCCATCTCTTTGCCCGGTGTTTTCCCGGGCACGTCTTACAAAGCGGGGACTCCCAGCAAAATAAAAACACACCTCCGGGTGCGGGATGAATGGTGTGAGCGGCGGCTGCCGCAAGCATCTCTGTGACCTGTGTTCCTGCCCCCACCAGCACAGTCAAGACGGGCGTCCAGTTGTTCTTTTGCAGGGGGGGACTTGAAAGAAAGCTTTGAAGGGCACAGAGGTCTACCCTTCCTGCAGTGGCTACAGACTCACTACAGGGTGGTATGCTGCTCTTAGTGTAGGAACAGGGCACAAGTGTGATGCTCCTACCTCTCATCTCCCAGGATGGTCCAATGTTGCTGGGGTGTGAATTTACCCTAAAAAATGAAAAGACAAGAGGCATTTGGAGAAACAGAAACATTTGGTTTAATTAAACACAGCAGCTGGGAGCCAGCACTCAGAGTTGGCTCTGTAGACTGTCTCAGAGGACAAGGGTGTTCAGCCGATCCTTATACATTTCACAAAGTATAATAAAACAATTACACATTCTCAAAAAGCACTTAAATCTGGACCTAAACCAGGAACCATAAATATGATTATCTGATAGGGTCAAAAGGTGGCTCTCGTTCTTGCATAGATATCATGGGGCACAATGTGTTTGTCCAGATGTCCGGCATGGAGCGTATGTGATAAGTGTGCGTGCAGTGTGCATGCTGTATCCAGATTGGTTGAGTGTTCCTAACTACATGTGACATCTAACTTTGTGGTATTTTGGGTATGTGAGCCCCTTCGACCAAAAGAGTTTTTTTGGAGCCAGTCTCCTTAGACTTGCTTGTGGTGCAGCTCCCTTTCTGGGGAATCGATTTGATCTGGGTTCTCCATGAGCGCACATTTGTCCCCAGGTTCAGTGTAATTCCACCTGTAGCATGTCTATCTATAAATATGGGCGCGGCTTGCCGGGACTGCCTAATCATGTATCTTGGGCTGGAAGTAGCTGGGGATGGATTTGACAACAACAATATAATTTCTATATTGCAAGTACATCCAACACGATGAACGTCACGATAGGTACATACAGCATAATCATTGCTATTACAGGTACATACCGCTTGGTCATTGCTATTAAGGGAACATACACTGGCATTACTGGTGTTGCAAGTACACAGGTTGTCATTACTGCGATCGCGGGTACATATAATCATTGCAGGCACTTTGGCTATGGTATACATTGATATCATGAAGATTGCATTGATCATCCTTAGTAAATGTATTGTGGTTACAGCATACTTTGACATCATGAGTTTTGAATTGATCAACATTATCATGGCTGTACGGTTTATGGCTGTTGCCTACAGTAATATTACAGGGACTGCATTTATTGGCAGTGCTGTTACTCTTTTGCATGTTTTGGCTAGTGTACACATTACATTACAGGGATTGCATTTGTTAGAATTATTGTAAAGATGCAAACTGTTGTTATCATATACACTGTAATTACAATGGTTGGTATTGGCAGTCTTAGGTGAACATATATCATGACATACATTGACATCGAATTCTTCCATTCATCAATTTTATCACCATTAAGACACACCTAAAGCTCCCTTTGTGCGTGGCTATCTAGAACAAATACACAAAGCTCAGGTGTCACTCAGCCCAGACTGAACAGAGAGCGGCAGAAGGCACCAAATTTATTTATTTATGGTCTTGTATCGCGCCTGAATCAGCCCCGAAGGGGTATCTCCGCGCGTAGCTTGCATGATTTGGGCAGACTGTAGTAAGTGGGGTGACAAAAAGAGAGTGGCCATGTTATTCGTGTGAGAACAGGTGAGTTTTTAATTTTTTCCTAAAGGAAAAGAGATTGGGAATTAGCCTCAGCTGAGGTGGAAGAGAATTCCACAACAAGGGGCCTTTATAGGAGGGTGCACGCCCCCCCTGTCTCGCTCTGGAGACTTTAGGAACATGCAGCAGCATGGTGTTGCTGGAGCGCAGAGCCCGTCCAGGAGAATAGGGAAGAAAAATTTCTCCCAGATATTTGGGGCCAGATCCATATATGCACTTATGCATAATGCAGCAGATTTTGAAGTTTATACGCTGTTGCACTGGGAGCCAATGGAGGTGGGAGAGAAGAGGGCGGGAAGGGGTACGGGGGGGGGCATTCAGGATGAGTCTTGCCGCAGTATTCTGCACCACCTGCAGTCTGCGTAGTTGTTCCTGGTTGGCGGAAATTAGTAGACTATTGCAATAGTCCACTCGTCCAAGGACTAGTGCCTGTACCAGCGTTTTCCTATAGATGTTGGGTAGGAAGGGGAAGATACGCCGTAGAAGACCAATTGTACGGAAACATGTTCCCGTAACCTGACTGACGTGATCTTTCATAATCAGAGCTTGGTCTAGGCATACTCCCAGATTTTTGATGGTCAGTTTGGGCGCTGGGACAGGTCCTAGCTCAAGTGGCCACCAATCTGGCGACCAGAGCAGAGTGGCCCCTCCGAACAACATGACCTCCGTTTTGGACACATTGCACTGGAGGAAGTTCTGAGCCATCCAGCCCGCCACTGCTCTCATGCCGTCTTGGAAGGATTTCATGATTTCCAAAATGGCCAAAGTCATTAAATGTCAACTTTCTAAAAGTGGCCTTTGCTATACTAATTTAAAATCCAACTTCAAAATGAGTTGAGATTTTAAGATGAAAGTCCAGTGACACCAAACTTGAATAGTCTTTCACTTCCCAAATGACCATCACACTTAAAATATGTAATAAGGTAATCAAAAGTGTTATCCAATGGAAGAGATAGGCCTTGCAGTAGTGAAAAACAACCAAGACATGTAAAACTTAAACGTCCAAGTCCTGCCCTTTAAATACATTGTACCCTGACTTTGGGTTATATAGGGCCTATCTTAGTGTTGACCTGTACCTATAAAAAAGGACATTTTGCGCCTGGGAAGAGGTTTTCTTTCCAGGTCGAGACAGCAGTGTATAACTGCACACACATGCTCTACAGTAGTTAGCCACAGACATGGTGGAGGGGCTACTTATGTGGGTGGCACAGTCAGTGCTGCATGCCCACTAATATAACTTAATTTACAGATCCTAGCCACATGCAGTGCCCTTTGCTAGGGACTTATAAGTAAATTAAATATACCACTTGGGGTAAGCCAATGTTACCAGGATTATGTGAGAGAGCACAAGTATTTTAGCATCAGCAGTGGTAAAGTGCACCGAGTACTAAAGCCAGCCAAAATGAGATCAGATAAATGGAGGAAGGCAGGCACTAAGTTTAGGGAAGACCACCCCAAAGCTGTCAGGTTTGAAACTGCATCATGCGGAAATGATTGTTTCGAAAAAATGATTCTCACAAACACATTTTATATGTCTCTTGCTGCACAATCTGTTTCCCTTATGACTTTTTAATTTTTATTTTTAGCAAATAATGTTTCCTACAAATTTGAACCAGAAAGATTTATTTTCGGTGCAGATTTTCCTCAAACGATTAATGCATTAGTTGCCTAATTCTGATATGTAGTTCCCACTATAATAGACAACTTTTATTTTTTAAGCATTACTGTTTCAAATTGGAAATCATTTCAAAGAATGTCAGACATGCAATATCCATTAGAGAAAAGAAAGTATGATGTAGATGCACAGAATGTTTTACACCTTTCTCCTCCAATCTAACAAAATTAGGACACATAACACTTTCTATCAAGAATCTGATTAAACAAACTGTGGTGTATTCAGTACTGCTTGAAGCTAACCCATCAACTTGTATTAATCCATTTGAAATATTAACATATTGTTAGATGATCCAAAACATAGTCTAGATACAAAATTAAAAATGTTTTTGCAAGTCACTTCTGTTATTCTACTATTTTCTTTGGATCTCTGTATTGACTAAATATTATCTCTTTATTTTTCCTTTTGTAGTCGATGAGGCCATGGCTGAAAACGCTCAGATGGATGGTAAACTGTCTTACTTTTTCAATGAGGATTTACCAATTTTAGATTTTTTTTAATTGTTCCTTCTCACAACCAATGAGATAATGCAGTAGGCGGTAGTCAGTAAAAGGCACTTGGAAGCAGTTGGATCCTCTAAAAGTGTGCACAGTTACTTCCAAGAAACATGAAAGCAGAGACACATGTCTTTATTCATGGCGCAACGGCCACCAGCCACTCTGCCTTAGTTCATCCTCATTGTTCGAAAATGTGCATTGTGTGCCACTGCATCTATTTCTAAATGGCAACAGTGTATTCAACCAGATTTGCCCCACCTCATCAGTGTCCACTTGCTTCCCCTGCATGCTGTCATCACCTTCACCCACCTGAAGATGCTCATATGCCTAAAATAAAATATACAGAAATAAGCCATTTCTGTCACTGTAGCAAACAGTGTAACTCCCCATCTGGCTATTTCCTCCTTGAAATCCCTCTTGAGTCCTTCATGAAAATCTAAAATCTCTTTTCAGCAGCATGGTAACATGACATCATGCTTCCCACCTGGGGGACAGTTTGTTACAGCCCTTCCAGTTCATGCACCCCAAAACCTATAATGCTCCCACCCTTGTCGTCCACTTATATTGCCCATAGTTACGAAGTACTATTATATGGAGTGGGGGGTTACTAAAAATGTCCACCTGAAAATAATGGAAAAATGACAAGAGGGTTTTGGGTGGTAAACTATGTTTTAAATCCTGAATATGACGTGGCATTTAATGTATGTGGTAGGGTTGGTTTGAACATTAATGTCACAATTGACAGCTGTCTTTCAGTTTTGATACAACTTTATCATTTTATTTACAAGGTGTTACGTTTTGGAGGTAGTACACATTATTGGATTCTCTTTGTGTAAGACCTTTCTTGCATACATCTTCAGACTGCTTGCAGTTGCTTCCTCACGTTGCCCCTAGAATTTAGTTCGCGTTCTGGGGAAACATTTGTAGAAGAATCAATACTGCGGTCCTTACTCTACTTTCTGGAAGGAGTATGAGCAAGGAGTCAGGTCAGTTTGCTTTCCCTCTTTGTTAAGGAGGTCTCTCAAAACTGGAATTACTTCTCACCCTTGTGAAGCTATTCCTAACTATTCAGATCACTCCTGTTTGTCACTTCCTAGACCTTTTCCTGTGTCTTCTTATGGCTATCCCCTGATTATGATGATGACCAAGGCTTCCATAGTGTTTCCTCCATGGAGAGGGTGAAATGTATTCCCAAAATGGCAGCCTCAGCTGATGAGCTCCTGTTTCTCCTCCAACTGAAAATTGTCGTCAGGATGGGCTGCCATGTACTAGTGGAGAGTGGTACTACTACCAGTGGAACCCAAAGGTTCTGATTATTGCAGCAATTAAGTGACTTTTTAAAAGGGAACGGAGATATCCTTAAAGTCTATTTCCTTGTGTTAATGAAAAGGTAAATACTATTGGACAAAGGTTATACGAAGCTTCCTCAGTAAATCCTGATTGATATCCACTTGGCAAACTTGACAGGGAAGACTACTCTAATTGCAGAGGACATTGTAACTTCAGAGCGTTTTCCTAGGAAGGCAAAGGTTCTCGCGACCCCGAGACATTTGCACGGTATTAGTCTCTTTTGTATGCAAGGTTCAGGCTATGTGTAATGTATTTAAATGTGGGGTTATGGATGTTAAGTGAATAAAATGAGTTTTAAGTATGTTTTATGTATTTGTAAGATTGTATGAAGTGTTTTAAACAAAATTAAATTTATGTCAATGTTTTATGGTTATCTTTTAATCGCATCGAGATTTATACTACTACTACTATTAATATATAGTTGCCTGACTATATAATGGTCCCCAATTTTTGGGCTGTGATATTCTGGGAAGTCGATATTCCCAACTTCCCAACTCAACATGTCATACCTCCATGGATTCAGAGAAATCACCTTAGCAATTGAAGATGGACTGTTTCTTTTAGGGTGGACCAAAACTGAATATTGATGATGTTTGTTTGTTATCTAGTTATGTTAGAAAAGCTAAGCTTTTGGGGGTAGGTTAAATTGGTGATGATATCAAGAAGGATACAGGAAATGATTTTATCCTTGCGGTGATTTGTTCTTGATCCCCTTACCTTGAATGCTGATTCTCAGAGAGTTGCCTAAGTTAAGTCTCCTATTACAGAACTTGTACGACAGGCTAACTGAACTAAGCAAACATTTCCCTGGTTGGATGTTATTTGCGAGACATCGTTGACAGTTCATGCTGCAGGTACCTTGGATTGCTTGGGAAGACTCGCCTAAGACAAGCCTGTCTGTGCCCGTCCGTGCCAGACCGCTGCCAGACTGCTGCCAGACTGCTGCCAGGTCCCCTCCATGCGGTACAATTTTTTTTTGAATGGCCATTATTAAATACTCTTGCTCAGAGCTACTTTCGCTTAACACCCCCCTTTACCCCAGTAACAGCGAAGACCATCCTATACACGTGTCGCTAGCTTCTCCCTGCCATCTTAGGTGTCTATACGGAAATGTGCGCTCCCTCCCTAAGCATGCCCTTGAAATATGGGCCCTACTTGATCAGGAATCACCAGATCTCTTTTTCATCACGGAGACCTGGCTCCAAGAAACGTCCTGCCTGGATTTAGCCATTGCTATACCTACGGGATATAGTATTTTAAGATTGGACAGAACAGCTAAAAGAGGAGGAGGTACTGCAATAATCTACAAATCATTCATAAAACTTTTGGCCATTGACACACAAATCACTGAATGGGGTGAATTCCTTATCTTCTCCCTCGGTCTGAATGACAGAGGATCCTGGAAAGGAGCGCTCATCTACAGACCACCAGAAAATAAAACCTATTTTGCGACCCAACTACTGGAAATTCTGGCCCCTCATGTCCTAGCATGTAAAAACTTCCTCTTAATAGGAAATGTTAACTATCATATAGAACTGCAGCAGGACACCCATACCTCTGAACTAATGGACAATATCAAGGCGATGGGCCTGACGCTATTAGAAACAGGTCCGACCCACAAGGCCGGTCACACTTTAGACTTCCTCTGCACCAACTCACAAGCAGTCCAAATTGTCGAGCTCTACCCAATCCTATGGTCTGACCATGTGATATTAAATTCAATATCCAAGTCAACTCGACAAAACCTACCCACTCAAAAAAGGTAAAAATGAGTAGGCCCTGGAATAAAATCAATTCAGACTCCTTTGCTAGCGTCTTCACGCCTTCCTCTATAACCCCTAACTCTGACCCAGATAAGGTGGTAAAAGACCTAGACAAAGCAATTGAGTTGGCTTTAGACCATATAGCCCCAATTCTGCAAACAAAATGCCCAAACACTAGATCCCCTTAGTTTACACCAGACCTTAAATCAATGAAACAGGTTATGAGGTGCACCGAGCGCAAATGGAGGAAAACAAAAGAGCCTCTAGATAAACAGCTTTACAAATCTGCACATAAAGAATACATGAGCCATATAGCCACAGCAAAGAAAGCTTACCTAGGTACCAGAATTGAACTGGCTGGTAACTCACATAAAGAACTATATTCTATAGTAAAGGAATTCTCTAATCCCTCCTCCTGCCAACCATCAACTACCGAGTCCCAAGAATGGGCTGACAGGCTCTCCACCTTTTTCAAGGATAAAATTGATATAATTCATAAGTCCTTTCCTAGCAAGACTGAATCCCTCAACACCGAGGACAATCACATATGTCCACCTAATCTGCCTACCCCGGAAGCCACATCCTTGCCTAAACCCCTTCTCGAATTCCAAACTATTACGGTGGGAGAAGTCACAGACAAATTAAAGAAAGTAAAATCAGGTTCCCCTAGTGATCCCGCATCGGCCCAGATCCTGACAAAAATAGCTCCTGCTATGATGACTGAATTAACGGAAATCTTTAACCTATCTTTAGCCCAAGCCATCTTTCCTGTGTCCTGGAAAGAATCTACTGTAAGACCCATCTTAAAAAAGAACAATTCTGACCCAGAGCAACCAGTAAATTACCGTCCTATCTCTCTTTTGCCACTCTTTGGCAAAATAATGGAATCATTAATCAATACTCAATTAACTAAACATCTAGAGGACAACATGTTACTGGACACCACCCAATCGGGCTTCATAGCCTGCCACAGCACCGAGACTGCTCTCCAGGAGGTTGTGGATAACATCCGGCTGTCCCTGGACGTCAAGCAATTGGCCATCCTGATTTTACTTGACCTGTCGGCGGCCTTCGACACCATCTCTCATAGCGTCCTATTAAAGGGGCTAGCTGAGATTGGTGTCGAGGGTCAAGCACATAGATGGATTCAGAGCTATCTGACAGGGAGGCGGTCTAAGGTCAAAACAGGCTCGTTCTCGTCATCTTACGTGGACAATGATAAAGGAGTCCGACAGAGCACGATCTTGAGCCCAACTTTATTTAATATATACCTATCGCCTCTAGCTAAAGTAATCAAAGCACATGGCTTTGAGATGGTATCTTACGCCGACGATACCCAGATCCTGATAACCCTAGGACCAAACCACTTAGTTGCCAAAGTGAGATTCCAACAGTGCATGATCTCCATTAAAGAATGGATGACCACCAACTACTTAATGCTAAATGCCGCGAAAACTGAAATTCTGCTATTTGGCAAGGCCAATGAAATCTAGTCGGAAGAGTGGTGGCCATCATCCCTAGGCCCTTGCCCTGCTCCTAAAAATTCAGCAAGGAATTTGGGAATCATCATTGATGACAAACTGACCCTGTCCCAACACATAATCAAAGTGGTTCACACCAGCATTGGGCAAATGAGAAGCCTTAGAAAAATCTTCAAGTGGATTCCACTCGCTTCCCAGAAACCCCTCATCCAGAACCTCATAATCAGTCACCTTGATTATAGGAACGCACTATTGGCTGACATGAACTAAGGTCTCTTAACTAAACTTCAGATCCTGCAAAACTCTGACGCAAGGCTGATTCTTGACCTCCCTCCCCGCACCCCTTCTGCTCCGTGCCTCAGGACTCTTCATTGGCTCCCAACAAGAAAGAGCATCAAATTTAAGATCTGCTGCCTAGTGCACAAGTCCATAAACGGACAGGGACCAAAGTACCTTCAGAGAAAACTCCAGGGCTACTGCCCGGGAAGGACTTTACGCTCATCAAATAAACATCTTTTAAATAGTCCCAAAGGTCAGGACTGTCAGAAATGGGGACAGAAGTTTCTACAAAATAGGCCCCACCACCTGGAATTCCTTACCATTATCTATTAGAACCGACCCTAACCACAAAACGTTCCGCAAGATCTAAAAACCTGGCTATTTTAAATCTGTCAACTGCCCATAGTCTCTCTAACTTTTAGACTCAGCAAGTGCTCTGAGACCGAACGGTGACATATGCGCTATACAAAAATAAATACATAACATAACATAACATAACATTGCTGATGAGCTATGTTTTGAGGTTACAAATGAAACTGAAGTTCTACCAAGCAGGTGAACTCAGCGGCCAATATACCCCTTATTAACAGATCTCAATTATACATTTGTGGATTCCACTACTGGATCGAATTCAAATGGAAAATATATTCTAGGCTTTCTTGTTGCTGGGCAAAGGGCAGGCTGTTAAAAGTCATTATTTTGCAAACTAGTTGTTACTTTGGAAACTACTGATTCGTGAGCTTGATAAGCTCCAATTAAAAGAGGTGCCTATGTTAGTGATTTACTATTTTAAAGATCCTCAAAGACTGCTATCAGGGTCTAAATATTTCCATAATATTTACTTTTAGCATTTTCCTTGTAATCTTTGATGATAGTGGGAAATCCTGAGGTTTCTTCTGGTGCTTGTAGGAAATTCGAGTATTATATAGTGATACTAGTTAGGTCTCCCCATGTAATACTAACATGATACCCCAAAGATGGTCCTTGGATTCACTAAAATAAATACTTAGCTCAGTCACAGTAGTGGGGCAAAGAGCAGTCAGACTTTACTACTGGAACATGTGTTTAGCATTTAAGAGTACCTACGTGGAAGATTAGTAATTAATATGACTAAAAGGAAAACCCACACCAATTCATAAAAATATAACAGATTTTTATAAGAATGTAGACAAAAAATGAGCGAGATTGGATACAAATAACCAAAGTTAAGAGTATTGGAACAAATCATAAAGCAATGAAATTTATAAAGTTGATAAGAAAGAAATGAAATGAAGAATAAAACGTTTAAAGAAGCAAGGTGGGTTTATTAAACCTCATCCTAAAACAGCCAACAGCAACTGACAAAGTACAGAATTCTTATTAGAGTTACATTCTAAGATCTAAGAACACAGGTAAAGACTCATGAGTCTTAAAGGGGAAACGGAGAGGATATCACACATCTCCCTTCCTTTCATTTAAATAAATAAAGGAAAAAGCAAAAATATATTATTAAGCATATGCAAATTAAAATTTAGTAAACAAAAGATAAACACAAAGAAGAATAAACATGTTCAAACATAGTCTTTTAAATAACAAGGAGCTCTGCGAGTTCTTTGACTCCTTTTGAAAGAAGACGATGACCTGTCAAAGGAAGAGTTAGGAACAAGATGAAAATTATTGCACAAATCATCATTATGGATAGAGTCACTTGGGAGAGACAAATTAGGATTAACAACAACCACACGACTCTTATTCCAAATTCTTCCATCTTCTGTCTTAACAGCATTTTTGAAAATCTTAACAACCGCTCTAATGTCAGTATATTTAGACCACGGTTTGCGTCCTACTGGAGTCTTTATTTTTACAAAATCCCCCACTTTGACCTCCTGAAAACACACACTTTTCTTTTTGTCAAAGTATGCCTTGCGAGCATCTTGTTTAAGTACCTCCTCAGTTCTCCAATCACCAAGGTCATTGTTAACAAGACCTTTATTCAAGCACATCCACCCAGGACACAACAACGTGTTAGGAACCCTCCCTTTGAACAACTCGAATGGGGACCTACCAGTAGAAGAATGAGGGGCAAAACGATAAGTGTTAATCCTGTCCTGAAGAGTGGTCTTCCAATTTAAACCGGAAGAGCGAGCAAGCTGTATTGACTCTTTCAGTGTCTTATTAACCCTCTCAACAGCACCATTGGTTTCAGGATGGTATAGTGAACACCTTTTATGAACCACCCCACATTTCTTCAGAAAATCAACAAACAAAGAGGAACAGAATTGAGGACCATTGTCGGATAATAAACTATTAGGAAAACTTTCCTTATTAAACAAGGGCTCCAAAAACTTAATGATTGAATCAGAAGTAATTTCCCTGACCGCACAAACTTCAATCCATCTAGAGTAGAGATCAATTAACACTATAAGGTAAGGAGTATCAGAAACACCAGATAGTGGACCCAAAATGTCAATTGCAACCTCATCCCAAGGATGACTTGGTAAAGCCCTCTTGACCATAGGCATCTGCTTAGTTTTCAAAATCTTGTCACTAGAACAACAATCAGAACATTCTGTGACCATCCTCTCAATTTCTAGGTCCATGCCAGGCCACCAAAATTGCATGCGTAGAAACTCTTTAGTTTTTACAATGCCCAAATGTCCACAATGGGCATGAGACAACAATTTTTTTCTTTAAGTACTGGGAGGAACAAGTTTAGTACCTCGAGTCAAAAGACCTTCGTTTACAGAAAGTTCATCAGAAACCAATAACCAAGGCTTACTCAAACGAGTATTACTCTTTAAGGAAAAAATTACCTTTGAAATTTCTTCATCCTTCTCTAACTCTAATCTCCATTCAGATTCATCAATAGCACCATCTGTCACCTCACACATATTTGTAAATTCTTCCAGCTCACATGAATCATCCAACTCAGAATTATCACAGTCAAGCAATCTTGAAAAGCAATCAGCTGATCTGTTAGCTATCCCAGGAATATATTCAACCTCAAACTCAAATTCTTGCAAAGAAACAATCCATTTTCTAATTCTAGAAGATATGGCATCTAGTCCTTTTTTTGAAAACACCTCTCTCAAAGGCTTATGATCAGACAAAACGCAAACTTTTGTGCCCCAAATCAAGTTTTTAAACTTTCTTAAAGCCCAAAAAATTGCAAGAGACTCCTTTTCTATTACAGAGTAATTACACTCTGATCCTCTGAGGCAACAAGAAGAACAGCAGATCAAGAAATCTTAACCATTTCTCTTCTGAACCAAAACAGCTCCTAGTCCCTTATCACTTGCGTCAGTAAACATAACAGTAGGAAGACCAGGAACAAATGCGTGGAGGGAAGGCGCTTTATTCAACTCCTTCTTAATACTTAAAAATTCTGCCTTGCACTCACTTGACCAGACAAAAACAGCATTTTTCGCAGTCAACCTTCTTAAATTGTGGATTTTGTCTGCAAAATTAAAAATGAATTTACCATAAAACTCCACCATTCCCAAAAATGAGAGAAGTTCGTCTTTGCAAGTAGGTTCTTTCACTTTGTCAATGGCCTCAACTAACTCTTTCTTTGGAAAAACACCATTACCGGTGATACGGTGTCCTCAATAATTAACCTCTTGGACTCTGAATTCGCATTTAGACCTTTTTAAAGTCATTCCAGCACCATCCAAACGTTTCAATACCAAAGACACACGAGTATCATGCTCAAGAATGTTGCTACCATAAATTAATAAATCATCCTGATAGCACTTAACACCAATTAATCCCCTTAAAATTTTTGACATGATTCGTTGAAAAACAGAGGCCGCAGAAACAAGGCCAAAAGGTACTCTCTTAAATTTAAATGTACCCATAGGTGTAATGAAGGCAGTCAACTCTTGAGAAGAATCATCTAGCTCCACCTGATGGTAGGCGGAAGCTAAGTCAAGAGTAGTAAAATATTTAGCCCCTTCCAAAGTACAAAACATCTCATCTATGTTGGGAAGGGGAAACTTATCAACCACAACTTCTTTATTTAGTGATCTTAAATCAATGCAAAGACGAATCTCGCCAGTAGGTTTCTTTGCTATAACAACTGGAGCAAGCCATTCAGTTGCTTCAACCGGTTCAATAATGTTATTCTTAACAAGTTTATCTAGCTCTTCCTGAACTTTTACTTGCTCCATGAGAGGAATCCTCCTAACCTTTGCTACAACAGGGAGAGCATTATCTTTCAATTTTATGTGATGTTTGTAACCAAGCAAACATCCCAAATCCTCTTTAAAAACATTGGGAAATTGTTTTGCCATACTCAATGACAAGTTTCCGTCACTCATGTTACATACAGTATTAAATACCTCTTGAATCTGAACTTGAGGAGAGGCATTGGGATCAAGTTTAACACCTAATTGACGTTGATGTAACCAACCTAATAACGCATCACCTTTTTTAGACACATAAACTTTTCCCACAATAATGTGAGAACCAAGTTCTATCTCAGCCATGAAATATCCTAACATAGATTCTTAACTTTAAAATATATTAATGTTTAAGTCCCAGTATCGTTTTACTTTAAATATGCCTCCTGCTCTCCTCACCAGTGAATTAGACCAAATTTCAGCCGCTGTGAAGTCAACTCTTCGCTTCATAAATCAAAGAACAGCCGCAGGAGGAGAGACAAGGTCAGATTTCTTTGCTAAGTTGTTTAGTTGAGGTGATTTCCGATCGTCGCCAATATAAAGTTGATAAGAAAGAAATGAAATGAAGAATAAAACGTTTAAGGTGGGTTTATTAAACCTCATCCTAAAACAGCCAACAGCAACTGACAAAGTACAGAATTCTTATCGGAGTTACATTCTAAGATATAAGAACACAGGCAAAGGCTCATGAGTCTTAAAGGGGAAAGGGAGAGGACATCACAAAATTCAATGCTGAAACTTTACCATTGCGACCAAAGGGAGAAATCGTACTAGTGACAGTCGGGGATCCCACGGAGGGGTAAGGTTTTGCGAGTCCCAGGACCAAGTCACAACAGTCACTTTGATTTAATCTAGTCCAAGAGGCCAGGATGCAGAGTTGTCCTGGCTGTCCTTGGTGCTGAAGCGGGAGCTGCACGGAATACTGGGTTTACTGCTTAGATGGTGCCGGGAAGAAAACAGGTGCAAGAACTTTGATATAGGTCCAATGCCGTGGTCTGTTGAAGGTGTTGCCTGGTTTGCTCTTAACGTGGCATCGAGTACAGGAGTCGTTAACCAAACTGGTCACCAACAAAACTTGGTAGTAGTAAGGCCAGTGAATCAATACTTCACCATCTGCAGGTCCGAGGGGAAATAGTAGGCACCTGAAACCTGTCAGAGGTCAGTGCCATGTTTCTTACAATGCACTGGACCATTTCCTTTTGGGTGATCCCTTGGAGGCCCTGATGGACAGCAAGTCTTTGGTTCCAGGACAGGCTTTTCACTCTGGTGAGTAGGGAACTAACGCTTCTAGTCTAAGTGAGTTAGGAGTTGACTATGGCTCTGAAAATGGTCCGTCTGTCTGAGGGAGACAGTCTTCTGTCCAAGACAAGTCTCAGTCATGCTGTTCCAGGAGCGTTGCCACCGGTGCAGATTATACCACCTTTTGTTTGCCTAGCTCCTGTTGACACAAACCGGGTCTCTTCTTCGCCCTTTGTTGCAGTCTTCACAGATCTGAGGTTCTAGTGTCTGGGCGAACCATAAATCCTACATTTGGCTGTGTTAGGGGTGTGAGTGCAAGTGGGCAAAAGGCAATTTACCTCAGTAGCTAATCTGTTCCTGATGTGACGACACCTGGGAGAGGTTGTCACCTTTACATATTCATAAGTCTCTATTCTGCCACTATTGAAAATGTTTGAAACATTCTTTGTCTTTACAGACCAGGTAGCCCATTGTGAGTGTGGGGCTAGACATTTGGGGGTGTATGCCCACTGACCATCTGATGTCCTGCCTGCAATTTGCCTGGGGAGAGGGTGTCTGCATGCCTACCAGAGGCAGTGAATGCTTTGAAGCTCCCCACCTTGATGTACCACGTCACTAGCCATCCTGCCAGAGAGGACTGGTTACCTCCTTCCTGGCCAGTCCTTTTTCTGAGTCCTGGGTGTGTTCAGACTGCCTGGCAGGAGATCAGATCCCTGTCTTTGCGCTGGCTGTTGAAGGCTGCCAGCCAGGCGACACGAAAGGCTAGGGCAATGTGGTGGTCAACCTATAGGGTAGCAAGCTAAGTGCATGTCACATCAGCCTCTACACTGGAATTGTGCCAGGGATCAGGAGGCACGTTGTTTGATACCAAACATGACCATTTCAGCGGTACTGTAATGGAGCTGATGACCTAGATTGTGCCCGAGTGCCAACCCATGTTCTCCTATTGACTGCTAAACCCCTTAATGGAAAGGGCCACTATAGGGACATATGAACTTGCATTTATATGCCGGAACCTTTAATATGCTGCACTCTGCCTTCTGGGAATAGGAGGCCTATCCTAGGGGTAACTACCATAAATTAAAGATAGTGCCTTGAACTTGCAACACGTGGTGAGGGCAGAGTTGAGTTGTAGTAGTGTGCACTGTTCCTGCAGTCTGTAATAGCAGACTTGCTGTCATCTGTTTTCATAGGTCACTCAGGGTGGCGCAAATAGTGCTTCAGGTCCTGTTGATCCCTCTAACACCTATGCCCCAGGAGCCCTTCGTACCACTTTATTGGGAACTTATAAGGAGGTTAAAGTGTGTGCCAATTGAGAGTACCAATTTGCTACATCATGTTTTAGGGCAAGAGCACTGGCGTCAGGTTACCAGGCTTTAGTACACTTTCAGAGGCATAAACAAGCAGTTAGTAGTCTAAATGGAGGCAAAAAGTGGTGTGAACCCTGCAAAAAGACTGTTTTCCTACATACATTCCCCCCAGCTAACACGTCTAGGACACTCAACCCCACTTAGGGTGAGATTTCTTGACTTTTCCATTGAAAACACTTCTTGCACTCGCATCACGCGTTACAAGGGGGCACAGTGAGGTCTCCCTGTTTTGCCCTGCTTCTCTGACCCAGTTTCTGCCCTGTAACCACCCTGTAACTGCAGTCGCGATCTTACCCGATCTGCTAGTTGGCAGCGGGGGTCAAGCGGGGGTCGGGCGGCCGCTCCTGAAGAGATCCATTCAAAGTGATCAGAAGTAAGAAAAAGAAATGGAAAAAAATCTGTAGTAAGTGGCAAAAGCGGCTGCTAGTAGCTGGCAGCTGTAGGAGGGTGCGCCCTCGGTAGTGCTGGGGAGGCGACCTGACCAGGTCCAGTACAGCCTGCAGCCCAGCCTTGCATGCCCTGCTTGACCCCCCTCTTTTCCTTTCTTCCTTTCTTAGTCACACTCCCCAGCCACGACAGTCCACAACAGCCTAGAAATAGTCCAGAGCCTAGAGTGGCCAGGAGCACCAGAAGTTGCCCTACCTGTCCAGGGAGGGAAGAAGAAAATTAAGGGAAAAGTAATAGGGGGAGCCCCTGATCGCCTATCCCCTACCCCCTACAAACAGTGAACAACAGCAACTTGATTTGTGGTAGCAACTGACTAATCAAGTCACATCACATCTTTCGCGGGTCAGGAAAAACTCTTGATCCCCCCGCATTACAACCTGCATCAGTCCCTGTACAATAAGATCCAGAAAAATCAGAGGCGCTGTAGGAAAACCACAAGAAAAACCTAAAAGAGAAAAAGGGGGCCAACAAGTCGCGGTCAGCCACATCAGAACCCAGGACTCAGAATCAGTGATCGATCAACACAAGCAAGAACATGGATACTGACCTGGACAATGCCACAAAAGGCGCCCTGAGCCTCACTATCACCACTAGCCCAATCTCTAGAACTAGTGCCAAATGCAGCAAATGGCCACTAATAACAGTTCTCAAAAGTATGCAGCAGACTATCTCCGGAGAAACACAAAGCTAACTAGGAAGACAAGGAAGCTAAAGGAGCCATGCAAGACAATATCACCAATGACACCAATAACACAAAGAGTAGGCAACAGCGACAGCGATAACAAAATACTAAAGAATGAAAGAATGGAACAAGGGGATCTTATGCCCTCCATAGGAGTAGTAATTTGTTCTTTATTGAGGGTAGTTGTAGCACGGTTGATTTTATGTTTGAAAAACGGGTCTTTATATATATTTTTTTTATTGCTCGGGCTATTTTCTTGTTGTGACTACATGCTTGTTTTCAAACGCTAATAATTGAGCAACAGCAGCACCTGTTCTATTTTTCTTTTCATTTTCCAACTGTATTACCTGGCATGAGATCATCAGTAGCAAACCATAGATTTGGAATTCACTGATCTTTGCCTGACTTTACAGGAACTCTTTCCTGACCAGTCAGTACAGTGGAACATATGTTTTAATTTGAACACTTTTAACAACGAACACACTATATCATACAATGAATTAGCCTGGCCCTTGTAAATTGGTTATAATGGTTATTCAGTAGTTTTAACGCATGTATGTAGGAAAACGCGCCTTGAAAGATTCCTGAATTTCTTCCCACTAGGGTGGTACTAACAACCAAGACTTGGACCGTGTTATGTTGTCTAAGGATGTAGCAAAGACATTACACCTGCTGTATAGCTGATGCACTTTAATATATATTGCCCTGCAAAGGCTGATAGTTTTTCCCGATCTTAGGAAATCACCCTAACAGAAAGTTTGAGAGGCTCCTTGTAGGACATTGGGGAAAAGAAAGGCAATCGAGACAGCCACTGGCATGAAGAAGAGAGCAAAGACTAGCAAAACAGTTAAATCTGCAGCAGATAATTGTACATTGACAGCAATTGATAATTTAATTGAAGAGGTGGAATACATGCTAGCAAAAGGGCACCCAAGGGCACCAAAAAGATTTCCACATAAGTCAGTAAATGGAGTAAAGAGGTACCACAAAACAAAGCGCAGCAATAATAACACCTCCAGTAATCGTACATCAGACCCAAGTGACTCTTACACATATGCAAGTTAGTGCCTCCCAAACAGCCTCTCCCAGGCAAGATATCATAGGGAATGATAGCAGTCTGGTTAACATTTCACACCGCACACCACCACAGCTGAAACCTGGCGTTCCTTTTAGAAATTGGTTTATCCCCTTAATGGCCCTATCTGACAAAGTAGTGGAAGACCAACACCAATATTGTCCCAAAATAATAGAGTTGGCAACTGTTGCTCTCAATATAAAAACAGTGAACTCAAGCACCCATCATATTATTAGGGAAATGAGAGCTGAAGTAGGGTCCCGGAGAGAGATGATAGAGGGAACTCACTACAATAGTCAAATCATTATCGCAACCCAGTTCTCTTCCTACACTTCCAGCTACACAAGAGCCATGCGCTACAGCAAGGCGACCACAGCCGATATCACAAGGCATGAGGAACCACTATCTTACACACAAAGCAAACACCTCTCAGTGGATAATTTATAACCACCGGCAACCACAACCACGCCAGTAGCTGCTGCTTACCCTAATCAAATATTTTCTGATCTCAATGGGAATCATGCAAACTGCCCTTTTACAGAAGCAGGTTTGCATGGTACACTTAACTACCAGAGGGCTCGGGTGAACAACCAAAATATAGAATCCAAAATACAGACAGGACAGAATATCGACTCCAAAATATAGATAGGACAGATTATCGAATTACCAAAATATAGTTAGTAAGTATATCGAATTTGGGTTAGGAAATATCGATTTCCATAATATCGAATTTAAAATATTGATTTCCATAATATCGATTTTTTTTGTGTGTTATGTATGGTAGTATATGGGTTTAAATTATGTACTCATTTTTTTTATGTCTGTTTAATTGTCTTAAAGTAATGAATGTCATGTAATTCAATGTTTGCGTAATTTAATTCCGTAGCGCGTTGTGGGTTTATAGGGGAATAGGGTGGGAAGTAATTTAATTATAGTAAATTAAATATTAATTTTTATTTATATGTATTGATAATTAATTGATTGATAATTAATTATTAATTGGTAATTAATTTGTATTAATTGATTAATTGATAATTATGTTAATTGTATTATTTATTTGGAGCGGGTTGTGGGTTTATAGGGAAATAGGGAGGAAAGTAATTTAATTGTAATTAAGGTATTATTTCTTTTTATTTATATGTACTGATAATTAATTGCTTGATTAATTAATTTTTATTAATTGGTAATTAATTTCCTTTAATTGGTAATACATTTTTATTAGTTGATTAATTGATAATTATGTTAAGTGTATTATTTATTATTTGTGGTGGGTTGTGGGTTTATAGGGGAATAGGGTGGAAAGTAATTTAATTGTAATACATTTCTTAATTCTTTTTATTTATATATACTGATAATTATTTGCTTGATTAATTAATTTCTATTAATTAGTATTTAATTTGAATTAATTGATAATACATTTTTAATAATTGATTAATTGATAAATATGTTAATTGTATTATTTGTTATTTGTAGCGTGTTGTGGGTTTATAGTGGAATGGGGTGGGAAGTAATTTAATTGTAATTAGGTAAATATTTATTTTTATTTATATGTATTGATAATTAATTGATAATTAATAAGCATTACCTTGTGAGCGGAGTAGAGCAGCCTGTCCTTTGCTGACACCGGGGGCTATCATCAAACCTTTCCGCCACCGGAGGCCTCCACTACCCGCGCCACCGCCCCAGGACATCAATCCCCAGCATTCTCAGCGTCAGCGCACACCACTGACGCGCCAGCAGTGCCAGGAGGCGCATTTAGAAGCGCACACCTCGGTGGAGCGGGGGGGCATTACCTTGTGAGCAGAGCAGCCTGTCCTTTGCTGACACCGGGTGCTATCATCAAACCTTGCCACCACCGGACGCCATCAGAGAATTTAGAATCTCACACCTCGGTGGAGCGGGGGGGAGAATTGCCTTGTGAGCGGAGCAGAGCAGCCTGTCCTTTGCTGACACCAGGGGCTATCATCAAACCTTGCTGCCACCGGATGCCATCACTACCCGTGCCGCCGCCCCGGACTTCAATCCCCGGCATTCTCAGCGGCGGCGCGCCCCACTGACGTGCCAGCAGTGCCAGGAGGCGCATTTAGAAGCGCACACCTCGGTGGAGTTGGAGGGAGCATTACGATGTGAGCAGAGCAGCCTGTCCTTTGCTGACACCAGGGGCTATCATCAAACCTTGCCGCCACTGAACGCCATCACTACTCGCGCCGCCACCCCGGGACTTCAATCCCCGGCATTCTCAGCGACGGCACGCACCACTGACGCGCCAGCAGCGTCAGGAGGTGCATTTAGAAGCACACTCCTCTGCGTCGCGGGACGAGCGGGGCAAAGCCTGGGCCAAGGGCGGGCCCGTCTGAGCCCATCCGAGAACGACCAAGGACGGGACGGGCCACCCCCTTTGACTCTGCAATTAACGCCTCATAAAAGGTCAGTGACTGATAATATATTGTTCCAATATTACATCTTACTACCTGGTATTTCAGTATTATCTAAGGCTGCCATGACCATTAACAAGCCAGGAAAGGGGAGAAAATCCCTCACAGGTGGAACAACAATTGTGGGCACTTTAGACCAATTCCTAATAAGAGCTTCTAAATTGTTGTCCCACGAGATCGAGCTTACATAAAGAAGGCTATCCACAGAACCACTTTTACATAAATGGTCATCACTGGGTGGGATTGGCCAAGCATTGTCACCAGTAACTACACAGTCAGTCGAGATTGTAGCTATAACACCCGGCCTCGAAGGAAGTTCCCGCAACCACTGATGGCATCAGTCAGTACGCCGAGTGCCTTTGAAACCACGAACACTGTTGTAACTGGTGTATCACTTGCTTTAACTACCCATGAAACCCAGGGAATAGCGAAAACAAGTCTTAGATCGCGGTCCGCCAACAGAGCCAAATCCAGGGACACAAACCCGGCACCTGATCCTGCTGTTAAAAGAAAGTGAGGCGGGCTTTGAACAAGAATATTAACAAGAAGGCCAAAACTCAAGTGCACGAGGATCAGTAATTAGATCAGCACCAAAGGGTTATATCTACCCTGGAGTCTCCTCAGCCGCCTGGGCACTGATCTATGAGAACAACAGACATTGGAAAGTCGGCCAATTTTGACAAAGGAGAAGACTTTTGGGTTAAACTGTAGCTTGTCTTTACTGAGACCTGTCTGCCCATATATGACAGACTGAATTCCATAGAAGCTTGGTTGACCCATTTGGAAACACTCTTCTCTACCATGCATCCTGGGGACAGAATGCGGGATGAATGTGGGACAGGAACCAATGAGGAGCCTTTAATGGCAGTTAATGTTGCCCCTAGCCCCGTAATACTAGATGGTTGTAATGCTGTTGCGGAAATACCAATTGTACAACCCTAAAATGATGGCCGATTAAGGAGAAATGATCCGCCAAACAGTCGGAAGAGCCAAATTAGGGCTGAGCAGGGCCAGGAAAGAGGCGGGGAGAAAATTTAAAAGCTAAGAAACAGGGCAAATACGCTACAGGATCCAATTGCCCTCCCTCGCCTAGACCTTCCCCCAGAGTCCACACCATATGGGTGGTATTAGTAGGGGTCCCATAATTGAAAGAAGGGAAAAGAGAAACAGTTAGAGACCTCAAAAACAAATGCATTCACTGGCTGAGACAAAACAGGCCGCTTCCAAACCAACTCTCCGGTGAGATCCTCTTCGCACGACATGTGGCTTGGGTAGGCACATGGGCGAAACAGACAAAGTACGATAGTGTAGTGATCAATTTTAGGGACAGAAGGGCTGGTGACCACATTTGCCACTGGTCAATGGGAAGTCCATTAATGCAGATTCAATCCCTACGCTTGACCCATTTCTACCCGTCCGTACCTATCCCTGCTAACCCAGATAGAGATTTTAGAAGGGAACTGTGGGAGACAAGGGACAACTTGACCAATATGCGCAGGTGGGAAGTGATATGTAGTTTGGGCCCCAGAATTGTACGCCAGACTTGGCTGTGTTTTACCATGGAAACCGTTTCAGTACTCTGGACCTTGTAGACTGTAGGTTGAGGCGAAGCTTGATAACATCAGTTATTCCCGCAAAAAGGGATACTGATGTGGCAAACTTTTCCACAGTAGGAGCTGATCGTCTTGATGCACAGTATGATTTCCAGAGCAGTGTGACAAAGGGGGTGACTATTAAAAGAAGGAGTAGCGACAGTGTGAGTATTCAGAGGAACGATGTAATTGAACCAGATGGGGTGATGTCAACAAAATGGCAAGATGAAACTGGAACCACACAGTTGAATGTGGAGGAGAGGAGACTAAGTAAAATATCCCAAATAGATGAGGGGACCTCAGTGCCAGCAGTCCCAGATGTGGAGGAAGGCCTTGGGGACGGATCGCGAGCGAAACAAGAAAATATCCTTATCCTCTCATGGAACCTTGCAGGGATCAAAATAAATTATCATGCCCTGCCTGGGACAGGTTTATAGGCAAACATGATATCTGTCTATTACAGGAAACCTGGGCTCTCTAAAGTAATAAACGAATTGGTTATGCTATATTTGATATATTGGCCACAAAAAGGAACAGGGGCAGACCTGTGGGAGACCTTAGTGCAACAGCAGAGCATCTGCCCACAAACTCAATGGACATTCAATGTGTCCATTTAACATTGCCATCAAAAAAACGACTCTCTATAATTAATGTCTACTCAAGGCCGACTCAGAATGGGTCAGAATCTATAACTGTTGAAAATCTTAGTAATTACTTGCCAACTTTAGACCCTGAGACCATTTTAATAGTCGGGGAAATTTAACTCCCAGTTTGAAACCTTAGATAATCAGAGTACCGGGTTTGATGAGGATAGTGAGAACCAACACTGGAACATAATGGAACCATGCATTCCCCCAGTGAGAGCATGGAGTCCGTTGGTCCTCCAAATAAATTCCTTAACACTCTCCTTTTCCCTGAGGCCCTGTAACAGGAGGTTCAAATTAGATAGTCCGTGGCAAACTACGTTCAATAGAGAAGGGCATTGTTCAATCATAGATTATATTATGGTCGAATGTCGCTCCTGGGACAGGATTTTTGATTTCCAGATTGTCAGACGGAGAGACAGTGATCATAATGCTCTAGTAATGTCACTTAAGACAGGAAGCTGGGGCCTGGTGAACAATTTTTAACCACCCCCACCAGCACACGAACTACTCCTGTTACATAACATTAGGAGGAGGGTAAAATGGCCCTATATTCAGGATTGCCCAGACAAATTGGCAAGTATCTATCAGCGGTTCGTGCCCAACCTAAGGGAAATGGCAGAGGTGGTGCAAATGGGTCCACAAGCAGGCCAGGTGACCAGCCCGCTAGAAATCCATAGCCAGCTGACTGGTTGTCTCCTGGAGATGTTCTACTCAAAAGTTAGCGTAAAGGCAAAACCCCTCCTGTCACATCCTTGGTATAACTCGTCTTGTCGAAGCACCGAGAAAGACTTATTGGACGCTATTAAAGCCAGGGATAGGACAGGTATCAAGGAACAGACATCTATATAAAAGATTGGGATGCCAACAAATGGGAGGAACTGAGAATTTCGCTCCAGAATAGAGATCTGAAATCATTCTGGGCCATTGTGAGTGGTGGTGGGCGAGAGCCTAAAGTGGCAATTGAACCTAATATAGCCCCATTTGCATGGGAGGGACACTATGGATCTTTGTACGCTTGTTCAAGTGAAGGTGCAGTAGCATTTTCTGCTTCCTCCCCAACCCACAAGTATCGACTGGGTGGGGAACAGGAAATTACTCTTGCAGAAGTTGTTTCTGCTATCAACAAACTAGTGCCAAACAAGGCACCCGGACTGGACAGACTACCCAGGGACTTGCTTATGTCCCAACCTGAAATATGGGCCCCCTATCTCTGTGTGCTTTACAACTCTATCCTGAGGGGAATGGATCCACCTAAAAGTAGGCGGGGCAGAAATAGTACCCATTCACAAAAAAGGCTGCCCTCTCTTACCATCAAATTATAAGCCCATCAGTCTAATAGATAACACCCAGAAGCTGATGGGTCGAAATATCCTGGATAGGGTGCAAGCCTGGATTGAGGAAAATGAGATCTTGAGTCCTCTCCAGGCTGGCTTTAGGGCAGGTACGTCAACCACTGACCAGTTATTTAGACTTCAGGTCCTGTATTGCTGAGAACCTGACCTTATGGGCCAAGCGGCGCAGGGCACGCATAATATCTCCGGGTTCACCTGCCTTGACAGACAGAGACACGAGACACTCTGTTAGGCGTAGAAAAGCAGGTTTATTAGCTGAAGCTAAGCACAGTTATCTAAGAAGTACCAAACAGGTAGGTTCTCAAGAGACTGCCACTACATTCCGTGGCATACAGTCTATTATACAGAACAAGTTTACAATGACAACTCCCAAAACACACAAAACTGACAAATAGGAATAGTTCAAAAACAAGCTATCGCATGTCTAAAACACACCCTCCTTTCAGACCCTGTGTGCTCTCCTCCTCTCAAGTTTAATCAACACTAGTGCCCGTAATTTAATTTACAGATGGTAGAACATGTGTAGAATGCTTCAAAGGATGGGCTGTTTAACAAGGGAACACACGAAAAGAATGGTGAAGGCCAGTTAAACAAGATAAAGCAGAGAAGAATGGTGGGACTCATACAGTGGAGTAAGACATGGATTAATCAGTCTAGACATGGCTTTACGAACTCGGCCAGACCCTGACATCGGTTTTGCAAACATGGACAAGGGTTCTTTAACAGGAAAGACACGCAGCAGCTGAAAAAAGCAAAACCCCAATATTTACTGCGTTAGCCGTGCTGCCTGAGTGAGGCAACACAAAATGGCGGCTAAGTGCAAAATGGCGGCTAAATATGAAGCGAAGCCGGAAACTACGTACCCTCAATTGGAGAGCAGTGAGTGTAGAGGGTGGCAGCCTATACCTTATTTTCGTGGACCTAAAGTCTGCATTTGACCTAGTGCCCAGGGGAAAACTGTGGAAAGTTCTTGCAGATCTAGGTCTGCCTCCTTACCTTCTGGATGTCCTAATCAGGCTACACACAAAAACATATGTCCAGGTTAGGTGTGGGAGACAAGGAGAGCTTTCCAAACGGTTTCCGGTAGAAAAGGGAGTACGCCAGGTGTGCGTCCTGGCCCCTACCCTCTTCAGTATTTATATAAATGGACTTGTGGATCACTTGGTGGGCATAAAGGACATTGATGCCCCGAGGCTGTCCTCAGGTCGGGTACCCGCATTGATGTTCGCGGATGACACCCTGTTGTTATCCAGAACGTCAATGGGGATACAACGCGTCCTGGACGGCTTTGCGAATTTCTGTGCACTAAGAGGATTGGAAATCAGTTTGGCCAAAACCAAGTTTATGATTTCAACCCTCCTAGTAAGACCCGCCAAAACCCTCTATTAGATGGTATTCCCCTAGAAAGGGTAAAAACCTTTGAGTATCTGGGAATCATGCTCGAAGAACACCTGAACTGGGGTACTCAGGTGTCAAAGGCAGCTCTCAAAATGACACAAAAAGCCGGAGGGTTAACCAAAATGTATAGACTCTCGGCCCACAAGGCTACTGCACCTGCCTTTACCTGCCTTAGAAATTTACAAAGTGCATGTTAGAGCAGCATCGATGTATGGAGCTGAGCTAGTGGGGCACAACAAGCTTACTAACCTCACGAAGACTGAAAATATATTTATGAGGAACTTGCTGGGGCTGCCTGTCAGCACTCCTCTAATACCCCTCAGACTGGATTTAGGGCTCCTTCCTATTGAGGAGGAGGCAGCACTAAGGCCACTAATATTCTGGAGAAGACTATGGACTTCTCCTGAATTATCTGCCTATAAGAATAAGTTTAGCAATGTCTGGGTAGATATTAGAGATAAAAATATTCCATGGTTAAATCACATCAAAGCCGGTTTCCGTCCCGCACATTCCACGGAATCTGTTGTCCTCTCTGTGGTTGATGAGCTTAGACGCGGCGCCGATATTAATTCCCCCCCAGGCCCTAGTCCTTCTCGATCTTTCCGCCACCTTCAACTGGGTCGACCATTCCATCCTTTCCGACCGTGTGGGGGCGCTGGTTTGCGGGGACCGGCCCTGGCCTGGCTTACCTCTTTTTTAGCAGGCCGTACGCAGGCTGTCAGGCTGGAGGGGTTCCTAGCCCCTTCCCGTTCTGTCTCCTGTGGGGTACCCAGGGTTCTTCCTTATCCCCTCTTTTGTTTAACCTTTACATACATCCCCTTATTGTTGCTTTACAGGATATGGAGGTCACGGCGTTTAATTACGCTGATGACCTCCAGCATATTTTTAACCTCTCTTCTTCTCCTGACTCAATTTCTACAGTTCATTCCACCCTCACTTTCATCTATAACTGGATGAATCTTAACCAATTGAAGTTGAATCCTGATAAGACGGAGCCCGTTCTCATTGGTGGTCCCTCTAATCCCTGGTCCTCTGCTTTTTGGCCCCCTATCTTTGGTTCTCCCCCATCTCCCTCTGCCTCTGTAAAAACCCTTGGCATTAAAATTAGCCAAGATCTCTCTATGCGGCCCCAGATCAGCTCAGTGGTCTCCTCTTGCTTCCTATCCCTCAGAACCATCCACAAAATCTAGCGGTATTTCTCGGCTGAAGCTCTCAAACCTATTGTCCTTATCCCGCCTGGACTATGGCAATGCTCTGTATGCTGGCATTACAGCCTACAAACTCCGCCGCTTGCAGCTCATCCAGAATCAAGCTGCTCGCCTTATTTACAGGCTCCCAAAATCAAGTCACATCAACCCTCTCCTAAAGACTCTCCACTGGCTCCCCATGAGGGAACGTTCGCTCTTCAAGATGGGCTGCCTGACCTTTATGTCCTTAGCTGGCACTGCCCCGCCTTCGTTAGATCCATGATCAACGCATATGTTCCTGGCAGAAATCTCTGCTCATCCTCCAAGTTCCTCCTCAATGTTCCCCGCTTTCGAAAGAAGAAATCTGGTGGCGCCAGATTTTCTAATCTTGCCCCCTCCTTCTGGAATGCTCTTCCTTTTGCGATTAGATCCATTCCCTCCTACGTAGACTTTCGTGCAGCCTTAAAAACCCACCTCTTCTCTCTAGCATATTCATCTTACGCTCGACCCCCTCTCTCCCTCAGTTCCAGTCTTTTTCTATAGCGCAAAGAAACCGCTTGGTAGTAGAGCACTCTATAAAACCCTTTCAACTTCAACTTCAACTTCATCAAGAAATACACCAGCAGGATTGGTCTGCCAGAGTTGTGGGCTACCCCAGAAGTAGCTTGCGCAACAATAACTAAGGCCAACCTTGTGCACCATTGTAGGTAGTGCAACTTACCCCACCTACACAGGAGCACTACACTCGGCAAGTTGACATCCCAGTTCCTTCAAGTAAAAGTAGAGTATAAATTGGAACAGTTTTTGGATGTGATCTTCCTGGCCATGTCAAGGAAATTGTACATGCAGTTCAGGATGGGTAGTTTGCCAATTAAATTTTTTACTTGCAAATTGGACACTAACCAAAGCACTGAGTGACCATCATGTAATAACCATCTAGAAAATGAAACTCATGTATTCTTTTTCCATCTCAAATATCAGGCAGCACGCAGACGTTGGGTCAAACCTTCCTGTAGGAACCTCGGATTCAGGGAATGCTCCACGGCTCTGAGAGTTCTAAAATTTGATACACACCCCCGATAGTTTTTGCAGTGTCCCGCTTCTTAAACGCAATGTGGCTGAAGTGACGTAACTCCCTTACACAATGATTACCTGATGAACATTTTGCTATTGTATTTATTGATAATTATTGAGTCCTCATGATAACTACTTTACATGATTTAATAAGTTTTTAATTTAGCATATGTTTTTAGAAAATGTCTAATTTATTATTAACACTAAAGTCATTGAAGTTTGTCAGTTTTTAACCTATTCTATTCTTAACTGTATTGAATTTATGTCTTTTATTATGTGCTTTTATGGCCCTGGTGGCCGAAATAAAGTTATCAATGATGACGAATGATGATAATTGGTAATTCATTTTTATTAATTGGTAATTCATTTTTATAAATTGGTAATTATTTTAATTAAGTTTCTATTAGTATTGATAATTAATGTAATCTTATTTTAATATTAAATCATTACTTTCTCTACTGTTACACTCTCTGGAGTGGGAATAGTAATGTTTACCCCTACGCTATCCAACGCTTTCCTTACTGTTGCACTCACTGGAGTTGGAGTAGTAATTTTTACCCCTACACTATCCAAAGCTTTCCCTACTGTTGCACTCACTGGAGTGGGAATAGTCATTTTTACACTCCTGCTATCCAGCGCTTTCCCTACTGTTGCATTCTCTGGAGTGGGAATAGTAATGTTTATCCTCACGCTATCCAACGCTTTCCCTACTGTTGCACTCACTGGAGTGGGAATAGTCATTTTTAACCCTACCCTATCCAACGCTTTCCCAACTGTTTTACTCACTGGAGTGAGAATAGTAATTTTTACCCTCTCACTATCCAAAAAATGCTCTACTTTTTTTCATTACAATTATTATTTTTACATTTTAAGCTTTTTTATATCATTTTAAGTATGTTTTATTCAATTGTTTATAATATTTAATTAGTTTTAAAAAATTTGATATTCTAGTTAACTATATTTTAACATTCTATATTTTGGATTCGATATTTTAGTACTTACCTGTTTGTAGATAGGGATTCTATATTCTGTGCTTCGATATTTTGGGCATTCTATATTATGTCCCTCGATATTAAGACACCGAACCGAGGTCTCGCAATCTGTCTCAAAATCAGTCATTGTTATACTACAGTATGAATTACCGAGTACACACACCTCGCCCCCATTTGTCGTTAGCAAACAAAATCATCATGGGAAATTTCCCAAAATTAGGTGTAAGCAGGGGCCAGAGCGGGAAGACTCCTTGATCAACAAAGCGATCCTTTGGATCTGCCATGTCAGGGGCTGTTTCTCGATAATCTGAGAGGATATTATCAGGGCGCTCAGGTGTACATCACCAGGACAATGAGTTGATTACATTGAGCTGACACTAACAGGACCAGAATTGGTCGATAATCTACTCACTCCGGAATTTCACACTTGTTACCCTGACTCTTCGTCTATTCAATTCAATTCAAACATTCTATCCCCCACAGGTCAACTCAGCCACTATTAGTGCAAAATAGAAGACCGAGATGCCCTAATCTAGAACACAATGACTGACTTCAGGATGGAATCCATCGATACACCAGACCTCAGCCTCCCCGCAGTCAGGGTGTTACTAGACTGAGTAGAGAACTCCTACGAATAGTGCCTAAATCATATGACAGGGGTTCCCAAACTGTTACAAGCACAGGTAGTGTTGCCAGTGATTTAAATGATTTAAATGAGCTGGAGGGGACTCCACGACGTGAGGAAGCATACCCTACCATAGACTCTAATATCCCAGCACATAAAACTACTGCAATAGGACAATTAAGTATGGCCATAGTATCCTGGAACGCAACTGGACTAAATAAAAGCTAGAAGAATCGGATTGGCATAGCTACATAGACAAATGTGTTATGTCTTTTCCAGGAGACATGGTTACTTACACCTCCACATAAGTTAGATTATAAAACATTATAAGAACGCCATTCCCACTCAGAGAGGGAGACCATTGGGGGGCCTCGTAACCTGGATTAAAATAACACTGGTGATGAGATCTGGGAACTTTACTATAGATTCACCAGACCTGCTGGCAGTTGATCTAAATGTTAATAATGAAAAACTGTTTTTATTTAATATATACAATAGACCAACTAGACAGACACTAAATTCTGAGATAATCAACACGTTAGGTAGCTCCCTAGATTTTGCTGACCCTAGTGACAAAGTGATTATATGTGGGGACTTCAACTGTGCTTAGAGCCATTAAATGGAATAGAAAATGCTACAGAAGAAGAAGATATGGCCTTAGACTTGCCTCAACTAGTGGCAGGGCCATCTAAACCTTGCACTAATGCTGCACTACAGATTACTGTAGAACACTGTCTAAGGGCATGTAACAGAAGGTTATTCAAAAATGGGGATGAAACTGACTCTCTTTATACTTAAAATGTGGCAGTACACAGTCCAAAATTGACTATATAATGCATAGCATCCATAGCTGGAGCAGAAAGGCGAGCTTTAAAATAGAGATGAGGGATGACAGCGACCACCGTTGTTAGACCTGGCATCATTGGCGTGGGTCTCCAATCCTCTCTTCTCATCCTATCTTTTTTATTGGTTAGATTTAGATGTTCTTGGCGCCATGCCACTGCTAGTCAGTGCCACAGCGGGAATGCTCCTTGTGTAAAGATGACTGTAGGAATTAGGATAAACTTAATGCCTAGATCTGGTTAGCATGCTCTAATAGCGAGTTATCCTCTATTTCACTGTTCTGTGTAGTATGTTCTAATAGCGAGTTGTCTTCCATTTCACTGTTCTGTGTAGCATGTTCTAGTAGTGAACTATCCTCCATTTCACTGTTCTGTGTAGCATGTTCTAATAGCGAGTTACCCTCCATGTCACTGTTACTATTGAGAATCTACCCATTCTCATAAGCCAGAATGGGCAGGTTGAGGATTATTTTCTATAATCCTATCTGACCCCAGGAACCTGATAGGAACTTCAAGTTTGATATGTTTATGCTCAGGAAATTAAGATACACCTTTTAGTAAGGACCGCTTATATATCCCATGTTCGAAAATGCATCTTCTGAAAGCGCAGTATTTTCTTGCCTAAGCTTTCCTGTAGGCTTTTTTAGTATGTGTATTGGCCGTCTGGTTTTGGAGCAGCAGGGCCAGCTGGTTCAGGCCTGGCTGGAGAGAGAGATCGGTTTTCAGAGCATGAGGAAGGGTGACACTTTAATCTGAGCAAGGCCGGGCCCCGCAAGGTGAATGATGGCTCCACCTCTCACAGACGGTCTGATAGCAGATCGCCTCATTCTGAAAGGGCATGATGTTGCTTCATAAACCAAGGCTTACCGACCCAACCAAACTGGTTCTGACTGTATTGAGTGATTTGTTACTTTAGGAAACAAAGACTTTTTAGGTATAAAACGCTGCGCTGGAATTTTGTCCAAGTGTGTTCCTTCTGGATGTCAAGACAAAACTCTGTCCGAGTGAACAGAGGAAAGGACTTTGAAACTTTCACAAGCTTGCTGAAGAAACTACTACCTGAGGGCCTGAGTTTAAAACGGCTCCTGCTGAAGTCTCAAGGACATTAGACTTCATCCCGGCAGCCGACAGAATCCCTGTGCGAGAAATTCTGCTTGCAGGTGAGGCCTCCATCGAGTGATCTGGAGCCTCTAGTTCTACTGTGAGGAGCGCGGACTGAACACCTTCGCGGAATCTGTGTTGGCCGCTGCAGCTAAGAGAGAGCTGCCGCTGCTGAGAGCTCACCTGAATTTGAACCTTCAAAACCCCTGCTGAATCTGTGTGGACCACTGCAGCTAAGAGAGAGCTGCAGCCACTGAGAGCTCACCTGAATTTGAACCTTCAAATCCCTCGCTGAATCTGTGTGGGCCACTGCAGCTAAGAGAAAGCTGTAGCCGCTGAGTGCCCATCGCTGTACCAGCCTGGTCGAGAACACCATTCGTCCTGTGGGCTGCCGCAGCTAAGAGAGAGCTGCTGCTGCTGCTGAGTGCCCGCACCTTTGCCAAGTTTGCATCATCATGATTCGGCCTGTGGGCTGCCGCAGCTAAGAGAGAGCTGCTGCCACTGAGTGCCCGCACCTTTGCAAGTTTGCATCATTGTGATTCATCCTGTGGGCCGCTGCAGCTAAGAGGGAGCTGCTGCATCTGAGTGCCCGCAGCTTTAGCAACTTTGCATCATCGTTATACGTCCTCTGGGCTGCCCTAGCTAAGAGAGAGCTGCAGCCACTGAGCGCCCAAACCTTTGTGAATTTTGAATCATCGTGACTCTTCCTTTGGGCCGCCGCACCTAAGAGAGAGCTGCTTCCGCTGAGTGCCCGCAGCTTTAATAACTTTGCATCATTGTTATCCGTCCTCTGGGTCTCCGCAGCTAAGAGAGCTGCTGCCACTCGGTGCCCGCACTTTTGCCAACTGTTCGCCATTGTGCTTTGTTCTGTGGGCCGCCGCAGCTAAGAGAGAGCTGCTGCTGCTGCTGAGTCCCACATCTTGTTCACTAGTGTCGAGGATTGTCATTATCGTCACGTGGGCTGCCGCAGCTAAGAGAGAGCTTCTGCCGCTTTGAGCCCACCACAGACCTGCAAGATGAGAGTCATCGGCTCCACCAGCCCGGGCCGTCGCAGCCGCGTGCTGCTGCCGCTGAGAGCCTGCCTGTCCCCAAGTGCCCGAATCATTGTCTGTGCATGCTGCGGTCCTCTGCAGCCAGGACTTGTTGTCGCTGGGAATCCTCCTGTGACCGTCTTTGTTCTTCAAGAAGCAGAGTGCTAAGTTCCTTTTCAACGGCAGGTATCTGGTGCGCACCAGGTCACGTAGGCCCCAGCCTTGAACTCAGTCAGTGTCACGTTCTGTTTAATACGTAATAGCCTTTTTTGAGTCCCTATTGGTTTAAGTGCATGTAGCTTGTTAAAACGCTTTGAGAGTCTTGAGTTAAACCTTAGATAAATATACTATTCTTCTATACCTTCCTGAGTTGTGTCCTTTTGTGGTGTTGTTACTGCCTTGTTGTGCATCCTCATAAATTCTTCATACACTGCCTCTGAGATAGGCCTAACTGCTCGTGCTATGTTACCAAAGGGGTTGTCAAAGAGGGTAGCCTACTTGCCCTGACTTAGGAAGAAGGGTCCCTATTTGGACATTGGCACCAGGCATTGCTAACTAGAGACCCCCATTTCTAACATTGGCGGTCAGCGGTGAGGATCAGGACTTGCATTTACGATCCATGTACAATAACTGGTAAACACCACTAGTGAGTGTAGACCAAAGATCAGCCTCAAGTTTTTTTTAGTTTAGTTGGTTGTTCTAGGATTGTATTGTTGATCGCAGCCATGAGAACTGCTAACTCCAATGCCTTGGAGGATCTCACCTTTGAGGAGGAAAGATTAGATACCTAAACTGCCAGACAGCTGAAGTCATTTTGTAATCAATTCGCTTTCCCTGTGATAGGTCTCTCTAGGAAGGAGGAGTACCAGAAGGCGCTGAAGGCCTGGTGGGAAGCGAGAGAGTCCACTGGGGATGAAGAAGAGAATGCTGGAGGGCAGCAGGGTGATGCAATAGAGGGGAGGAGATAGAACACCCTTCAATTCAGGTACTAGTGTATCCCAACGGAGCCTGACCCCAGAGGTGCTGGAGGACAGGGAGAGAGATAGGAGGCATAGTTTGGAGATGGCTAAATTGGAAGGTCAGAAGGACCTTGAGAGTACAAAGTTAGACATTGAGAAGAATCAATTGCCAATTGAACTTGAGAAAATGAAAATTGGACATGAGAGAATATTGAGGGAGATAGAGATCAGGGTGAGAAGTGTCCAGATCTCCCCCTCCGAAGGCAGCATACCTTTAGTAACTCCTGAGAGTAGAGTTTATAATTCTAAAGATGTCATTAAAGATTTTCACAAGAGTGAGGATATTGGGCAATGGTTTTCCACATATGAGATAGCAATGGTGTCCCACTAGGTCCCTGAGAAGGATTGGGGAGCGGGTTTGTGGGGACGCTTTGTGAGTGATGGTAGGGATACCCTGTTGGAACTGCCTGAGTAGAGCAATATGGTGTATGCCCATTTGAAGGAAGCTTTTATGACCCGTTATGGCTTGACCCCAGAAATGTACAGGCAGAGGTTTAGAACCTGTAAGAAGTTAGAGGGTACCCCATGGATTAAATGTGTCTTATTTCTGCAGGGCATTGGATAGTTGGGCAAAGTGGAAACTTTTGAGCAATTGTATGACTTGCTTGCGTGGGAGCATGTTTCTAGTAACTGTATTCCAGAGCTACGCCAGCACCTGATTGATAGCAAGCCGACTAACCCTGGGAAGCTTGCTGGGTGAGCACTAGGGTCCGCAAAGGTTTTGTGGGAGACTTCGCCAGAGTTGGGCAGGGTCACCAGTAGACCAGTGGGGAGACAAGGGTAAGCTGTGGGAGTTCCAGAGGGGGCTCCAGAGTAATTTCCGAGATAACCAAGCAGTAGTGTCCCAGCCTCCCCTGGAGAAGAAGCCAGTGTCCCCGACAGGTAGGCCTGTTCAGAGGGGTCCACTCACTTGTTTCAAGTGTGGTCAAGTGGGTCACCAGTATTATGATCCCCAGTGTACCCAGAGTAACCCCAATGCATCCCCTCGTGCACCACCCCATGCACCATTCTGCCAGATTGTTAGTGTAGCCTGGGTGGTCGATGGAGGTCCTAGGTGGGTGGGATCCCATAGAGTTAACCATTGTTTCATTAAGAGACTTTGAGAAGGTCCCTAACCCCACACTGCCTAATAACACTAAAGAGTACTGGCAGTGGGTGACCATCAATGGCCATAGGGTGGAGGCGCTCAGGGACACTGGAGCTAATGTGACTGCTGTCAGCTCCAGGTTGGTGTCCAAAGAGCAGGTTGTCCCCTATGCATTCGGGCCCGTAGTGTCAGCAGACAACTCAGAGAGCCAGTGTGAGGTGGCTTAGGTTCCCTTCGAGTGGGGGGGGGTCTCAGGAACTCTTGAACTGGCTGTGAGGTCTGCCATGCCTCTTGACTGTCTGTTGGGCAATGATCTAGAGAATTCTGCATGGGCTACGGTGGAGAGAAAGACACATTTGGAAATGTTGGGCCTGCCTGAGTGGGCAAGTGTGACCACTCTGTCCATTACAGCTCAGAAGGGTGTTCAGGAGGGCCTGGAGCCTGAACGTTTGGCCCAGAACCCTGCCTTAAAGAGAAGGGGTAGGGAGCATGAGAAACTAACCCCCTCGGTTCCCACGGTCCCGGAGGGAGTAGACCCTGAGGGGGATGACATTGAACCTATAGAGGAACAAGTGGCTGAACTGGGGGACCTCTCAGAGCTGACCCATTGGCAGCAGGAAGGGGGACCCTCCAGGGAGGAATTTTGCGAGCTACAAAGAACCTGCCCTTCTCCTGAGGAGGTGCCGCAACAGGCCACCACCCAGAACGCAGGTGATCAGACAGGGTCACATTGGATCTATTGGGAGAATGACCTCCTTTACAGCAAGCCTAAGGTTGCTGAGCCTGGTTCAGCCCATGTGCTGGTGGTACCCCAGCACTTCAGGACCTTCCTACTGGAGTTGGATCATGATGTGCAGGTCCCTGTTGAGTTTAAGGAATCTAGAATTATATGTTTTTATTAAAAAATACAAAAAATCAAAATGATGTTAATTCATACAGGCCAATTAGCCTATTAAATTCGGATTATAAAATCCTTATGAAAATATGGGCTGAAACATTTGTCCTCGCAGCCCAGGAGGTTATCCACCAAGATCAGTCTGGGTTTGTCACAGGACATTATATGGCAGCAAACACTGAGTTTTTAATCCAGGCATTGTACTATTTTAATATAAATTTGACCCCAGCCTGAATATTAATGATGGACGCATTAAAAGCGTTTGACTTGGTGAATTGGGCAGCACTATTCTAGTTTTCCGGCCTAAATTATTAGGATGCTTTAAAACATCTACGAGGGAGCATCAGCTCTAGTAATAATCAATGCAAAACAGGCCGGTAAGATCAAGGTAAATAGGGGTACAAGGCAGGGCTGCCCGTTGTCCCCGTTGCTCTTTACTTTTTTTATCGAGCCTCTAGTAGTAAAGATCAGGGACAACTTGGTATGTCTAAATTAAAGTTGTTTGCCGATGATATTATTTTACATTTAATACCTAAAAAAGAAAATATTGAAAACCTAATGCGAGAGTTCAACATCTATGAAACGATAGGGGGATATAAAGTAAATCCCAAAAAAACTGAGGTCCTTGCATTAAACACTGATCTTCATTTTCTCCCTGTTGATCCGCAGGTCCAAGCTGCAAGGAGCGACCCAATTAGATACCTGGGCATATTCGTGATCACCGAATATGATATGTTTTTGTTTATGAATGACATTAGAATGAAGAACAAAATTAGGAATCTTATAGATCAATGGCTCCTTCTCCCATTATCAGTTATAGGCAGGGTATCATTGATTAAAATGTCGGTGCTGCCCTTGCTCATATTTCTGTTCAGTAACGTTCCCATTAAAATTAATTTAGCTTTTTATAAAGAGCTCAAAACAATGCTGAGAGGTTTTATATGGGGCAATAAAGCTTTGAGAGTTAAACTTCCAGTATTACAACTTTCAGTTGAACAAGGAGGTTTAGCCCTACCCCATTTAAGGACCTATTACGAAGCTGCATTTTTTGATATATTGGCAGGATTATTGAGGAGTAATCAGACAAGAGATAATGTTTTTCTTACAAGGATGTTACAAGAGGCAGGTTTTTTAAAATTACAAAGCTCCCAAAGAGGTCGAGATATAAGACACTAAGAGAATATGCCTCAACAATGTCGCTCCTTTTCAAAAAACATGGTACTGGCGGCTCTCATTATTTAAGTTGAATTGAATGTACTCAAATAGGCCTCCCACTAAGCTTGAATCAAATTAAAAACTGGGAACTTTGCGGGCTCCGTGAGTTGAGACATCTGGTAGTCCAAAACAGGGTAATTAGCTGGCAGGAGTTAGTTGCTAGAACTAATGGTCCGTTGCGCCCGACCTTTTTTGAATATATGCAGACTTTCTACTTTATCAGAAATGAGATAAGTGGCCTTCTTAATGCTCCTAATGCTATACTAACAGCCCTGTATGGTGGAAAGAACAAAGGTATGGGATAATGGTACAAGATGCTTTATTGCTCAGGTCAAAATTTATTAGTAGATAGACATCTTGAGAAAGTAAGTCTCTTTACACAATGCAATTTTTCCACAAAGGATTGGGAGGTCATTTGTCAGTTGGGAAATAAATCTTTACGTACTGCCAACTATAAAAGGATGTCTTTTCTATCTCGCTGGTTAGCATATTATACACCGGCGGCTTTGGCAAAGATGTATCCTGAAGTTGAGAATAAATGCTTTAGATGTATGGCTAGTAGCCAGGGAGAATGGCATCATATTTTCTTCACTTGCCAGCAGTTAGAAACCTTCTGAAAGGGAATATTTGCCGATATCGAACAGGCTATTGGGAAATCTTTTTTACCAGCAGCAGAAGTAGCCCTGTTCGGTATATGCAAAGATAGGAGCAGGCTTAATAAAGCAGAAGAAGTATTTATATTTATATCTTGTGCAGATGCTCGTTCCTTAATACATCAAAATTGGAAGTCCAGCGAGATCCCATTACATATAAAATGGTTTAATAAAATGAGAATATGTTTTTTTGAAAAGGCTTATGCTGGCAAAGTGGGAGCCATTGGGAGATTTGAGAGGAACTGGAAATATTTTTGGAATCTAGAAGAAATGAAGGGAGGATGATTTGTGAAGAAAATCGAGAGTAGATGATTTTTTAATAACAGCCTTTTCATCTATGAATGTGATAGCTTTGGTTATTGTTTTTTCTAGGACATCTGCACTTTATTAGCACTTTCTTCTTACATTAGCTTGCACTATGCACTTTTTAAGATGGTACTTCTTTGTACTCTTTGCACTTTTGCACTTGCACTTTATTGCAGTGTTGCACGTTCTTGCATATTTTGTACATAATGTCCTGGAATTTTTTTTAATGTTTAATGATGTTGTTGGCTGTTTCTTCTATCTCGATGAACCTCCCTTTTATCTTTTCATTTTTTTATCTCTTGTCTGTTATTTAAGAAATTTATCGGAAATGTATTGATATTAAAATCTAAAGTGTAACATGTTTTGTACCTTTGGTTACCTATTGCTCTATTCAACAAAAAAAATATTAAAAAAAGAGGTCCATAAAGGCTAAATAGAGTGACCCTGACTTGGCTATGGTGTACTTAGCAATACCGAGATAGAGATTAAGGCATTGGTCAGACGTGGATTTGCCAGGTTGGAACCCATATTGCACGTCCATTATTATTCAATTGGTATATGCCCAATCAGCCAGCCTATTTTATACCACCCGACCCAGGACCTTCACTGTTACATCAATGAGAGATATCGGGCGATAACACTGTGGGCTATCCCTATCTCCTTTCTTTGTGGTAAATAAAATTACCTAGTACTTAATTTCTATGCGGTAAAATTCAATAAAATAGCTCAATCAAAATAAGAGACACAGAGTCCGTGGCATCTGAGTTTTAAGGGGTTTTATTCCATAAAATGGAATTGTATGGTCCGGACCAGGATATCATGTTCCTTTCACCACTGGGGTTCAGGAAGGGACAGAGCAATGCTTTATTAACAAGGTACAATATTTATAGTTCATTCATGCAGAAGGCGTAACAGCTGAGAGAAGCGAGATAGGAAACATGTGCGTAGCAATACGTAATCAGAAGGCGTGCACTAGGGCGTACACGGGGGTGTGTACTAGAAACGTCACATAAAAGTGTCACAAGTGGGTGGATACATAGCAGAATCTTGCAGTGTCAGCAGAAACTATGGCATGGATGCGCGCGCAGCTGCATGATGTGTGATTGACGTGAAACTGGAGGGTGCAGGGGACTTGACATTTAGCGCTAGGATTAGAGACAGAAGTCTGGTGGGTCAGATCAACTTGTTCCTAAATCATATCTGGTATCTTGTGTTTGGAGTACATGTTGCTGGAAACTAAAGGCTATCGGGACAGAGGTTACTTGTCACTAAGGCTAGGAGATGCATATATTTCTTTAAGTAACTGGAGTTTTCTATGGAAATTGGTACAGTAATACACTTGCATGGAGACGGAAAGACTGGACTGTATCTATTGCAGGCAGGATATGTTTATCCTACTCGTTAGCTAGGAATGTGGATTCACGGAGCAGAACTGATAACATAAAGGCAAAATACCATCTTGGCAGGCAGGCCGGACTGAGCCAGGCCCCGCGCTGCTTGGCAGGAAGGAAGGCAGAGTTCAGAGATGCAGGTGGGGGCTGCAGCTTCGGAGCGTTTCAGGAGGCTTGAGGCCTGGACTTGCATCTGGGCCTTGCAGAGCCTTAGAAACGGGTGCAATTTGACCATACATGCACCATATAGAGACGTTGGGTAGGCATACTTAGGAACTGAATTATCGATCCATTCATGGCGGATCTGAAAGAGGACATGTTAACGGTGGATGCATATGTATTTGCGTCTTCAGATTCAATTGTAGAGGGAAATTACATGCACTTGAAGCACATACATGTAGTTGTTGGGGTACGTAGTAGGGGACACAATTGAGCATAAAAATTCATATTACCTCATTCCCTCCTTGTCCCCTACGGACCCTTCATGATATATCAATCTTCATTAATCCATCTATTTGTTCATATAACATCATTTGCTCTTCCTTTTTCTGACGGGAATTTGAACTTGAACTTGAATGGGGAATACATGATGTGGCGCACAAGCCGCATATCGCCGGCCCACATTGTAGACATAGGCAACAACTGAATACTATGAGAAGGGCTATTCCTAGGAAGGATAGGACTTTCCATCCCCATGCAGAGATTACATTCCAGAACCAACCGGACCATGTCCAGGAGCCTGGATTCTGATGTATCAGATGAGCTATTTCGTGAAGCCTAGTGATGGCTTTGTAAACCGATGGTGCGTTGTCTGGAATGAAAACGCAACAGCTCGAGTGGATGACGGTACAAGCCCCGCCCCTATCGGCCAGGATGACGTCAAGGACAAGACGATTTTGAAGAACTACGAGTCTCATAGCAGACTGTTCCTCTGTTAGGTTACCTAGGGCAGAGGTAGTTTCATTCACTACAGCTTCAAGAGTTCTGGTCAATCTACGTATCAGTTTACTATTCGAGACAGTACCTAAGTAAGGAAAGAAACCTTTATTGAAATCTGTATATTGCTCCCATGCCGTTTCAGTATAATCAACAATCGGGAGTTCTCTCTTGTGTCTAGTATGTACTAGGTGGGAGTTCCTATGATAATCAGGTGGGGCTAGAAAAACAGGTGGCAGAAGGAATGCAATGTAACAAGTACCATCCCAATCTAGGGGTAAACGTATGTATGCTGTATGGCCACAAACAAAATAAGAATGACGGGAAGCTTTGAATGTAGACTTGCCCTTATCACTAAATTCAACTACAGTAGTACATTCGCTATGACCTAGGTGTACTGAACCATTCTTTCTGACACATAATTCACCCTTAACTGGTAATACTGACATAGAGGGCAGGACTGATTCGGCTTCGGACTGAACATTCAGAATCATGAGGTTAAGTGTAAAATTACCTAATCCATATACTTCGTTTTCTAGATCGGTCCCTGTGCTTTTGGGAAGACCCTCCTTGTCAGGGAAACATACTTTGTGCAGAACAGTGTTCAGATTTCCCCATACCCAATTGCCTTGGTAAACTATGGAATCAGAATCTACGGAATTAATTAGACTAAACCATGCACCACAGGTGCCATTGTGTGTGAACGGGTACGGAAAGAGGGGCAGAACTCCCTTGTACTTCTGATAGGGAGGGAGTCGGCCACATATCCAACAATTGGTAGCATTGCTGGTCTGATGGGAATGGTGTAACATACTAATGAAAGTATTGTTGCGCAGCGCAAGTCTGTATGACAATTCATGCGGGGGTAATTCACTGAAAGAATGCTCGGCAGTGTTATTAGAAGAAGAATGTGCATGTGTAGCAATAGGAAAATAGATATGCAAAATTATACTTGTGACAATAATCGTAAGATTTAAAGAAAACATAATCCATAATGTCACTATGCAGTGACTGCGGAGTGATTTACAATATTCACGTTTCTTGAGCTGTTTCTGTCTATCTCTCTCTCTATCGGGGTCTAGCGGGAACATGTCAGAATCAGGTTTAACCGATTCACCTGAGGAGGACTTAAACAATTAAACTGTCTGACTTACTAGACCGTAATTTGGATTAATTTTACTGATGCGGAGTTTTTCTAGAAAAGGGGATTTTGAGTCACTGGTTTCAAGGCAGTCTTTTGGGTGTTATCAAAGATTTGGGCAAAGAGAAAGTTCCAAATTGTCCATAGAATTTCCTTTTCGTCCTTCGAGCCGGATAGCAGTCCTCGTGGTGTGTAGCACAGGCTTCGGCGTCCTCCAATGCGGCTTAAGGGGGCTTGATCGGTCCAAAGTTCCGCTCATAGATAACATCTCCAGGGACTATGGCAGGCTCCTGGACTTGGGTGTTGTCAGGGAAGGCGGTGGCAACCTGTGAATGAAGAGAGAGTAGTGCAGACATCTAGGAAGCCAGGTAATCTGTCAGCATGTTATGGTCAACATCAGATATTATCTTGGCATAGGAGATAGGCCTGTTCTGGAATGGGCTGTTCTGGAATGGTCTGATTATGGCTTTCTACAAGGCTTGCTGTAGTATAATCTGGGACTGGGTACGCTTCTGTCCATCTGGTTAGTGCACACACTACTAAAACATACTTATAACCTTTACATCTGTCCATTTGGATATAATCCATCTGGAGGACTTCAAAAGGATGGCCAGGAGGATGAAATCCACCTTGCTCTACGGGAATGCCTTTACCTGGGTTGAACTGACAACAGATCATGCAAGTACGCACTTTCTGTTTTGCTGCTGCTCGTAAATGTTTATTGAACCAAAGGTTTTGAATACTGTCTAACATGGCTTTTTCTCCTAAATGTGCAGGACTATGTGCTGTGTTAATGATAACTTGAACCATAGAGTCGTCCATCCCTGTTCTGTCTGGATCCCTCCTAGTTCAGTCCATTTCTTGATTTCGTCTGGTGTAGCATGTGTCTGTATGTCAATTACATCTAGGGCGGGATCCTTAACTGTCATGCAATGAGTTGGCGTCGGGACTATTGTCTTTGTCAAGTCAGGTGTGTGAGTCTGTGCTGTAAGCTTGGCTGTTCGGTCTGCCAGGTCGTTGCCCTGGGAAATGTTGTCAGTGACTTTAATATGTGCTTTACACTTCATGATGGCTATTGCTGTAGGCAAATGTATTGCTTCTAACAGAGCTTGAATAAGGGAACCATGTTGGATCTTGGCCCCATGAGAGGTCAGGAAATCTCTTTCTTGCCAGAGTACACCGAAGTCATGTACGACTCCAAATGCATAACGGGAATATGTGTGTATGATAAATTTCTTTTTCTTGGCTATAATACAGGCTTGGGTCAGAGCAATGAGCTCTGCCGCTTGGGCTGACAGGGTGTCAATATGATGTGTTTCTATGACATCAGTTTCTGTTGTTACTGCATATGCAGCCACTAACTCTCCTGTACTTGTTCTCATACTTGAACCATCCACATAAAGTGTCAGGTCTGGATCTGGTAATGCGGTGTCTGTCAAGTCTTGTCTGGGTTTCGTCGTGATGGTAATGACTTCGACACAATCATGTGCCAAAGGGTCTGTCATATTTAATGGCAAAAGTTTAGCTGAATTCAATGTGTTACAGCGTCTGATTTCTATGTGTGGCTGAAATAGTGTCAATTCATAGCCTGTCAGTCGTGCTATAGTCAAGTGCTGAGTCTGAGTTCTGTTTAAAAGAACCTCTACAGAATGTGGAACTTGTACTGTTAATGGATGTCCTAATACAATTGAATCGCTTTGTCTGATTGCTAAGGCTGTCGCTGCAACTGACTTCAAGCACGCAGGGAGTGCCTGGGCTACTGAATCCAATGTACTTGAAAAATAAGCGCAAGGCTTATGTGAACCTGCTTGGTCTTGAGTGAGGACAGACAATGCTGTACCATCACGTTCTGTAACAAAAAGTGTAAAAGGTTTGCTGTAACATGGTGTTGCTAAAACTGGTGCTTGGCATAAAGCTTTCTTTAATTCTTCAAAAGCCTGTGTATGTTCCTGAGTCCAAGGAAGGGCAGTCGAAGTCGCTGCCTCCTGTGTTGTCAACTGTATAAGTGGCTTGGCTAGAAATGCATACTGAGGGATCCATTGTCTGCAATAAGAAGTGACTCACTAAGACATTGTGTTCTGGGCTGTGACATATTTACAATTAACTGGATACGGTCGGGTGTTAGCTGTCTCCCCCATTTGGACAGCAAGTGTACAAGGTACACACCACTTGCTGTGCACTTTGAAAGGGACAGTCTGTAAAACCTTTAAAAAATTCAAAGCTACGTCCACTTAAACTGAATCAGAAGAGATACTGGCTACCTGGATGAATTGGAACACTGAAAAAAGCATTTTTCAGGTCAGTTACTGTAAAGAATGATGCTTCAGAATCAATAGCAGTCAGTAATGAAGAAATGTCTGGGACCACTGGGTATTGTGGTACTACACATCTGTTCAACCACTAGTCCGTAAACTGGTGGTGCATTAGGGTCTGATCGTTTAAGGACAGAAAGGACAGGTGAGTTACATATATTTGAGTCAGTCTTCACCACCCCCCCATGTGCAATGAGTTCGTCAACAATCTTTAATAAGGCCACTATGGCATCAGGTGGTATCTTGTATTGTCGTATACGTGGGAGTACTACTCCTGCTTTGAAAGTGACACGGTGTGGTGTTATGTTCATGTGACCTACGTCAGTTGGACCTTGTGCCCATAGGTGCTTTATACCTAGCAAGTTTTCTGGACATGATTTGGTAAGTACCAAGTCTGTGGCACGTGACAGTGGACCAACTCCAAGGGAAACTGGCTTTGACCCTTACTCTACCCTCTCTAGGCTGTTTCATGAGAAAGATTGGTAGTCTGACTGCATATACTGCCTCACTACTCTGAGAAGCAGCCCCCACCTCTAGAAAGATGTTCGCGCTCAGAGCTTGAATCTGATCCAAGCATAATCAAGTAGAAGCCGAGCTTCATTGCGATCTAAAATTGAATGACTGCCAAATGTTGATCTCATCGCAGGAGCAAAGCTTCCTGCCAATTATCCTGTTTACACTACTGAGGGAAAAACTATTCATTTGCAAGCATGCTCTTATCTGAAGTCAATGAAGCTGGCTGCAAGGAAGAGCCTGACTCAGCTGGAGAACAGCCAATAATTGTCCGCGGAAAAGAATTGGAGGATGGCTCCAAGAGGCAGTAGCCCTCCCTTTATATAAACATCATTTACTGGGAACCAGGCCATCTCGGTCTCGGACGGACTGTCTCAAGGTTAAAAAACACATTCCTTGTACGTCATAACATATATCTTCCCAGGCCAGAGCTTTTCTAACTTTAACTGAAGCAAACCTTTAAAACGTTAATTAATAAAGACATATATTTTTCTGTAACTGAGTGACATGCTAGCATTTTAAAAATAATTCTGTACTGCTACTAGCTGCAAGGGAAACAAAACATTCATGGCATGGAAACACACCATATTTTACTCTTTTTTTTTTTTAAATAACATGTCGAACTCCTTAATTCTGCATTGCGTAACCAATATTTTCATAAGTAAGTGTGCAAACTTTTCTATTCTACCTATTAAGAGGGCCAGGATTCATACTTTTTCAAAAGGCCATGTTTTCTAATTTTAGTGGGGACTGTTCTCTGCACACATCAATTGAAGCAGCCTGTCAAAGTACATAGGTCAGTCTTAAAACTAAATGCAAATTAAACTAATGTAGGAGACACATAGCAATGCATTAAGATGGTAGTGTATTATAGCTATCAAAAAGGGCCATGTTCATTAATTTCACAGATAGCCATTTTCCTAATTGAGTGGGATAACTGTCACACGCTATTCTAAAGGGCAGCTTGCATTGGGAAAAATATTCTGTAGAAACATTCCTATTTAAAAAACACACTGTTCTATTACACTAATAAAAACGCATTCTATGAAGGGTCTGATTTATATTTTCTTGTCAACCCTGAAAACATCTAAGCACCCTCTGTGCAAAACCCTTATCTCAATTCGACTGGTCTATTTACAACTTTACCGTCTTCTGAGCTAAACACATTGAATCAAGTAAACGACATTAACATCTTGAGAGACAGCAGGCAATTCTGGGCCGTAGTAAATCACCCTTATTTTTCAGATTCTCCAAATCTAGATACCGATTGTGTAATACCCGATGAGAAGTGGCTGGCCCACTTCAGCTCTGTCTATGGCGAGCCTGGTGCCTGTTCGCTGCCACAAAAGCGTGCAGGTACTGTGGCCACACCTATACAATTCAACAGCGGGGAAGTGGAAAAAGCAATCTGTGCCACAACAAAGAATAAAGCCCCCGGCCCAGACGGGGTACCAGCTGACTTTTATTTACACTCCCCCAAATTCTGGGCTGGTATCTTGGCCAAAGTGTTCACAGCCGCAAACACCACGCCCCCCCCAAATACATGGGCTACGTCCACCATAGTGCCTATATTTAAAAAGGGCAGAAGGGATGACCCAGGGTGCTACCGGCCCATTTCTCTCCTGGACTCTGCTATTAAGATCCTGGGCAGAGTCCTTTTAGTGAGATTAAGAGATAGCCTGGAGGATTGCGGTGGCCTGGCTGACATACAGTATGGCTTTAGGGAAAAAAGGGGCACGCTAGAACAGTGCTCAAACCTGCACCTTCTGATTTCCAAGTATACGGTGGCCAAGGAGGGGACCTTGTATTTAGCATTTATGGATCTCTCCTCGGCCTTCGACTTGGTCAACAGATCGAAACTTTGGGAAATCCTAACTAACATGGGAATCGACGCCGACTTGGTGGCTTTTATAGCTTCTATGCATCAGGATCTATTTGCTGCTGTAAGAGTAACCAAAGAGGGAAGATGCACGTCAAGTTTTAGATCCCTACGGGGCGTTAGGCAGGGATGCATATTGGCCCCCCTGTTGTTTACTATCTATATAAATGACCTAGGCAAGGATTTACTCGAGGCAGCATGTGACGTACCGCGTGTAGGAGAAGTTAAGATCCCTGCTCTCTTATACGCGGACGATGCTGTACTCATTGCACGCACAGGGGTATGCCTCCAAAAATTGTTGGACGCTTTTGGGACTTTTATGGACCGGTTGGACCTGAAGGTTAATGCATCCAAATCGCACACCATGGTTGTAGGGACACAAGGGAAAAGTGGCAAGAGAGGATCCAAAACCTTCTTTTGTAAAGGGGAGATTGTGTCAGGAGTTCCCGTGTTTCCATACCTGGGAGTGCTCTTCGATAGCAGGGGTACCTGGGGCCCACAGATACGTGCAAAAAGCCTAGCGGTTACAAGAACATCTAGGGCCATCATAAGTTTTGCTAAAAGGCTGGGACATAGACCCATGAAGGCAATTATCCAGGTTTACAACAGTAAATCCCTTCCTGTGGCTCTGTATGGTGCCTCCATATGGGGTTACGCTCGACTAGATGAAATCCAGGTAGCCGAAAATAGTTTTTTACGTTCAGTCCTGTCCCTCCCCCAATCCTCCCCGGTTTTCTCCATTCATACAGAACTTGGTTTGGATTACATCCAGGACAAACTGAGATTGGCCCCATTAATATACTGGCTTAAGACCTGGTTAAACCCTGAACTTCTGTTAAATCACACGATCATGAGGGATGTGATGAGTTTAGAGTACAGTCACAAGATACCATGGATGGCGTATTTGCACAAATCTTTTAATGAACTAGGACGACCAGAATTATTCACCTCCCCCTCGTGTATCACAAAGCAGGATGTGAGTCTTATAAAAAAACAGTTTATGTCTAGGGCATACATGTTGCGAGAAGAAGTCGAATTATCAAAACCATCTGTTCGAATGCATTATTTGTCACTCCAGTCACCTGCAATTGAACCCTATTTATGTTTTGTCACTAATCCGTTCCATAGATTTTTGCTAACAAAATTCAGATTTAACACTATTCATTTTTATTTGGGCCATTTTAATACCTGGATGAAACCTGAGTTAGCTCCCCCCTGCACTTGTGACAATTTTTCTGTTCAGGACAGTTTACATTTTGTTATGTTTTGCGATTTCTTCTCCGACCAAAGGAAAAAATACCTGTTACCAGTCTTAAGAGAAGCGGGCTTCTCCCAGGTGAGACCTGCCATGTTATATTTAAAATCACTGGGTAACATCTGTATTACTTTCGCCATGGCCAATTTCCTTGTGGCAGCAACCAGAGCCAGAAGGGGCATGAATTTGGAAATCTGATGTACATAATGTGTTTCTTAAAACATTTTAACGTACTGATTTTTCGTCTCATTAACTTGCTCATAAATGAAATTGTTTAATTCCTTTTTAAATTGTAAATAATACTGTTTTTATGTACTTTGTATGATTTTAACAAATCGAATAAAGTTAATTTGACTGAAGTATTCCAAGACAAAACCCTTCACAAAAACACTCCTTTACCCTCCATGCAACATTTTACCATTCAATCTGCAAACTGAATACGCCCATTGGATAACATGGCAAATCGCACCCCCGCACAAAACATGCTTTTTCCACCACTTCCACAGCTCGGATCCTTTTCAAATTTTGCATCACAGTAGTCCAAGCTATTCCCTAAATCCTCACCAAAAAGCAACCAAATCCCTCCACTGGAACGGGTACGAATTTTCGCTCAAAAACACGCCCCCCCCGCAAACACCAAAAAACGCTAAAATTCCTCAACACCTTGTCAAAACAAATACTGCCTTCTCAATCCAAGAAATTAACCTTTCTTCAAAACATTTTCTCCAAGCACTTGAAAGAGATCCAGCTCTCTCCTGACTGACGTAATGATAACATGCTCTGTACAAGCCATATCCACATGGCGCTATTCACAAGCCATATTTACAAGAAAGTCAACAAGTCCAAAAATGACATGCTCTTCACAAGGCATATTTACAAGGCGAAATGCACAAGGAACACAACAAGTCTAAATGAGAATATGCTCCTCACAAGCCATATTTACAAGGAGCTATTTACAAGAAACTACACAAATCTTCCTAGTCTTAGTGAAATCACGAGCATTGAACCCTTTCCTGGTTCTGGATCATATATACAGTGGGGAATTGCTACATCTTCCACGACCTGCTGAAGCTGTTGGAGCTGGTCTGCTGATGGGGGCGGAGGGATTCTTAACGCCACAATTCTATGGCGTCTTTCTGTGACTGTCGGGCTTTCTTTTTCAATAATGCTTCCTCTTCTCTCATGATGCACTCGGCATCCCATGTTCCTAAAACAGGCCATCTATATTTCTCTTCTAAGTGTTTGGTATAATGACCCACAAGTCTAAGTACAGTATGGCATCTAAGCCATGCTTGTGGTACATAAAGTGCCCTGGAGTGTCCCTAGGTGGAACAGGCACTGCTTCTTCTAGAATCCCCTTTCTAGTTCCTATCTGTCGTAACTTACTGAACAGCGGCATTTTTTAACCTTGATACTTGATACTTACTCGAACTTGAACACCATAAATACAATATACACAGTAATGCAGATCAAACAATCACTCATACCACGACATTAAAACACATTTAAACATTTCGAACAGAAAACCACATATTAACTAGAAACTTTTACTTGATGTACTGCTAAACAGCACAGATACACTGCTAAACAGTGCAGACCGGGTCTGTGTACCCAAACTCGTCTTGACCGGGGCAAACTAATGCACCCGTCTAGATGCGTCCCCAGCAACGGTACTCACCGGGAAGCACGGAATCGGAAGGCCTCGGAAAACTCGACACTGGACTGGACCCTGGACCGGACTCGACTCGCGATGTAGATACTTCGGAACTTCGGAACTGGTGGGCCTCAAGACACCTCGGACCTTGCACTCTCGGCTGGACTCGGGTTGGGATCCTCCGCACTCCTCACCGCCTCGTCTGGGTGTCGATCGCAGTCTCAGTCACCTCCGTTGGCCTGAGGGAGATACAGGAAATCCTGCGGATGCGCATGAGTGTCCGTCCAGCTGTGGCAGGGGACTAGGCCTGCAACGCACCGCCGGCGAGTAAGGTGGGGGAGGGTCCCATCTGGGGTGCCAATTTATGTGGTAAATAAAATTACCTAGTACTTAATTTCTATGCGGTAAAATTCAATAAAATAGCTCAATCAAAATAAGAGACACAGAGTCCGTGGCATCTGAGTTTTAAGGGGTTTTATTCCATAAAATGGAATTGTATGGTCCGGACCAGGATATCATGTTCCTTTCACCACTGGGGTTCAGGAAGGGACAGAGCAATGCTTTATTAACAAGGTACAATATTTATAGTTCATTCATGCAGAAGGCGTAACAGCTGAGAGAAGCGAGATAGGAAACATGTGCGTAGCAATACGTAATCAGAAGGCGTGCACTAGGGCGTACACGGGGGTGTGTACTAGAAACGTCACATAAAAGTGTCACAAGTGGGTGGATACATAGCAGAATCTTGCAGTGTCAGCAGAAACTATGGCATGGATGCGCGCGCAGCTGCATGACGTGTGATTGACGTGAAACTGGAGGGTGCAGGGGACTTGACATTTAGCGCTAGGATTAGAGACAGAAGTCTGGTGGGTCAGATCAACTTGTTCCTAAATCATATCTGGTATCTTGTGTTTGGAGTACATGTTGCTGGAAACTAAAGGCTATCGGGACAGAGGTTACTTGTCACTAAGGCTAGGAGATGCATATATTTCTTTAAGTAACTGGAGTTTTCTATGGAAATTGGTACAGTAATACACTTGCATGGAGACGGAAAGACTGGACTGTATCTATTGCAGGCAGGATATGTTTATCCTACTCGTTAGCTAGGAATGTGGATTCACGGAGCAGAACTGATAACATAAAGGCAAAATACCATCTTGGCAGGCAGGCCGGACTGAGCCAGGCCCCGCGCTGCTTGGCAGGAAGGAAGGCAGAGTTCAGAGATGCAGGTGGGGGCTGCAGCTTCGGAGCGTTTCAGGAGGCTTGAGGCCTGGACTTGCATCTGGGCCTTGCAGAGCCTTAGAAACGGGTGCAATTTGACCATACATGCACCATATAGAGACGTTGGGTAGGCATACTTAGGAACTGAATTATCGATCCATTCATGGCGGATCTGAAAGAGGACATGTTAACGGTGGATGCATATGTATTTGCGTCTTCAGATTCAATTGTAGAGGGAAATTACATGCACTTGAAGCACATACATGTAGCCGTTGGGGTACGTAGTAGGGGACACAATTGAGCATAAAAATTCATATTACCTCATCTTAAATATCGGGACTATCATGGCCATTGGCCATGATGAGGGCATTTCTGTTCCAACTCCAGCATTAAGAACCCTCACTAGAAGGGTTCTTAATGCACTCACATGGAGGTGTGCCCATACCTCTGGGTTAGTTCGAAAGAGATCAGGTGGGATCCCATCTAGTCCTAGAGCTTTGTTCCATGAAAGACCATCAATGCCTGATCTCACCTCATCCAAAGGTGAAGGTAGTGGGGTCAGTTCTCTGGAGAATAGTTAGAGCCTGTGTTTTATCCTCCCAGTGGCACTGATTGTACAGTCCCTAAAAATGGGCCTGCCATCGCTCTGTTAACCCCTTCCACGCTCATGACGAGCTGGGCTCGTCATGGCGTAGCCTCCTCGCACGCTGATGACGAGCCCAGCTCGTCACGTAAAGTGCGGTTTTAAAAAACTCAGCACAGGAGCGGAATTGCGCTAGCACGCATGCGGTTAAGATGTTGCAACTTACCCTTGCGTTATTCAACTCTTTAAAACATGGATTATTAATAACCCTCCCAAAACAGGTGGAATCCTTTAGCTCTGAGGCCTCTTCAATATACTCCAAAGCCTTCAATTGCAATTGGCGTTTCTGCGTCTTTACATTTTGCGGCAAACCGCCACACGGCGCCCATCTCTAGGTGATTGTTTGAGGGCCATCTTTAGGGCTCTCAGGGCCTACAAGCATTGCCTATCAAACCATCTTGGAGCCTCCATCTTGGGGGGTATGTGCTGGAACTGTTAATAGACTATCCACTAATTGTGCAATGGCCGTGAACGCCTGCACTAGTTTAAGACCCTGTGCTTCTAGATCAAGACATTTCAGGATCTCCTGCTTGCCTATATTAAAAAGGGAGTTATTATAGGTGGCAGTGTCAACCTGTACCCAGCGTACCCATCTACCTAAGTCAGTAGCGGATATCATTCCCCCCGGAAGTCTCTGTGATACTTGGTGGTGTTGAGGGGCAACCAGAGACATGGTCACAAGATTGTGATCACTAAAAATACTAAAACAAATGTTAAAAAAGGTTATAAATCTCCTCACTGCATGTGAAACAAAAATGAAATCAATAAATGACAAACAGCCTCTACCTTTGTTCGTCGGGGGCACAGTTGTACCTATGTCAGTGGCAATCAAGTCCATGGTATGGGTTAGGCCAAAGGTATTTAGCAAGACACTCAACTTCCTCTCTTCCTGTGTGTGTTCCATGTGTAGTCCCTTTTTTAACGTGCAGGTCAACCGGTCACAAAAAGTCACCCTCAAGTTGGGGCACAGATGGCAGTTAAAGTCTCCACCCACAATTAAATGTGACTGTGCTAGACCTTCACTTTGTAGATCCTCCAACCCTCTCATTAGTTCATCGAGGGAGTTCACTTCCTGTGCCTGCAACTGTGCATTGTAGAAATGAATTAATGCCAGTCGATAAGTCTTACTTTAAAAAAATTAGTCCTTGTGCTACATCCGAGTCCCACAACATAGGCTTCCACCTCCCCAGTATCCATATATCTATAAACATGATTAACCCCCACTTGCTCTCCCTACGCTGGACCTTGGATCTGGACAAAATAATGTTTTCTAGCCTTCTAAAAAGAAATTGTTAACTGGCTTCCATGTCTCCTGAAAACATATTATGTGAAAGTTCCTAATACAATGGAGCCAATGCTCATCCCGGAACTTGCTAGCTAAGCCTGCTATGTTCCACAAAACTATTTTTAGATCACCCAGAGTTTGCCCCTCCTTTGAACAGGAAGGGGTGATGGTAGCCCTCTCTACACTTGCCAATCCCCTTTCAGTTTGAGCCATATACTTATATTCGGGTGTTGCACCAACAATTTTTTTCACCCTTCCACATAATTCATCAGCGGGTTCAGCCCTATCATTCACTCATCTCCCTTTACTCACCCCTTCTAATAGTCAATCTATATCATTCATGTCCCTCAATGATGCAGAAGCATTTGTGAATTTTACGAGGCCCTGTTCCGAATAGAGCCCAATTCCTTCATAGTAGAACCTTGAAAAGCTGAGAGATTAGACGGGGTCTGTAGGTAAAACCCAGTGGTAGTGGTTTAATCCCAGACTCTACTTGGGATGACTGTGAACGGGGATGTAAAATCTTATGAATACGTTCAGGGTACCTGAGGGTGACAATTACACTATCCCCATGGAATATTTTCATGGACCTACCAATCCATGCCACCCTTCTAGCCATCAGTATGTGTGTTTTGCTCAGATATTAAACCTGTGACTGGGACCCCCACCAGAACCACAGTATAAAGAAAGCTTGCTGGAGGGAGATCTATAATTGGCTAATTCAGGGTATTAGGGGCAAACTGAGTGACCCCACTAAGCACCCTGTTATATTACAAAAATAATCTATGGAGCTATACCTACCAATAGGCCCCAAATCTCGTCTTACCAAATTATCAGTCAGTTGGCAGTGAAGAAAAGTAAATTGTTTATTAAATGAATCATACTCTATAGAGGAGCCTCTCCGACATCACCCAGCCAGTGCGCAGAGAAGACTGCCAATTCACACTCAATACATGGCATATATACTTTCATTGCGTTACATGAGATCACCGTACATGGAAAAATACCAGTTGGCACAGTAGCTTAAAGGAACCATATATGGCACACAAAGCTTGTTTAGAAGTCTGCTTCTGCTATTATTGGGGAGGGTCAGGAGAGGTGACTCCCTTTCGTCTCGGTGCCTGGGAGCACAGGCACGGCGCCTCCAGGAATGTGCTTATCACCTCTGAAACCAGATGCAACCTTGGGTCTTAGAACAAGAAAGAATAGTATGAATTCAGCTGCCTTGTGTGAATCAATTAACTGGGCCCTATTCTACTGCTGGAGGACAGCAGGTGACCGCTGCCTGAGCCTAATACATGTACAACAAAATGGCGTCTGTTTGGTTCTAAGTTCGAGTACAGAGGAATACAATGCAAGAGCGGAAAAGGAATTCCTGTATTGATGTAACGAATTATTCTAAACTACGATAAACGTAGATAAATTATGTATATAGATAGATACATCATGCTAACAAAAGATTACAATGAATGCAGAAAATCGATTCTATCCCTCAAAAAATCATGGAGTTGATGTCCCCCCGGGAGGCCCCTTTTATATAGCTCACTGGTTGGGCAGCCTGTCAAGCCTGCGTAGATGCCCCCGTGGCCTGTCCCACATGTCTTACCTGTGGTTACTAGAGGGTCTGGGTCGCAATGCTTGCCACTACAGAGGAAGCTACAGAAGGATTTAATTGATGAGCAACTTTAGTATTAGAGGCTGCAATCTGCGTGAGTTGGGCGAGAGAGGGCAATTAATTTTCCATTTTGGAGAGCATTGCCCTTATGTCAATAGGAGTTTTCGAGAATTCATTAAAAAGATTGTTCAAAAGACAAGACACTGTCTCCACAATTTTTGTTTCAGGACCTCCACAGGTCTTCAGAGTCATTAGCAACGTTAGTGTCTGGGCCTGTAGTGCCCACACCCAACTGCTTAGGGATTGTTTTCTTGTGTACTTTCCGTTGTATTTTCGGGGCCGGAGGACCACTTAGGTCTGCACAATGAGTGATGAGCGAAGTGTGATCTGGCCAGCCGCATTGTTACTCAACTTGTACCCGTGTTAGGGCCCCCTACCTCTTCTACTTCCTCTATTTGCCTCTGACCTTGATCATCCTCTGCTACCTCTTCAACCTCCTGGGCAACGCTCCCATCCAAGCGCGGTGCAGCTAATCCAGCCCTGTCCAGAGAAAGCCTCCTCTCTGCTTTGTCAATTTCTTTAGAAATTACCCCCACCGCTTTTATCAGAAAGGAGTCAATAGTACCTTTACTTAAATCCTGTTTTGAACATGTGGGGGCCCCTTTCCTCTTCCCATGGTGTGTTTGATCCTTCAGTCACCCAAACCCTCCTCTATACACCGGGCGTAAACAGAGAGGATGCACACAAAAAAAAGTACTCACATGTGCTTCGTCGATAGCCACTTCCTGCATGCTCCTTTATGCTTTCCCAATCAACAGTTGGCAGCCCAGGCAAGTCAGTTCTCCCTCAAATGAGAATCACTGGTCCAGTAGTCTACAGCCAAGAGAGTTGGCCTGGCAGGACCTCGTACATCCGCGGACAGGCGCAGACTGGACCGGGCACGCCCTTGTGCGTCCCATGCTGCGGGGTCCACAATATACTTTTAAAGTGCCTCCAAGCGCCGACACAGTGACGGCAGAGCCTCATGATGCTCAGCTTTATGGGGCTTGGAGTCCCCCCCTGGCTGTGGCTGCTGCTGGTGCTCTGCTTTTCCACAGGCGGGTCCCGCTCTCCGGGGCTCGCAATGTACTTTTGAAGTGCCTATCGGTGTGGACACAGTGACTGCAGCGCCTCCTGGCACTCAGATTTGTGGGGCCTGGAGTCCTCCCCTGGCTGTGGCTGCTGCTGGTGCTCTGCTTCTCTTCTGGCGGCTCCCGCACTGCAAGGGCCACAATGTACTTTTAAAGCTCCCCGTCGTGGACACGGTGACGGCAGCGCCTCCTGGTACTCAGCTTTGTGGGGCTTGGAGTCCTCCCCTGGCTGTGGCTGCTGCTGGTGCTCTGCTTCTCTACTGACGGCTCACAGGACCGAGCACTTATCTGTTTCTTATATTTTATGCCCAGTTATTCATATTTATTGAAATAGCAGTTTAAATATAAATGGACCTCTCCATATTAACCGGCAGGTAGAGTCAAGGGAAGCAAATATCATGATTTCCTCACCTCAAGCAGTTAATTTTATTATGTTCTGTATTACTTTGTAAGTCATTAATGCGTTAAAAAGTAAAGTGACAGTAATAGGAAATGTATTTTCTTTTAAATATACTATAATCAAACTATTTGCCCTTGAATGAACCCTGAGTTACAGATGGATGTTGAAATTGTTCTTCTAGGCACACAATAAAGCAAATGTAATAACTTTATTTTTCATTACAGTAGAACATATTCGCTTCGCAAACTATATATTCATGCAAGCATTGACATTTTCTTTTTTATGTCCCCGTAGACTTTGAAACAGCAATTTGCGATGGTAAGTTTACTCTTTTAAGCAAACCTTTGGAAAACAACTGTCTCCCATAGAACTTGTAATGTAGTTTATTATGTGCATAGGGACGCAGACTGCATCCTGTTATTACCTATTTTCTCTGTGTAATGCATGACAAGCATCACTTGGTTTGTTTTGGTCATAGAAGGACATGTACATTTTTTGTGGGTTGTTTTGAAGTCTGGCAACTGTAATTATCAACTAAAATTTACCTAGCAGTGCATAGCGCCTTCAATTGATTTGTTCTGGTAGCATCTCTCTTAGAATTCACACACTACCTCTTTGTTTCAGTCATGCTTCTATTCACACAAGCAGCACTTTCCATTTTGTTTATTACTATTTGACATTGTTAACTTTATTAGGTCTGGTGTTCACAAGGTCATTTGATTTTACTAACTCATAAGGGGGCAGATTTACAATAACTGGCGGATCCCTGCATATTAGCAGGGATGCACCAGTTATTCTTTTTTTTTTGTTTACAATCCAGTATGCCAGGAGAGTCATTGATACTGGATGCGCTAGGGGGGGGCCCCAACTCAAACTCACAGTTCAGTGAGGATTGGTCATCAAAAGAGCTGCCAATGGTGGGTTGGATAGTTTGTTCTAATGTCAGGGCTTGTAATAGAGGACTAGGTGTAACATTAGCATCTTGGTTTAAATTTACAGATCGCTTGTTAGTGAGAGGTCCCTCTTGTCAATCGCAATCATCAAAGCCTGAGAAGGCATCGAATCTATTTGCGACTTCCAACGGGGTGAAGGGTAGCAGGTGATCCATCCTCCCATTTCCTACAAAGTGATCAAACCTCTTATTTCCATTTATTCGTCGCGTGAAAGGTAGAGTTTCCCACCTAGGTGCATTTTCAGCGATCATGCGGTCAGGTGCCTGCATCATATACCGGTTGTTAAATGGTATAGATGGTATGATCTGCGGACATGCTAGTGCCCCGGGATGGAATACAGGGTTCTCTAGAGATCTCGGGTAAAAGTAAGTCAGATCACAGGGAACAATGGAATTACCAATGTTCCCTGGGATCCATTCTAGAATATATCTTACAGCCCCAGGATCTCTAAAATTGATGATAATTAGATCCCCCTTTATGTTTTTCACTCTGTTTCCCAACCAAGGGAGTCGGCGAACGTGCAAGATTTCACCATTGACGCTAAAGGGAAGTGGTCGATTTTGGTTAAGCCAGTGCATGGTTTTATTTTTAACTGAAAAAACCCTTCCTTCTTACCATCCTCTAGTGTCGGAACCCCCGTCAGGACAACCACAAAAGGGACCGCTTCGGGGGGTAATTCGACATGGCGCCGCCTAGACTTATCTGTCCTATGTGGACTAGTTGTTCCCCTCTCCTCTCGCTTGCTTCCCATAAGAGGTTTGTTCCCTGCCTCGGGAACTTCACTAGCTGTGCGAGGTAGTGATTGTTGGACCAGTTTAGGGGGTATTTCCCTCAGTTTTTTTGTATTTGTTTTATTTGCAACCGTCTCAACAGCAGGAGTGAAATATGGCAGTACTGTTACAGGGGGTGGGGCTAACTTCACAGGACCCTTAGATGGTGCAACTTTTTTGTTAAGAGCCAATTCTAGAGCTCCCAACCTTTCTTCCACCCTCTTCCACCTCTCTATTATGGGTAAAACAAAGGAACTAATTAAGTGTTCAAAACCTTCAAGGGGAACAGCCGGCACTGTTGTCTTAGACGGACAGTTCAGGGGACCTGATGGTGTTGATACAATCAGTGTAGGGGATTTTGGAATTACTACAGTGTGCGTAGGGGCCGTAGAAATTTGAGCATTTGATACAGTGGCCTTCAGGGTAGATGTAAGTATTGCGTTCACCTTGGTGGTTTTGCCGAAGTCAGATTGGTGAATCCTGCTTCTAAGCGGCTCACCTCCCCTTTTCCTTCTCTTGTTAGGTGACGGGCCATAAACTTTAGGCACGGCTGGTTTCCTAGCCTTTTTTTTCCTAGCAGTCTCGGATACAGTCACAGGCTGCTCAACTATCACATCTATACATGCGATGGGATCGCCAGGAAGGGATACAATATTCATAGATAAGCTGTTGGGGGAATCAAGTGGGAGAGGCGTATCACGTAAAAGTATAGGAACGTTGTCAGTAGAAAGAGTGTCATCATTATCTATATGGATACTAGCACCAGATGATGTGATACAGGGCAGACTATCCAAAAGAGGTCTACTTTTCAGGCACTCAATAGAGCGGCGTAGCTCCGCCCTGCGTTCAGCCAAAGCACTCTCCCTATCAGTATCAGTGACAGTTTGGAAGAAGTAGTTTTCAAGGTACCCTTGGTATTCCCAACAATGCCTCCAGAAATGGGTTTGTCTCGTATCTCAGTCAACGGTAAAGAGGCAAACAAATGAAATTACAAATAGTCCTACACAACACGTTAGAATATAGGCCCAGCCCGGCGTGGTCGTGCCTCAGAGGGCCCGCCCTTTGCCCGGGCTTAGCCTGGCGCATGCCTGTGCGCGTTCCCACGACGCGTGGGCTTCGCTGTAATTTATGCGCCTCCTGGCGCAGGTATTCGCGGCTTCCGGCCGCTAATGCTCCTGGGTAATGTAGTCCTCCTTATGGTCTCCCCCCCACTAAGGCCGCGCTCGGGTGTTGGTGAGCTGCGGCGGCGGGAGGAGACCGTTAGCTGGACTGTGGTCGGCCGTGCGGGCACTGCTGGTGGTCCTTGGCCCCAAAATCCGATTTACCTCAGTGGCAGAATGCAGGTATTTCGACAGGCAAACAAAGGTACATCCCCCGCTCCACCGGGGCTTCGCTGTAATTTATGCGCCTCCTGGCGCAGGTATACGCGGCTTCCGGCCGCTAAGGCTCCTGGGTAATGTAGTCCTCCTTATGGTCTCCCCCTCACTGCGGCCGCGCTCGGGTGTTGGTGAGCTGCGGCGGCGGGAGGAGACCGTTAGCGGGACTGTGGTCAGCCGTGCGGGCACTGCTGGTGGACCTTGGACCCAAAATCCGATTTACCTCAGTGGCAGAATGCAGGTATTTCGACAGGCAATCAAAGGTACATCCCCCCAATTTGGCTCCAGATGCCTCCAAATGCCTCGCCCCCCTATTATCAGATCTCCTCCCCTCACCTTGCCTCTGGAGCACGAGGGCCAGGCTGGGTGCCCGGTTCACTGTCTGCAGGGGGCAGTCCGGGCAGTTCAAGCTGTCTAAACGCTGCGGTGTGCTGTTGCGTTATGGTATGACTTTCAAAACTTCATACAATGCACAGTGCTTGCCGCTTCCTCTCACCTCGCACGCCGACTGCTGCCGCTGCACTGCACTGCTCCTCGCCTTCAAAGCCTTCAAGCCTTCAGCCCTCCTGTGACACCAGTATGGCTTCTCGATTTTCACTGGCTTCTGTTTGGAGCGTTTATGCATTTTTTGCAGTTTGCGTTTTTTCCGATTTTGCAATTCCTGATTTCACTGCCGATTTCACTCCTACCCCCCCAGGATTCGCGGTTCCTGGGTCCGAGCTGCTGCCGCCGCTCTACTGCTGCTCTCCTGCTTTCCTCACTCCCGGTCCCGCTCTCGTGGGTATCACCCTCCCGCTCTCATGGGTCTCACCAGTTATTGTGCGCTGTGGCTCCGCCACCATGGATGCGCCACATTTACAATGTGCGTGACGCATCAGTGCCGTAAAGGCGGTGCATTGCTGGAGTTGCGTAACAAGCGCGACGCAGCTCCAGCAATGCTCTGGGGGGGCCCTATCTGTACAATGGTGCATCAATCCTTATGTCTGCTTCTAGCAGGTGCAGGGTTCTGATGCATCATTGGCCCAAAAGTGACTGAGTGAAATCTTGTAGATTTCCCTCAGCCACTTTTAGGAGGCACTCCAGCGCCGGAACGCCTGCTCTCGCGCAGGATCGCCTACTTCTGGCGCAGGGCTCTACAACTTGATGTATCTCGCAGATACGTCACGTTGTAAATACCCCGCACCATGGCACATCTATTGGGCCGCCTCTCCATCACAAAAGCGATGCAACGGCGGCGTAAAAGAGGGGCAAGGGGCTTGTAAATCTACCCCAAAGTTTTTAGGAAAGCCATCTTGTTCCTTTGTATATCTAACACATGGTGACCAGGCAAGGTGCTGAAGGGTGAGGGATGGCAACCAAAGAACCCTTATAAAATAGAAAATGTTGAACAAATACAAATTACCCTGGGCACTCAGATATGTTACAAGGTAGGATTGTACAAATTAGTAATTTTATCATTCCAGTCTCTTTATTGAACCCACAGGCACTTCCTTAAATTAACGCACCAGTATAACTAGCCAAGTCACATTTTATTACAGCCAACACATGTTTTTTGATACTTTCGTATTAGCCTCTGACTTAATCAGGGCTGTGAATAAATACATCCCAGATCAGCTAATTCCTAAAGCTAGACAGTGTATGTTGCCATCACCCACCAACAATAAGGTAAAAAGGACATAGCTTCTCCAATATACTAGAAAATTATTGATATAGGGCACGATTCACAGAACTAACTTAAGATAACATCCTAAACTTACTACCATTTTGGTATTCACAGAAGGCACTTAGGGTCCCGATGTAGGTAATTACATTTTACCACTTCTTAAATACCGAATGATACCGAATCGGTATTTAAGAAGTGATAAAATACAGGGGGGGGGATGTAGGTAAAACAGAATCAGTAAATACCGAATCGTTAAGATTCGGTATTTACCGATTCTGTAAATACCGAATCGGTAATGCCCATTGATTCCAATGGGCATTGAAGCTCATAGGAATCAATGGACATTACCGAATCGGTATTTACCGATTCGGTAAATATCGATTTCAGCAAGGGTGCAGGGGGTGTCACTTTGACACCCTCTAGCACCCCAATTCCGGACTTGTGTGCCATTTGGTACAGAGACATGCCCTAAGGGCATGTTTGTGTGCCACATTGCACAGGTGTGCATGCACAGATGTGCATGCACACCTGATTTCGGTATTTTACCACCCAATAGGATTGGGTGGTAAAATACCGATTCTAAAGGGCCTGTGGCACTCTTAGGAGTGCCACCTACATGTGGATTAACCGAATCGGTAAATATACCGATTCGGTATTTTACCGATTCTGTAAATTTACCGATTCAGTAAATTTACAGAATCGGTAAAATATAGGCCCCCTACATCTAAAAACCCATTTACCGGTCAGTAACGGCCGAATTCGGCCGTTACCGGCTGGTAAATGGCCACCTACATCGGGCCCTTACTCATTTTGGTATTCACAGAAGACACTTACTCATTTCTGTATTCACAAAACTTAGGAGTCCTAACTTCAGGACTCCTAAATGCCTTCTGTGAATACGGAAAGTCTTAAAATTAGGATTTTTCTCAGTTTAGGAGTAGTAAAGTTAGGACTCCTAACTTTAGGCCTCCTAAATGACTTCTGTGAATACCGAAAGTCTTAAAATTAGGATTTTTCTCAGTTTAGTAGTATTAAAGTTAGGACTCCAAACTTTAGGACTCCCAAATGTCTTCTGTGAATACCGAAAGTCTTAAAATTAGGATTTTTCTCAGTTTAGTAGTAGTAAAAGTAGTAAAGTTAGGACTCCACTCCATGATAAGAATCATGGAAAATCACGCAGCAGCATCTGCTGCAAAAAGCTGACCACAAAATTGAGCACACACTTTATCAATCTAATTCATACCTCTGATGATACTCACTGCTCAGAAGAGAGCAGAATTGGATATTCCACCTTGTGACCCATAAAGTTAGCCTCCATGAGGTTATTCCGTGGAGTAAATTGGATAACTGATCTTTAGCTCCATTACTCTCCTTTGATAACTCCTGTTTGGCCACCTACAGACTGGCACACCTATCACATCTCATGTCAAGCTTGACTTTGATATACACTATACCTATGTGAAATGTTTTTTTTTACTTTATTTTCTTTAATTGAATGGAAAAAACATGGAATTATACATCAGTTGTGAGACCAGATGGGCAGGATGAAGACAGCAAACCAGACATACTAAGGCAGAGATCTACATATCCATACAGACTGCATTTGGTCCAACTCCTTGCTATACCTCAACTCTTAGATCACTCCTTTAACGGGACCCATATTATAGTGGCCAACTCCTGCCTTCTTTTCCCCCTTAGAAGAAAAACAAAGGACTCCAAATTATACGTTGCCAACATCCTAGCTCTCCAATTGAAAAATGAGTTGGCTTCCAGACTTAATCATTGAGACGTAATACACAGCCGAATCATTGCCATTGCTGCAAACAGGAAGGAGGAAACATACCTAGATCTTTCACCCATCCAGGTATCCTCGCACCCCATTATCACCAGCTATGGGGAGATTACAACCGGAATTTTCAGCTCCATTTTGATAAAATACTCAACTTCCTTGAGTCCCTCAGATTTGGACACAAATAAAACACCCCTATAACATTGGACACTCGAATCCCACACCTACGACAACTATCACCCTTCCGCCCCCCACCCACTTTGCAATATTTGCCGGTGTGTAGTATAGATCAAACATTGCCATATAGCTTTGAGTCTCTAAGCTACCAGAGACTAAAATATGGCTTGCCAGGTCCGATGAAGGCCTAATATCAACCCCAGTCTTACAAAATGTTCCCTTCCATTTAGTATTCTGTACATCAACATCGTCGATGTTGAGGTGATGTTAAACTGTACCTATTCTCGCTCTCCTTCAAACTAATTCGATTAAAATAACCTTTTCAAACATTGTGGGAGTATCATGATGGTATTTATCAATGAAACTTCTGATCTGGAGATATTTAAAAAATCATGTGTATTTAAATAAAACGTCTCCCTTAAAAAGATGAAGGAAGCCATTTGCCCACCCGAACATGCGCCGCCTATATCCTTCAGGCCCTGCAGCTGCCATCTAAATATAACCTGGTCCTGAAAAATAGATGGCAAAACTCCAGCAGCCGCAAAGGGCGTATAGGTATTAGTATTTGGAATTGCCCATTTATAGCGAATTTCCCGCCAGATTGAAAACACAGCCCTGATTACTTTGAACCTTGTTTTTTTTAAGTAACTTTGTTCAAGTATCCGCATTAGAATACCTTTAGCTGCCTCTCCCAAACCTATCTCGTAAATAGTCGGTCTGTTGGCTAACGGAACCTCTACCCTATCTCCTACCAACAATACTCCAAAATGTTGCAGCATAAGTGACCAATAATACAATAAAATATTAAGGACCGCCCATCCCCCACTGTCTCTAGTGAGGCACATCCACTTGGCCGCCCTACGTCACCGACGGTATCCCCAGAGGAATCTAAAACAAATCCCCTCAGCCCTACCCAGACTCACTTGCAAAAACTGTAGTGGGATAGTTCGTAATAAATATAAAAAATTTGGGACAACCAACATTTTAAGTACGTTGCAGTGGCCATACAACGAAAGGTGCAGATGGTCTAATCTTTCTAACTTATTATTAACAGATTCAACCACTTGAAGGATATTCAAGTCAGTGATATTGGCCACTGATGCAGTGATTTTGACCCCCAAATATATTGCTTCCGTAACAACAGGAACATCAGAGGGACACATAGCGGCTGATTGTATGACCTGAGTTTTATAAACATTCAGCTTATAGCCTGATGGCAGGCCAAATTGCTCAGCAACAGTCTTTAGAGCTGAAAAGGCTGGACCAACATCTGTAGTTAGAAGCACAATATTGTCCACATAGGCCAGCGTCTTATACTCTGTACCATTGACCCTAACCAGCAAAATATTCGGATTCCCTTAGATTTTACTAAGAAAAGGGTCAATGTACAGAGCAAAGAGCAAGGGCGAACACGGACAACTTGCCTGGTACCCCTGCCGATATTAAATAAACTGTCTCCTGCCCTGATATGCAAATTGTTGCAACTGGAGAAATATACAATGCCTGTAATGCCTGTATAAATTCGATATTAAAGCCCTTCCTATTAGAACCCCCAGGAGACCCTGTTGTCTCTGCGTCCAACAGGATCACTCCGAGGGGAGACCCCATGGCCTGCGCCCAATCCAACAGGACAATGACCCGCCGAACATGGTCGGGCGTATCCCTGCCAGTGTCTAATCCAGGGTGGTGTGGAGTGCAAAAAAACGATGGATTTAGGCCCAGATCTTTGTACTGGGGTGAATGTAAGATAGTGTTCTGCATTCTGTCCATCAACTGTGTTTTTTGCAATTTTCACCCCGATTGGGCAGGGTATGCTCAGACGTGAGTCCCAGGCTCTCCACATCACTGGAGTCAAGCTATCCAGGCTCAGGAAGGCTGATAGCCAGAAACCGGTCCTTGGATGCTGGATTCTGGTCTGGGAAAGACATGGCTTGGTAGTTCGGGCTGGACTGTTCCCATGAGGCACAGTAAGTAATCTTTATTTAGCATAGTTACTTAAAACCATTGCAATATAAAAATGAATTAAGAACAAAAAGGATAAAACTACAGTTTTAAAAGACTCAAAAATTTAAAATTTAAAATGTTCACATTTCCTTGTGACCGATGTGCTTGTATTTGGACTTAATATTTGTAAGTTATTGCTCAGTGTCCTCATGAGCTCATGAAGTCGGTGAAACAGTCAGCGAAGTGGTGTCAAGTCGGTTGAATTGGGGCAGTTATGGATTGGGTTTTTTGGCATCTTTTTTTCAACTGCCTTCAGAAATTTTACAAAGCTGCAGTTCAAGCCAGGGTCATTAGGATGAAAACATGCAAGGACCGCCGCCCTTCTAGTGCGGATCCCTTGCCCATTGAAGTGGTGTTTTAGCCAGCGTTTCCGTTCGTCCCGTAGTTTTTCACAAGAGCATATCAAATGCAGCATGTCCTCTTGTGCCAAGCCACATAGCCGACAGAGGGGGTCAGCTTTGATTTTGAGCCATCGTGGGAGATTTTGAGTACAAGGTAGCAGGCCCAACCTGTGCCTTAGAAAGCACATCTTGACACTTTTGGAGTAACCCTCGGCCAGATAGCGCTGTTGTGCTTTAGTTGTGTACGAATTCAGAGTCAACCAGCCATGTGATCTCTTCGAGAGGGTTTCCTTGTCTTGCAACCATGATTGTAATTTGATTGATTTTTTTACCAGTTTTTTTTAAATTTGTATGACTTGTTGGAGTGTTCCAGAGCTGTTCTAGACCTTTATTCGTCAGGCTGCCCGTGAGGTACTTAGCTGCTGCTGAGGAAGGATGCTGTTCTAACTCCTTCCACAGGTGTTCATTCAGGGTTCCTTGTTTTGATTTCCTCTCTTTGTCCCAGGCTATCACGTAGGCTCCCTGCCTTGCCAGGAACTGTTGGTCGATACCAAATTCGAGCCTGATTTGAGCGGGTGAGGTTTGCTTGGGTAGACTGAAAATAATTCTGTAAGCTGCTGTTATAGTATTGTCAAGGATTTTAGCATCCCTTCCTCTGAGTACCTCATTCCCGTAAGTAATTGTTGGAAGAAGTTTAGCACGGATTACTTGCGTCAGGGGTAACAGGGATGGGCCGGAGAGTTTGTGATTTAGCGCCTTCAACGAAATCGCTAACGAAAGACTTTTCCCTCGTATGCTTGTTCTCTGAACCGAGAACTGCCCACCATTGTCGATCTTCACTCCTAGATATTTGTATGTTGGAGTTTCTTCGATTCTTGTCGTGTTCCAGTGCCATGATGTTGGTTTCCTTTTTTTCCTGCTGATGGTCATTGTTTGGGTTTTCCCCAAATTTATTGTAAGATCGTTCTTACTTGAGTACCTTTGTGTTGCGTTCTAAAAGATGTTGAAGTCCTACCTTAGTGTGACTTATTAAGACGATATCGTCTGCGTATAGTGGACAAGGTAGCTGGAGCCCTCCTAGTTTAGGGGCGTGGGAATTGCAGCCATTTAGTATTGGGACAAGGTCGCCTAGGAATAGGTTAAAAAGCGTGGGGGCCAGGACGCAGCCTTGCTTTAGGCCCTTATTGGTCTGTATGGGCCTTGACAAGGCGGATCCATCCCCTATTTTTATCTGTACCCAGGTCTCTGTGTGCAGGTTGATGAGCAGGTCCAACAGGGGTCTCGAGATCCCCCAGTCGTTCAATTTAGACCACAAAAGCTTCGGATTTACGTTATCGAAAGCGGCCTTGTAGTCGATGAAGCAGAAATGAATGGGCATTTTGTTAGATTCTGCTTTGTCTATGAGCATACCCATGCTCAGGATGTTCGTCATCGTGCCTACTGACTTTGCGAAGCCTGTCTGATTGGCAGGGATTAAGGATCTATCTGTAGCCCAGGCTATCAGCTCTTCAAGTAGGGTACCTGCAAAGTATTTTGCCTCGTTATCAATTAAAGCCACCATCGGTAGTTATGTGGGGAAGCCTTATCTCCTGCCTTATAGATTGGGGAGATAATATAGCCCCTCCAGGACCTTGGAATGGTGTTGAATTGTCGAATTTCCAGAAAGAGGGGTTCCAGGGCTGCTGCCCAGCCTGGCACATCTTGTTTGTAGATGGTAGGAGGTATGCCATTTGGCCCTGGCGCTCCCTCCTTTCTTCCTCTTTTGATTTGGCGCTGGATGGTGCTTTGTAAGTTCGGCAAGTTCACAATATCATTTGAAGTAAAGCATTCTGTGGGCCTTATGTCAGTAATTGATGTTTAATTTTGATAAATGACAGGCTCGTAATGTTGGTTGTTCCCTTCAGTCTGACTAAAATGGGTGCTGAGAAAACTTGCCCAGATTTCCTCTGAGATGTTTGAAGAAACCTTGTGATGCGCGGGTCTTATGAATGCATTTATTGATTTCCAGAATCTTGCACCATTGTTCCGTTTGATATCGGAGTGAAGTCTCGCCCATAAATTGTCCTCAGCTGATTTGTTTGCTTCCCATTTTAGTTTTTTTAGTGTTGATTTTAGTTCTCGTAGATGGTTTTGCTTTACGGTATCCATGGGTTTCCGTTGGAGTTCTCTCATTGTACGGTAAATTAGAGTCTTTATGTCTTTAATTTTCCCTTGGTCTTCTCGAGAGAATTTGCAGAAACTTGCGTCCCCCAATTGTGACTGAAACTTGGGTCTTGTAGCATACATAGACATGGTACTTGTAAAATGTTCCCATTTTGTTATTTCACTATCCCCAGAGCGACTCTTGAAGTGCTGTTTTGCCCTTTCCACTAGCGTTCCATCCATTACTGATGAATATTTGATTTTTTTAAAGTTGATGGTTTGGATTGACTCTTTAGGCGCTCTTGATCGCTCAAAATTCGGCTTTATGATCTTGATGATAATTTCTTGGGGACAGTGATCACTTTCCCCGCTACAGCCAATCCGGTATGATATTAAGGACTGGAAAAAGGGTAATGATATAAAAGTATAGTCTAGAATACTGCTTGTTTTTGTTGAGTGAAAGGTTGCGACTGGGGGATTATCTCCAGAGGTCCTACCATTGAGGGCCCTTATGTTAAAGTTTTCCAGATCTTCTAGTGTCCTGTTACCTAATTTGTTTTTTTTGGATAACTGTGAGGTTGCTTGTGTTGGGATGTCCCAAATTGCGTTTTGTATTAGTTGTTCATCTTCCTGCGTCTCGCCCATGAGGTTAAGGTTAAAGTCCCCGGTAAGAACAACATTTGGTGTAGGTCTTTCCCTTATATGTGTCTCCATGAGGCTACAGAGGTCTTTAGTTGCTTTCCCTTTCCTTCTTGGGTTAATGTAGGCATTTATTAGAAGGAAATCGGTTTCAGTAATGCCTTGTTTGAGTTTTGGCAAGAGGATTTTTACAGCCAGGGCGGCTGTAGAGGATGGGCCATCTTCTATTGCTGTCAGTACACTTGTAACCAGTATATAGGTTTCTAGGCCGCCTTTGGAATGCACATATTAGCCGTCCTACTTGCAGCTGCGTAAAAACATAAGTAGCCATAGAGGTTGGGGGTGTCTGCGAGCCATGTCTCTTGGAGTGCCACTATATCAAATTTTCTGATGTAATTCATAAAATCTGAGTCAGTTATTTTGGAAGCCAGGCCATTGATTTTCCATGAGCATATTTTTAATGAGCCGTATACGTCTTCCTTTGGCTTGTGGCCAATTTGTCATTCGTTGTTATTTAGTGTTCTAGCAATCCATCCTGAGTCAAACATTTGTGTGTGTTCATCTGCAGTGGCTCCAGTGCTATTGATGTGTAGATCAATTTTGTTGCTCCCTGGTCCTACCGCTCCTCTGAGGACCGAGTTTTTTCGAGGTTTCATGATAGCAGGAGCTGCCGCTTTTTCCACTGGGACAAGAATGTCAGGGTACCTTGGTTTGACATAAGGTTCTATTGTGATCCTCCAGGCCATGAGGCACAGGGTCAAGGCTGATTTGCATATAGCCAGTGTCTGACCTAGGGTGGTGTGGAGTGCAAAAAAACGATGGATTTAGGCCGAGATCTTTGTACTGGGGTGAATGTAAGACATTGTTCTGCATTCTGTCCATCAACTGTGTTTTTTGCAATTTTCACCTCGATTGGGCTGGGTATGCTCAGACGTGAGTCCCAGGCTCTCCACATCACTGGAGTCAAGCTATCCAGGCTGAAGAAGGCTGATAGCCAGAAACCGGTCCTTGGATGTTTGATTCCGGTCTGGGAAAGACATGGCTTGGTAGTTCGGGCTGGACTGTTCCCATGAGGCACAGGGTCAAGGCTGATTTGCATATAACCAGTGTCTGACCTAGGGTGGTGTGGAGTGCAAAAAAATGATGGATTTAGGCCCAGATCTTTGTACTGGGGTGAATGTAAGATATTGTTCTGCATTCTGTCCATCAACTGTGTTTTTTGCAATTTTCACCCCGATTGGCCTGGGTATGCTCAGACGTGAGTCCCAGGCTCTCCACATCACTGGAGTCAAGCTATCCAGGCTGAAGAAGGCTGATAGCCAGAAACCGGTCCTTGGATGCTTGATTCCGGTCTGGGAAAGACATTTATTTTATTTGAGGGTTTATAACGCGCTAGGATCACCTCCCAAAGGAGTATCTCTGCGCCTTTGGCAACCTTCCAGCACATAAACAGTGGGTATATACAATATACACTCGTTTTGGAATAAAAAGGTTTTTAGCTGTCTTCTAAACGGGAGATACTCCTTGCAAAGTCTCAAGGAAAGTGGGAGGCTGTTCCACAGCGTTGGGCCAGCAATTGAGAGGGCTCTACCACCCTGTCTAGCCTTTTTTGCTCTCGGGACCTGCAGCAGAGCTTGTTCACTAGATCGCAAGGATCTCAAAGGTTTATAGGGGAAACATTTGTTAGACAAATACACAGGGCCTTTCTTCTGGAGACACTTGTGTATAATGCAACAAGTCTTGTACTTCACCCTTTGCTTGACGGGAAGCCAATGCAGGGTGTTCAAGAGGGGTTTGGAGGGGGTGCGAGGGGGCTGGTTTAGAACAAGACGGGCCGCGGTATTTTGGACTACCTGCAATCTGGCAGTTACTCCCTCATTTGCTGATAGAAGCAACCCGTTGCAATAGTCTCAGCGACTCAACACTAAGGCCTGCACTAACGTCCTCCTGGTTGAGTCAGGGAGCAAGGGAAAAACTTTCCTCAGCATTCCGATGACATGGAAGCAGGACCCCACCACTTGGTTGCTACGTTGCTCAGGGACAGCTCCTGGTCCAGATGCACACCAAGATTTTTTACCACCTGCTTGGGCTCTGGGACTAGGCCAAGATCTTGCGGCCACCAGTCGGGGGACCACAGGAGTTTGGCCTCACCGAACAGCATCACCTCCGTTTTTGCAACATTGCATTGCAGGAAATTAGATGCCATCCAGTGGGCCACTGCCTTCATCCCCTTCATCATACCATGGCTTGGTAGTTTGGGCTGGACTGTTCCCATGAGGCACAGGGTCAAGGCTGATTTGCATATAGCCAGTGTCTGACCTAGGGTGGTGTGGAGTGCAAAAAAACAATGGATTTAGGCTCAGATCTTTGTACTGGGGTGAATGTAAGATATTGTTCTGCATTCTGTCCATCAACTGTGTTTTTTGCAATTTTCACCCCGATTGGGCTTGGTATGCTCAGACGTGAGTCCCAGGCTCTCCACATCACTGGAGTCGAGCTATCCAGGCTGAAGAAGGCTGATAGCCAGAAACCGGTCCTTGGATGCTTGATTCCGGTCTGGGAAAGACATGGCTTGGTAGTTCGGGCTGGACTGTTCCCATGAGGCACAGGTTCAAGGCTGATTTGCATATAGCCAGTGTCTGACCTAAGGTGGTGTGGAGTGCAACAAAATGATGGATTTAGGCCCAGATCTTTGTACTGGGGTGAATGTAAGACATTGTTCTGCATTCTGTCCATCAAATGTGTTTTTTGCGTACTTACAAAATCAGCACTTTGGCTAGGCGACTCAGGATTTTGTTGAGCACAAACGGTCAAAGCTACCGAGTGCTGGACTACAGTTCCCATAATTCCATTGTCGGGCAGAGGTACCATTGGTTGGGATTCTCTATTGCCTTCACCTCCAATAGCGTTTTCACTGCCACCAGCCAGCATCATGCTACTGTTTGAGCCATCCCCGTTTGGTACCGATACGCTAGCCCCAGCCTACTCCTGATATGGGGACCCATTTCGCTGGAGGGGCTAAACAAATAGACTCTTGCTGCATACAGCAGAAAAAGAAGCTGCGCCTGTCACTTTCGATACCGTATAGCTTGCCGTTTTGAATGCAGCCAGCTGCTCCCGCTTGTTCCCCTCCCCACTCACAGGGGTCTTCACTTTCCCCGCTTGTACCTTGATTAGTGCGGGCAGCAACTTCTTCCCTTTGCCTACTCTGGCAACAGTCAATTGCAGATTTCGAGCTGCTCTTGCCACCATCTCATCAACTCCGCGGGCAGCTTGCAGCTCCTTGCCCCACTGGCACCTTTACCAGGACTGGCTGCTCACGCTATCAGCGTTTGGGCTTTCACGTTCTTAACCGGCACTTTCGGAGCCAATATTCTAAGTTGACACTGAGATGAACACAGGAGGCCAAAACAGTTTGGAGGTAATCCGAGCCAGGGTATTTTGCCCGGTGACCGTTTCTGTAACTGAGTCAAATGCCAAAGCATGTCATTTGATAACACCCCTTCTCTGCTGCATTAGATTTAAATCACTTTCTTCCAGCTTCAGCTCCCACCATTACAGCGATGACAGCAACCTTGAATAGGTGGAATTGTCCAGGAGATCAAGCAACACCAGCTCACAGAGCCGAGTGACCGGCCGCCATCTTGCCTCCTCTCCACATACCTATGGAAATTGTCAGTACAATGTACCTATGTACATTTTACTGACAACTTCCTCTGGTTACTCTTTCACACCGGCACCAGATTCAGTGCCTTAACTCATATGATAACTATATTTATTAGCATACAATGAAGTTTACTACAGCATGTTCTCTTATGACATATTGACATAGCTCCCACCATTCAGTGAGTTGATACTTAGCCTTTCATGTCTGCCTAACGAGTTCTCCATGTAAGGCTCTACACAAGATTACTTACACTAGAGGCTCCCCCACATTAGTTTGGCCCCTTTTAAGATGGCGCCCATCATACTCACTGCCCTATGTGGTGCCGGTCACTGGCCATGGCAATCCATGTATTATGACCTTGACCTTTGCAACCCTCCCACTGACCTCCCATGTACTTCGGGAGGTTACTTTGCATGACCTTTTAATAATGAAGGGAGGTTCACTTCTACGACTGACCCAGGACCATCTCACCTTCCGGATACACCTCAAGACATGGCTATTCGAGAAGTAGCGCCCCCCTCTCTCCCTTCAGCGCCTTGAGACCCTCTCAGGTGAGTAGTGCGCTCTATAAATGTATTGATTGATTGATTGATTATCCAACCTCCCCAATGGAGGCCCAGTCCATTCACCCCCCTCCAATGTGGTGCAAGTAATAAGTTGAAAATAACAAGCACAATCCTGGGGTCCGAAAATAACACACAGAAGAAAAGACAAAGACACTGACAGTATCACACAGATCTAGCTGTGGGATAATCCCTTTTTAGGATGAAATCCCTCACCCACCGTAGGTGGCATGCTTAATAATTTGGGATTCTCCTCTCAGAGGAACCTAGTTCCTCTGAGAGCTACAACCCCCTCTCTGAGAGAGAGGCGCACAGGGAATCCCAAATGATGAAGCATGCCACATTCGGTGGGTGAGGGATTTCATCCTAAAAAATGATTATCCCACAGCCAGATCTGTGTGATATTGTCAGTGTTGTCGTCCTTTCTTCTGTACGTTATTTTCAAACCTCAGGATTGTATTTGTTATTTTCGTATATTGAATTGGGAATGTAGCAGTGAAGCCCATGATACAGTTAAACCAAGTAAAAGTAGATATTTAGCACACCAGGTTCAAACGGTCAAGTATCACGTAATGAGAATTGTAATCATCAAGGCAATTGCTAAGATGCAGCATTTTTATGTGTGTACTCAATTAAAAATTAAGTAAAAAGGATAAAACAGGAATAAAGTGTGAGTGTAATAATGACTAACAATATCCACAATTTAAATAGATTTTGATTAAAACTTTGAGAAGAAAGTTAACAACAGGATGCTGGAGATTAAAGCACCCTGGAGTCGTAAGATTTTAACTACAGCTGGTCCCTGGTACAGGGAAAAGTGGACAGGAGCCTTTGCCTAATGATCCAGAACCAGCCAAGGAATTTTGCAATGGCACATACAAAGGATGGTCTTGTATCCGATCTTAAAATCCTTAGTGCGTCAAGATGGCTATGGGTCCCCAACTGTCAGCATTGTGGGAACCAAACATTTCCTTCTTGGTCTGTCGTAGGCTAGCATTGCAAAAATGACATGGCCCATAGTTTTATTTGGGTCGAGACAGGATGGGGCATCCCTTGGGCTGGCTGGTGTTGTTTAGCCAAAGGTTGGTAAAGGCATTGATGGGTAAGCAGCCAAACCTAAACTGGGTATACAATTTCCTTTCCCATGGCACTTTGATAATATCAAGATATTTCTCAAGGTATTTCGACAATTTTATGTTTAAAAAAACATAGGTTAAGCATCCATGACAAATCCTCGAATAGGTGGTCTGTTCTTCCCATAGCCTATATTGACGCTTTAGCTGGTCCTTTTAGTGCCGTGGTGGAAAGCTAGCAGGCTCATTAGGGAGCCCAATTGCTCCCCTAACAGTGTTAACATATTTTATCCACCATAGGTTTTCATCCTACCTTCACATTAGGATATAGTGAGTACGATTGCTTCTCTCACCTTGTAAGTCTCTCTCAAGCCGTTCCCATCATTTGTTTCAAGCAAATTCCTGCATTTACAACACTTTTTAGTATTGTATTTCCAGCTAGCTAAAATTTAGCTTGGTCTCCCCATCCACCTAAGGTGGCCCTCTCTTTTTCGTAATTGGGTGAGCTTTACTAACAGACGCAGTGCTTGTTTAAATTATCCTGTGGTATCACTTTGTTTGTTTCTGTGGTTTAATTGGTCTTCACTCTTGCGATCCATGCACCGTCACTACCAAGGGTGGGATCGCAAGTATGTGTGTTTCATGGATAGCACTTGTATTCCTTTGGCTATGCATGCCTATAATTCAACTATTTGAAAGTTGTTTAATTAATTTATATATTCCCATTATAGATCACTGTTTTACCAATAGTGAAAGTATCATCTATTTGCTACAATTAGATGGTAGTGATTTGATGAATAATCAAGATGATATTCCCAATCACTGTGTAGATTAGAAATTAAAGTCCTGATCAATTGCCCTTGATCAATTTCGACTACTGTGGCAAGACACATGTTGACCAACCTTTGCAGTATTTTATGAGCTGATACAGACCACCACTTCTGGTTACTGCCATTACTTTTGATATTAGCCCAGACAAGGGGACCCACTAAATAAAAATATTAAGGTACTCCTTATTAACCTATTTGAACTCCCTCACTTCAACACCAATCTACACCCGAGAGCCCCTACACATGTACCCTCGCTTCACATACGGCAAGAATGAAGCTCTACGGCAAAGAGCCCCCTTGTGGGAGCCTGTTGGGCATAGCAGTGACAACCTTGCGAGGTGCAGGACCTATGATGAAGCATGACACCCATCTGGATGTGTGAGGGCTCTTGCTCCTGAGCATTCGGATGCCCCCATCTGGGTTCTCAGCTCTTAAGCACTTACCTTGTTCTTTTTGTTAATTTCTTTAGGAACATGCGTACCCCTTTTTGTTTCTTATTTACTAATTGGAGCACGTATGCTGGACCTTCATGTGCTCCTTGTCCATTATTTGTATATAGCTGCTACCTTTTTTCTCATCACCCTCTTGCCTTTTAAGTGCTTTTAGTTTCAAGTATCCAAAACTGAAGCCAGTGACCAAGCAGCTCCACTAAAAGGACAGGGGGACTCGTTTACAGCAGAACTGATAATCGAATAAGAGGAAGAAAGAGAATAATATACTGTTATAAATTCTCAGTGTTGAAGCATTAGCTGAATGTCTTGTAACTACTCGAGATTTAGCAAAACTGTTTAGTGTACAATTAGCATATCACTAATATGAACATTCTGCTTTTTTATATTATGTTCATTTACTGACATTGTGGTAAAACTACAGAAACGACTTACATGTTTTCTCAGCACTCTTGGTCACATGCTTTGTCCCCAAACTATAACAAATCTAATTAAGAACCACGTACCTCTGTTATATAAAGCACCGCGGGACATCAAACAGATGGCTGATTTGTCAGTGCGTCTCATGCCCTCTTATTCTGCATTTAGTTTAGTTTTCTGGAAAACGGCCGCATTGAACTTTTCATCTCTTTTTTTTGTGATGAAAGGAATTTTTAAGTTTAACCATGTGAACGTTTATCTTGAAGAGTGTATCAGTTGGATGGGTTCTCATTGAAAAATACATAATTACATCACACACACCCCTCACCCTGACATAAAACTTTCAACAGAATAATTTTTAAAGCCACCGCCCCCTTTCTTTTACAGACTTTCAGTGCCAGTGGAAAATCCTTGCCTCCTCAAATTGACTGTATATAAATAAAGCTTTTATAGATCTCCTTGCTTGCCATTAAAAGGAGAAGATGCTATTGCATCCATTGCTAACAAGCCATTACTTAACCTTCTTCATTGCAAACCCCGCAACCTTGCGAATGAAATAAAAGGGGCTTTATTCAGTTGTCGCACTGCTTCAGCCATCTTCCCTAGGCTCTTTTAACCACTTGCATGCTTGAATGGTTCCGTCACGAGCCACGGTTGGGCTGTGCTGGTGACGGAATGGTTCCGTCATGGCCCGGCCGCCATGCCCTGATTTGGCGCCTGCGTGGCGCATTCTATTGAGCGGGCGGGGCCATGACGGAACCATTCCGTCACAAGCACAGTGCCACCGAGGCTCGTGACAGAGTGGTTCCGTCACGAGGATGGCGGCGCCGCGCGGCCCCCTCCCCCCTAGCACCGCAGCAGAATTACCACCGCAGCCAAGGTGTTAAGGATCCAAGTGGCCTTCATTAACCACCCACTCAGTCAGTGTCCGAAGATGCGGCACCAGGAACAGGTCCTGCTCACACCACATACACTGTGAGCCCAGCAAAGAGCTCTCAGTGTTTTGGCAACATTGAAAAGAGTTTTGTTGTTTTGTGTGTTCGTTCGGTCCTGGTGCTTGATTCTTCTCTGAATGCAGCCAAACCTACATGAGCATGTCATTCTTTAGTTAATAAAATCATTGCACATTGATGCTCTTCATTTGTGCTTGATAGTGACGTCGAAGAGCCTTTTTAGGATACCTTGATGATGATTGACTTTTTCTGGTTTCTCATTGTCCCAACTGATGTTGTTTATGGCCTCGTGGGCATGGTGAAAATGGTTCTGGAACCTCCTGGCGTCCTCTTCCCTCTGTGACATAGTTGGCTTCTATTTCGCCTTGCAATCTGTTATGAAATGTGTTTCTTTTCTGTAATCTTTGCACTTTTGTCCTATGACTGGGAATTTACTCGAACTTACTCTCCTGGGGAAACAAAAACCCCTCATCGGAAACTTAACTTTTATTTCTTTGAGGACATCAACCTGCGTGAGTCTACCTTGTGCTTTCTTTTCATGATAAATGCAGATTCCCTCTTTGCCTTTCCAGCTTCCATGTCAGCAGCTTTTCAATCCACTCTTTCATCAGCCATTAGTATTTTCTCTAAACTGAGCATCTCCCTCAACATGCGTCTTTTGAATGACTGAAAGGCAGCCATTGATGACTCTGAGGCGCATGGCTTCTTCGTCATTAAACTCATTAAGCTTAGTGTTTGATAAGTATGTCAAGTCTTTCAACAAAATCATCCATTGTTTTACCAACTTGATGTTTCACTTGATTGAAAATGTATCTTGAACAGTCTACAGTCAGCATCGGATTGAACTTGACTCCTAATGCTTCTTTGATATCACAGTATGATATTGTGTAAGTCTGTGATATTTGCTTTATCACTTCCGTTATTCCGTCATACACAAGGTTTTTTAAGTTTTTAATGATGATCTTGTCATCTGCTTCTTCTAGGGCAGGGGTTTCTAAACAACCACCTGCGGATCAACTAGTGCCCCCTACCACATTTTATCAGGCCCATAGAGTTAGCCTGCCTGTAAGATGTCATGTGGCTCATAGAGTAAGCCTGGTTGTAATATGCTGCTGCTCTCGGATGGTGACTCCACCTGCAAGTTTCCAGCCTCCCGGGGGAACACTTCACACCCACACTCTACTGCTGCTGTTTTGAAAGCGGGATAAACTGTAACACTAGGTCTAGTTTAAAAGGTGATGTTAAATGTTATAAAGCTTTCAAAACAGTAGCAACGCAGGTCTTCAATCAGTAGCAGCACACAATATGCTACCAATGACTGCCCTAGTAAAATTGTATTAGCCTACCTCCGCACTCCCTTTCCTTTCAACCTAAAGGTCCATCCCTCGTGCCTCCCCTAATCACCACGCTGCAAGGCCTCTAGTTCGTGGACCTTGTCCAGCGGTGCAGAAAGCCAGGCAAGCAGCTGGTCTGAGACTACTCCTCCAGCACCCCAGCAACAGCTCTAAAACTATCTATTTTGTGATATTCTGTGTGAAGGTACTTGGTGCTGCAAATCCAAGGCTGGCTCTTGCTCAGGTGGCACCGAGATTGGTGCCCTAGGACCAGATCACTCATGCCAAAGGATGGGGCCCTGCGCAATAGATAAAAAATATATACTGAGCCCCGCTGAGGCAGGGAACACAACAGAGGGCATGCTATCCATGCCTTAGCTGTGGTAAAGGGGCTGCAGATGAGGGCCATCCATGGCTGGATATTGCTCATAGCCTAGCTGCTCCTGCTTCAGAACTGGGTCTCTTTCTCCAGCTATTAACAGGTACATAGGAGGCTTGGTCCCGCCTGCTGTGCATATAGTGTGCGCATATGATAGCTGACTTGCCTCTTAATACACTAACAGCATTGTCGTCATGGTGCGATGGGGGATGAAGGGTATAAATATTCTTAAGTTTACTTGAAAGCTGCCCCTTTTTATAAATGCTGTGATGTAATCATAATCTGATGTACTAAATTTGAAATGCTGCCTTGTGTTAAACATTATACCAAAGGGGGTGATGAACGGAGCGTTGGAACAAATCAAACACTCACCCTCAGTCAACTCATGTGGGTTTGATCTATCATCATTCTTAAGCTCACTTCACCACCCCAGTTCAGACATGACCATATGAAAATCAGTCTGACCCTGTTCCTCATGGGCACAGTCCAGCCTGAACTGCCAAGCCATGTCTTCCCTAGACCGGAAACAAGCATCATGGGACCGGTTTCTTGCTAATCATCCGTCATCATCCAGGCTAGCTTGAATCAAGTGGCAAAGTGAGCAAGGGACCCACGTCTGGGTATACCCTACTAACTTAGGGCAAACAAAGCGATACCAAAGGGGATGATGAACTGAGTGTTGGAACAAATCAAACACTCACCCCCAGTCAACTGATCTGGGTCCCACCCATCATCATTCTTTAGCTCACTCCACCAACCCAGTTCAGGCATGGCCATATGCAAATCAGTCTGACCGTGTGCCTCAAGGGAACAGTTCAGCCTGAACTGCCAAGCCATCTCTTCCCATGAGTGGAAACAAGTATCCTGGGACCGGTTTCTGGCTAATCAGCCGTCATTAGCCATGCTAGCTTGGATCCAGTGGTGAAGTGAGATAGGGACCCACGTCTGGGCATACCCTGCGAACTTACGGCAAACAAAGCGATACCCAAGATCTACATTTTCAGCAACAATTAAAGTGTCAAGATATATCTGGTGAATCATTTTCCTGCTGGCGATGGATCAAAGTTTTCTCTAGTGACAGTTTTAGTATTAAATCAATTTTTATTAGCAGAACACTTAATGTGAAAATACATTACAGTATCACCTACAACCCAGTGGGCCAGCAGAGTCGTATTCAAGCCAGGAGAACAGACAGTGGGATCAAGACTCACCCTATCAGGTTGATACACAACATGTCGCCTACAACCCGAGCAGGGCTGGCAGCGTTTATAAAGAAAGATAAGTGGTATGCCTAATGTCCACAATAGGTGGATAGTAGCAGACTCCAATGCGCTGTGGGGAGTATGAGTAGCAGCCTACCGTAAACCTGAAACAAACCATTAAGTGCTAGTGGGTCTGCATTTAAAAAAGGAGAACAAAAGAACATCAGAAAAAAAACCAAAGTCCATCCTCCACCCCCACCCCACCCCTCTTCAGTGAGCAAAAATAAAAAGAAAGCCTGTAAACTAATGGATGTGATAACCCACATTGCTAGAGACGGTCATGAATCACTTCAAAGATAGACTGCACTATGCTACCACACCATTCTCTGGGATCAATTTCAGAATCCGGAGATTCAGTGGATAGAAAGGAAATAAATGGGGCCCAGATCTTAGCATACTCAGATTTATTCCCAAGGGTAGCCATTAACAGCCTCTCCATGCATAAAAGGTACCATAATTGATGTAGCCATTGCGTATGCTCTGGGATCCTGTCTGATTTCCATCCCGCTAACAGTACCCGGTGTGCAGCATTCAGCTCTAGCACCATCTATTTACCTCTGGTAGAGCGCAAGGGGAAGGTCAGGGCGTTGGGTAGTCCTAAGAGGGTATAATCGGGAAACCTACGAATGGTGGTGCCAAAGGCCCTATCTATGTCATCAAGTATACTCTCCCAGTATCTTGGGAGCTTTGGACAGTTGTGCAATAGGTGGAGGTGGGTACCAGGGCTACCGCAGCCACGCCAGCAGAGGCCATCACATTGAGGGTTCCACCTGGCTAGGCGGGCCGGGTGTGATACCTGTAGGATACAATTTCAAATGCAGTTTCAGGATGCCCCATGGAGTGTGCGGTGTGGTGGGCCCTAAAGAAGACATGCTCCCAGTCCTTGTCTTATAATGTGCATCCCAGCTCACCTTTACAGCGCCTCTGACCTGCAGAGCGAGTCTTCTCAGCGCTCATGAAGAGTAACGAGTATATTTCAGAGATAAGTTTGTGCTCATCTTTTTTGTAAAGGAGCCCCTTCTTGAACGGCAGCATAGGTCTAATGGCCAAGGATCTTGTTGTGGTGCTGGATACCCAGTGCATCATTTGTGTATGTAAAAGAGATCAGAGTCAGTAAGGCTGAAGTTCACTTGAAACTATTTAAAAGGGTTGAGGTCCTGTATTTCAAGCAGATGTCCCAGGCGTTACACCCACCCTCCAGCCCATGTTGGCCAACCCTCCCATCCATCCCGGTTGGGAAGTCAGGGTTTAAGAAGATCGGGGTCATCGGTGAGGGGAAAGTGGTGAGGTTAGCCCTTGAGGAATCCGTATCCCAGGTGAGCAGAGTTGGGCGAGTAACCGATAAGGAATATAGCCCCCAAGTACGGGCGGACCGCAGCAGCCAAGCCTCCCTCCAGATATGGTGGCCCGCTACCGTCTGGTCCATGAAGACCCAATACTTCTCCGTCATAGGACAATTCCACTCCATGAAATACTCCACCAGTGAGGCCTGAAAATAGCGGGAAATGTAGGGGAGTGTGAGGCCGCCCTCCCTTTTAGGGTACTGCAGTAGGGACTTCTGCAGGCGGGGAGAAATCGGAGTGTTCGATCTCAGCTTGTATGTGTTGGAACGACTGCGACGGGGCTGTAAGGGAAGCATTTGAAAGAGATATAAGGCCCAGAGTAGTACATTAATTTTAACAGCAGCCAGCCTCCCAAACCACGTCAAAGGTAATCACCACTAGCGGGTCAACTTTTTGCGGATGTGAGAGAGGAGAGTCATATAGTTCACTTCTGCAGTTTTAGCCAGGTTTTTGTAAAGAACCAGCCAGAGATAAGTGATAGCCTATGCCACTCTGTCAAAAGCAAAGTGCACCTGTAAGGTATCGACTGTCGCTTGTGCAGTGGTAAGACTGAGCATTTGGGACTTCTGCATATTTATTTTAAAGCCTGAGACCTGGCTAAAGGCCTTCAGATCATCCACTATCATCGGCAGCGAAGTAAGAGGGTAGGCCACTGAGAAAATGACCTCATTGGCGTAAAGGCGTTGAAATTCACTGAAAACACATAGGTTTCAGGAACGTTATAGTTAGAAATTAGCTTTTAAAAAACCTTAGAAATTCACTGAAAAAACCCCACAGGTTTCAGGGATGTTATAATTAGTTGGAGATTTTACTCATAGTAAACCAGAGAAATTCAGCCGTTATAGTAAGTTAAGCTAACTATAACTCACGCCCCCGCAATGCACTGCTGATGACGTCGCATATTTCATCACTCATTACATGGTCAGTGACATCACTGATGACATCCCTGATAATATCTCAAATGGCATCAATGATGACATAATCCAATTAATATCTAATGCACCTCCTCACATCCCAATATAACCTTTCATACACCCACTCTAAAATACAGATTACCATTCTTAGCTTAGTTAGCAGAGGCTTCTCACACAATATCATGGTGAAAGTGTTGATGAGCTATGAAGTGAGCAGATGATAGATAGTTGAATATGTCCCCATGCCTAATAGACAGTGGTTCTATTCTATTTTATTTCTGGAATTGGTATGGTCCTCACTTAGGTGGCATCCATGGCCTAGTCGTGAGGGTGAATCGTAATTTCTGCTGTTTAGTGGGCCCTTCATCAACTTTTGGGAAAACACCAATTCTTCATTGCCTCTCAGAACTCCAGGTGGTCATCGATGCATTTTGTCTTTGACAGGAGACTTTCATTGTTTTTATGCCTGAGTGGAGAAGCAGGTGCAACAGATCACTACCTTCTTTTAGGAAGGGAATATAACTTAGTTTACCTTTCTGGGGAAGAGATTAGTTTCTGTTTCTTTATAAGTTAACTTGGATGTTGGAAAAACTTGCTAAAGATGATAATGCAGAACGCCTTGGAGGTTGCATGCTTGGCTGTGGGTAGCCAGATAAGTGCTTTGAAGACGAATGAGACATAGTCCTAAATACAAAGATAAATGTGTTGTCCTGCAGTGATATTTTTAATTCCCTGCGGTCTTCACAGTAAAAATAATGGGGCATCAAGATGGAGTCCATTAACAAAATGTGGGTAAGGCATGACAATAACCGGGTGCCTTGGTACCTCTATGGAACACCTTGTTGAAGAAACATACATCAAAGTGTTTGCATGGTGTATAAAGCACTTCTAGTGATGTGGTTTACTTAATGTGGGTAATGCAGAAATAACAATAAGCATCATAGATTTTACATTGTGCAGAAAGCATTTCCTGTGACTAGGGCTCGCTGATGCGCTGTTAAAGGCTGAAGTTCATGTTCACTTACAGGTTTCTTTTTTTCTTCAAACAGTATTTTATTGAAGTTTTAATAAGATGACAAGTTGCTGTACAAATAATAGTGTCCACAAAGAGCCTGTACGTTTCTTCAAGAAAATCAGTTTAGCATTGCCCAGCTTAATCATTCCATCCCCTAACCAAACCATACCACTGCTCCTTCAGAATTCCAAGGTTAAGTGTTGCCGTATATATAGGCTTTCCTGTTTTCAGTTTCTATTTTTGGTAAAATCTGGTGGGGTTTTTTCAGTGTTTTCAATATCTTAAAAAAACAGTGTTTATCAGCGGTTACAAATTTTCACACCATTAAAAACAACAGAAACAGTGTTTTTCCAGTGTTTATTTATTTTTTTAATTTATTTTAAGAGTTTTGTATAGCGCGAACATGACCCTTAGGTATTGAAGCGCTTCACATTACATGAGGTAGATATAGTCACGCATTGTTGTAGTAATTTCCACAATATTATGAGGAAGGTATATATATGTCAATAGAGAAAAAATATCAATTAAAATGTTTTAACCAACAAAAATTTCTACAAAGAATATATACATAGAGTATGACATAGGGTTAGTATATAGCAAAATATAATGTGTAACACAATCGATCGATCCTAAGTGTCTATTTCCTGTGTATATTTCAGTTCCATTCCTTGAACATGAATTCTGTTGTCCCGCGCCTTGTCTATGGGAGGAACTTACTCATTAGGAAGATCTTAGTTTCCCTCTTAAAGGATGCTGTGTCTTCAATCTTTCTAATGTTTGGAGGAAGTGAGTTCCAGATTCTAGGGGCTGCTCCTGAGAAAGCTCTGTCGTACGTTTTCTTCTTCCGGAAGATGGCTGGTCTCAACACAAGCTCCTTTACACTCTTGGCCGGTCTGTTCCCTCCAGATAGTTTGATTTTCTGAGCAAGGTAGCTGGGTGTATTGTGGTGGAGCTCTTTGTGGGTTATGCATGCCATTTTTAGCTGGATTCTGGCTTCATATGGTAGACAGTTTAATGCTTTCAGGTGTGGTGATATATGGTCAAATTTCCTTGATCCGGTGATCAGTCTTGCGGCTGCATTGAGACAAGCCTTCAGTGGTGCTGTTGAAATTTTTGGTAGCCCTGCTAGTGTCGTACATCCATATTCAATCCTCGCGATAACTAGCGACTGAACTGGCAGTTTGAGATCTGCTTTAGATATGAATGGTTTCACTTTTCTGATGTAGTTCAGATGGTAGCGGGCGCTTTTTGCCATTGAGTTGATATGGGCTTTCATGTCTAGTTTCTCATCTAGTGTGATTCCTAGTGTTTTCGCTGAGCCAACTAGGATAGGGGTGCAGTTTAATGCTGTGATCATATTGGACCATTCCTTCACTTCTGTGTGTTTCTTTGGTTGTGATATTAGTAAGAATTCAGTTTTTTGTGCGTTTAGTTTCAGATGATTATCAGTTAGCCATTGTAATGCCATTTTTAAGGTCTCATTCATTCTCAAGATCTCTTCCCTGGATGTGATCTTAATGTAAATCTGGGTGTCATCCGCGTGCATGTGATAGGAAATGTTTGTCTTTCGAAGGATTTCCGTGAGAGGTTTGATGTAAAGGTTGAACAGTGAAGGCGATAATGTAGAGCCTTTAGGGACTCCAATTGAGTTAGGGCATGCTGGTGAGAGTGATTGGTTGACCAGGAATCTTTGTGTTCTATTCTGAAGGCATGATTCAAACCATTGTAGCACATTTCCAGCCAGTCCCATCCTATCATGCAGCCTGTTCAGTAATTTTTCATGATTTACAGTGTCTAATGCTGATGATAGGTCAAGGAGGATAAGTAGACATGTCTGATTACGGTCTAGTGCCTGTAGTGCGTCATCGACAATATGTAGGATCGCTGTTTCTGTGCTGTGTCCTGTTCTGAATCCTGATTGGCAGTCATCTAGTAGCGAGAAATTGGCTATGTGTTGGCTTAGTTGCTTTTGTAAACATTTCTCTATCAGTTTGGCTAGTATAGGGATGTTGGTCACTGGGCGAAAGTTATTTGGATCTGTTGGGTCCGCTGTTGGTTTCTTGATGATGAGGACGACTTGACCTGTTTTTAGGCAATCTGGAAGTATCTCTTGTGATAGAGAGGCGTTTATTATTTTTGTCCAAATGGGGATCACAATATGGTTTACTTCTTTGACGCATTTTGAGGGTAGTGGATCACTATAGTGGTTGTTAGGTTTGATGTCTGATAGTGTTTTGGCTATGGTACTTTGATCAAGTAGTTTGAAGTTAACCCATTGTGCTTTATTTTTTGTCCTATTGTGGGTGTTTTCCACGGTGCTGCGTGTTTGGCTGTCCGTATTGCCAATGTTGTCAGCCTCTTTCCTGAGCTCTCTTTCTAGTGTGTTGGCCTTGTCTGTAAAGAATGTTGAGAATTCTTCACAGCTTATTTGCGTTTTTGTAGTTTCTTTGCTGGTTTTAGATAATTTATTGGATTGTTGTTTTAGAATCTCGAATAATTTCCGAGGTCTGTTTTTGGCGCTATCTAGTTCAGATCTGATAAATTCTTTTTTGGAGTTTAGTATCTTTTTGTTATATTCGCTTCTGATTCTTCTGAGGGATTTCAGTTCGGGCGATGATGGGTGTTGCCTCCATTTTCTTTTCGCTAGTCTTACTTTCCTCCTTTCTTCATTCAGTGTTTCACTGAACCATTGGGTTTTCACCTTCTCTGTGACTCTTTTCAGTTTTAGTGGCATCGTGGTTTTGACTATATTCGTTACTGTGTTAGTGTAATGATCTGTAAGTTCCTCCACGTTCTGTAAGCTGTTTGGTGGATTCCGTTTCTTCTCACAGCTTTCTACTAGTAATGCTATATTCGGATCTTTAGTATCTCGCATCCATTTCTTGTGTCTGGTAGGTTGTATGGTCTTGTTCTGTTTCATATTGTTTATCAGGAAGGTTATGGCATGGTGATCTGACCAGTCACACGGCTCAATTGATAGAATTGAAGTATAGTTGGTTTTTTATATTATCCAGTCTAACGTGGCTCATTTTTCGTGTGTTGGCTGTGTGCATGCTTGGTTAAGATTTAACTCCGTTAGAAGGTCTTTCAGAGCGTTAACCTGTTTGTCATCGTTCTCATTCCAGTGTAAATTAAAGTCCCCCAGAACAATGTTATTAGTTTCAGTATTGGCGTCGGTGGTGATGATTTCCATTAACTTGTCTATGAAAGTAGTATTAATAAACATTATAATGTTTTGCTTTTATTATTGCTTGCTTTCTGAACTGATAGTGCATGTGTATAATCAGTGTGCATACAGTGTGTAGGAGGTTCAAATACATTTTTCAAAAATCAAATTTATTGTAGTACACCACGCAATACTTCTTTAGAGAGTCTTTGGTCATGCACATCCGCTCTTTCCTTCCCATGTAAACATTTATCTGTGAAAAGGCCCTCTCAACATTGGCACTTGAGACAGGCAAGGCCAAAACAGCCAGAACACAATTTGCTAACTCTGGCCACTAACATTGTTTCCATTCCAATACTGGTGCACCTGAATATTGTGAATCTCTAGGACAGGTTCTGCAAAACATGCGTTGAACTGGGCGCATAGGCCCTCAGTTATCGAATCGGTTAAAAATTAAGCAGTTCTTTAGAATGTCTGTAGAAAATTCCCATTTACAGAAAGGATCCAGAACTTGTACAGAGTACCTCAGTGAGGCTTCATTGACTTCAAATGCCATGGTTGGTGAAGGGACATTTCTATTCATCATTGCCAGCCATTTCTCACACACTGTAAAATGTAATTTCCTGAATTTCTCTTCAACATTTCTCTGCTTACCAAGTGGCAAGGATTCTAACATGGAACATGCTTCAGTGCCAAAGTCACTAAAAGTGTCACCTAGCCAACTCACAAGGAGATGTTTCACATATCACTAATTACGATGAACACTTGGAAGACAAAGATGTTTTCAGGCTCTAGTTTTTTCATTAAGTTCAATACAGAAATCATGTTTTCCTATAAAAATCTAGGAATGCAGTAGAGTGTACTTCTTTTCACATCAGTATAAATATGCGACCAAAGATCCTCACATTTCTTGACTTTTGGCATCATCAATAAGTGCAAATTCTGTAAACTGTCGCCACATGGACCGAGAATCACCGGGAAAATGACACAGTTGGGATTAATCTTTAATTGATGCCACACAAAGCACAAATGAGAAATATTTGTGTTTTAGTTCCTGCGCATAATGAAACAGTGCACCAGAATGGACTACAAAGTCAACAGCATTTTTCATTAACTCTGAAGATTGTAAAGATGCTTTCACCATACCATCTTGCATATGGCAAGGATCTCTTACAGGGAAGCACTTCTGCTCAGGTATTGATTTTGACAGGTCAGCACACAACGTTTTCATATATGTAGCTGAATAACTACAAATACAAACAATATCCTCAAATCTTTCTTGAACTTGGTAAGAACTTTTAGCAGCAGCATTCCAAGTAACACTGCATTCCATGTTTTCTAGACATCTGGTGTTCTGTTTTCTCTACTTTCCCAGATGCTTGGTGACAACACTCTTTTCACATATACCTGGCACTACACTTTGCATTGAATGTTTAAAGCGAAGGGTATTTGGCAATTCATCTACTATCAATATTGACTCTCTAGAAAAGGGGGCTGATGTATCAAAGGGTTTCACCCCATTCTTTGTTCGTGGGTAAATGTGATAGTACACATTGGGAACAATACGTATGAAACCAGCCATTTTACCAATCAGCGTAAGAATCAAATGCATTTCCTGATTCTCTACAGTTCATAAAATAATTAAATAAGACCTAAAACAGGCTTCTAAACCCTGTATCTTTAGACCAAAGACCACAAAATTGAAAAAAACAAAAGGAAGAAGAAACAATATTTTAGTGACATCCTTAAACAACATAACTCAAGAGGAATAATGTTAGCCCAGTCTTTCTTGCTGATGCCTTATGTAACAAAGTTACACTGTATTTTTCCCTTCAGGAAGAAATAAAAATGACTCTTTCACTCACCTTTTTCTTTCTTTGAATGGCATTCAGTTTGTGGTTGCAAAGATGTTTTTTCAGTGTTTATGTGTTTACACTGGTGAGGGCTATTTTTCTTTTGGTGGGGTTTTATCAGGTATTATAGGTTTAAACCTAAAACCGGACAGCCTACATGTAGACTATGTAAATATTAATATTTTCATACTAGAGCATTTGCTCCCCATGAAATCTGCAGAGATTTGCAAGAATCCACTTAATAAAAACATGTGGACCTTCAAATACTTCCCTCAAATAAAAAAAACAAAGGCAGAGCTCTCTACTCTATATGGAAAGAAAGAAATGAAAAATCCTTTGCATGAATAGTCAAGTACTTTTTTCCAGATGGTAACAAATCTGTGACTTTTCTTTTTTAAATTAAAGGGTGCTGTTTCATGTCCAAAATATTTCAGATGCATCCTTAACACTATGTAGTTTTTAGGTCTCGCCTAGGCAGCGCACATGCGCTACTCTAGGAGATGACCTTTTGGAATCGGTCAGCGCTTTTAAAGCACTCGTGCTTGTGGCTGCATCCACCTTGCGGGGGCGAGCAGCGGTTGCCAGGGGCTATCTGTTTCCAATTAGCGTGGCCACGCACCCTTCAGCTCTCTCACTGCAAGGTGGATGATTGCGGCCACAAACACGAGTGCTTGAAAAGAGGTGACCGAATCCGAAAGGTCACTCGTGCTCCCTTATCCCCTATCATTATCATTGAGGAGGCGAGGCCTGGTTCTTCTTTGATTTTAATAACTATTTAATGTATGTAGCATGCAACTGTATTTAAATGTATATAATCAATAGTATTCTTTGTTTTACAATTCAAATTTGAAGGTCTCTTTCTGGAGCATTTTCCAAAAATGTCTGATTTTCTCCTAATAGGTAACTGATGGGCATGCTTTGTGTTTATTTACTGGATGCTGTTTCTGTTCTTTATCTTTAGGTTAGAATACATAGAGGTCACTTCATTGTAATTGAAAAAGGTAAGAATTATTCTTTCAGCAGGCGGTACCTGGACCAGCCTGCTAGCTCATTTCACTGCGGCTGTACTAACCAGCTTTTGTATGTTGCTCATTTTTGTTAGTGTCAAGTCTTTTTTATGTATTTTTTAACACCCTGTTCTTCAAAACGTACACATCCCCATTAAGCACCCTGAAACAAGTGTCTCTGGAAATTGCCTGGCACTTTATTGGCACTAACATCACACTGCTATAATATTAACATGCTCCTGCCTCTGCATGTCTTGGCTTCAAGGGAAGACACACGTTTCTGTTCCCCTTCTGCTTGCTTCGGGCGGAATCTGACACTGACACCTACCACACTGGAAAAGGTCATTGTTGCTTGCACTTTTGTTTGAATTGCTACAGGGAAGCCAATGAGAGTTAAATTCATTTACTTTTTTTGTTGCCTAAGCACCATGGAATAGGCTCTAGGGCTGGCGCAGATAGGAAGCGGCACATGCTGGTCTGTTTCCTGGCTCTTTCAGTTAGCCCAGTCCCTAATAAGTGGCTGCTTTACTCGAAGGGCAGATTGCCCGAGCCGGGGCTTTCTGAAAGGAATAGCTGGGGTCGGAGTTTGGGAGTTTGGGGAGGCAGGGAGACAAAGGAGACTAAAACAGTGAGTGCCGACAAACCTAGATTGGCGGGTGCAGTTTAGGGACCTGGCAGCAGGCTTCCCCACACTCCAGGTGTGGCCTAGCAGGCCGCAGCTTTGGCTCAATTGTGCGTTCGATTTACAAGACAGGGCGGGAAAAGAAGAACTATGTAATAGGACGGGGGTTGGGGAATGCAGAGTTCTTTGTTTCCTCCTGTAAGTCTTTGTCATGGGTTGGTCCAGTCTCCTCATTAAAAAAGCATTTGCAATGCAATAGGTCTCAAATTGAAGAGAGTTTAAGCTATTGGCATTGTAAATAACAATGCCTTTATTTAGATTTTAAAACCCAAAACATAAATAAAATGCATTGCAAATGCTAGTTTGATTTGGTGGCTATTTATTTTTTGGGATGGGAATGTGACTGTTCCCTGAGTGTCAATAACTGTTATGAAGACCATATTTTGTGGCCCTTACATCATACTAATCCAGCAAACACAAAGAGGCCTAGCCCCATCCCAGAAACAGTTTTTTAACGTGGTGGTAAACACAAAGCCTTCCTTCATGAAGGGTGTTGGACTATCATCCATACCTTGCCTAAAATGCTGCTGGCACTGTATGAAGGTTTGTGAATCAATCGTTTGACCAGATGTTTTTCTCTATGTCAGAGAGAGGAAACTCTACTGATGCCACTCATGTTAAGTTCCACTGTTATGTGGCCCTTCAGAACTGTTTAGCACAAGTCAAGTATGATTCTCTATGTGGTACGAGTCTGGTTATATGAAGAAAATAGATAAATTTTGGATGGCCCTGGTTTATCATGGTATACGATGGGTGATGATACATTTTTCCAGGACAGTCAAAGTCTATTGACTGCAATCATGAGGCTGAAAGGTGGAGATAAAACACTAAAGTGAGGGAGGATGAAGGCAGGCCTCACTTTAGGAATTCAGCAAGGACTCTACCAGCACATAAGCTTCTGTTTAGTTCTTCCTGCACACTGCTAGTTAGTAGATGGTTGTGGTGAGGGAAGGATCTGTATATTCTGATGTTCAAGGTGAGGAATTCCCCCTGCTGTCTGTTTTTGATTACTGCTTCACGAAAGTTGTTGCTTGCCAAGTGCTGAGATCTCATACTTGATTCGCCCTGATTTTTGATTCTCCTGTTAGGAACTAGCACCAAAGCTACCTATTGTCTGCAAAATCTCTTTGCTGAAAGGGGCAGTGTCTGAGGAAGAGCCAAAACATTTCCAGATAAGATGTTTTTGTTACCTTAGCTTTTGTGGGTTTGTCATCTTATAACGCTGGGGAAATGAGAAATATTATATAGTTTATTAAGGTGGCCAGAGACTTTTCCAGTCTTCTTGTTGTATAATAAGAAAAGCACACTGGGGCTGTGGCTTGACACTGTAAAAAATTAACATTTTGTCAACATGTCTCCTCCATTGGGTGATTTGTTTATCAGCCCTTTGGACTTCGTATGTAAATGAGGTGGTTTTTGTGTATGCTTAACCGTTTCCGTGCATCGGACGGCCACCGGCCGTTTGATGCCATGGTGGGCATGTTCAGAGGACGGCCGGGGGCCGCCTGAACTGCGCACACATCAAGTTTTTCAGCACCGCAGGGGAATTCCAGCCGCAGCGAAGCGATTAACCTGGGGTTACCAGTTATGATGGGGCGGGTACCATTTAGCCTACACTTTGCTTTTGATACATTCAGTTAATTAGCCTTATTTTATCTAATTTCTATAGATGTTGTTAGCAGCATGAATGATATGGAACTTGTTTGTTTCTACAGACATTAGTTGTTTGTATCTGCAAGCATTAGTTCCCTTGGTCAATAATGTTTAATGTATATTTTTGTTCTGCTTTTATTGAATTTCACATTATTTTTGTTTATGTGCGATGCAGTATGCACTTCATTACAGCAGTGTAGTTAGTCCTTTCTTAATGTTCACATGTTTTATGATTATTACACTTGAGTATAGGGGTGAGACTTGGACATTTGTTTTTGTCATGGTTGCACCACTTTTGCGGCACATCCATGGCACAAAATTCCAGTCGATATTTACAAGAGGCTATTTGCGCCCCCTCGAGTGACTTGCACTGCATAGAGTTACATTTCTTTTTGAGAGGCATTCCATGGGTGGAATATGGGCGTTCCCATGCATCCACCCATTGATTTCATGCAATACCAGATTTACAAAGGTTTGTAAACTTGGAACTGCATGAAATTGCTGTGCCTCCCAGAGGATGGCGTAAGAAGGAAAAACACCCTTTTACCTCCAAGTTATTTTTTAAGGGATTGTATCCATTCCTGTGCCAAAACGTTTACATATATATACATAAAGAAACGAAGCAGTCTACTCATGTGTTGCCTATAATGTTGGCACCATTTGATGAATCTGCCTGACACTTTAACAATACTGCCACTTTTAAACTTGTTTGCACATGAAAAGTTTTGGGTTAATCCATCAAGCGGGGACGGAGTAAAAAAAGAGGGCCCAGAAACCATTTTCCCCATTAATTTTCCAATAACAATTTTAGACAGCTTTAGGCCAAATTGCTGAAGGGGTTTCCGCCATATTTGGAAGGAAGTTAGATCTAGGTCAAGAAAAGTGCTTTATGTAATTCACCGTAAAACCATTCAGTAATTTTTGAGCAATTAATGCTCAAAAACATTACATAGCTCTGGACTGAGTCTCCGCAAATCCCAACAGATCTCAAACTGAGATCTGATTAGCTACCACCACCTCAACAAGGAAGTGGTGGCAGCCATTTTGGGAATAAAAAAAAATAAGACCTTAGGGGTCAAAAGATTTTTTTAAATTTTGCTGCAAATTCGCTGGTGACCTGGGAATTTGCTGAAAAATAGAAAATAAAAAAGTGTTTGTTTTTCACGCCCCTCTATCAGGGTGTGACAGTGCCTGAGGGAGGAAACATTTATTTTTATGGATGGGAGGACATGCAAGCCCTCCCCCCTTGGCTGATTTCTTCCTGAAGACCCAATTTCTGGGCTCTGATGCATTTCTGAAGGGGAAGGGGCATGCGGCCCACCTCCATGGGCCAATTGCAGTCAAGGGCACCCCATCCTCTGAGGCTCGGCTCATTGTTGAAGAGGAGGAAAGCACATGACCCCCTTTCCTGGGCCGTTTAGGCCATGGGGACCCCATCCCCCAGGTCTGGTGGGTTTCTAGAGGGAGAGGGAGTCACATGATCCACTCCTCAGTTCTCTAAATACCCCAGGGAGATCAGTCCTGGTAGTGTAGCAAAGAGTAGTCAGACTTTGCTAAAGGAACGTGGGTTAAGCAATTCAGGTTGCAAACATGGAGGATAAGTAATTAAGATGATTTGAAAGAAATCTACCATTAATTTATAAAAGTAGTCTTTTATAGAAATTCAGACACTAAAATCACTACAATTGAATGCTTATAATCAAGAGTTATGGATTTTAGAAGAAACAATAAATCAGAGCAATTCACTACTGTAAACCTTTACCATTGCGGTCAATGGGAAAAAGCACTTTCGACAATTGTTCATTTACAGGTTTAATTACTTGGAACCCACGGAAGGTTAAGGTTATGCAGATCCCAGGGACAAGCCACAACAGTTAGTTTTACCTAGCCCGAGAGGCTCGGTGCATAGTTATCCTGTCTGTACTCGGTATTGAAGCAGGAACAGCGGGATAGCTTGTTTTCCCACTTAGACTGTGCTGGAGAGGAAAGCGAAGCAAAAGGTCAGCAACAGGGCCATTGCTGTGGTCGGTTGAAGGTGCTCTGTGGTTCCCTCTGGTTGATACGTCAAGTAAAGATGGTGGTAACTGAACTGGTCACCAACACGCCTTGGTGGTGATAAGGTAATCAAGATGATACTTTGATGTCTGGAGGTCTGGGGGAAAACGGTAGTCTGCTTGCATTCAGAACTACATTTCCCACAGTGCACTGGACCATCTACTTTTGGACAATCCCTCAAGAGGCATGATGGCCAATGAATCTTTGGTTCCTGGACATTGGTTTTACCTGTGGTTGCAGGGGACATGTGCTACTAGTCCAAGGGAGTCTGGAGGTAGTTTTTGCTCTCGAAGGGATCCCTCTGTCTGGGGGAGTCTCTGGTCTTTGGTCCAGGATAAGTTACACTCATGCAGTTCCAGGAGAGTTGTCACAGGTGCAGAGTATCCTGCCTTTGGTTTGTGTAGCTCCTCTTGTCACAGATGCTGGTTTTTTCTTTATCCCTCTTTGCAGTCTTCATAAATTTGAGGTTGTGGTGTCATTGGTGTCCCTTAAATCGAAGATTTAGGGTGTTAGGGGTTTGGGTGCAAGTGGCCAATAGGCTACTTGCCCCTGTATCTAATCCACCCCTTGATGTGACCACCTAGGTATGTGTCATCCTTTCAACCCAGAACCCTCTATGTTGGCACTTTTAAAAATGCCAGAACCCTTCCTTCGCTGTACAGACCAGGTAGCTCACCCTAGAGGTGTAGCTAGCTTTCTGGGGGTGTATATCTCCTGACTAATTTTCCCATGTGCCTTGGTGCAAATGTGCCTGGGGCAGGGGAAGGGCAGCTTCCTCATTTGGGGGTCAGTCTGCGTGCATATCAGAGGCGGTACATGCTTTGAAGCTTACTACCTTCATATGCCACTTCACTAGCCATCCTCTCAGAGAGGGAGGTGCTCCATCCCAGCCATGCCTTTGTTGGTGATTCCTGAGAGTGTTCAGAGAATGTAGCACACATAGGAAGAGGAAATTAGGAAGAGAAATAAAGATATTTTGCCTCTTTGTGCCTCAACTAGGGAGGAGTAGCATTAGATGCATTCCGAGGTCTACCAGTAATGGTAAATCAGGTAATGCATCAATATCCATGGGTGGGTATGTGGGAACACCCACGCTCAACCCCTGGCAACGCCTCCCTGGGGCAGAGTAACAAAATGCAGTGATTTGTGATGTGTTGCATTACTCTAGATTTATCAAGCCATGCAGGGCCACAGAAGGTGTCCTCATGTGGCTTGATAAATCTGATTTAGTAGTTTTATCACCCTTGCATCCCCTTGCAAGGTGCAAGTGCAACACAACTCTTTGATAAATGTCCCCTTAAATCACTCCCAGCGAGCAGGAGTTTCCAAAACTGAATATGGGCTTTAGATCTGTTTCCATACCCACCGTGATGCGAGTGGGGAAACAGACCTAAACATCGTTATTGCCCGGAGGGAGCAACATTATTAGCTGGCTCGCACTGCATGATGGGAACCCTTGCAGCCCCCAATGAGCTTATTGTGGGTGCCATTGGATGGAACAAGGGCACCCACCTTTTAAAGCACTGTGCCCTGAGGGATGGGGTACTGTGGCCAAACTCTTCCCAAGGAGTAAGAGCCACTTGTCCTCTTCTATTGATTTTAATTAGTGACCATGGGGGATGGGGTTCATACTCAGGGCCTATGAAGGCACAGGGACTAGGGCCCTGCAGCCCCCTCCCCTTTATTTTTAATAATGGCCTTGGTGGATGGGTTCTCCAGGGCCTTACAAGGTTTGAGGAGGGGGTCTGCATGGCCCCTTTTCCCTTTAATTTGAATAGTGGCCCTAGGGGATGGGGTCTCCGGGCCCAAGAAAGGTTGGAGATGGAGGCCGTAAGCCCCCCTTTAAAAAAAATGAGGTCCGGGAGATAGGGTCCTCAAGACCTAATAAAGCACATGAACGTGGGCCATGCAGCCTCTCCTTCACTTTAAAATAAATAAGACCTTGGGGGATGGCGAACCAAGGTCCTATGGAGGGTTGGAGACAGGAACCACATTGCCTCCCTTCCCTTTAGAATATATCTGGCTCTGGGTGGTGGAGTCCCCACTGCCATGATAGGTTTGAGGAGAGGGGTTATCTGTGCCACATCCTTTGGAAAAAAATCTGGGTAATGGGGCTCCCAGGGTCAGGCCCTCTGGCCACCCTTCCACTGCTCTCGACCAAAGGGCATGTCTGGTGTAGGTTTAGCTGCCCTTGTGGGGTTGGCTACAGGGCTTGGCCACAGGCCAGGGTTTGTGGCCAACCCTACGCTGTGCATGTCCAAAAGCCATACACAGCATGGGGTTGGCTGCATGCAGTAGCCAAGTCCCTGTGGCCTAACCATCACCATGAAGAACCAAATGCTCTGCATACTTTGGGGTTGGCTGCCTTTAAAGGGCTTGTCCAAAAGGCCAAAGGCCATGCGCAGCATGGGGGTGGCTGCATGCAAGGAGTTGGTCCCAGGCCCTGCAGCCAACATGACACTGTGCACGACATTCGGAGTTTATGCAGGTTAAACTTGCGCATGGTGATTAAATTTTACTTTGTTAAAAAACATCTAGAAATTCACTGGAAAAAAACAAAGTTTAAAGTAATGTTATTGTTAGGTGAAATATTCAGTAACAATGTAACATTTTACCCTCTAAAAAACAGTTTAGCTATCTCAGGAAACTGCAAATCGTGCCCTAAAGTAACTATAACTCATGCCCTTGCCTTCACTTGTAATTGTCCCACATATAACATCACTCATGACATCTTCTATACATCATGAACATATCATTGCAGATGCAGGGAATTTCCTGGGGATTTGGATTCCACTGGAGTTCTTTCATCTAGGCCAAAGTCTGGTATTGTTCATTGGACTATGTAGGAGCCACTGTTTGGATTTGCTCACGGTTCGAAGATTTTACTCCTACCTGTAGCTAGTTTGTTTTGGAGAAGAGAAATGGTGTCCTGCTTACTTTCCTTATCTGTCTGTCAATTTGATGGGACCTCTTCATTTGTTAGATGCTGTAGTGTCAAAAAATCGACTTCCTCCAAACTAAATTGTCAACTCACTGTCTCATGTATCTGTTTCCTCTGCCTAATCTAGCATGAATTCGTGTTTGCTCTGGTTTGTAGTCAGCAGGTAAGTCGCTGTCCGACCTGGTTCAGGAAACCTTCCTTTTGGCTCACCAGTGTTCTTGCACGACTAGCAAAGCTTTTATGATCAGGGATGCCTTTTATTGCCTGTTGGTGTGTCTTGTTTTCCTGCAGATTGAATGGAGGCAATCCTTCTTTGAATTGTAATCAATTGTCTGTAACATTAATTACTCTGATTTCCCTTTCTCGTACCAGCACTGATACTGAGTGGTTACTTTGGCACTAGTGGTAAGCCAACCAGTGTTGATATAGGACCTAGACAAACCCACCAGGTGTTTGGATTGATTTTCTAGGCATGCCTGTTTTTACACCAGCACACTGACTGAGGTATGTACTGAGAAATTGGAGTCACATTAGGGTAATGCAGATTATTAGTATGTAATCTGTTCAATCAGTCAAAATAATCTTTAATCGGTTAATTAAAACCATAAAATATAAACTACACCAAAAGGCGCTGATTCATATTTAAGATTTAAATCTGAATTAGCAAAGGTTAAAAAATCCGAGGTGGCAGCTGAAATACAGTACACGGTGAAAAATCATTAAGAAATATATAAGAATACATTAAATACGTTAAACGTGCACAGCAAGTTAAAGAAAACATCATCAGAAAATTACCAGGGATGGACATAATACACAATATAGAAATCTATACCTTCTTTTTCTGATCCTCAATAAGTTCATTAACAACCTTTTCTACTTCAAAACAGACCTATTTATTAAATAATATTTGTGAAAAAAATTAGGCAGGTTTGACCTGAATAAAGTGCTTTTCTTTTAATAAAGGAAAAATGAATTATCGACGTGTTATTCACAAAACAAGATGAAATGTAAGATATCCTGGTCTGAAAAGTTATCACAACCACAAGGAGCTAGATACTCAATTTTGTTACAGCCTATAGGATCTGCCGGAAGCCAGTGAAGTAAGTTCAACCTGAAATGGGTCAGTCAGCAAAAGGCGATGTATTTATTCACTTGAACCCCCTTGTGACTGTAATAAAGGAATCTAGATAGTTGAGCAGTTAAAACTAAGTCTTCTAATTATAAACTGCTGCTGGATGTCAGATATGTGCTTCTCACTCATTCATACCCTGAAACCTATACCCCTTCCCTCTGAAAACTCAATCGCAAACTTGGGCTTCTCAGATATTGTTAAACCAATATTAAAGACAGTATACATGAGTAACCACCCAGGTCTGTCTAAAGGTGATCACCCTACAGCGTTACAAATTTTAAAGGCCAATAAAATAACATGAGTTATATGGTGGCCGTAGGCAAGGAAAACAATTATTGGTCAGCCTAAAGGTCGAAAAACTCACTGGTTTGCAAAGGAGCAGAGGGTTATATTCTCAAGGAAATATCGCCGCTTTAGCGGCTCTTTTCTGCCGGTAAAGCAATATTCTCAAGCTGACGCTAAAAACCTTTAGGGACAGACCATTCGAAAGATTGCAACTTCTGTCAGCGATAAATATCACTAATGACATGCAAGGGAGGCGCTACCTTGCAAGATCTGACGTTAAACCAAGATTTCCCTATTCAGAAGGGGCTTCCTTAATTCCAGGGGACCAATAAAAGTGGCTCTACCTGCAACTAGAGGCTGTTTTTTAAGACCAGAAAATATCTGGTCTCTAAAATGGAGATAACCATTGGAGCCTCATTTCAGCAGGTTTTGTTGCTGGACCGCATAGCAAGCAATGTTGCTGCGCTGCCCTAGTGCAAACTAACAGGGTAGGACTGCGCACCATCAATAAGATATTGCGCATTCCTGTGTCTCAGTCATGAAAAGTTTTGCAGCGCTTTGACAAGACAGTGCTGCAACACTTTTCACTATGCCTTTCTTGGGACAGCATGGATGCACTGAACTCACTTGACAGCGCTCCATGACGCAAGTAATGATATGTCAGAAATCCTGACGTATCTGTCTCCGCTAAAGTCACGCATTGCTGCAGGTGTGTCACAAACGTGATGCAAATCCAGCATTACATGGGGCCAGCCTATCCATGTGCCACTGCGTCACCCTTACACCTGCCACCAGGCAGGCATAAGGTAGTGACGCAGTGCCGTTCTTGAGGTGTGCCAGGGTGTCGGCGCAGTTGGAGATCCATCGGTGACGGTTGCGCGCTGTGGTGTCATCGTCTGTAAGCGTTGCTGGAGTGGTGGTGCTGAGGGAGTTGAGGAGACTTCCTACGGTGGCCTTGATCCAGCTGCGAGTGGTTGAGATGATGGCGTTGGCATACGGTGGGCAAGGTGAAGATGTGATGTATCCAATGAGGGTCAGTTCAGGAGAGTCCGGTGTTGTGGCTGCAGTTGAAGCTTCGCTGGCAGAGGTGACATGGTTGACTCTGTGTCGTGCTATGTGGCTTGTTCAGGTGAGTTGCCACTTGTATCTGATGTTGGGGACCTTCCACAGAAGGCAGTGTTGTTCTGCTCACTGGGGTTGTCCAGGTGGAGCTTGAGATAACAGAGTAGGATGTTGTCAGTGGATGGGAGACCCTGGAGTACAATGAGGTCAACAATGGTATTTGAGAGGGTGCCGCAGTGTATGTGCTTGGGCTTGTTCCGGATCTGAGAGTTGAGGTGGGGTCCATGGTCACCCTTGGGTCATTTGAGTGTGTGGTCACTCGGAGTGTGACTCTTTAGATGATGGCAATGCTTTGTCCTTGAAGTTCGCGCTGATTCTTGCGGGTGATGCTGCATCCGTCAATGATGGCGAAGTCCGATCCAGAGCAGAGGTTGATCCTGGCAGGCAAGGAGGCGCCAGGGTTGATGGTAAGGAGGCTGCTGCCGTCGTAGCTGTGGAGCGTCCAGGATGAAGGCCTCCTTGGTGCTGAGCACAGTCCAGGTTCAGAAAAAAGGGAGGACCCGGTCACTGTTTTTGTTCTGCTATCTTTTTTATTTAGAGCAGAATCGTACACTAAGGTATTTAATCCTTAGCTATATATCTCTTATTTATTTAGATTGTTCAAAAAACAGTAAAAAATGTTGACATCATTACGACAGTCCGAAGATTTACTTGCTGTCCTACACATAGACAATTATATTTACAAGTACTACAAACATTCATTACTATGAAGCATAGACCTTGGTTACACAGAAAAAGAATTGAAGTGGTCAGTATTATCGAAAATCAAGGTCCCTGCAAGAGGGGGAAATGTAGAAGCACTGTTACTAAAAAGGGAAGCGTACCTATTTTTAAAATATGACTACGTGGGTGCTGGACTGAACGAACACACTGAATGCCAGAATCAGTAACTGGGTCGAATGTAATATAGACCACTACAAAATGCTGATAAATAATAATGTACGCTCTGGACTACATGTCCCAGAAGCACTAAATCACATGTTCAAGCTTTAAACACCCCCGTGACTTGAACATTCACTCACTCGAGGAACGTCAAAAATTGGTTTGTGCTTCATAGTAATGAATGTTTGTAGTACTTGTAAATATAATTGTCTATGTGTAGGACAGCCAGTAAATCTTCGGACTGTCGTAATGATGTAAAAATTGTTTTACTGTTTTTTGAACAATCTAAATAAATAAAAGATATATACCTAAGGATTAAATACCTTAGTGTACGATTCTGCTCTAAATAAAAAAGATAGCAGAACAAAAACAGTGACCGGGTCCTCCCTTTTTTCTGAATCTAGACATTGTCCTACCCGGCCACAGTGCAGGACAAAACCCCACTTGTAATAAAGAGCACAGTGCAGGGGCAGACAGATGCAAGTGGGCTAGCCTATGGTTTGCCTTTGGCACATGAGGCGCCAGTACATCATCAACAATGCAACTGCAAAAAAACAGGTTCTCCACTATTCAACACCTACTCTACTATTGCAATGTGCATAGTATTAGTATGCATTGGAATTGAATGCAATGTTATGGCATGCTTTGCAAATACATATGTGCCTTTGGCACACAAGTTGCATGCTGGCTGTGCATGTACGCACAGCGGCCAACATTGAGAGGTGCATGGGGGGCATGTTCTCCATGCAGGCTGTCATGCAGCCTGCATTATGAACAGGGAAGCATGCATCACTGCTTTGTGTGGGCTGATTGGGCTGAAAAACTGTCATGGCGAACTTGAACGGGCAGCACATCATGATAACGTCAGTTAGTTATCATCATGTGATGATTGTTCCTCTTTGAATTGCTTGAGGCAGTGGGGCAATGCTCTTCTGCCATAGCGGAAGGGACGCCACTGGGGGTGTCATCTATGTGTGATAGGCCTGAGCAACTTGCCCCATGGCGCCACTGTGCTGCACACCCCACCTTCTCCTTACATGTACATTGACACCGTGGCACAATACATTGCACTCTCTCCGAATCTGTGACTCAGCCAGCAGGAGCATCAGCCAGGTGTGATTTGATTAGACTAGGTACAGCAGTCACTGGCTTGTCCACTGGTGGTCCTCTAGATGCAGTTGATACAGCAGAGTCCTCTTAGGCATGACGTTGCAGTGCTCACGCAATACAAGTTCGGTGTAGCACAGGGGCCTCACCCACCACAGAGTACGGCACGCCCAACATCATCCGAATTATGATGCAGTGAGATGGTACACACCGTTACTATTCCCCTCCATGCACCCTGGTGTAGTAGTGGATTGTAGTAAGCGATGCGTACCTCACTACGTTGGTGCGCATGAGCACCTGTAGCATTAACAGCTCCAAGGGTCGCAAGGTGGTCTTCTCACACAAGTCAGCAATGTGTCTCTATGCATCCCCCCAGACTTCACCAACAGGTACAGGCGATCGCCGTGCATCAATATTTACCGCCACGGATTATAGACTCCACAGCTCCACCACATCCCACTTTAGGCTCCAGACGCAGGTCCAGCGGGTATCAAGGATCCAGACACAGGTCCAGCGAGGCATCATGGCTCTCATCCTGGGCATCCTGGATGTTGGATGGCTTACAGTGGTTGTTTATGTGTGCTGCACTTGTTCCTGTCTGCTACATTCAGCATGTTATTGAATTTTATGCCTATGTACTATTGGTGGTTGAATGATAGGCAATTTGTTGCATTAGAGGCAAGAAAAATTTAAGTTGGGCTGACTAACATGAGTTTTCTTGCCGCAAATGGGTCTATCGCTAGTTATCGCCCCTTAACACAGAAATTCCTTTCGTCATCGCGCTGATGTTAGCGTGAGTTTTCACACCCGTTACCTGTTACTGGAGTTAGGCGGTAATGACAAAACTACTGATAAATTGCGTTGGTGATAGTTATCGCATGTCCTTGAGAATATCCCCTAGTGTGAGATCAGTTCAGCTGAACTCAGCCCACGCTTTTTCTTTACCCCATATTTGCTTTTCTGTTTTTCTTCCTTCCTTTTTTTCTTTCACCTCTTCTTTTTATGTTTTCATTCCTTACTCCCTCTTTCTGTCTCTGTTTTTCTTTATTTCATTCCGCTTTCCTCACTGTCACCGTCCCACCTTACTTTTTTTTTCAGCCCTTCTTTTTCTTTGGCCACCTTGGTTACACCTTCGCTATTTCTTCCTCATTCCCCTCAGCTTTGATTAATGTGTACAATGCAATCAGACTGAGCCAGTCACCAGACACAACACATTCCAGACATCACCCAGCACACTCCCTCCCACAGCACACTCACAAGCCCCCTGACTCACAGGAGCTAGAAATAGACGTGAGAAAAAATAAAAGTCTGATGTTGAAAATCTTCTTGCCCTGCAGAGTCTCTAACATCTCTAATCAGACACAACCCTGCCTCTGCACCTGAATCCTGAACTGTGATAGCCACTTTGAGTAGTCACAGCTCTAATAAACAGCCTCAAGCCGCTACTACAGAACCCAGGTATTTTAATACTCAGATACACACAGAGTTGTGCAAATACTTGGGCTCTTTCAATGCACCTCCAGCTGTCCTGCAGCATCCTAGTGATGATCCAGTCAGAAGTGTTGTCAGTGTGTCACAGGCCCTGTTGGAAGGAAAAAAATGGACCACCTGGGCTGCTGTCTGAATGATAACATACAGCAATAATCAGATCAAGTGGCTCCATAGGACTCTGGGCCCCGATGCCACTCCACCTGCAGCACCAATGGACCTGTGCAGACCCACGCCCAGCTGTGCCAGTGCCTCTCACTCGTGATATGCAGTGCCTCCTGCTGTTTTTAGGATGCATCACATTTCCCACGTACACCTAGAACCTCCCTCTGCTGTGCTAGGACAGGAGCCCGCACCTGTTACTGGGTGGTACTGGATCCCACACACAGTCATGCCAGCATGGACGAGCCGTGAAAAGTACTTTGGCACCTCGTCAGGTATCGTAAACGCTATGTAAATAGAATTAGAAGATCCCGCACCCTCTGCATCTCCTCCCACAACTCTGTCAGTGTACCTCTACCCAGACCCACAGCTGCCCGAGCTACTCCGACCATCTCCCTTTGTGTTGTCCTTCAGCGTTTAATATCTGTGAATAAACCATTAACCGCTGCCTCCATAATACACTAGCAGCAGATTCATTATTAAAGAGAGCCTTCTCACCTCTGCAGAAGTGGCTGTTAATCACCCATGCGAGGATCCTGCAGTGCATTGTACTCTGGGGCAATATCGCCTAGAGTGAAGATGGGAGTTTTCTGGTGCTAATGTGCTGGTCCCCAAGTATCGCCGGATAACGCAGGATTCACTATCGCCATTGCGCATATGTTATAAGGAGTTTTCACTGCCTAACCCTGGTTCTATCACTATGTAGCGCTGGCTTGATGATACAGCACTTACATGGCGATAGTTTTGAGGGTTAAGCGCGATAACTAAACTGCTGATAACTTGCATGGCGATAGTTATTGTCCGCCCTTAAGAATATCTCCCTGAGTGTTTACTTTTTCAAAAACAGCCATACCCATGTCCCACTTTGTGAGTTCCTTTAAGAAAGAACAAACAGGAAATGTCTGATGGTGCCACTAAAACATGGCACCCATTCAGCCTTAACTTCAGACTCTTTTGGAGCTGGCTACCAAGGACTTATTATCGTACATTCAGGGGCGTATCCTAAATAGGTGAAGGAGGTACAGTGGCTCCGGGTCCCCGAGAGGCCCACTAAACCCTGTTTATTGGTGCCTTCTCCAAACACAATAGCCAGAGGACCGAGGGGCATATTATCAAGACAGGCGATACAATTATCGCGATTTTAGCGGCAGAATACTGCTTCTAAAAGAGAGATAATGGGCTTGATAATATGCTCTATGAAATTCCAATTGAAGCCCATGTTAGATGTCCTTCACATTTAATATGGGCTTTATTTGGAATTCTATAGAGCATATTTTCAAGGCCATTATCGTTGTTTTTGCGGCAGTTTTCTGCCGCTAAAATGGCGATAATTTTATCGCCTGTCTTGATAGTATGCCCTCCAGTTCCTTACTTGCATTAGGGTCCATGAAACACTGGCTACGCCACTGTATACTTTACTGTATTCATTTTCCAGTCATATTTAGGCATTTTACACGTTCCATAACTTATCCAGCAGTATTTCTGACAACTGTTCTGATTGGCACAATAAAGTAACAGTCTTGACTGAAGGTTACCCTGTACTTTTCAGTTGAAATATTGTGGGCCCACTACATTCTTCAGCTGGTCAAGGAAGGTCTGCACCATGGTGGATGTCGATTAGTCAAATTTCTGTTTATTGCTCATTAAAGGGCATATTATCAAGGACGGCGTTAAAATTATCGCCGGTTTAGCGGCAGAAAACGGCCACTAAAGCGGCGACAATGAGCTTGATATTATGCCCTGGAGAATTCCAAAAGAAGCCCATGTTCACACCAGAACATGGGATTCTCCAGGTCATATTATCAAGCCCATTATCGGCGTCCGCTAAACCGGTGATAATTTTTAACGCCATCCTTGATAATATGCCCCTAAGACTCTTCAAAAAATATGCATCTGAAACACAGGCCCTTATTAGGGACGATTGCTTCACAAGAGTCGTCTAAACTCAAATGAAACTGTGTTTACATTAATATATGTGCTCCATACATTACGATCCCTAATGAGAACTGAAAAACATGAGAGAGAATCAGCAACCAGTTGGATGTTAAACACTATTTGAGTCATCCTGTCCTGATAAACATGTCTGTCCCACGACTATTTCAGTGCTGTTTGCAAATAAGTGTGAACATTCAAAGTTTGTTTAAATACGTCTTTTGTTAAGAAACGTGGGCAATATCAAACCAGATTTGTGGTTTTAGCATGAAGATTACTTTGTTGATCTCTTCTGTGCAGGGGAGGGAGAAGCAATCCAGTGCACATGTGAGTGTTTTACTCAACTGATTACAGAATCAGGAACAATATCCTTAGTTTCAGTGACCTCTAGAAGCATTTTAATTTCAGAGTTAAGTTGGTTTATGACATTAATGCAGAAATCAATAGAGCGTGTTGTCAAATTGTTGTATGCCAAGGTTAAAACGCCGAACATTTTAGTCCATTGTCCTCTTTTCTACACAATAGCATTATTTTTTTTGACCTTGTGCACGTATTGGTGTGCGTGACAATGTTGAGTTAGTTTCTCTGAAACTGTTTTGCTTTCACATCTGGCTATGCAGAACATTATGATGCCTGACGGACGATGTACAAAAGCCATCCTACATTCATTCATGGGGTAGAGGGTTATCTGCCTATCCATAACATTGCTAAAATACACAACAAAATAAAAACCTTGCTGTCCTGCTTTCATATGCATTAATGCTGTGTGGGCAGTAAATACTTCTTGTCATAGTCTTAGGATGGATTTTGCAACCCATCTGTCTTCTTGGAGGCTCGCATCCTTTCCATTACTCAACTATTTGTCTCCAGAAAATATAACTTATATGCAGGGCTGCTGGAATTATGTGGCGGGAGGAACAATATATGCAGTAGAGAATTATGTGGCATTAAAATGCACATGTTCCACTTTAATGCAACACATTTTTTGATAGTATTACTTCATTATTTTTACACTAGTTAACATTGTCTGGGCACACCACTAGTACAAGTTCAAACCTCAAACTCAGCAAAAGGCAATTGAAATTTGAACTTTTGTGAAGGGCCTCCCACTGGATGCCTCTGGTCTACATCAGTAACTGCTAGTGAAGTTGCCCATCTAGTATGTATGGCTTTCGTGTTATGGATGCTGGCCTTTGTGAATGCTTCTAAGGCTGGGTTGGGAGTCACAAAAATTCAGCTTTTCCTGTGAGCTAATGATCTTTCCTTCACAACAGCTGTCTATAATGCAGTCAGTAAGTTTTATGAAGGTGCAAAATGCTTTTAAGCATCGGAATACAAATTTTTTTTTTGTGTCCTCATTTTGCCGAATAACTTGATGGGTTAATACTCTCGTCCTTCTAAGTCTTGTTTTGGAGGTCCGGACCAAAGACCATAGAACTAGGCCGTTGCGCCTTCACCCACAAGTATACAGCTGTTTCTAATTCCATCTCCACACTCACTAACCAACCCTGGAAATACGGAGATAATATGGCCAACAGAGTAGATGGCATAATCATCAGACTCACATTTCTTTTTCTCGCCACTTTACCAACGGAGCCCACACGCTCTCTCTCTTCTTTTTTGATCGCACCCCATATCCGATTCACTAACATAAATGACACTTTTCAAATATTCAGAAGAGATCGTATAATTCCCAGATTTCCATAGTTTACAAATTTCCCATCTTCCTAACAAGACTGCATAAAATAAAAAAATTGGATTCTACAGCAGAAATTTGCATTTCTTGATCCAAACTAGATCCAAAAAAGATTAATCTAATTGTTATTTTTAGTTGAATTCCGATGATTTCTTCCTGGAAAACGTTAATCGAGTTCCAAAAAGAAACAACTTTTGAACATGACATAAACAAATGTATATAATCCGCATACGTCTGTGCACACCTAGGACATGTATATACCTTGCCAGTAACCTTCAACAGCTTTACAGGGGACCAATATACCGATGAGTACTAAACAAATGATTTTGTTTTAGTGGAGCGGACTTTACTACTTTACGCAATGTGACATAAGAATTGCTCCAAATTTGCATAAGGTCTCGATTGTCAAGCTCTTCACCCCACAATTTATAAACTTCAGTTTCGGTATTTCCATCCGCCTCCACAAAAACCCAATACCAAAATGATATTTCCTTACGCCACTGTCCGGTTCTCATTACCTGATAAGAGTTTTCATCTTCACTCTCTGCCCAGTCTTGCCTTGCCCACTAGGCACTACGTTGATAATATTTAAACCTAGTCAGCAAGCCGTTGGTACAATCACTCATTGCTTCCCAGCTCATCAAGTTATTACCAACCTTAAGGTCTGCCCAGCGAAAAATGCCACCTCTTATAAGGGGTTGACTCAGTTGATCCCTCGAACAATCCGGTGTACCAGGAGAGTCCCACATTGGTGCCCATGTTGAAAAATAAGGGATTCTCAATTGTTTTTGGACGTACATCCATGTGTTCAGGGTGGACCTTAAAATCTTGTCGCACTTTAAAAAATAATTGGGTTTCCCTACTTAAAAAGAAAACCAATTTGACCATCCGATACATCAATCAATAATGCCCCAAAAACATGCCTATTGATGAATTGTCTACTTTGTTGGCCAGCATATGGACATTCTTGAATTGTAAGAAGTAAGAATATGCAAGGATGTCCAGTAATGCCAATCCTCCATTGTCTAATCTCCTAAGTAATTTTTTCCAGGAAATCCTCGGGCCTTCAAATGCCCAGATAAAACTCCATATTCTCCCCTGTAGTTTTGCTATGTCTTTCTTTTGGAACGTCAATGGGATAGTATTAAATAAGAATGTCACTCTTGGCAGAATGATCATTTTAATATGGTTAACCCTACCATAGATTTTAAGAGGTATATTAAAGAGGTAATTACGCCCACTTAGAGAGTAAACCTATGACATCGTGACTGACCATCTTCCAGTTTACTTTTATAATATCTTCCATCCTCTGGGTTATTTTTATTCCAAGGTATCTTATTTGGTTCTTTGCCCCACAACTTACCACTCCCTGGTTCCAGTCCATAATCTCTGTTTTCCCCGGATTCACTTTATACCCTGAAATATAGTCAAAGACCTCTGCCATCCTCATCAAATTTGGGCTTGCCTCCTGTGGGTTACTTGTGTAAAGCAACAGGTCATTAGCATAGAGCCCTAACTTAACTTCAAAACTGCCAAATTTGAAAGGGGTAATAGCCATGTCAGACCTAATCCGGTTTGCTAGCCTCTTGATATATATATTAAAGAGAAGCGGGGAAAGGGGGCAGCCCTGCCTTGTACCTCTAAATATTTCGAACCATTCTGACAACCTCCCGTTTATTAGGACTCTAGCTTTAGGGCAATGATATAAGGTCTGAATTGTTGATACCATGGGGCATATTATCAAGGACAGGCGATACATTATCGCCGCTTTTATTGGCAGGAAACTGCCAATAAAGCGGCCATTATGGCCTTGATAATATGCTCTATGAATTCCAATCGAAGCCCATGTTAGATGTGAACACATCTAACATGGGCTTCAATTGGAATTCATAGAGCATATTATCAAGGCCATTATCGCTGCTTTATATGCAGTTTCCTGCAGATAAAAGCGGCGATAATGTATCGCCTGTCCTTGATAATATGCCCCCATATTTGTTGGAAAACCGAAATGTCGCAAGGCCTCCCATAGGTAGGGCCAATGTACCTGGTCGAAGGCCTTGGCTGCGTCCACTGCCACAATCGTTAGAGGCAGCTTCTGAGCCGCCACCAAGTCAATAACTCCTAATAACTGGAAGGTAAGCTCATTCAATTGCCTCCTGGGAATAAATCCCCTTTGGTTAAGGTATATAACCTCCCGTATTACTCTAGCAAGCCGAGCTGCGATGATCCCAGAAAAGATCTTATAGACTGTGTTTAATAGTGAAATCGGCCTGTAAGAATCTATCTTTCGTGGATCTTTATTAGGCTTCTGGATCATAGTGACTGTGGCTTCTAACCAGGATTGGGGGGCCCTTTTTCCACCCAGATATACCTTATTGAATAGAACCTAAAGAACAGGGAGTACAATCTCGATAATACAGAGAAATACCAGCTGTCTTTCCCTTAACCATTTTTTTACACTGAGCCCTTATCTCCCCCTCCATCATCTCTCCTTCTAAGGTTTTCGCTTGTTCAAAAGATAGCCGAGGGAGGGTTGTTGACAAAAGCCACTCCTTTATTTCCACTTGGCTAGGTACAGTATGCTCTTTATATAACTCCTGCATATATCTGCAAGCCTCCTTACACATATCTGAATTCATATTCAAGGGGACTTCCGTTTCGCCACGGATTAGCTCTAGATTGGAATACAAATGTGATTTATATGCAACGGTACAGTGTCGCCTTTGTTGAAAGGTAAATATGCGTATCCAAATTTCTGGTGTTAACACATGTATAAGTGTTTTGAAGCTAGTATGTCCACTTGTACTGATTGCGAGATCTGTGTTCGTTCTGGTGTTCAATGTGTGCTTGAGAAGTCTGGACGTATTAATTCATAAAAAAGTTTTCCCCATTGTGCATAATCTGATATGTATGTTCTAACTAAATGTAGAAAGCCCAAAACTGATTGTAGCTAGTTTTATAGTGTTTGGTGGATGCAGGAGTGCATATTACCCTAGGAAATGCAGCACTAAGCTGTTGCCTTTTGATAACTCGTATCCCAAGAAGATGACAGTGTGAAAGGCAATCTTTAATTTTTGGAAATTAGATTTGTATTCTAACACATCAAATCCCATAAAGATCCGATTTACCATGTCTAGGTATGTTTCTAAGTCATCAACTGTAAGGTATATGTCATTGACATAGGACAATGCTACTGTGCCAACATTTTCTAGTACTCATGTTACATGGGCAGATAACAGGCCTGGCCAGTTCCTATAATGTAGGGGCAATCAACAGAATTGTTTTACTGACCCACGTTCAGTAAATACTGTCAAATACCTGCTTCCAGGCACTGTATTTTGGAAGAAAAAGCCATTTGAAATATTTAATGCTGTTTTATATTTTGTGTGCACTATGTTGTTTAAGAGTGCTGTCCAGTGTGAATTTTGTACTGCAGATGTGCCAGTGTGACTGTTTAATTGTCGGTTGTCTAAAGCTAAGTGGTATGAATGACATAGTTTTGCTACTGGAAACAAAAGATTGTTCATTGGTGAGATACAAGGCTCAAGATGACTTGATTCTCAAGTTCTTTTAAAATGTCTCTAACTGGGTATTTAGCTTTATGTTTAATGGGGAATTGTGGTTGCACTTGTGGGCTGGACCTTATGAGTATTATGTGATGATGGGAATCCTAATTGAAGCCTATATGGCTGCAATGTAATGCCGGAATCGTTCAAGAGTCCACTCCTTGTCATACGCTTGTTTGCCTACTTTAGGAACAAATATGGAGAAATATGGTAATATCACATTTTTCCCTGTTGGGACTTCACATACAAACTCAGGGGGCCAATCTTTTTCAGCCAAGAGAATTTCATAGCCAAATGTCAATTTCTCCCAAAAGAGAACTTTAATGGTATGTGTATATCACCTTCAATTTGGAGTAGCAAAATATATCATCTGCCTGGATAGCTTAAACTAATTTTTAGACCTGAACAAATTCATTAGTTGCTCTTGCCACCAGAAACTCTTGAAGGTTCTGGTGAACTATTGTGGTGACCTATGGCCCACTGTCTAGCAGAGTCTAGCTTGTTCAGAAGACATTTCCTTAACATGTATGGCATATTTGAATGAAGTACCTCCCACTCTCTTCTCTTTGAATTTAGAATTCTGTAGCAGATGTTTTTCTTACTTTTTTATGGTGATGTCTGCAGAGCATTGTGAGACACTTCACCGATTTGCACCCTGATCGTCCTCCTCACTCCAAGCATTTTTCACATGATTCCTGAAAGGAACAAGAAGGACGTGGATCAGCATACTGATACCTATTAGACGGCTTCATAGTTTCACAGTTATGCCGGATATAGCATTTTTCAGTGGAATACTGTTGAGGACATCCACCCCGCGATTTAACTTTTTCTTTATTGTTCAGTTTATCCTTTTCAGAAATGCAGTCAATTGAGATTTATTAGGTCTGGCTCCAAAAAGATCACAACTAATAGATGTACAGGTTTCAGCAATCATTTTTGGTAGCTTATGCACATGGTCCATGAGAGCCACCTGTGCGATGCGTTAGCTTACTGCATATGCTGCTGCTTCCCATCTATTATAAACTTAAAATTATTGAGGCCATTGTGGCATAATTGCTAATCAGTTTCATCCCCAAATCCAGAGCAGGGGTTGCCCTGCATTAATTTTGAATCTGTTTCAGCACATCTGGCAAAACAGCTATAAATGGTGTACCACGAGTGATGGTATAAAGTGCAGCAAAAACTGTGCCCCATGGGGCATATTTTTCCATTGGGGGAACCATCTAGAGAGGTAGTAACATTGTGAGGATTCGAAGTTTGTCTTGGGGTCCCATCGGGAGAGGCACTGCTTCAAGCTTATTTGTTTTTTGTGCAATCCTTAAATGAATCTCCTCCTGTCTGATGGGAACCTTATCCATAGTTGTTTATATAGTACCTGGACTAATTGCCAGCATTGTTAAATGTGTTTGTGAAGCATAACAAAGTGTGTCATAAATCTGTATAATCTAACTAGACCTGTGTAAAGTGTGCAAAGCTCTTCTGCTGTGAGTGCTGATAACTGTTAATATGGTGTGTAGCCTACTAAGACTGGCCATGTTACCCCACTGTTGCTGAGTAGACCTCATCTAATGTTTGCTAGTGGATGTGGTAAGGCTCCTTGGAACCAATGTGTATGTGCCTGAAATTTAAATTTTTATTTAGAAAATCTTGGTATACACTCAAAATATCGAGTTAAAAATATCGATTTGCATTAATAGCGAATGAAAAATATAGAATGGACATAATATCGAATAGACAGAATATAGTGGTTAAAAATATCGAATAGAAGGTAAGTAATATCGATTTTTAAAATATAGAAAGTCAAAATATCGATGTAAGTAATATCATTTTTTTAAATATAGAAAGTCAAAATATCAAGGTAAGTAATATCGAATTTAAAAATATAGAAAGATAAAATATCGAAGTATATAACATAGATATTAAAATATATCGAATTTTTAATAATATCTAACTTCTTTAAGTGTTTTTTTATGTTATTTAATTTTTGCGTAATCTAATTCTGTAGTGGGTTATGGGTTTATAGGGGAATAGGGTGGGAAGTAATTTAATTTTAATTAATTAAAAATGGTAATTTATTTATTGGTATTTATTTTGAATTAATTGTTAATTAATTTTAATTGGTTATTAATTCATTTTTAATTGATAATTAATTTTTAATTGGTAATGTATTTTTATTAATTAATTAATTGACAATTATGTTAATTGAATTAATTTATTTTCCGTAGCATGTTGTGGAATTATAGGGGAATAAGGTGGGAAGTAATTTAATTGTAAATAATTAAGTATGTTAATGTTTTAATTGGTATTTATTTTGAATTAAATATTAAATATTTATTGATTGGTAATTTATTAGTTTTTAATTGGTAATTAATTTTTATTAATTGATTAATTGATAATTATGTTATTTTATAAAAGAAAATTGTAGCAGGTTGTGGGTTTATAGGGGTATACGGTGGGAAGTACTTTTGGCCCCCCGAAACAGGGGCCAAAGTACGGCCGGTGGAATCAGTCCGCAATCTAGGGGTCATGTTGGATCAAAGGCTCAGTATGGAGACGCATGTACAAAAGACGACTGCCTGCTGTTTTGCCATCCTTCGCTCCTTGAGGAAAGTCCTGCCTCTTTTACCAACTCTTGCGCGTGCCCAAGTGGTAAGGTGTACCATCCTCAGCAGGTTGGACTATTGTAATGCCCTTTTGCTAGGGTCCCCTGGGTTCCTGCTGGATAGGCTCCAAAGGGTTCAATCAGCGGCTGCTAAGCTGGCCTTGGGGCTTCCAAGAAGATCACATGGGCCGTCCTCTTTGGCCAAATTGCATTGGTTGCCGGTGAGACAGAGGATACAATTCAAGGCCCTTTGCATAGTCTTTAGGGCTCTCCATGGAACTGGCCCGGCTTCCTTACATTAGAAATGTACCTGGTACATTCCAACTAGGCAGCTTCAATCTTCTGAGGCGAAGCTGGTAGTGGTACCCAGATTTAGGAAAGTCAGAGCCGGAGGTAGATCCTTCGAGGTGGCTGCTGCCAAACTCTGGAATACGCTCCCGGCCGAGATTAGGCAAATTACAGAACTTTTCCCGTTCAGGAGAAGGATTAAAACCTGGTTATTTCCCATGGTAACCACCTGAAAGCTCACACTCCCCTTGGTCACTTCCGCTTCTCTCTGATCTAGTCAGTGCCAGGATGCCTGCAATGGTGACAGTGCGCTTAATAAGTGTCTTAAACAATAATAATAATAAATATGTTAATTTATTTATTGGTAATGAGTTTGAATTGTTAATTAATTATTAATTAATTAATTTTATTTGGTAATCTAATTTTATTAATTGATTATTTGATCATTAAGTTAATTGTATTAATTTATATTCTGTAGTGGGTTGTGGGTTTTTAGGGGAGTAGGGGAAGTAATTTAATTGTAATTAATTACATCATTTTTATTTATTATTTGGTCTTTATTTTTAATGTATTAATTAATTGGTAATTAATTTGTATTATTAGGTAATGCATTTTATTTATTACAATGAATTTGTATTTGTAATTGATTAATTAATATATAATATTAAATTGGTAATTTATTTTAATTAATATTTTCTTGGTATTGATATTTAATTATTTTTTATTAAAATATTTAATCTTTACTTTCCCTACTGTTGCACTCTTTGGAGTGGGAATAGTAATTTTTACCCCTACGCTATCCAACGCTTTCCCTACTGTTGCACTCTCTGGAGTGGGAATAGTAATTGTAACCCCTACGCTAGCCAACGCTTTCCCTACTGTTGCGCTCACTGGAGTGGGAATAGTAATTGTTACCCCCACCACTATCCAAAGCTTTCTCTACTTTTGCACTCACTGGAGTGGGAATAGTAATTTTTACCCCTACGCTATGCAATGCTTTCCCTACTGTCGCACTCACTGGAGTGGGAATAGTAATTTTTAGCCATATGCTATCCAACACTTTCCCTACTGTTGCACTCTCTGGAGTGGGAATAGTAATTTTTACCCCTACGCTATCCAACGCTTTCCCTACTGTTGCACTCACTTGAGTGGGAATAGTAATTTTTACCCCCCGCTATCCAACGCTTTCTCTACTGTTGCACTCACTGGAGCTGGAATAGTAATTTTTACCCGTACGCTATCCAACGCTTTCTCTACTGTTGCACTCTCTGGAGTGGGAATAGTCATTTTTACACCTACGCTATCCAACGCTTTCCCTACTGTTGCACTCATTGGAGTGGGAATAGTAATTCTTACCCCTACGCTATCCAACGCTTTCCCTACTGTTGCACTCTCTGGAGTAGGATTAGTAAATTTTACTCTACCGCTATCCAACTCTTTCCCTACTGTTGCACTCTCTGGAGGGGGAATAGTTATTTTTACCCCTACACTATTCAACTCTTTGTTTACTGTTGCACTCTTTGGAGTGGGAATAGTAATTTTTACTCTTCCGCTATCCAACGCTTTCCGTACTGTTGCACTCTCTGGAGTGAGAAAAGTAATTTTTACCACTCGCTCTCCAACGCTTTCCGTACTGTTGCACTCACTGGAGTGGGAATAGTAATTTTTACCCCTACGCTATCCAACGCTTTCCCTACTGTTGCACTCATTGGATTGGGAATAGTAATTTTTACTCCTACACTATCCAATGCTTTCCCTACTGTTGCACACTCTGGAATGGGAATAGTAATTTTTACCCTCCCGCTATCCAACACTTTCCCTACTGTTGCACTCTCTGGAATGGGAATAGTAATTTTTACCCCTACGCTATCCAACGCTTTCCCTCCTGTTGCACTCTCTGGAGTGGGAATAGTAATTTTTACCCTCATGCTATGCAACGTTTCTCTACTGTTGCACTCACTGAAGTGGTAATAGTAAATTTTACCTTCCCGCAATATATATATATATATATTACCTACTGGCGATAGCCAGTAGGTAGTTATAGTTAGGATCTACTTTCCATAGCAAATCCGCAACATTCTATTGGGAATAACTTTAACGCAGGTGGACGAATCTTCGCGAATTTCTCAAAGAAGATGGCCCGCTCCGCTCCGCTCCTTCCCTGAAAATGTGGGGGGGATTCGTCAAGCGGGGGCAGAGATAAAAGGAGGGTCCCAAAACGTGTTTTCCCCAAGTTAATTTCCATAGGGCGGTTGGACTCACTTTTAGCCCGAACGGCTGAATGGATTTCCACCAAACTTGACAAAATTGTAGCGACTGGTAGCCCGATGTCACTTTGCTATGTCTCAAAATATGTGCTCCAGTGAATTTTGAGTAATTTAGGTTCAAAAAAATATATATATCTATGGCCGCGCACGGTACGCGCACCGGGGAGCGCACCGGGCGCGCTACGCGACTTGCACACGGAAAGCTGATTGACTCTCGGGTGTCTGTAAACATTCAAAACAGTCCGGAGCGGCCGCCATCTTGTGTCTCGGTAAGATCGAGACACAAGAGGTGGAAAAACAAAGGAGGAAATGAGGAAAAAGGGGCAGGATAGACCCCCTGACCCCCTAGGATTGATGTGGGGGCCATAAAAGGGCCCCCATTTTTGCGGGGGGAGCACTCGGTACGCGCACCGGGGAGCGTACCATGGTGAAAAAGGAATGACAGTTTTAAAAAAAATTGTCTTTTTTTTAAAATTGGAAGTAGTTCTAAAAAGAACTGCTTTTTTTCTTCTTTTTGTTGTTTTATATTTTTTTTATTGTTGATTTTGAACATTTTTTACTTTTTGGGGGTTTTCTGCACAGTTTTATATATTTTTTGTATTTTTTATGGGGAGAAACAAAAAACAAGGAATGTAAATGGCTCAACTGGAGCAAAACCCAGAAAAAATTAGGGATTTTTCGGGCACTTATGGTTATCCCCAGCACAGATGATAAGTTTTAGACTTTGCTCACCATAGCAAATTAACTTTCCACAATATTTGCACATGATTTTAAAATCGGTAAATTTTGGTTGTATGATAGGCATTGTCTCTGTTGCCTCTGAACCCGATGGAGTTGGTTCTTTCGATGTTGAGGGTCTCGATGTTGATGGGGGTAGCTTACTGCAGAGGTCCCTTACCTATGCAGCAGAATAGTTGATTGGGTGCCAACGGATCATGTGCTGAATCATGGTATGATTCCCGAAGGAATATTTTTTGTTAGGGTTCCCCTGGACAGCTCAGCATCACAAATCAGACAAGTTACCTTCGCAGCATTGACTTTTTTGAAACCCTTGGGATTTTGTAGAACTGCGATACGAAGTGCTCTTTTGGTTTGTAGGGCTGATTAACTTCTTGCAGGAAATGCCTTGTCTGCCCCTCCTCTTCATCATCCTCCTCCTCTTCTTCTTGACCACCAATGTGATCTTCTGGTGGTCTTTTTGATGGTGTTGGTGGTGGTGGTGGGGCAGATGCTCCAGCTGCTGCTGCTACTGTAGCCATTTTAAAGTAGGAAAGATTAGAGACAGATCTCCAAACAGGTCTTCCTCAGTCAAAGGACAAAGTCAGAATAAGGAAAAAAGGTGGGGGCTTTCATCATTTGGAAAAAAAAACTGTCCTGGACCAATGAAAAGTGTTATTTTCAGGTCACATGACCCGGGCTTTCATCATTTGGAAACCAAAAGTGTTGTGAACCAATGAAAAGTTTTATTTTCAAGTCACATGAGCAGGGCTTTCATCATTTGGAAACCAAAAGTGTTGTGAACCACTAAAAAGTGTTATTTTCAGGTCACATGACCCGACGCGCTTACGCTACGCACCACGGGCGCGCCCCGGGGCACGTAGCGTAAACGCGTCAGGACGGTTCGCGATCGTATGCGCACGCGTGCTTCTGGGTGCGCTTACGCTGTGCGTCATATGACGCATCACGCGGCTACGCGATACGTCACGATGTTGTTTTCGTTCGCAGCAAACGGGAAGCTCACCGGTACGCGCCATTGCACTTACATAATTATACAATATAAAATTCGTAATAAAAAATATTACAGTTCATACCTATAGAGATTTGCTATCAAAAAAACCTATTAAATTCACTGAAAAACCATAGGTTTCACACCAGTTATAGTTAGGAATTAGCATTTAAAAAACCTATTAAATTCACTGAAAAAAACATAGGTTTCACACCAGTTATAGTTAGCTGGAAATTTTACTGACATAAAACTATTGAAATTTCCACGTTATAGTTAGGACTCACTATAACTTGCGCATGCAGTGCACTGCTGATGACGTCACATATTACATCACTCATGAAATGGTCAGTGACATCACTCATGACATCACTGATGACACCATCCAGTGAATGTGTGTCTTTTAAAAAAATAAATATGTGTTATATATGTATATATAAAAGTTGATAGAAGAATAAATGTTTAAATATGTGTTTACATGGATGCTTTTTAAAAAAAAATTTGATTGGTTAACTGGTTTATTGAGTGTTTCTTAGTGAATATTAGGATACGCGTGTGGGATTATTACACGTACAACCTGAGATCATATTAGTTGATGCACAGAAGTAGATCCTCATAAATGGTGCATTATGGATAATATAGTTCAATGTAACATGTCATTACTCTAGGGGGTGCCTTGTACGGTATTAAATAAATACTGTGTTAGGAAATTACGTCATATTTCCAGTGTATGGGAAAACTTGACCAAATAACTGGTTCACGGGTTGAAACAGGGTAATTTTGTCCATGTTTAACAGTGAAGTGCACCTACCTAAAAATATGGCCTGTGCATATTAGCAGCTTGTAGTGGTGACTTACCAATTAATTAGAAACATGGTCAGTACATTTAGGGCACTGAGAGTGCTGTCAAAGGTATTGCCTGAATAGGTAAAAAGGCAAAAAATGCAAAAACACACAAAGTTTCAATCTGCTGATAGTCGTGGTTGCCATGTCTCAAGTAGATATCTCTATGTATCTATAGATTGGATTTTAGTCAGTCAGAGACCACATGTGTGAATCCACGTTCAATTCGCTCACCTTTACTTGCCACTGTATCTAATTGAACACAAAGGACCATATTTATGAAAAGTGCCGCATCACTGCATTAAAACAGCCATGCGTCACTTTTCATTGCGCCCTCCTTGCGACAGTAATGATTCAACATATTTACAATATGACGCAACATGTCACAAGGAGTTACAGATACGTCAATATTTCTGATGTATCTTTAGGCGCGAAAATGAAGCATTGCTGGAGTGTGTCACAAAAGTGACACAACTCCAGCAATGGGTCATTCCACATGGGCAAGTCCCATTTCAAATGTGCCTGCATCTGTCTTACGCCTGCTTTGAAGTAGGCGTAAGATAGTGATGCATTTGCGTCTTGGAAGTGGCGCAGTGAAATCTCATGAGGCTTACTTGCATCAGAATGCCCACCCTGCATACATTATATCTGGTGCATTTATATTGTGGCACAGGGGTTTACAAAGTGACGCATCTACCTAGATGCGTCACTTTGTAAATATGATGCAACATGGCACATTTTTTATGCCGCTGCTGTGTCACAAAAAGTGACGCATCAGCGGCGCAAAAGTGACTCAAGAGCTCATAAATAATCCCCGAAGGATTTATGAGTGAGTATGTCTGGTTTGAAATCACTGGGATCACTGAGCGAAGCATTATCCTAAGTGTAAAAACCTTAATTTTCACAATAGGCACTTTGTAGCTTGGGGACTGCTCTGTGAAGTATCACTGCAACGGTACGCCAATCTCTGGCTTTACAGCCGAAATTACAGTTTGTACTCCTGTACTTTGTTTTATCATGCAGGTAATTCCCTCATGATGTTGCAGCAAGTATATGCCTTTTTGTAATTTTCACACATGCATATTGCATGCACACTTTATCAAAAACAAATGAGGGAGGTAGAGCTAGTCGTTGGATTCATGCTCCACAGGAATAGTTACATAAACAAAGTGAATCCAACAGGGGGAGGGACAAGAGTGATCAATAGTGATTGAAGCACTCAGAGTTTTGAAAAATACCCCTCACACACCAAAAGGCCCCTTGGTGTCATGCTTCATCATCGGGGTCTTCGCACCCCTCTACCGGGATGCGGCGTGCTGCGACCTACGACTACGCGGGAGCACTTGCAGTGTTGACTATGTGTGGTGTCCAGTGTGTGGGGTATATTAAGAGTGAGTGGGGGGTGTGTAGTGAGAAAAAATTATTAAAAAGTACCTGGCACTAGAGTATGAAAGAAAAATTTATTCTGGACTCTGGCTGGTACTGTTAAAAGAAGTGCAAATTGAGGTCTAAGTTGTATAATGAACAAGACCTCTGGTGTGCGTTGTAGTCGACATGTTTCGGAGACAAACTCCTTCCTCAGGACGGGGGCACAACCTCCCCTCCCTACTCACGTCTTGTTAAAAAATGTGTATTTACAGAAAAGTGAAATTTTAAATTTAATATTAGGCTAAGTGTGCCTACAGCGGTCTGCTACAAGCACAATGGCCTGTAGAAAGACAAAAATCACAACTAATGGTTACCCATGTAGCGGGTAGTTCAAACAGGTGCAGTCACCAGGAACCATACCATATGCCTATTTTATAAGCTTGTTAAAAACGGACTCACAACACATACAACAAATAACACATAAGGTACTAGGGTATGCTGTAAGAAGTATTCCTACTTGTGAAGCTTTCTTGTAGGCTTCATGAGCATAGTCAGGACGCCGGGGTGTTGCTTCAATGGCTATCTGTGGTGGATAATAATGTAGCTGTAATCTTTCAGTCTATCACACTTACGTTTGTGGACGATTATCATAGGTCGTATGTTCTGTATCATTCTCACAAGCACAGGACTCGTTGGTCACCGTCTTACCCCGCACGCTGCTCCGCTGATGTGGAGTTAGGATGTGGTTCTGAGTATTTATACCTTTTCATCCTGATTGGTGCAGGTAAGGGTGTGTTAATTAGGGGTGTTACCTGCCACTAATTGTATGTCCATGTATGGAGCATCCGCTCCCTGACCATACAGGGCTCACGTGTACGTTTGGGCCTGCGCCGGCCTGGGGTTAGTGTCTGCATCAGAGATCCAGTATAGACGGCGCATGTGCAATCGTGTTACTGCATGTGTACATGCCTGAAGGTAGTGAGTGTTTCACGCGCATGCGTGGTGTCCATGTTTTCACTCCTTGATTCTATTCAGAACTGTTGGTCCTTTATGATGATAATTGACTCCATGGTACATCATCATTAAGTCCGTTCAGATGGGTCCCCAATCTGAACACCCAACGTTGTTCCTTCTGGAAGAGGCCGGTCTCTGAGGGTAGTTGTTCTATGACCGTCCATTTCAAATCATTGACACAGTGTTGTTGGGTCAGAAAATGAGTTGCCATTTTGGTAGTGCTTTTTTTGCACCTCACATTGCTTTTATGTTTATTTATACGTGTTTTTATGGCTCTCGTGGTCATCCCCACATACTCCAGGTTGCATGGGCATGTGATCATGTAAATGACGTTTTTCGAGTTGCAATTTGAGAATCTCCTTTGTTCCCATGTTGTGCCATTCTGAAAATTAAGTCTCGCACTTTTTTCAGTCAGGTGGCAGCTGCTGCAATTGCCGCAAGGGAAATGGCCCTGGATGCCAATCGTAGGTTGAAGGGCTGTTGTGGTTGGTTTTGGTCTTGTGTGTACCAATATGTCTCTAAGGTTACGTCCCCTACGATGTGCAAACATAGGTTTCTCAAAGGTCAATTCGCCACAAGTTAGTATTCGCCAATGTTTGTTTACAATCTTGGATACATCATTTGACAAGGTGTTGAATGTTGTCACACAGATTGGCCGTTTATTCTCTGTGGGTTCCTTTGTTCTCTCCTCGAGTAAAGCCTCTCTGTTATTTTTTTTGCCCTTTTCATCGCTTTGTTGATGATTTTTTCGGGGTATTCTCGTTGTTTGAGTTTCTTTTTCAGATCGTCTGCTTGTTGTCTGAATTCGGAAATCTCTGTGCAGTTGCGCCTAAGGCGTAAAAACTGTCCATATGGCAGATTTTCTCGGAGATGTCTCGGGTGAAAGCTGTCGAATCTCAACAGGCAATTCCGGGAAGTAGGTTTGAAGTGAGTGGTGGTCTTCAACACTCCTGATTCTGCATAAATGTTCAAATCCAGGAAGACCAATGTCTCGTTGGAAACTGTGCTTGTGAATTTTAGAAAAGTGTTTTGGTTGTTTAGCCATTCCAGAAAGCTCGCTGCTGACTGTGGATCACCTTCCCAGATGACCAGGATGTCATCTATGTACCTCCTCCAGCATTTTATGTTGGCCCTATATGGATTTTGATCATGGAGGATCTTGTTGGTCTCAAGATGGTGCACATAGAGACCGGCTAGGCTCGGAGCAAAAGTGCTTCCCATGCTAGTCCCATGGCATTGTTGGTACAGCGTTGTTTTGTATTGGAAAAAGTTTCTTTGTAAGGCCAGTGAAATGCATTCCATAACTAAACCTCGTGGTGTTTGGTATTTCCAAGGTGTCGAAAACAGGACTTCCTCTATGATAATCAATGTTTCGTCATGAGGAAGGCTGGTATATAGGCTTTCCACATCAAGGGACATCAGAAGTTGTGTTTGTGGATCAAAGGTTGTCTCTTGTAACAGTTGTAGGACCGCCTTGGTGTCCTTTAGGTAAGTATTTGTGGCTTGTACCAGAGGGCGTAAAAAGGCATCCGCAAATTTTGATAGTGATTCAAGTATAGAGCCAATACCCGATACTATCGGTCTGCCTGGGGGTTTGGTTAGGTTCTTATGTATTTTTGGAATACAATAAAAGTATGGGATGCGTGGCTTTTTCTGCTCAAGGAATTCTCCTTCCTTCTTGCTTAGCCAATCGTGTGTTAGGCCTTCCTCAATCATACCTCCGATTCGTGTCCTGAGGTTTTCAGTTGGGTCTTCTTGTGGGACCATGTAATTGCGTCTGTCTGATAGGAGTCTCAAGCATTCATTGTCATAGTCCTCCGTTGTTTGTAGCAAAATCGCTCCCCCTTTGTCTGCCGGTTTGATCACCAGGCTTTTGTCCTCCGACAGGGTTTTCAAGGCAATTTGTTCCTCCTTGGTCGTGTTGTGAAAGGTCCGTGTGGTGGACTTATTCAGTTGGTTAACCTCTGTCATAATGGCTTTCTCAAACGTTAGTACTTCGAGGGGAAGTGTTGAGTCCGGAGGTGTGAAGGTTGATTTTGGTTTAAGACCGGTATCTGTTGTTGGGGCTTGTGGTGGTTTGTCGTGGAAGAAAGCCTGTAGTTTTAACTTCCGTATAAACTCTTGTATCTCCACGTTTATCTTGAAGATGTCCGGTCTCTGCGTTGGTACGGAACCTAAACCTTTGTTAAGTACCTGTCGTTCTGTTTTCGTCAGTGGCTTTGAAGTCAGATTGACCACTAGGTCCCTCTCTGGTTGCTGGTTGAAGCTTGATTGGGTAGGGAGCCCGTCATGCTCCTGGTCTGTCGTGGGTTCTCTTGGCCTTTGTCTTCCCAAGTTACATTGTTGCCTTTCTGGTTCTTTCCACGGTTCCCAGGGCGGGACCCTAAAATAGGCTGTGGACCAAAGAAACCCACATTGAAGTCTGGATTCCATTGTGGGTAGCCTTGGACATTCGGTGGGTGGTTGAACTGAAATGGTTGGAAAGGTGCTTGTCCCATGTACTGTGGATATTGTGGTTGGTATCCTCTCCACCCTCGTTGTCTTGGGAACTGTTGCCTTCTCTGCCTCCAACCACCTCTATTCTGACGGTTTCCTTTTCCCCCACTGGAATTTGAGCTGTTGGAGCTAGTGTCTGACCCATCATTATCAGTATCATTGCTTCTGTTCGTGGATACATAATCAGCCCTAGTGTAAGGGTAAGCTCCTTCTGGGGTAAATTTATCTTTATCTTTACTCAATTTGTTGAGTTTGCTTTGTTTCAGGCTAAATTCAAATTCCGTCATTTGTTGATTAAGTTCCTCTAATCTGGCTTTTAAATCCTCAGTTGATATATATGTTTTTAGTTTGACTTCAATCTTTTCAATTTCGATCTTCAGTTCTTGGGTAATTCTGGTTGCCGTTTTTATAATTAGGACCAACCAGTCCCTGGTGCAGTGCCATGAGATCAATGACCACTCCTTCTTGAACTGCATGTCTGTCTGGAAGATGAAAGGTTCGTTTTTTACAATCAAACCAGGGGGGCCCATTTTGTTCCTCAGATACCCCGTCATTAACAGACCATGTAGGGCTGCCTTGATCTGGTTACGTTTTTAACAAGCTTATAAAATAAGCATATGGTATGGTTCCTGGTGACTGCACCTGTTTGAACTACCCGCTACATGGGTAACCATTAGTTGTGATTTTTGTCTTTCTACAGGTCATTGTGCTTGTAGCAGACCGCTGTAGGCACACTTAGCCTAATATTAAATTTAAAATTTCACTACTAGTACGAGACTTAATTTTCGGAATGGCACAACATGGGAACAAAGGAGATTCTCAAATTGCAACTCGAAAAACGTCATTTACATGATCACATGCCCATGCAACCTGGAGTATGTGGGGATGACCACGAGAGCCATAAAAACACGTATAAATGAACATAAAAGCAATGTGAGGTGCAAAAAAAGCACTACCAAAATGGCAACTCATTTTCTGACCCAACAACACTGTGTCAATGATTTGAAATGGACGGTCATAGAACAACTACCCTCAGAGACCGGCCTCTTCCAGAAGGAACAACGTTGGGTGTTCAGATTGGGGACCCATCTGAACGGACTTAATGATGATGTACCCTGGAGTCAATTATCATCATAAAGGACCAACAGTTCTGAATAGAATCAAGGAGTGAAAACATGGACACCACGCATGCGCGTGAAACACTCACTACCTTCAGGCATGTACACATGCAGTAACACGATTGCACATGCGCCGTCTATACTGGATCTCTGATGCAGACACTAACCCCAGGCCGGCGCAGGCCCAAACGTACACGTGAGCCCTGTATGGTCAGGGAGCGGATGCTCCATACATGGACATACAATTAGTGGCAGGTAACACCCCTAATTAACACACCCTTACCTGCACCAATCAGGATGAAAAGGTATAAATACTCAGAACCACATCCTAACTCCACATCAGCGGAGCAGCGTGCGGGGTAAGACGGTGACCAACGAGTCCTGTGCTTGTGAGTATGATACAGAACATACGACCTATGATAATCGTCCACAAACGTAAGTGTGATAGACTGAAAGATTACAGCTACATTATTATCCACCACAGATAGCCATTGAAGCAACACCCCGGCGTCCTGACTATGCTCATGAAGCCTACAAGAAAGCTTCACAAGTAGGAATACTTCTTACAGCATACCCTAGTACCTTATGTGTTATTTGTTGTATGTGTTGTGAGTCCGTTTTTAACAAGCTTATAAAATAAGCATATGGTATGGTTCCTGGTGACTGCACCTGTTTGAACTACCCGCTACATGGGTAACCATTAGTTGTGATTTTTGTCTTTCTACAGGTCATTGTGCTTGTATCAGACCGCTGTAGGCACACTTAGCCTAATATTAAATTTAAAATTTCACTTTTCTGTAAATACACATTTTTTAACAAGACGTGAGTAGGGAGGGGAGGGTGTGCCCCCGTCCTGAGAAAGGAGTTTGTCTCCGAAACATGTCGACTACAACGCACACCAGAGGTCTTGTTCATTATACAACTTAGACCTCAATTTGCACTTCTTTTAACAGTACCAGCCAGAGTCCAGAATAAATTTTTCTTTCATACTCTAGTGCCAGGTACTTTTTAATAATTTTTTCTCACTACACCCCCCCCACTCACTCTTAATATACCCCACACACTGGACACCACACATAGTCAACACTGCAAGTGCTCCCGCGTAGTCGTAGGTCGCAGCACGCCGCATCCCAGTAGAGGGGTGCGAAGACCCCGATGATGAAGCATGACACCAAGGGGCCTTTTGGTGTGTGAGGGGTATTTTTCAAAACTCTGAGTGCTTCAATCACTATTGATCACTCTTATTGCATGCACACGTCATTCACATCTTAGGCCGATAGGAAAAAGTTGAAACATGTTGGTGTTCTCGGGTCATAGGACCATTACATCTTTTAGCCCAATATAAAAAAAATGTTTAACCTTCCATCCCACCTCACGACTAAGGATACCTTCGGAGTGGTTGAGAAATGTTATCTTTAAAGTTACGCCTCCGCACACCCATGCTTTATAAGTGCTCCCTGGAATATGGTCGAGCCCACCCTGACCTTTAGGAGTTGGGGTGAACCTATTTATGAAGCATGTCACTATAAGAGTGGGTGAGGGTTGCATAAAGAAAAGGAAAAGGGTCAATTTCCTTTCCCACCCACAATATTGAGCATGTTGGTACCCGGCGTACTAAAGTACCCATCAATGGTTCCAGAGGGGATACTTTTGTGTTTTTGAGTATATGGCAGGGAGGACGTATCCCTTCTATCCACTTCACTGAGGACCTCTCTACACTTCTAGGGTTTCCACGCAGGATCCCTAACCTTGTGTAAAAGGAAACTATATTCACAGCCTACAGACAGAAATAGGGCTTTCCTATTTATCTCAGGAGGATTTTTCCCTGACACCACAGACATTTCTGTTAAAGGTGACTGAGGACTTTGGGCACATGTAAGAAAAATATCTCAGGCGACCCATTAAATAAGTAACTCACCTATAAGGTGCCATGTTGTATGGTTCCTACTAATTTAGCAAGACTGTGCGTTAGGGCAACTTATACATCAAAACTATGGGGACTAAGTTCACTCATGCCATCAAAATATGTTGACCTAATTCCTGGCTATCTCTGAGTGAGCCATCTGGCCCCATAAAACTTAACAGGGTATCTGATGAAATCTGCAACCTCAGAAAATTACAAAAATGATTCCCCCAATGTTATCGTTGCAGCAGATTTACCCTTTTGTTGTTATCTCAGGCATGCCCAAAGGTAGACACAGGAAATTCACAAATTGGCCTGTGAAACATTTATTGAAGCAATTAAATTCTTGTGTGAAATGCATGTAGTGCAATGATTCCAGAAGGAGACAAAACATTGCAACCAGCATTACAAGAATGGTGAAAAGATGAATAGTTCAACCATTATAATTATTGCAATGATAATATGGAGACATATAATTGTACTACTGTTTAGCACTACTTATCGTAGAGAGCATAGTAGGAATGTGGTTCTGCTAGATAACTTGAAGTGGTCTAACTCCCCATGTACCTGTGTTGTTTTTCATCTGGAAGCCCGTATGGTGTAGAACAGGCAACTGTCCTCACAGGACAGTGATGAGTCAGCTGGATTGGAATTCAGACACGGCGACCAGGACAATCTATAGAAATGCTTCTCTGCTAGCTACGGGGCACTTTATATAATAAAACTGGACTCATTTGCACTTTGTATGAGTTATGATCCGGCTGTCAGTTATTGCGTATTCTACAGATTCAGAGGGTATAGAGTCAGAATATCGAGTTGGAAATGTCGACTTGCACTAATATCGACTTTGAAATATCAATACACAGAAATATCGACGGCAAGAATATTGTGAAGAATATCGAGTTTAGATGCCTTCCGTACTTTTGAATATCTTCAGAAGGAGTACAGCTTACATACCTCACAGAGATATCAGTACATACACCTCCAGCATGCCCTTTGTTCCTACATCCACAATTTACTGGAAATTGATAAACAATATCTCCGATCCCTTGGTTAGTCTCAGAGGAACCTGGGCCCGGGACCTTGGGAGCCTTGACGAGGAGGACTGGCAGGATGCACTCCAGGGGCCCAGGGAGATCGCTATCCGTTCTAGGTTTAGGCTCGTACAGTTCAAAATCCTTCATTGCACATACTATCCTCGCACCCACCTGTATACATGGGGAAGTTGTCTGTTGGCACTTTGTGTGCGGGGTTGTCAACAGGAGGGCTCCTTCTTTCATATCATTTGGGAGTGTCCGGTGATCAGTTCTTACAGGGTGAAAGTTATGGATACCAATGTCTAGGGTAGCGGGGGTGCCAGTCCTGATGGACCCGAAGTGGGTACTTTTGTTGATCAAGGGGGACAATGACTGGTCAAAATATGTGGAACTTTGGTTGACCCTGGCTGAAGAGGTAGCAAAACAGAATATCGCTAGAGTCTGGGGGGTGCGGGCGCCCACTCTAATATAGGTTTAAAATATCAAATATATTAATATTTTAATTTATATTATACAAAATGTTTTAATTAATTTTTATGTTACAGGTGTATGTATATATATTTATTATAATTTTTAATATATTTATAACATTTTCATATTAATTAAAATTATGGGGCCGATTACGATGGCGGTAAATTTGCGACCGCTGGGCCGGCGGTGAGGCCCACCAGCCCGGCGGTTGCGGATTTACTGCCCTCACCCTTGAAATTCCCACAGCCAAATTAGGATGGCGGTGGGACGGAAAAGGTATCTCGGCGTACGAAAAGACAGTCCGCCTTGGTCCCGCAAGGCAGGCCTTTTCCCGCTGCATTTCAGTGAATGCAGCGACCTTGTGGAACACCCTTCCGGCCAGGATTCAGAAGGAGCCGAATTACCCGAAATTCCGAAAGCTTCTAAAAACCTTTTTGTTCCCCCAGGTCTCTTAGACTCTGGTACTTCTTTCTGGACTCCCTGTTCGATAGCGCTAGGACTCTCTCAGGCAGCCATGCGCTTTACATACCCCTTTTCATTTCATTTTCCACCAGCCTTGCGGGACCAGGTACAGGGGGTGAATGGAGGCGGTTCCCTGCAGGCACCGCCATGGGCATTACGATGCCTGTCTTTTGCAACGGCGTTGCTGCCGCATAAATATAGGCGGAGAATGCCTTTGGGGCCCATTGCGGGCCCCCAGGGGGTAGGGGGTGCACATGGGGGGTACCTATGGTACCCCCTTTATTGCCATGCACTACGTGGCAGGCACCACATGGTACCTGCCATGAAGTGCATGGCAATCACTGCGGGATGGGACCGAAAAGTTAGGCAGAGCCCAACCTACACCTGATTAGGATGTTTCCTGCCTTCACACAAAGGATTGCATACCCACTTTCTAGAATCAGGGCATGAAAGGCAGTAAACCTAGGCACTTCGAAGGGAAACCTCAAGAAGCTTCTCCCACTTGGATGCGAACAGGTATAAATACTGCACCCAGAGACACCAACTCCTCAGTACACTTCTGGATCTGTGGAAGCCTCTGCCAGAATGAACAATTGCTGTGTTACTGAAATGACTGCCATTAAGCTGGACAGTTGCCTTAAATGACTGCTGCCTACTGTACTGACCTCTCTCCCTCCTGCTTGTGTAAGATGGACTGTACCTGTAACCTGTATCCAGGACCATCAGAGTGATTCCAAGGACCAGTCTCCTCTAACCAGCACCTGGACTCACCCCAGTAGTGGAATCATGGAAGTGGGCCTGAAGGTACTCTCCAACACATCTGTGGATTCAACAGATCCAACACATCGTCTATGCTGCAAAGATTCTTCCAGCGCAGGGACTCCCCATCTACCTTGCAGCCTGCGGCCCCATTGTAACTTCTGTCTTTTTCTGAAGACTATATAGATAAACTCCTTGAAGATCCAAATAATATATTTATTTCATCTGACATCCCCACCATTGACTTCACACTAAAGGATAAAATTACTCGTCTGGAAAGACTGGAGAAAAAGCTGGTCCGTACCCGGTGGCATGGGCATCTCTTAAGCAAATATCTTAAAGAAAACATAATCCCCGTTGGGCTGCAAATTAAGATTGAACCGGCAATCTTTGTCGAGGTACCTAAGTTCAGAGAGGGGTTTAATTACGTGGCAAATAACTGCTCCCGTCACTGGATGGTCCTTGGCGTGGAAACTGCTGCGGACCAGATCCTGGTGATTACGGCTGAAATAAAGACTTTAAAAGCTGAAATAGCGGCAGATGCCAACTTCGCCAGTGCTAAAGAAACCCTGACCAATCTTGAAGCCACCCTTAAAGATTTTGATTTGACAACGCAGAATCGGAAACTTGAAAAATTGGCACGTGATATCAGACTGTACGATAAGAAAAAAACTTATCCTTATTTGCAGGAAGATTATTTTCGCCAAGATCAACAAGGCAGATTCACTAATTGGGGAAGGGGTGGTTACAGAGGTAGAAGAAACTACCAAACATTCTCAGACTCTTCCTGTAGCTCTGAGGGTGAACAGGAACAACCTGGCCCTAGTTTCCAGCAATATTAACCTGACTACGCACAATACCAGCAGCATCAATACAACCCTTTTTTAGGGCAACGCCAATGGTCATGGCGACCACCGCGCGGCAGAAGCAACAACTGGCAGCGCGGCCAACAACGTGGATCGCAGCAGGGCACCAACACCTGGAATGGAGGTCGTGGCCAACCGCAAAAACAGGTGCAATTTCAGACAGAACCCCAACACGGAGAACGAGTGACCCGCAACAAAACCTACAGATGGTAAACAGTTGTGAGATCTACCCTAAACTCAGACTTCTCGGAGGAGCACCACCGGCGGCGAACAGCCCGGTGGTCAACATATCCAATCGGTCTCTCAACGACGATGAGATCAAGGTATTAGGTAAAGGACTATCTTATGTTCCAACCAACAACCCTGACGCATTCATGATTCGTACTGAACTTTTTCAATTCTTTCGGAAGATCAGGTTAAGATACTTCTTCCGCAACTCTGAACCTTCCATACCATCATCCATCACTGGGCTCAGACCACCCTCCACGTTTGTTCCATTTAACAGCACTATGTCGCACAAGATTCTCGCCTACGAATCCATTGTCATCAGGGATGTGTTACAACTATTGGGAACTAAACCATTTGTCAAGTACAACACAAGTAGGAATGAAAAAATGGCTTTACAATCACTTGCCAACAATGAACTACTTGTTATTAAACCTGCCGACAAAAGCCGGAGCAATCGTGGTGCAGGACGTCACCGCCTATGAGTCCGAAATTCTCAGACAATTGAATGATGGAACCAGCTATCAGCAACTGAGATCAGATCCCTCAAAGACTATCGCGAATGAGATCTTGGAGTTAACCCAAGCTGGTCTTGAACAAGGTTTTTTATCGGAACTAGAGTTCAACTTTCTGAACAAGAAGTATCCGCGCCTAGCGACCATCTATACTTTACCAAAGATTCACAAGTCCATGGTTGCCCCCCCCGGTCGTCCAATTGTCTCGGGGTGTGGCTCCATGCTTGAGCCGCTTGGCAAATACATCGATTTCTTCTTAAAACCATTGGCGGTAGACACTCCTGCATATCTCCGGGATACTATGCACACCATCAATATTATTGAAAATTCTACATTTGATCCCTCAAAACAACGACTTGCCACCTGTGATGTTGTATCTCTTTACACATCGATCCCCCAACATGAGGCGCTAACGGTCATCACACGCTGCCTGAACCAACGCCCGGCACCAGCCCAAGTACCAACTGAGTTCATTATTGGTTTATTACGCATAGCCATGACAAAGAACTTTTTCATATTCAGGGACAAATTTTACATTCAAACCTCCGGAGTTGCAATGGGGGCGCCCTTTGCCCCTGATGTAGCCATTCTGTATATGGCAGCTTTTGAACAGGATACTATCCTCAATCCAGTTAACCCATTCAGAGACCAGCTCGGTCTCTGGATGCGGTATATAGATGACATCTTGCTAATCTGGAACGGAGACTTGGAAGGACTAACGCTTTTCTTTGGTTGGCTAAATAATCAATCGGGACATCTCAAATTTACGATTGAATCAGATAACCACAGAATCAATTTCCTTGATCTTACCATCTACGAATGTTCGGGTCACTTACTAACTACACTCTATCGCAAACCCACCGAAAGGAATTCATTATTACACTATAACAGTCATCACCCCAGAGCTTTGCGAGATAATTTACCGTTTGGGCAATTCCTGCGCACTCGCAGGAATTGTTCCAACAAGGACCATTACTTCATCGAATCAGAAGAAATCAAACAACGACTGCTGAGTAGGGGATATCCAACACAACTACTCAAGCGAGCGAGGAAAAGAGAGTGGTTCTACCCTCGAGAGGAGTTGCTCACCCCCAAAATTGATAAGGACGATCAGCAAGAAAGGATTGTATGCGTTACCACTTTTAACACCCAGAGTAACAAAATTAAACGCATTGTCAATCGCCACTGGGATTTGATATCAGATGACATCAGGCAATCTAACCCGCCTTTACATGCCTTCAGGAAGGCACGTAGTGTAAAAGACCACGTGGTTCGCTCCTTTTTAAAGACCAGAGATGATCCTACGGTCACGACCCTTTGGAACCTGCCTGCTATTGTGGGCCACTTTAGATGCGGTCAGTGCAAGGCATGCGACAGTGTCATCCAAACCAAGGAATTCATTTACCATGATCACAAAATTCCACTGAGAACACACACCAACTGCAACTCATCAAACATTATATACGCCATCCTGTGCCCATGCCCGATGATATATGTTGGTCAGACGCAGCAGAAAGCGAAGGCCAGGATCCTTCAGCATATGAGTAGGATCAGGTGCCTAACACCAGGTGCACCTTTGGTCGAACATTTCTCTACAGCCGGTCATACACCGGACAGTCTGAAATGGGTAATCCTTGAGAAAGCCACCTTGGGGCCCCGGGGTGGTAATATCGCGGATATTCTGAATATTCGGGAGCTAAAATGGATGCTAAGGTTTGATTCGATTGAGAATGGGCTTAATGAGCAAGATAGCTCTTTCTCCCAATTGGCTACCCTATCAACCACCTGAATTTAATGTAATGTAGCTCTGTAAGACATATATAACTCCTCTGTGGCTCTTACCCTGTGTTCAGTAGTACGCCACTCTGGATTTGAGTAACTATCAACTTGTAATGAGATCCTGGATGGCCTTTACCCTCCTGTGAGAGGTACACCATTAATCTATTTACAGTATGGACACTATTACATATATATGTTTGATATCACTCTTTGTAGATCTATATGATTTGTGGCCTTTACCCTCATGTGAGAGGTACGCCACGCCTTGTTCTGACGCTATAATTATCAAATTTAATCACATCCACTATTGTACCATCTACTCAAAATGTTACATGATGCTTTTCTCTAGGTGTTGTTCTTGAATGATCTGATTGTGAAATGATCCCAGATCTACTCAAACATTTTACATGATGCTTCTCTCTAGGTATTGTTTTTGAATGATCTGATTGTGAAATGATCCCAGTGCTGTATAGGAAGCTGATCCCTACCCAAATAAGAAGAGTTCATTGAGTCCATGAAACGGTAGATAGTAACAGATAACATACATATTCAAGTATGACCCTCTGTACTGCGGTTTTGTGAATCATGCTTCCGAATTCATCATGGTTATCTTTGAAGTATTTAACTTAATTAATCTTTTGTGCCAGCACAAGATCGCTAATTATTGGTTTAACTTAAGATGTTACCGCACTCTGGCCGCAACTGCAGTCTTTTTTCTATGCCTACATGGGTGCCTCGCACCACGTGATCCTATTGCCATGGGGATAACACCAAACCCGGAACCGAGAATCGCCATTGTGAACTCGGCTCCCCGCGGGACGTGATTCACTCCTGTACCGGTAAGCATCTATTCTTACAATCGGATGCTTTTTGAAGTGATTACCCCTTGGTGGGTGCTCCCCAACAGTGTTTCCCGTTTTTACCCGCAGTTTCTTCCAAGAAACCACCCGTCCGACTGATCCGGACCCCACACGATCGCACTCTGATCGCGCCTTTCTGGTGAGTTTTACCGCTAAACCGTCTCTGACTGGTGATACAGATCTAACCTCTCCCATGCTAAGACCATGATCCTCCTTTACCTTCAGAATAACCTACGAAGCACCCGTGTGAATTGACCAGACCCCTTAATGATGGTAATGTGATCACGCATTTTTGGTGAGTGTAAACCCCTAATTAATCTTGTCTAATGTGGCACAGTTCGCCTCTCCTGTGCTAAACTCTGGTCTTCTCTACTTCACACCCCCCAGCATCGATTTAAATTGCTGTTACCTCGGACCATGTCACCAAATTGAATTGGGGTCGCCCTGATACCACTTTGTGGTAAGTTCCCTATTCGTATTCTAGATTTTACCACTAACTTATGGATACTCTAACCTGTCTAAATCGCCCGCCTTTATTGTATATTAACAGCTCTATCAGCCTTGACGATTCATTCGGACCAAGCCGCTAGCCGGTTTCACGGTCCATTTTATACTACTTCGTGGTGAGTTTCCTTTGATTTGATGACACTGAGCAATTACCACGTCTTGCCCCTTTTCCATAGTCAGTGGATACAAAAATGTCCGTTTGCTGCTTTCCTCGGACCGGCTTCACTCCTATTTTTTCCTTACAAACCGCTAGATTTAATCAGCTGAGGCAGCGCAATTTCATTTGTTTCTCAGTCGAGGTGCGCTTATTATTATCTATTTAGCCAACCAGACTTGTGTGACGCATGAATATACTCGCCCTAATTGTATGGCACAATAGTGAGTGTTCTCCCTACCAACTTATGTTAGTAATGATGTGCTTTCCCTTTGGAATAATATAGGGATTAACTCCCCAATATTAATTCATATATTTACATTGAACAGGTGTGTCCCCACCCCTGTCCTAATGAAGACCCCACAGCAAGGATAGCAATTCTACCTGCACAATAGAGGGTCGAAACGTCGACAACTACCCGTAGAACTCAACACCACGCCCTAAACGCCTTCATTATTTGAACTCTGTGGAGTATGCTGTTATGTAGAAATAATACATTGAACCTTGTGGTCTAAATTCCTACACACACTGTGTAGCATGTACAAATGATGTATATTTACTAATTTAATTGTCACTAAAAAATTTCCTCCTTCCCTCCACCACTTCCTCACAGGATCACTCCCCCCTCCCCTGTCTTTCTACTATATTTGGGGCACTACGCAAACTGTGTTTACGTGTTGAGATAATTTATATATTTGCTATAAATATTCACATTGTGATTAAAACAATGTGGACAGATTTGCTTCTTGATTGATTTATTTTTATTGTTTGCCTTGTAAATTGATCCTTGAGTACTGGGACCCCCTCCTTTTATTACATTGATCACCCAGGTCCCAGGGACACCATTTGGGTACAACCCCCTATCAATACCCCCATTGTAACTGGAGCAGACACTTGCATCGCAAACCTACCATCGACTGCAGCCTTGATGACAATGCAGGCATTGCAAGCCCAGCTGTCTCTTTGGAACCATCAGTGAGCGGCGCATCTTTGACACAGGACTTCACATCGCAAGCTTACCTTGTCGACAATGAAGCAGGGACTTATATTTTATGTATTTATTTATTCATTTATTTGGTGTTTTATATAGGGCAAACACGACCCTGAGTAGGGTGTCAGAGCGCTTTATATTTTCATTTCCAAAACATTTATGTTACGAAGTCATCAGTTGTTGTACAATGATTTGCAGCCTCTAGTTCCCTAGGACTAACATATTGCCTTTCCTTTACACCACATCCTCGGTGCAGGACCTTAAATTGCTTCTCAACTCTTGTTCAGCTGGCCTAACTGAGTCCCTCTAGCCAGCACGTGCTCCATTGTGGTTGCCCCTAACTTGTGACTTTATCCCAGTCTGGTGCAACCAGATATTCATAGTGAGTGTTTTGTCATTTTTTGTGCTATTTTCACTTACATATTTGAAGTTGCATGTGTCTGGATCGATTGACTGGATTCTAGTATTTTTTGTCTTGTTTTATTTATTAAAATGCATTCTGATTTTCTAATCTGGTATACTTTTTGTGGTGTATTTTCATTTTGTTACTGTGTGATGTGTTTCACAAATATTTCACACATGGCCACATTGGCTTTGGGCCAAGCAACCTGAGTGTTGAGTAAAGGTTAATTTAGGGTTTGCTTGTGACTTCACTCTGACAAGGATAGCAGGTCATGCTGGAGTAGAGTTTCACCCCCTCAACCCATAAATCAATTTCTTACATCTAGGTAGAGAGCCTGGCCAATTTAGGGCTTAGTAGAATAATGTGTCTACTGCAGGGACCAGTGTTTGATCTCATGGCCGCAGGTTCTAATCCTGTTGGGTCCACTCAGCCTTTCATCTTTCTGAGGTTAATAACATGAGTACCATTAAGTTGGGTAGCAATAAATATCTGGTATTCAGCACTAAGATACTCTTCTACATTAAAATGCGCTTTACAAATGCACATGTTATGTTATGTAAAAAATCCTTACATGCAGTCAGCATGCTGGTGTGCCTCAGTGGCTTTCCTTGGCTGTATCTCTCCACTCGCAGCTGAGGTGGGCTATTTCTGCGACCAGGTCTACACTGCAGCTGTGTAGCGACGACACAATGGCATCCTCGCTGCCGCTCAAAATTACATGTATTTGCCTCAGAACTGGATTTTCTTAAAGAAAATTCCTTACGTAGCTGTTAATAATATATATTTTTCTCTTACAGGGTTTAGTATCAATTCCTTGTAATTAATCAGTGTTTATTCACCATGTACATGTTTTCTCACTCATTTACTCACTTATCTTCATAATCCCCGGTGGTGAATTCCGTTTGAAAATTTGAAATTAAGTCTTATCCTGCTCTTCACTATAAAAGGGAATTCCATGGTTAGTCCATCAATGTCACAATTGTTCCCGAATGATTGCTCGCCCACTAGACTTTGTTGACTCCGTGTTTCCTCCAGTTCATGTTGTTACTCCTCATTCCATTGCCTTGTCCATCAACCTGGTTCGAAATAAGGTTTTTCTGGCTTCCAGTGTCTGATCATTACTAAATTATTTTAGAACAAGCAAATCAAGTTTTACGCTGGAAAGGAAAGTAAATTCAAATAAAACTTTGCACCAGTTTCTGTCATTTTTTGTGACTTTGTACTGGCTCAAAGTGATGAAAAATCTGGCACTTAGCATGAAGGCCTGGCATCCCAGCCTCAACCCTTGCACTCACAGGAAGTGAATGACATTCAATCTGAAAACCTTTTTTGATAATTTTGCTCGACTTACTTCACCTCATTTCTTCTTTTCTACAACTCTATGTGCCAATAAACCTCTGTCTTAATCTCATCTCTGTTTAACTCAACTTTGCTGACCTCACCTCATTCTCAACATGCCTAATATACCTCACTCAACTTCATCTCTGTCCACCGCTCTCTCATACCTTTGTGTTTTGTCATTCTCAGTGCCTACCTCTAGATCTCTCACTCACACTCCCCTTTCTCTACCACAACTCTCTCTGCTCCCCACCCCTTCCACTGTATCTCACTGCTCTTTTTCCTCCAGACTTCCCTACATCTAATAAAGACATCTAGCCCTCAGATTTCTTACGTGTGAACTTCCAGGTGTCAGTCTGGATCCAGAAGATTTTTCTTAACAGTGTCCCTGCGAGCTGGTATGTGATGTTGTATGGCGTCAAGTTTGTCTTTGATATGTCTGTGTTGTCTATATAGGTTTCACCTTAGCGCTCTGACGTCAGTTCTTTTCTTTCTGCACCAGTCAGTACAGATACATTGAAGAGAGCTTCCCCCTGTCATGTCTTGACAGTCTTTTTGTTGATTTTTTGGTTATTTAAGATGGCCAAAAAGACCACATGGTTTAAGCTGTGTGGCCCCTGTCTCCGCGCCATGTTGGTTACGGACCCCCATCTCGTGTGCCTTTGGTACTTTGAGCACTACAATGACCCAAAGTCATGCTCCAGGCAATATCGCTTTTAGGGACCGGTCCTTAAAGCTGCAAGCGGACTGGCGTCTGGTGACTCAGACATCTCCTCAGAGAACTTGATTCTGCTTCTGGTTTTGGTTGAGAGGAAGGTCTAAGCACCACTCCGGGGATCAAAATCTTCGTAATACCATTCGAAATCTTCAAAGTGGTGAGGTAAAAAGCACTATAAGAAACACAAGAAATCAAAGAATGCTTTGACTTCACTGCATCCACCACCCGACGGGACAGAGGAGTCTCGGCGTATAAGGCCCCCACTCCTCACTTTACAGGGCAGGAGCAACACCCGCCCAGTTAAAAGAATTTTATGACACCATGTGAGCATATTTGAATGGCCTGATCCTGCCTGGGTGCCTTCAGGCAATTTATGGCGGGTCACAAGCACTTTCAGTTTGCCCTGCTCCCCTTTGACCTCACCAGTGCCCCTCAGGTGTTCACCAAGGTGATGGCGGTGGTCGCAACTCATATATGTAGCTCAGGGGTTCCCATCTTCCCATCTACAACGAGTGCTTGTTAAAAACGGGCTCACCCAAGGCAGTCGTCTCCCACCTCAAGACTATGGTGAGCCTCTTGCATTCACTGGGATTCACTATCAATGTGCCAAAGTCACACCTGGCTCCCTCTAAGATGCTCCCTTTCATCAGGTCCGTTGTGGACATGATGCATTTTCAGACCTATCCTCCCGGTCGGCGAGTCCATGATATTCAGGATTAATACTGATGTTTCAGCCTTTAGCCTGGATTTAGGTGAGATTAACTCGGAGGCTACTGGGTCACATGTCCTCTTGCATCCTGTTGGTTAATCATGCCAGATGCCACATGCATTTTTGAAGGGAACTGCAAAAGATCTGCAGTGGTGTTTGACAAACTGCAATTGGGTTAGAGACAGACACCTCTACCTTCCCCAAACAGATCTCAGAGTAGTGACAAGTGCGTCACTCCTCGGATAGGGCAACCATTTGGAAGAGCTGGCTTTCAGAAAACTCTAGTCTCCAAACGAAGCTGGGCTCCACATTAACTTGTTAGAGTTTCAAGTGATCCGAATAGTACTAAAAACCTTCTTATCATCTCTCAAGGGAAGACTAGTTCAGGTGTTCATGGGCAACACCACTGCCATGTAGTACTGCCACAAACAAGGCGGGTGGGGTCATGGTCCCTCTGTCAGGAGGCCCCATGTGTCTGGACTTGGCTGGAATAACAGGTCATAGCCTGGTGGTTCAACACCTGGCCGTTACTCTGCATGCCAGAGTGAATGAACTCAGCCGTCAGTGTCCAGCAAATCACGGTTGGGGTCTCCATGCAGGGGTAGTGCAAGAACTGTTTCAGCAGTAGAGAGAGCCTAGGTTAAATCTGTTTGCCTTCGTGAAGAACAGGCAAATCAGCAGTTTTGCGCACTGAAGTTTCCAAGGCAACTCTCGCTCGGCTTCACTTTTAGTCTCAAGTGGAACTCCGGCCTCCTTTCTGCCTTTCTGCTCATACCACTCCTGTCCAAAAGTGCTCTAGAAGATTAGGAGTGACCCGGCACAAGTAATTCTTATGGCTCCAGACTGGGCACTGAAGAGTTTGGTGCCCCAAGCTTGACAGGAGTGGTATGGGAGAAAGGTATAAAGGAGGCCAGAGCTCCACTCAAGACGAAAAGCATCTGGAAAATGCACAGCTGTCTGGGAACAGGTCTCCGGACTTGTGAAGGGCAAGATCAGCAATTGTGCATTGGACCAGTTTTTCTTGGGCAATGGGAAGCCACAGGTTATTCAGCAGCTGTATTGCAGGAGAATGGAGTATGTCTCCGTTGAGGAGTCGAACAAGCATTTGCCACCCCCAGCTTGTGGTGTAGAGAGTTATATTTTTAGGGTCTAATGGTTAGCCTGATAAGAGAAGCACCCGCAGGGGTGTTGGGGCCACTAGATTTGTTTTCAGGGATGTATGTGTCAGAGTGATATCAGTGATAGACAAACTGGCGCTGTGCAGACAGATAATACAAATGGAAATGTGGGGAACTGAATCTACTAAATTCGTACAGGAGGATGAAGACAGTCAAACAAATTTGGGACTGTTCATCTGCTTATATACGTCAAAATAGTAGCAAGAAAGCTGTTTGTGAGTGGAATTGGTACATTCAATATGTATCTTTTTGTTACAGCCTGTCAGAGACATACATCTAATCTGCTTGCATTTTACCAGTGGATGACTCCTTATTAGAAATTGGGTTTCTGGTTGGCAGAGGTATGCACCCTGTCCAAGTAGGAACCTTGGTCCTTGACAGGGTTAGTCACTACATAACCTAGATTATCCTTTTCTCACCCTCTCATAGCTTAGCAAAGAGCAGTCAGGCTTAACTTAAGAGCCAATATGTGATATGTTATAGGTCCAGTACTTATACCCTTTTGTGCCTTTGACGTGGGGGAGGCTTCAAAGAAATTGTTGAAATCCACAAAGGTCCACCTTTCATGCCCTGGCTCCGGACTCTCCACAGGAGGCCAGGCATCCCTTTGTTTATAGGCAAGACACAGCCTGTTAGGTGTAAGGGTGTGCTGTGTCCAGCCCCTCCCTTCCATTCTCCTAGGAAGACCCAAAAGTCACACCTAAGAGCCCTTTGTATATGGGTGTCTAGAGGGAATACTCAAAGACCAGCTGTCACCCAACACAGACTGAACAGAGACAGGCAGCTTGCATCAAATGGCTAAAAAAGTAAATGGTAACCTTCTAAAAGTGCTATTTGCTAAAATGTAATTTAAAATCCAACTTCACCATTAGTTGTAAATTTAAATTGTGATAACAGTAGCAACAAACTTGAAATGTCTATCCCTCCACAATTGAGAATTGCACTCAAAAGATGAAATAAGTAATCCCAATGTTATTGTATGAGAGTGATAGGCCTTACAGTAGTGAATAACAAAATTGGTAGTTTTTCAATACCAAGACATATAAAACTTAAAAGTACATGTCCTTTTAAATACATTGCACCCTGCCCTCAAGGTTATACAATTCCTGCCTTAGGTATGTCATATGTATAAAAAAGGGAAGGTTTTAGCATGACAAGAGGGTTTACTTGCCAGGTTGATGTTGCAGTGTAAACGGCACACACAGGCTCTGCAGTGGCAGGCCTGAGACATGGTTGAGGGTCTACCTATGTGGGTGGCACAGACACTGCTGCAGGCCCACTAGCAGCATTTAATTTACATGCCCTGGGCACGTGTAGGGCACTTTACTAGGAACTTATAAGTGAATTAAATATGCCAATTAGGGATGGAACAATATTACAATGCTTAGGGGAGAGAGCACAAGCACTTCAGCACTGTTTAGCAGTGATAAAGGGCACACAGTCTTAAAACCAGCAAAAACAAGGTGAGAAAAATGGAAAGAGGCAGGCAGTCAAAATGTTGGAGAAGACCACCCTAAGGCTGATAGGTCTAACACTCTCCCACTGGCAACTATGCATATAAGTAACTAGAGGGGAGTGCCATTAGTTGTTTACCACGAGAATATCACTGGGTCAAAATAATTAAAGAAAAAATGTTGTGAAGGTAATTTTATATAGGTGAACATAGGCTTACTTTACTTACCTCCACATCTGTATACCTTGTACATGGATGTGATATTAAGAAAAGTAAATCAACGAGCTCATAGAAGATCTCCTCGGTATTAAAGATACAGACTCCCCAAAATTGCCTCCCAAAGGTTCCCCGCATTAATGTTTGCGGATGACACCCTGCGGCTTTCCAAATCACCTATGGGCATGCAGCGGGAGTTCAACCAGTTCACGAACTTCTGCAAAAAAAGAAACCTGGTGGTCAACATCAACAAGACCAAGTAAATGGTATTCAATACTAGCATTATTAACTGCCCCATCCGACGATGGAAGGCAGATCCCTGGAAAGGGTCCCCATTTTTTACTATTTGGGTTTATCCTTGAACGACAAAATGGGGTGGGGTCCACAAATGGCCAAGGTCAACTTAAAATTAACCCAGGCTGTAGGGGGGATCCTAAAAATGCTAAAAAATTGTGTTTCAAAAATAGTAAGTGTCCCGCTTGAAATTTTTAAAGTTCAAGCTAGGTCATCGGCCCTTTATGGGGCGGAACTCTGGGGTCATACACCTTCAAATGAGCTAACCATCACAGATAACAATTTTATTAGGTAAATTATGACTCTGCCAAGAAATACCCCATTAGTCCTGCTTACACTGGATCTGAACATCTGCCCGATGGCAGACGTCGTCGCCTCACGGCCACTCCTCTATTGGAGGAGGATGTGGAGCACTCCTGGGCTGGCGAGCTATAAGGAGGATTTAAAGGTGGTGATGGCTTCCCTAGGCGCAGGCAGGGTTCCTTGGTTATCTTTTGTAAGGCAGTCCCTTATCTCAATTGGGCTAGAGAATCTCTGGACTAATCCTGAGGCCTCCTGCTCAGTTATTCCTAAGAAAATCTTGGCCCATATGATAAAAGACCACAACCTAAGGAATGTATTTTGTTCAGTGAAAACCTCAAGTCTAACCTATGGCTTCTTGGGTCATAAGTCATACTATGGCTTCGAACAGGAAATCGATGTCATACAACTCACCCTAGCGAAGAAGCTTTATCTACAATTTAGATACGGAACTCTTTTATATGCAACCACTGATAGGTGGACGGGGGGCCCAGTCCGTCCTTGCCCAGGTTGTCGAATAGAGAATGAAATTCCCGTACACGTCATCCTCTTCTGTCCAGCATATGGTAACATCCGGAAGAAGTGGATTATTCAGCTATGTAACAATCTGGACATTAGGATTTATCTTGCTTTCTTCAGGATTTTAAAAACTGATACCAACGCAGTGATAGTGGCTGCTGTAGCAAAGTTCCTGTTCTCAATGTGGTTAATTCGTAGGAATCTGATTAGTTAACTGGGAACTATATTTGCACTAAGTTCTTACCGTGGAAACGTAGGGAGTGAATGAGTATATTAAATGGCATTTTACAATTTTTAAGCATGTGTAGACTTAACTTACATTTTTACAATTAAAGAAAAAATGTTTTCTTCCCACCTTGATGATTTTTATTGATGATGGATGTAATCTAAATCAATTGATTTTAAAAGATACTTGCTATGTTTGAAAACTGAATATTTTATATGTATGTGCTTGTATGGTTAAACCTAACCGCAATAAAGTTTTTGAACTGAACTGAACTGAAAAGTAAATCTATTCTTACCTATATGCATTTACCTTCTCGATATTTTGGCCTTCATTTTTTTACCCCTTTGTATTTTACTCCTCAATGTTCTCTCATGCATACTCCAACAGCAACAGTCCAGAGGTGCTTTAATAGAGGTGTTGTGAGAAGTTGGCCTGATGTATGATGTCTCCAATTCTGGGGGGAAACTTGTATCAGTCCAATCAATCCCTTATGGTGGTGGTTATAAGTCAACCTTAAAGACAAGATTATCTTAATGGTAGCATAGACTAAGCAGTTTTAGGCTTAACTCAAGAGGGCATGTGAAGCCAGCTGTTTTACCATATCCAATCCTGTAATATCAAATGAAAGGACACCACACAAGTTATATATTATAAAAATATATGTATTTATTCTCAGAATAATCCCCTGTACTCTTTATGAGTATAGAAACACAGGCGTTTAAACAAAAGCACAATATAACATATGAAAGTTGCACGTTTATGGATGAGGCGGGTGGCCACTCAAACCATATATCAAAAAAGTGGTATAAGTATCACTAACCAAACAGTGGTAAGGCCTAGGGCCTTGGGAATCGCTGGGGCTACTCGGGACTAACAGTGATGAAGTCGGGAGAGGCCCGCGGGACTCGGTGCAGCGCTAAAAGCACACACATGCACCAATGCAAAGTCAATGGTGCGTAAAAGTTATCGAGTTACTGTTTTGGAAGTCTTCCGGCTGGAATAGAATTACCACACTTTAACTAGGACACTAGAGGTGTAAACCACTACAGGAACACCGGTGTTAATTTGTTACCTCACCCACAGGAATCGGGTGCATAGGTGCCAAAGTGTGTCGGGTTTCGTCGTGTAGATCTATGGAGCCTGGAGATGAAGATGCTGCAGGCGGCCAGGAGAGAAGAGTCCGGTTGGATCCAAGGGTGGATCGAAGATGTAGAGTACCTGAAAGCAGAGGGGACAGAGTCTGGGTCACTAGCCAGTGAACAGGATGGAACCAGGAAGGAACCAGGCGATGTCGGACGCAATCAGGTGGTTGTCTTGAAGCTTGAATCCGCTGCCACATGGACTCTGGGGTATCGACGATGACCAGGAGTGGAGCACGAGCTGTACTACAAAAGCTCTCGCTGTCGGCGGTGTCTGCTTCCGGATCAGAACTAACAGACCTTGGCAAATGCAACCCACGCAGCATTCGAAGATCGCTTCTTACTCGGACCAGCAAGGTCAGAGTGGTGGCTCCTTTTCAGGGGAACGAGGGCCAGTCTGAAGCAACCAGACTAGCAGAGCAAATTTGTCGGTACTGGGGCCACTAGCCAACGGGCAAGCGACCGGACCAACGCGTTGAGCAGGAAAATGCAAAAGGTCCCCACGCAGCACTCGGTGAGTGTGGAGGGGAGAGCTTTTGTGCAAAAAGCTCCTCAGGGCTGAGCCTTCTCAAACCCCAATGCACAGCCTCGAGGGAGCCTCGGGAGCTGCAGGGTCAGCACTTTGTAGTTTTTCCAAGATGGCCGGCCCCACGCTTCAGGTCGCCTCCACGGGTCTCAGATTCGCTGGGACTGTGGATCGGGCTGTTGGAAGGCAGGAAAGCTGGGTCTTGTCGATCTCTGTCGCTCGAGTTCCGGCGGGAACTGCAACAAAGCAAACGGTGAGGCGCTGGATGGTGCCTGTTTGCACAGGGTGGTCACTCCTTGACCACAAAGGAGATTCTTCAGTCTTCTATGTCAAGTAGGATGTCGAAGGGTCCAGAGTTTCGTTTCATAAGTTCCAATTCTGGGGGCTGGATTACCTGCTAGGTCCCTCCTATGGGTGGGACCCAGGAAGGGGGTGGTTACACCCCCTTCCCTTTGTCCAGTTTCGTGCCAGGACTGGGGCTGGATAGCCCCAGAACCGGTTTGACTGGATTTTGCATGGGACACCTTGTGTGCCCCAGGCAGTGTCTAGTTTCTTTTAACTCTCCCTGCTCCACTCCACTTTCTCCTGTCTGGGGTGGTGTAGCACCTCCCTGTGACAGGAAACCTTTTGTCCAGGCCTCCCCTGCCAAGTTTCGGTCAGCAGCAGGAGGTCAGACTTGTGTCGGGGCAGCAGCATCCATTTTGTGATGCTGAGGCTCTGGTTAGGATTAACCGCGTTTTAGCAAAGTAACATGTCTTCTCCCTCTAGAAGGGTGGAATGCTAACCCCGTCGCCAGGACTGGCGAGGGGTTAGTATTCCAAAGCGTATGACACCTTACATGACATGTTTTGATAAAGCCAAACCCGAGTTAGCAAATAACCGCGAGGATTATAATACACTTAAGAGTATATGGTATGGCAATATCCCAGAACAGGTAAGGGAGTTGGTCCCGACAGCTGCAGACAGGCTCAGCTCATGCTAGAGCACCATCTCACATAAAACCAAGCACTCTGCCTCCAGGATTGTTAAGGCCTGCCATAGGAGTGACTTATAGGTATATATATGTCCAGATGTAGGTTTAGATATAGGTATACTATATCTAAGCAAGGGGTGATTACACAACCTTTCCCCAGCTGAGTGATCAGCCAGTTGTGTCAGTTTGGATAGCCAGCCAGGGGTGCCAAAAGATTTGCTGCAGCCCCTGGTAGGCCTTGGATACACCTATGCCCTGGGTACCTATAGTACAATGTACAGGGGCTGATAAGGTGAACCAATGTCCAATTGGGTATGTAACTAAAGTACATGGATGTGAATTTAGAGAGAGAACAGCAGGCTGTGGTTCTGATTAGCAGGCCTACAGCCACATTAAGTCGAAAACCAGTGAAGCAAAAAGCAAACATTGGGGTGACAATAGGATAGCAGACCCTACTCTCCTACAGGTGTGCTGTGGCAAGTGCCATTGGGTATATTTCACTTTTCCTTATGAGTCATCAGAAGCACTCATGATAGAGAACCTTTTCTTAACTCTTTTACTGTGTTTAGCTTTGTGTTTTTTTGTTAAATATTGGAACCCGTGCATGTACAGTAAATGTATTTTTCACTATGACCACATATGATACTGGTTGGATGAGTGTTTCCTCAGTGTCATAGAATAGGGATGAGGAAGAAAGATCATGAGGCAATACAAATGTAAAAAAAAATTCTGAGTCCTAGTCCTCCTCATCACAGAGCTACACATATCTACCTCCACCTCCTTCACCTCTGGCCTTTGCGGCCAACGGAAGGTAATTCTTTGGTTGAAGATTAGAGGTAAGTAAGCAGGTCGTAACATACTGCTTTTCTGCCTCTCATCTAAAGCATTTTTAAGGTACTTTGCATTAGGTGTACTCAAATGTGTTGTATGTGATCTTATATTGGTCCTGGAAAACTGTTATGAAAAAATATGTAATCCTGATATTTTTTTTTCTTGCAGACATGGACCCTGTAGTGGGTGCAGTTGTGCAGCTCTAGCAACATAAGTAGAAATCGCAAATAAGATCAAGGCAACATCAGCACTTATGGACGAAACTGCCAACACAACACCTTATGCTGTACAGTTGTAATAAACTTCCCTCACTGTGCTGAAAAATTGAGTGGTGGTTGTCTATGCTGTAATGTCCATATCTCACTAGATAGCATAGATGGTTTAATGTTTAAGAGCCTTGAAGGAATGTTTTTAATCTTTTAGGAGACATAATGGCCAAGTGTAACTGCTGATAGAACATAAAGGTGGAAACACAAATGCAGGCATCTTCAAACAGTAAACAAATTGAAGTTCATACCCACTCCCCCCAGCTGTCTGTGCGAGCATCCTATGGACCCTCCCACCATTCATCCTCTCCCAATTAGTCATGGACAGCAAAATCTTATGGTGTTAGAATGGTCATTGTTCATTCTCATAATAAACTGGTGCGTAAGTTATCACAATGGCATCAGTCATTAACATGTTCAGCTCTTTGTTTACCTTGCATTATGTGTAATGCATACAGTTCATGCTGGTCCACAGTACAATCTTATCTTTATTGCATATTAATACCCATCACCCCGCATAATTTGCCACGCTTCATCCTTCAAACAATTAGTCTCTTTGATGGGTGATATAAATCATTGTTTGTCATCCTGCCAGAGATGGCCCATCCAGGCACACCTACACTTTTTTTGTAGGTCTGTCTTAAGAGGAAAACACAACGCCCAACTGTCAACTACAGTCAGGCATGTGACCCAGAGACATGCTGTTTGCACCAAACAGCTAAGTCAGGAAAATGTCAACCTTCTAAAATTGTCATTTTCAAAATTTTAATAAAAAATCTGACTTTGCTATAAGAGAGGGTTTTCATTACAATTCAAAAGACAGCAAACATGAATTAGTTTCCTGTTCACATTTGGAAGTAACAGCTTATTATATGTAATTAGCCTACGCTAATTTTATCATATGGTGAGAGGTAGGCCTTGCAGTAGTGAAAAGCTAATTTAAGAGTTTTTCACTATCAGGATATGTACAACTTAAAAGTTATGTCCTACATTTTATAAATACACTGTACCTGCCCTCTGGGCTATTCAGGGCCTACTTAAGAGTGACTTATATGGATTAAAAGGAAGGTTTATGCCTGGCAAAAGGTTTATTTTGCCATGTTGGCATGGCAGTTTAAAACTTCACAAAGGCTGAAGTGGCAGGCCTGAGACATTTTTGAAAGGGTTACCTAAATGGATGGCATAATCAGTGCTGCAGGCCCACTGGTAGCAATTAATTTACAGGGCTTGGGTATGTGTTAACACTTTACTAGAGACTTATAAGTCAATTACATGTGCCAATTGGGTATAAGTCAATGTTCCCATGTTTTAAGGAGTGAGCACTTGCGCTTGAGCTCTGGTTAGCAGTGGTAATGTGTGCAGAGTGCTAAAGCCCAAAAACAAAAATCAGCAAAAATGGAGAAGGAAGGCTACATCTTTGGGGGATGTGCAATCTAAGGCTGACAGGTCTATCAAGGAGAACAGTTTGTATATACACCGAGAAACAGTGCCATATTATCCACATGCAGCACTTCCTACCACTGCTATAAGCAGAACTGCAAAATCCGATTCATCACAATGGAGCTATGAGGTCAAATGAGTGGCTAGGGGTGTACATCGAACAGAGATATTGTACTACATAAGTTCCAGTTCCATTCAAATAGCTAAGTACTAAAGATTTCTTCAACTGAGCGCTGGTTTGATTACAAAGAATTTCTATAAGAAACTTAGACGTAAAAATAAGTATTTGGAAAGTCTTCATTAGAACATTATATCCCCATTTCTACAACTGTAGGTAAAGAACCTCACCTTAAAGTCAGTTGGAAAGGTACTGTTAGACCTCTCATTAATATGAAGCACATGAAACAATTAACAATTAGTTTTTTTAGACAACTAATCTTTTGAAGAAATGTAAAGATATGTGTTTGAGTCCCATCCACCTTGTGAATAGGCTAAACTGAGGATGATATTATTCTTTTTGTAGATGGTATAGGAAAGATGGTGGGTATATTAACAGCAGCTGACTAAATAATGCTTGGTTTCCACCGTTGGAGCCTCTGCCCCATACAAAAATTATACCTTACTTTCTGAATTGCCCCACTACTGACAGAAACCACTACTTGCAGAAACTACACAAAGCAAACAATAACTGTAGCAGAACAACCATTTGGGCAACTACCTTCTAGCTCTCAGGATCACTTCATAGTCTACATGGACTGCAATTAATGATGAAGTATATGGCGGTCTTTTGTGCACAGTCACAAAATCCTAGCACAATTCATGATACTAATCAGAAACAGAAAATGTGAGCCTCTGTGATAGGTAATTATGATGTTCCCATCAGGTGACACCCTAAGTAATTGTGTTGACTTGCTCTAATGTCTCCCTGACCCTGATCCAAGACTCTTCCTTAGGAAACACAAGCTAGACCTTCTCTTAAAGCTCCATTCAGACCACTTTATCAGACTGATATACAACACTTACTACAACAACCACATCCAAAGCCTCATACATATACCCTATCTAAAAGACCTATTCCTAACCCACTCTTGATGGCACATCTAGCCTCTACGCTCATAGTCCTCCCAGACATCCTCTTGAATCCAGAAGCACCTGTTGACCCCGCAAGTCTTAAGACCCTCTACAGGGCTTACATGAAGTACACACTCTGACCCACGTTTTAAAGAAATCCTGTGCAGGTATCCCTGTCAATGGCATATTCGGACCCATTTGAAATTCCTCATCCTGACCACCCTAGAAGGAGCCCCATTTTAACTGACCTAAAAGCAGCCCTATCCAGACATCCCTCTGCCAGCCTCATCCATACCCACATAAAAAGGGCAATCTAGACCATCCTATAAAAACAACATCCACTCTAAATATTATTAGTTTTTACTAAAACGTCTACCTTCATGCTGTCACCTAAGGTCTGGCATGATCAAGGGCCGCTGGTGTTAATGAGTGTTGGGTTGTTGACCTATAAGGTATAAATTAATTTATACCTTAAGACCTTATTATACTCTTTAAAAAACAGAAAGGACGTAATCTTTCATTATGCAGATGATCTGCAATTAATATTCCCATTGGATTCCCCGGACTCTGTCTGTGAATTTCAGGCCACCGTGCTGCATATCCAGCGGTGGATGGATCAGAACCACCTGAAACTCAACCCCGGTAAGACAGAGTTGGTGCTCCCGGGGAAAAGCGAGGTTAGCTGGGGCCCGCACTTCTGGCCGAAAGAACTAGGGACACCTCCCTCGCCTTCTTCCTCTGTGAAAAGTCTGGGGATTATCATTAATACTGATCTCTCACTCAGAGGACAGGTGGGAGCTGTGATCTCCTCTAGCTTCCATCAATTGCGCAAAATTAAAAAAATCGCCCACCTGCTGACCCATTCGGCTCTCACACAGTTGGTGCTCGCATTGGTTCTCTCTCGGCTGGACTTTTTGAACTCCATCTACCTGGGCTCACCTGCATTTTTAACAAGGCGCTTACAAATCGTTCAGAATCAATAGGCCAGACTTATTCACAAACAGCCCAAATGGGGCTCGGCAAGACCACTGCTGGTTGATCTCCACTGGCTACCTATTGCCCAACGGGTTGCATTTAAGGCCGGCTGCCTGGCCTTCAAAGCCCTCCGTGGGAAAAGCCCCAGGTTCATCAACAGCATGATTCTGAAGTATGAGCCTAGTCGAAATCTCCGTTCAGCCCATCTTTATTTACTCACCATTCCCTCGTTTAAACGGCAGTAACAAGGTGGCTGTCGCTTTGCCCATCTTTCCCCTAAAGCCTGGAATGACCTTCCTCTGACAATCAGAAGCTGTGATAATATTTTGGTTTTCAGGAAAGCTTTAAAGACCTGGCTTTTTAAGCAAGCATCTGCATAGGTTATCTGCCGGCAATTTTCCTCACCAATAGCACCATGAAACCCTTGGGCGCCCATGCACTTTAGAAGTTCTTGTTAACATAACCTATCATTCATGGAGGAGGAGGGGGAGAAGATACACCAGGCAGTTTACTGCTAAGGGCAGCAGGCTGTCTGCAGTGAAACAGCTGAGACTGTGTTTATTTAGAGGGAGGGAGGGAGAAATGGAGGATGAAGGGTGTGCTACTGCTCATGTACCGGTTGGTTGAGGACTTCCTCGCCCTCAGAGTCAAAGTCAGTGCAGTGGCATCAGGAGTGGTAGGTATGGCATGTGTCAGTAGTAGTAAGAGAAATACTTTATTCCGTATTCAAGTACCATCAAACTGTGCATACAGAGGGTAATACAATAAATACATCAAAATACATTTTTAAACATCACATGGCTCCTGCGGAGTAAAAAGGAGCAAATGCTATTAAAAAATGATTTGGCTTCTAGCTAGTCAAAACCTCTCACCCTCTCTAGGGCTTATCCACAACACGTAAGATGGCATTTTTGACCACTCCTTTCCCAAACACCATATATTTGGTCATATTAACATTAAGTTTCAAGCCTCTTGACAAACAAAAGTCAGTAAATTTGTCAACAAGGATCGAAGCCCCATCGGTGTCTTAGGGATGAGAAGGGAGACATCTGCAAATCAGGGGAAAGGTACCTTATTGCAATTCTAAACAGGGGAATCATTTCTGCAGTTCATCAGAATATTAACCATGTGATTTATATAGAGGGTGAAGAGAGTGGGTGCAGAATGCATTCGGTTAATTCTTCCATGTGGCCGCACCGTACCTGACCATTGTTGTAACTGTACAGAAAGATATAAGATGAATAAGTCAATTAATCAACACTTTATTTCACAATAAAAGTACAAACACAAAATAACAAACATTTCAATACATTTCCATCAAAGACATACATTCTTAAAAAGAAAGACAAAAGACTGGCAAACCACAATACCTATCAGGTGACAGTCTTTCAAATACTTGGGGGTTTGAGTTGCATTGCTCTCTGATCTCACCTTGTCCCTCAACATAACTCTGCTGGTGAAAAGATCTAAAGAAGACCTTTGCAAATGGCAGACGCTACCACTGAATCCCCTAGGGAGGGTTGCCCCGTTCAAAATGATGATTCGTCCCAGATTCCTCTTTGTCCTTCAGAAGACCCCCTTCGCTTCCCACGGGCCTGGTTCAGAGAGCTGGATAGCACAGCCACCAAGTTTCTCTGGGGTGGTAGGAGACCCCGTATATCTCTAACCCTTTCCGGATCCCACCCGTTGATGAGGTCATAGGGATAACCAACTTATATTTTTGGATTATTTGGCGACCCGCCTACTCACATTACATGATTTGTTCAATGGGATGGTGGGATCCAGCCTACAGGCTCGAGCTGAGTGAACTGGGTCTATCCCAAGTTCAAACTATGATGTATGAGGGGCCCATAGCACTTTACCTGGGGTGACACGTACCGTTCTTCTGGCTTGGCGGGCATCACTGCCCCACACCCAATGAATACATAAGCTAACCCAGCACACCCCACTCTGTCATGGATGTGGCTAAAGGAAGTGAGTGGGCTAAAAGGATTTTGGTCTTGGGATCTTATCGGGATCCCCCAACTCGGGGATATGTGCGCTCCTCCCAGGACCTACAATCCAGATATTCCTGCCACCTATCACAATTTTACAGATACCTGCAGCTGCGTCATTCTCACCACACACACATGCCAGATGGCACAACATTACCGGAATATAGCCCATCTGAGGCGCAAACTATGATGGGGAACCTGGGGAAGAGGGTCATCTCCTGTATATATCACACATTAACCAACAAGACCTCAGCAACACTGAACCGGCTCAGAAGCCAGTGGGAGGAATGGGTAGGTCCACTGGATGAGGAGTATTGGAGGGACGCACTAATGCATGGCACTTAAGACAGTCACTACATTGGCCAGACTTTACCTGATCCAACTGTACTATTTGCAAGCTGCCTATCTAATACCCGCACACCTTCACAGGGCTGGCCTATACCCCGCTGCCACCTTTACGCGCTGCGGCCAAGACCAGGCAGACTTTTTCCACATGGTTTGGGTTTGTCCCCTATTGCCGCGATTTGGAGGGTTTATAGAAGAGGAACTCACGGAAGTCCTGGGTTGGGAAGTGCCCCATGACCTGAGTTTGTTATACATGGTTTAAAATGTAATCATATATTTGCTAAACTGCGGGTTTTTAAGGCTGCACATAAAAATGAGGCCATTGCGGATCATACATACAATGTTTCCAGTTCTAATATAAGTCAATGTGATGATGTAATTACGCAAACAACATTTCTGCAAGAGTGGAATAATGAAACTTTTTCTCTCCTTTTCATAAAAAAGACAGAAACATAATATATGTACATTTGATTGATTTGAACAAAATATACATGGGCATCATTTCAATTGAAGCTGTGCTGTCAAACCGAGTCATCAAGATCTCGGAGTGTATAAATCACATAAAGACAGCGTATTACAATATAGTGGTTGATACTAAGTGCATAAGGAAAAAACAAACACCGCTTGGACAGTTCAAAATTGACCAACAAATCCAAAGCGATTAGCAAAGGGTTTCCATCAAATTGACTCAATGATCAGTCCTATCATTTGGCCAAACCCTGGTGCATGTCAGGCTGGTCCCCTGATCATTGGGACATCAAACACCGCACCATTGGTTGCTAATTAAGGATTTGGACAACCAACATAAACAAACCGTCTGTGATGGCTGATCTTTGATGGTAAGTTAAACAACAGTGCAACAGAAAAATTGTGACTTTAAAATAGGATGGAGTGTCCACCTAGTAATAACTTTATTCTGCGGACAAGACACGCCTCCTAATTAAAAACCAGAACAGTGCAAAGGAAAGACAGTCAGCAAATATCTGTCTAATAGAGGGCCAACATGTTTCTGCCTATTGGGTATTGAATCCCTAAGCATTCGTCAGGGCTTATGTTCTTACAATAGTTGCACTCATAGTAGTGAAAACAAAGAAAACACCACCATCGCCAAGGAGAAATATATAAAATATGATCAAATAAGGTTGAATACGGTACGACCTGTAACAACCAACGACATTACCCCTCCATATCAATTTGGAAATATGAATTCTGTGGAGGAAAATGTATAGACATTAATTATAAATTAGCTGTGTCATTCACTTATGCATTGTGTATCACCAAAATTACCTTTTTAAAGAAAGGATTGATTTATTAATGCTCTCCCTTCTTGGTAGGGGAAAGGACCTCACCTCACCTGAACCGTGCTCAGGTTATACGAGGCCCCGCACCTTAGATATAGGAAGTAAAACAGAAAAAGAGCGCCATCAAGCGAGGTAAATAAACCTTATTATGATGCCCCACCTCATTTCTGTAGGACAAGTCCCCTATATCTAAGGCCACCATGTGAGAGAATTCAAACCCCAAAACTCTGTGTGCCAAGCCCTTAGGAGTCTCAAAACACTGCAGACACCCATCTATTCTCATCCAGATTGGTAACTTAATCATAGTGGGATAACTCATAGGCTGAAAACTCTTTGTGTATCATTAAATGTGAATAAAATATTCATACAGCTGTGCAAGCTGACTATCACCTACTGTGAACACCTAAGGACTCACCTATCCATCGGTGCCTCAAGCTTCCATCTGAGACTTGGGGGAGGCACCGACTGGTAGATGGTCTCATCATTCATAGTTTCCAAGGAGGTGTGTTTGTATGGTATCCCTCCATCAAAAATACTCTCAAGTAACATTGTACTGTGCTACTAAGTTGAGAATAATGTCCCAAGAGCTCACTCTCCCTGTCAGTTGGAACCACAAGAGAATATGCTGTGGGACCTACTCAATTCATATGTTATATGATATAACTCGAAGCACACTACTTTGTACTCGAAAAAACGTGAAAAGCGCGAAAGAACGCGAGAGCTCGCATTAGGAACTACTGGATGACATCATTTCTTCCATATTTGTAGTCCTCTTTGCCTGAGTTCGCCCAAATAACACTCTACTAAACTGTTACATTCAGACCCCGAGGTTCCCTCTGTTTGTCAAATAGAGCGAAGGAGAGAATGCTCTGTGGTGCATACTCATTCCTCTTATATTAGCCATGTACTGCAGGGCAATGCGTTAGCGCTCGAAACATCGCGAGAACTCGCGATCAGAACTACGGAATGAGGTCATTTCCTCCCGCCCAAATAACACTCTACTACACTGTTACCTTCAGACCCCGAGATTCCCTCTGTTTGTCAATTAGAGCGAAGGAGAGAATGCTCTGTGGGGCATACTCATTCCTCTAATATCAGCCATGTACTGCAGGGCAACGCTTAGCGCTCGAAACATCGCGAGAACTCGCGATCAGAACTACGGAATGAGGTCATTTCCTCCCTCTTTGTAGTCCTCTCCTCAACTGAAGAATAAGTGACCCAAAAGCGCATTGCTGCTATCACAAACAAAAGACATCACGTGGGGAACTGCTAGATGAGACAATGTCCTACATTTTAATGGTTCAATGTCTATTTACAGGCTGCGCTGTCTCTTAAGAGTAGTAACAATATTCTTAGAATTTGAAAAGGGTTGCTTATGTACCCATTTACTGACGCGGAGCAGTGCATATCAAACGCATTGCATATTGCCCATCAGCTCATAGTGTGCCCTTCCGTTATTGATGCTAGCTATTGTGTACCTAGCGAGTAACGTATCTCATATAGAGTCTGAGGGAACCTATGTGTATACAATAGAACATCCATAATAGTCCTCACACACCATGGACTATTAGTGTCCCTAAATACATTAGTGTGTGTCCCAAATCTTGACCACTCTTATGGTGTATGTCAATGACAGAAGTGTGTCCTGCAGGTTCGTGCAAAACTCACTTTGAGGTAAAAATATCATTGATGATGACAAAAGGTTATATGTGTGAAATAGCTATAGCTGCTATTAATACCCATCACAGCCATAACTGTGTTGATGGGATTAATAACTCACATCTCCAGTTATATTGTTGTAAAAGAGTGGTTGGACCCAGGGAAGGCATCCTACAGCAAGGTCCAAGGAATGTCATCGTTCATTTCACATTTGTCAGACTGAAGCCTGTAAATCCACTTTTGTTCCTTTAAGAACAAATAACCGAACACATCACTTATATGGCCTGGTATAAAGGGCTTCTCAAGGACAGTCCATTGGAAGTCCGTTTCCAGATGTGCATGCTCCAGGAAGTGTCTTGTAAGTTTGGTGTTGGACTTCTTACAGCGATAAGAGCTCTTGTGCTCTAGCATTCTTGTGCAAACTTTTTGAGTGGTCATGCCCACGTACCGGATGGAACAAGGGCATGTCAGCATATAGATTAGGTTGTTGCTGTTGCAATTACTGAAATTGTTCTGCACCCAAGGTCTATTTGTCCCTATATCTATTTGGCTCGTGTGTTTAGTCTGCGGACTAATTGAACAGGTACCACAAGGATGGTGCCCTACCACAGGGGGTAGATTCCATAAGGTTTCACCAATCTTTTTAGTGATCTCTTTAGGGCGAGTGTGTACAAGCCGGTCACGGATGCTACTGGCTCTTTTGAAGGCAAATAAGGGTTGCGCTATCTTCTCCTTGCCATGATTGAGAAGGCGCCAATGTCTTCTAACAATCTTCTGGATAACATTGCTTCTCTTATTGAAAGTTCTCACAAATGTAAGCCTTTCTAACGGTGGTTTTGCAATGGGAGGTTCGAGGAGAGCTTCTCTATTATTGTTCATCGCCCTTTTCTTTGATCTCTTGATGAGCAAGTTTGGATAATGTCTCTCCCTCAATTGTGTACTGAGGTTTCTCGCATGTATCTCAAAATCCTCCTTATTGGAACAGTTCCTACGAACCCGTAGGAACTGTCCATAGGGTAAATTCTGGCGTAAGGATTTAGGGTGATAGCTTTGGTATAGGAGCAGAGAATTGCGCGCCATGGGTTTCTTGTAAAGCTCACTCTGCAAGCCCGCAGGTGTGGCATAAATGGACAGATCTAGGAAAGCAATTCTTTCATTATGTGCCTCCATCGTAAATTTGAGATACTGATTTCTGGTGTTTAACCACAGATGGAATTCTTTGACCGAATCAAGAGTGCCTCTCCACACCACCAACACATCGTCGATATAACGCTTCCACCACCTAATGGAGGTGTGGAAGGGGTTGGTGGGGGTCAGTATATGTTGTTGCTCGAACTGATGTACGTACAAGTTCGCCAGACTCAGCGCGAAAACACTGCCCATGCTTGTACCAGATATCTGGAGAAACAATTTATCTTCATACTTGAAGTAGTTCATTTTCATAGCAATGGTAGCTAATGACATTATGAACGGAACTGGGGTGATAGTATCCCCAATACTATCCCTCAGGATGGATGTTACAACTTCCAAAGTCTCATCCTGAGGGATAGAAGTGTACAAAGATTCTACATCGAAAGAGACCAAAAGGTCTCTTTCACTATCGAAATCAATTTCAGGAAAGGCACGTAGCACGTCTTTAGTGTCCTGTAAATAGGTGGGCATTTGTTGTACAATGGGCCGCAAAAAGAAGTCTACAAAGGTGGAAAGCGGCTCCAATGCTGATCCTATTCTCAGGAAGTGAGTTTTGCACCTTTGTGCCCTTCCTGAAATGGATTTTGATACTGGAAGAGACCTTTTGGTCTCTTTCGATGTAGAATCTTTGTACACGTCTATCCCTCAGGATGAGACTTTGGAAGTTGTAACATCCATCCTGAGGGATAATATTGGGGATACCATCACCCCAGTTCCGTTCATAATGGCATTAGCTACCATTGCTATGAAAATGAACAACTTCAAGTATGAAGATAAATTGTTTCTCCAGATATCTGGTACAAGCATGGGTAGCGTTTTCGCGCCGAGTCTGGCGAACTTGTACGTACATCAGTTCGAGCAACAACATATACTGACCCCACCAGCCTCTTCCACACCTCCATTAGGTGGTGGAAGCGTTAAATCGACGATGTGTTGGTGGTGTGGAGAGGCACTCTTGATTCGGTCAAAGAATTCCATCTGTGGTTAAACACCAGAAATCAGTATCTCAAATTTACGATGGAGGCACATAATGAAAGAATTGCTTTCCTAGATCTGTCCATTTATGCCACACCTGCAGGCTTGCAGAGTGAGCTTTACAAGAAACCCATGGTGCGCAATTCTCTGCTCCTATACCAAAGCTATCACCCTAAATCCTTACGCCAGAATTTACCCTATAGACAGTTCCTACAGGTTCGTAGGAACTGTTCCAATAAGGAGGATTTTGAGATACATGCGAGAAACTTCAGTACACAATTGAGGGAGAGACATTATCCAAACTCGCTCATCAAGAGATCAAAGAAAAGGGCGATGAACAATAATAGAGAAGCTCTCCTCGAACCTCCCATTGCAAAACCATTGTTAGAAAGGCTTACATTTTTGAGCACTTTCAATACGAGAAGCAATGTTATCCAGAAGATTGTTAGAAGACATTGGCGCCTTCTATCATGGCAAGGAGAAGATAGCGCAACCCTTATTTGCCTTCAAAAGAGCCAGTAGCATCCGTGACCGGCTTGTACACACTCGCCCTAAAGAGATCACTAAAAAGATTGGTGAAACCTTATGGAATCTACCCCCTGTGGTAGGGCACCATCCTTGTGGTACTTGTTCAATTTGTCCGCAGACTAAACACACGAGCCAAATAGATATAGGGACAAATAGACCTTGGGTGCAGAACAATTTCAGTAATTGCAACAGCAACAACCTAATCTATATGCTGACATGCCCTTGTTCCATCCGGTACGTGGGCATGACCACTCGAAAAGTTTGCACAAGAATGCTAGAGCACAAGAGCTCTTATCGCTGTAAGAAGTCCAACACCAAACTTACAAGACACTTCCTGGAACATGCACATCTGGAAACGGACTTCCAATGGACTGTCCTTTAGAAGCCCTTTATACCAGGCCATATAAATGATGTGTCCGGTTATTTGTTCTTAAAGGAACAAAAGTGGATTTACAGGCTTCAGTCTGACAAATGTGGAAAGAACAATGACATTCCTTGGACCTTGCTGTAGGATGCCTTCCCTGGTCCAACCACTCTTTTACAACAATATAACTGGAGATGTGAGTTATTAATCCCATCAACACAGTTATGGCTGTGATGGGTATTAATAGCAGCTATAGCTATTTCACACATATAACCTTTTGTCATCATCGATGATCTTTTTACCTCAAAGTGAGTTTTGCACGAACCAGCAGGACACACTTCTGTCATTGACATACACCATAAGAGTGGTCAAGATTTGGGACACACACTAATGTATTTAGGGACACTAATAGCCCATGGTGTGTGAGGACTATCATGGATGTTCTATTGTATACACATAGGTTCCCTCAGACTCTATATGAGATACGTTACTCGCTAGGTACACAATAGCTAGCATCAATAACGGAAGGACACACTATGAGCTGATGGGCAATATGCGATGCGTTTGATATGCACTGCTCCGCGTCAGTAAATGGGTACATAAGCAACCCTTTTCAAATTCTAAGAATATTGTTACTACTCTTAAGAGACAGCGCAGCCTGTAAATAGACATTGAACCATTAAAATGTAGGACATTGTCTCATCTAGCAGTTCCCCACGTGATGTCTTTTGTTTGTGATAGCAGCAATGCGATTTTGGGTCACTTATTATTCAGTTGAGGAGAGGACTACAAAGAGGGAGGAAATGACCTCATTCCGTAGTTCTGATCGCGAGTTCTCGCGATGTTTCGAGCTCTAAGCGTTGCCCTGCAGTACATGGCTAATATAAGAGGAATGAGTATGCCCCACAGAGCATTCTCTCCTTCGCTCTAATTGACAAACAGGGGGAACCTCGGGGTCTGAAGGTAACAGTGTAGTAGAGTGTTATTTGGGCGGGAGGAAATGACCTCTTTCCGTAGTTCTGATCGCGAGTTCTCACGATGTTTCGAGCGCTAACGCGTTGCCCTGCAGTACATGGCTAATATAAGAGGAATGAGTATGCACCACAGAGCATTCTCTCCTTCGCTCTATTTGAAAAACAGAGGGAAACTCGAGTATGAAGGTAACAGTGTAGTAGAGTGTTATTTGGGCGGGAGGAAATGACCTCATTCCGTAGTTCCGATCACGAGTTCTCGCGATGTTTCGAGCGCTAACGCGTTGCCCTGCAGTACATGGCTAATATAAGAGGAATGAGTATGCACCACAGAGCATTCTCTCCTTCGCTCTATTTGACAAACAGAGGGAACCTCGGGTCTGAATGTAACAGTTTAGTAGAGTGTTATTTGGGCGAACTCAGGCAAAGAGGACTACAAATATGGAAGAAATGATGTCATCCAGTAGTTCCTAAAGCAAGCTCTCGCGTTCTTTCGCGCTTTTCGCGTTTTTTTTAGTACAAAGTAGTGCGCTTCGAGTTATATCATATAACATATGAATTGAGTAGGTCCCACAGCATATTCTCTTGTGGTTCCAACTGACAGGGAGAGTGAGCCCTTGGGACAATATTCTCAACTTAGTAGCACAGTACAATGTTACTTGAGAGTATTTTTGATGGAGGGATACTATACAAACACACCTCCTTGGAAACTATGAATGATGAGACCATCTACCAGTCGGTGCCTCCCCCAAGTCTCAGATGGAAGCTTGAGGCACCGACGGATAGGTGAGTCCTTAGGGGTTCACAGTAGGTGATAGTCAGCTTGCACAGCTGTATGAATATTTTATTCACATTTAATGATACACAAAGAGTTTTCAGCCTATGAGTTATCCCACTATGATTAAGTTACCAATCTGGATGAGAATAGAAAGGTGTCTGCAGTGTTTTGAGACTCCTAAGGGCTGGGCACACAGAGTTTGGGGGTTTGAATTCTCTCACATGGTGGCCTTAGATATAGAGGACTTGTCCTACAGAAATGAGGTTGGGCATCATAATAAGGTTTATTTACCTCGCTTGATGGCGCTCTTTTTCTGTTTTACTTCCTATATCTATAGTGCGGGGCCTCGTATAACCTGAACATGCTCCAGGTGAGGTGAGGTCCTTTCCCCTACCAAGAAGGGTGAGCATTAATTAATCAATCCTTTCTTTAAAAAGGTAATTTTGGTGATACACAATGCATAAGTGAATGACACAGCTAATTTATAATTAATGTCTATACATTCTCCTCCACAGAATTCATATTTCCAAATTGATATGGAGGGGTAATGTCGTTGGTTGTTACAGGTCGTACCGTATTCAACCTTATTTGATCTTATTTTATATATTTCTTCTTGGTGATGGTGGTGTTTTCTTTGTTTTCACTACTATGAGTGCAACTATTGTAAGAACATAGGCCCTGACGAATGCCGAGGGATTCAATACCCAATAGGCAGAAACATGTTGGCCCTTTATTAGACAGATATTTGCTGACTGTCTTTCCTTTGCACTGTTCTGGTTTTTAATTAGGAGGCGTGTCTTGTCCGCAGAATAAAGTTATTACTAGGTTGTCACTCCATCCTATTTTAAAGTCACAATTTTTCTGTTGCACTGTTGTTTAACTTACCATCAAAGATCAGCCATCACAGACGGTTTGTTTATGTTGGTTGTCCAAATCCTTAATTAGCAACCAATGGTGCGGTGTTTGATGTCCCAATTATCAGGGGACCAGCCTGACATGCACCAGGGTTTGGCCAAATGATAGGACTGATCATTGAGTCAATTTGATGGAAACCCTTTGCTAATCGCTTTGGATTTGGTGGTCAATTTTGAACTGTCCAAGCTGTGTTGGTTTTTTCCTTATGCACTTAGTATCAACCACTATATTGTAATACGCTGTCTTTATGTGATTTATACACTCCGAGATCTTGTTGACTAGGTTTGACAGCACAGCTTCATAATTAAGCTGTTAGACCCCCTGTGTTTTTCTGTGTTATACAGTTAGTAGTAGCTGGGGATAAGAACCAGGTACGGGTCTTTAAACTTTATATCCCTGTGACCCTCTTTAAATTGTTTTGTTGTTGTTTATCATTTCAATTGAGTCAGAGAGAACACCATTTGCAGGATTACCCAACATAACTGTTATATAACCTAAACAAAATCTCATTAGAATACACCGATGGCGGTTATTACCCACAAAAAGAGATATATGACGATGGGCCATGCCCCAAAGATGGCCTATTGTTGTATGCAATTACTGTGGCTTTATATTTATTTTGGTGAATAAGATTCCCAGGTATCCGAATCTTGTTTAAAACATGGCGCAAGTTAGTACATGGGATGAGATCAAATGTGGATCTAAGCTCGATGAAAGCCACATAAATTCTTTGATGTCGCAGTGAGATATAATTCCAGTATAATGTGGCAAATCTGAAAATTTGATTGGCGGTACTCATCTTTGAACAAAACCCAGCTTATAGGGCTGGCATAATATTATCAGAGTCTACCCAATGTAACAATTTGTCTAGAATTTGATTAGCAAAAATCTTTTGGGTATTATAAATTAGGCTGATTGGCCTATAACTGGACGGCACGCATTCAGCACCTCTTCTATAGTAACAATCTCATCTCCTCTTCAAGAATCTGGTAAAGTTCTATAATGTATTCCACCTAGAATTTAACCTTTGTCATATCAAGTCATTAAAGAAAAAGCAACTAGGGATTACGATTTGGAAACCCATGATACATCATATGGAAAGTGAATGTCTAGATTAGTGTTCCTGTCTTTCATTTGATTTATTTCTGAAGCATTGTTCAACCATACTGTTATTTGTAATGTTTGATCTTCTTGTTTTTTTTTTTGTTTTTCTCCTTCCTTGCAGCATGCTGTATAATTAATTGGCTTATGTATGTTTTGTATATGTTATAATTAGCGGTACAAAAGGGGGTGGTAATGGACGGAGCATCTGAACCAATCAAACACTCACACCCAGTCAAAAGATCTGGGTTTAATCCATCACCGTTCTTTAGCCCACTCTGCCACCCCAGTTCAGACATGGCTATATGCAGATCAGTCTGACCCTGTGCCTCATGGGAACAGTCCAGCCCGAACTGCCAAGCCATGCCTTCCCTGGACCGGAAACAAGCTTCCGAAGACCGGTTTCTGGCATTCCAGTCGTCTTCAGCCCGGCTTGCTTGAATCCAGTGGCAAAGTGAGCAAGGGACTAACGTCTGAGCATACCCTGCCACACTTATGGCGGCCAAAAGTGGTACAAAAGGGGGTGGCAATGGACGGAGCATCTGAACCAATCAAACACTCACACCCAGTCAAAAGATCTGGGTTTAATCCATCACCGTTCTTTAGCCCACTCTGCCACCCCAGTTCAGACATTGCCATATGCAAATCAGTCTGACCCTGTGCCTCATGGGAACAGTCCAGCCCAAACTGCCAAGCCATGCCTTCCCTGGACCGGAACCAAGCTTCCGAGGACCGGTTTCTTGCATTCCAGCCGTCTTCAGCCCGGCTTGTTTGAATCCAGTGGCAAAGTGAGCAAGGGACTCACGTCTGAGGATACCCTGCCACACTTATGGTGGCCAAAAGTAGTACAAAAAGGGGTGGTAATGGACAGAGCATCTGAACCAATCAAACACTCACACCCAATCAAAAGATCTGGGTTAAATCCATCACCGTTTTTTAGCACTCTGCCACCCCAGTTCAGACATGGCTATATGCAAATCAGTCTGACCCTGTGCCTCATGGGAACAGTCCAGCCCGAACTGCCAAGCCATGCCTTCCCTGGACCGGAAACAAGCTCCCGAGGACCGGTTTTTGGCATTCCAGCCGTCTTCAGCCCGGCTTGCTTGAATCCAGTGGCAAAGTGAGCAAGGGACTCACGTCTGAGCATACCCTGCCACACTTATGGTGGCCCAAAGCGGTACAAAAGTGGGTGCTAATGGACGGAGCATCTGAACCAATCAGACACTCACACCCAGTCAAAAGATCTGGGTTTAATCCATCACCGTTCTTAGGCCCACTCTGCCACCCCAGCTCAGACATGGCTATATGCAAATCAGTCTGACCCTGTACCTTATGGGAACAGTCCATCCCGAACTGCCAAGCCATGCCTTCCCTGGACCGGAAACAAGCTTCCGAGGACCGGTTTCTGGCATTCCAGCCATCTTCAGCCCGGTTTGCTTGAATCCAGTGGCAAAGTGAGCAAGGGACTCACGTCTGAGCATACCCTGCCACACTTATGGTGGCCAAAAGCGGTACAAAAGGGGGTGGTAATGGACGGAGCATCTGAACCAATCAAACACTCACACCCAGTCAAAAGATCTGGGTTTAATCCATCACCGACCCAGATCTCTGTACTGGTGTGAATGTATGACATTGTTATGCATTCTGTCCATCAACTGTGGTTTTTGCATTTGTCACACCGAGTGGGATGGGTATGCTCAGACCTGAGTCCCATGCTTTCCACACCACTGGATTCAAGCAAGCCGGGCTGAAGATGGCTGGAATGCCAGAAACCGGTCCTCGGAAGCTTGTTTCCCGTCCAGGGAAGGCATGGCTTGGCAGTTTGGGCTGGACTGTTCCCATGAGGCACAGGGTCAGACTGATTTGCATATGGCCATGTCTAAACTGGGGTGGTGTGGAGTGCAAAAAAACGATGGATTTAGGCCCAGATCTCTGTACTGGGGTGAATGCATGACATTGTTATGCATTCTCTCCATCAACTGTGGTTTTTGCATTTGTCACCCCGAGTCGGATGGGTATGCTCAGACGTGTGTCCCATGATCTCCACACCACCGGATTCAAGCAAGCCGGGCTGAAGACGGCTGGAATGCCTGAAACCGGTCCTCGGAAGCTTGTTTCCGGTCCAGGGAAGGCATGGCTTGGCAGTTTGGGCTGGACTGTTCCCATGAGACACAGGGTCAGACTGATTTGCATATGGCCATGTCTAAACTGGGGTGGTGTGGAGTGCAAAACAACGATGGATTTAGGCCCAGATCTCTGTACTGGGGTGAATGCATGACATTGTTATGCATTCTGTCCATCAACTGTGGTTTTTGCATTTGTCCCCCGAGTGGGATGGGTATGCTCAGACGTGAGTCCCATGCTCCCCACACCACTGGATTCAAGCACGCCGGGCTGAAGACGGCTGGAATGCCAGAAACCGGTCCTCAGAAGCTTGTTTCCGGTCCAGGGAAAGCATGGCTTGGCAGTTCGGGCTGGACTGTTCCCATGAGGCACAGGGTCAGACTGATTTGCATAAGGCCATGTCTAAACTGGGGTGGTGTGGAGTGCAAAAAAATTATGGATTTAGGCCCAGATCTCTGAACTGGGGTGAATGTATGACATTGTTATGCATTCTGTCCATCAACTGTGGTTTTTGCATATGTTATAATTAGGCATTGGAAAGTAGAATAAGATAGACTGTCCAAATCGGGTGTTTCGATTTGTATAAGTCTCCAGGAACTTTTTCTGGTCCTGGATCCTTAGCATATTTTAAAGAAGAAATGGCTCTGGCAGTATCCTGTGGGCTAAAAATATTAGCTGGGCCATGAGCTTCTGTAGTGTCATGACAGATTGTGCCTGTGATGGTCATTGGATTGCAACAGGACATAAGGTATCTGGTGCCTCTATCTCATAAAGTTCAGAAAAGTGGGATACCCATTCATCAGCTGATATATGATGTCAGTGGCTTTTTTTGTTATCTCCTCTAGTTTGGGTCACTGTGCACCAGAAGAGGCTGTTATAATTTGTTTTGACTGCAAACAACATGTCCTCCCAAATTGTGTCACCCCAGTTATTTTTGGCAAAGTTTACCAAGGCTTTGTGAGTACGCCTGACTTGGTCTATTAGATCCCCATCATCGCCTTACAGAGCGGATCTTAAGGAGCTTTTGGCCTGCTTACAGGTGAGATCATACCATTTTATGTCTTAGCCCAAGACTGGCTTCTTGTGAACCATAACTTTGTAAAATACCTGTTGTAGCTCTTTGTAGCGTAGATTGTGTATGCTCAAAATAGGGATTTCTGATTAATTTACCCCTTCATAATTTGTCAGAAACTTGGTATGAAGGTCATATATCTGTAACAACAACTTTGAATTCGACATAACTCTGGGCAAGGAGACATACCGTCGACAATTGTCTAAAACATGTTCAGGCACTATTGTATAACATGTGTTTGGTTCTCTGGAAAGTGATACTCAAATCAATGATACAGTTAAGGAGTCATGATCACTGTCAGGGCACCTGTCCACTTCCTTATCTGCCCAAAGTGGCAACAATCTCATGTCTAGGATAACAAAATCAACAACACTCATATGATTGCCTCTTCTGAAGGTCATATATCTGTGACAACAACTTTGAATTCGACATAACTCTGGGCAAGGAGACATACCGTCGTCAATTGTCTAAAACATCTTCAGGCACTATTGTATAACATGTGTTTGGTTCTCTGGAAAGTGATACTCCAATCAATGATACAGTTAAGGAGTCATGATCACTGTCAGGGCACCTGTCCTCTTCTTTATCTGCCCAAAGTGGCCACAATCTCATGTCTAGGATAACAAAATCAACAACACTCGTATGATTGCCTCTTCTGAAGGTGTGGGCTCAGTCAGGGCTAGAGGTAGTGCATCCATTACATTTCCTCAGCCCTCGGGCAACTGTCAAGAAACCTAGTTTAAATCCAGTGGCCATAAAATAAACTTGGGGTTTCTCAGTTAATACCCTAATACCCCATTAGTCATCTTCCTCTTCTGTGACCTCACTGATGTAAGAGGAGGGTCTATAGGATGTATTAAAATCTCCAGCCAATATTATTTTAGCATTTGGATGCAAGGAATCTAGAAATCCATCAAGAACAGATAAGATGGCGGATTCGATACAGGCCACCATCGATCTTACATAAATATTTAAGAGTACCAAGTCCAAACCTGAGGCAAGAGTAACATGAATCCCCATTAGATCTGGGCTTTTAATTGCAGTGGGGTACATGATCAAAATACATTATTATTAATTAGGATCAAACGACCCCCAATTGCCCTTCCAAAGTGCTCCAGGAGTTTGGCTTCCACACTAAAGATAGTGTAGTAAACCCATCAACAAAAACCTTTTCAGTGGCCTAGGTCTCTTCAAACATACATCATCGTATTTACCAAAGTACCAATCAGGGTCAACCAGTTGAGACAGAATTCCTGCCAAGTTCCAAGATATTAGAATGATACTGGGTTTTAAGTGAGTGACCTCAAGACAGCTGTGGTGAGAGGGCATGGAGTTGCACCTGCAAGTATGATAGTTGTGCCATCATACACTCTACCCACTTCAGATCTATGACTGTCTGAGATTTTATCTAACCTACTCAAACATGACGAGATATCTGGGGATATTTCTTTCCATCCGCTATCCTCATTCACCTCTGGAATCACGGAACATCCAATGATATCCATTCTAGTTTTCTATTACTAATGTTAGGAAAATCGATAACATCACCTATTGGGTCAACTGCCATTCTTTCTAATATAGTGCTAGGAGGTGTGCAAGTAGACAATACAGACTGGATGTTCAACCAATCATTTGCATTCAAATTTGACATTTAGGGTGGGCGTAAAATCCGTTCCGCTCGCGGAATTTGCGGATTTTCGGCAAACTCTCGCGAATTTGCCGAAAATTCGCAAATTCGCACGCAGCGGATTTTTTTGCTTGGTAATACAATATTGCGGCGCGCGGCATTCACTTACCGTCATTCGGCGTTTGCAGAGTTGTTTTTCTCCATATTTTGCGTGTGCTGCACCATTTTGGATCTTGCTGCGGGATCCCGCGGGAGTTTGGCGACCGCGATTAAGTCATCGCGGCTTGCCACCTTCCACAGCCCGCATTGCGAGAGCTCGCAATTGCGAACACGTAGATACGGCGGGCAGCAACAATCTCGCACTCGCGAAATTGCAAAATTTGCAATTCTGCACAAGAAATCCACCAGCAAGCAGCATAAACCTTCTGAAAATGGTGATTTTTATCAGACTAACTCCTCAGGTTGACATTTGCCTGCACTTTTTTTTGCAAGGAGTCCATTTTGGGGGGGGGGGGTTGGAGGAAGGAAGTGCCCCACAGTCTCCAACTTCCTGTTCCTGTCCAGCAGGCTCCTCCCAGTGCTTTCTTCATGTGCTGGTCACTTTCATTTGGATCTTGACCCTGGAAGGATTACTTTTTGTGGATGCTGTTGGATATTTGGATTTGAGGCCTTTTTGACTTTCTTTGGATCACTTTTGGATTAGAACTTTCACAAGTAAGTTTGTTTGGTGCATTACAGTTGCTACAACAACAATTTTGGAATTTGCGATTTTTTGGCTGTTGTTGGGGCCTTTTGCCCAGGGGTACTCAGTGGTGGATGAACTGAGTCTTTCTGTGGGGTCTCTTTAATGTAAACATCATGGAGGGCATGGATGGCATGGGATTGTAATGATTTTTGTGTGTTTTTCGATTTTTTTGGCTACTGTTGGGGCCTTTTGCCCAGGGGTACTCAGTGGTGGATGGACTGAGTCTTTCTGTGGGGTCTCTTTAATGTAAACATCATGGAGGGCATGGATGGCATGGGATTGTGCTGATGTTTGTGTGTTTTTCGATTTTTTTGGCTCCTGTTGGGGCCTTTTGCCCAGGGGTAGTGAGTGGTGCATGGATTGAGTCTTTCTGTGAGGTCTCTTGAATGTAAACATCATGGAGGATATGGATGGCATTGGATTGTGGTGATTTTTGTGTGTTTTTCGATTTTTTGGGGTGTTGATGGGGACTGGCCATGTGGGTGGGGGACATTTTAGTGCTGGTACAGGCAGGCCCTGCCCATGTGCTGGGGGGCAAGGGGCCATTTTGAATGCTGGCAGTGTTCTCAGGCCTGCACCCATTTTGCCTAGCTTTCATCCATAATGCCCAGGGGTAGTGAGTGGTGCATGGGCCTAGTCTTTCTGTTGGGTCTCTTAAATGTAAACATCATGGAGGGCATAGATGGCATGGGATTGTGCTGATTTTTGGTGTTTTTCGATTTTTTGGGGTGTTGATGGGGACTGGCCATGTGGGTGGGGGACATTTTGAATGCAGGCAGTGTTCTGAGGCCTGCACCCATTTTGCCTAGCTTTCATCCATTATGCCCAGGGGTAGTGAGTGGTGCATGGGCCTAGTCTTTCTGTGGGGTGTCTTGAATCTAAACATCATGGAGGGCATGGATGGCATGGGATTGTGCTGTTTTTTTTAGTGTTTTTCGATTTTTTGGGGTGTTGATGGGGACTGGCCATGTGGGTGGGGGCCATTTTGTATGCAGGCAGTGTTCTCAGGCCTGCACCCATTTTGCCTAGCTTTCATCCATTATGCCCAGGGGTAGTGAGCGGTGCATGGGCCTAGTCTTTCTTTGGGGTGTCTTGAATTTAAACATCATGGAGGGCATGGGTGGCATGGGACTGTGCTGATTTTTGTGTGTTTTTCGATTTTTTGGGCTGCTATTGGGGCCTTATGCCCAGGGGTAGTGAGTGGTGCATGGGCCTAGTCTTTCTGTGGGGTCTCTTGAATGTAAACATCATGGAGGGCATGGGTGGCATGGGATTGTGCTGTTTTTTTTAGTGTTTTTCGTTTTTTTGGGGTGTTGATGGGGACTGGCCATGTGGGTGGGGGCCATTTTGTATGCAGGCAGTGTTCTCAGGCCTGCACCCATTTTGCCTAGCTTTCATCCATTATGCCCAGGGGTAGTGAGCGGTGCATGGGCCTAGTCTTTCTTTGGGGTGTCTTGAATTTAAACATCATGGAGGGCATGGATGGCATGGGACTGTGCTGATTTTTGTGTGTTTTTCGATTTTTTGGGCTGCTATTGGGGCCTTTTGCCCAGGGGTAGTGAGTGGTGCATGGGCCTAGTCTTTCTGTGGGGTCTCTTGAATGTAAACATCATGGAGGGCATGGATGGCATGGGAGTGTGCTGATTTTTGTGTGTTTTTCGATTTTTTGGGGTGTTGATGGGTACTGGCCATGTGGGTGGGGGCCATTTTGAATGCAGGCAGTGCTCTCAGGCCTGCACCCATTTTGCCTAGCTTTCATCCATTATGCCCAGGGGTAGTGTGTGGTGCATGGGCCTAGTCTTTCTGTGGGGTGTCTTGAATTGAAACATCATGGAGGGCATGGAAAGCATGGGATTGTGCTGATTTTTGTGTGTTTTTCGATTTTTTGGGCTGCATAACTGATGTTCCTCTGTTTTCCATGGCTTTTAGGTGCACAAGAGAAACACCAGTGCCAGGAAGAAGTCCTGCAGCGGTGTGTGCAGCATAACATCACGCGACGTCACGTGTGACCACAGACAAGACAACTCTGCAACTCGTGCAACTGCGGCCTGCTGTTCTGACATCTGAAGAAGATGGCCCCAAAAAAAGTTCCCCGTAGCTCCTCTAGCAAGAATGTTGCCAGTAAGGAGCAGAAGAAGCAAGTGGTGCCACTTACCAAGGAGACTGGTGTGCCGGCCGCCACATTTTTTGGGGAAAAAAAAGTACGCCTGCAGCAGCAGCGGGATCTGCTGGGAACCATGCTGGGAGCAGCACCCCTGCTCCATTGGGCTCAGTGCCACCACCACCACACCAACTTAAGTCCACGCCCTTGAGTGCTTTAGAGGCCGCCAGTATAGTTGTTCAATCACCATCGACCAGTGATGTTGGCTCATCGCAAGAAAGTAGCAGCAATGTCCCTCAATCAACACAGGTTGTTGTAACTGATCTGACGAGTGTTCAACAACCACAGCTGCAACAACAACCACATGTGCAAGTACAAGCCCAAGTACATGCGGAAGGAGAGGCAGCGCAAGGAGATGCGCAAGCAGAGGTGCATGGAGCGGCACAAGTGCCCACAATAGTTGTTCCTCCCGAAGTAGGGGCACATCAGGAAATCGACATTCAAGCCGAGGTATCATTTGAGGAAGCCACTCCTCCTGATCATTCATTGTCTTCCACATCCCTAGCAAGGAAAAGATCAAGGATGGTGTCTACATCTTCTTTAAGCCCCCTTCCTTCTGATGATATGGATCCAAATTTGGAACCACCACTGCCGTCTGAGAGTGAGGCACACCATGATCTGACAAAGGTAGCTAAGCGTAAAAGGAAGGTCCCCGAAACTCTCGTACTTATGGAGTGTGATCATGACGCTGAAGAAGAAGTGGCGTATACTACTCCTGCTGATGAAGACTCTCACGACGACGACCCAGTCATCATAAACGTCTCTCCAGGCTCAGCAGGCATGCAGCAAACAGACTTTTTTTTGTGTGTCCTCATTTTTGCCCTTGGTATATCGCATCAGGCTCTGGGAGAGAGGAATATACTGTCACAGATATACTGGTAGTGCTTTCACCAATAATTCAGTGTTGACACTCAGTATTATCACATCTCTCCATAAAGCACCACGATATAACCGTAGCAGGAAGATGTTGCTGCAATTCGATACCCACTGCCGTTTGGGGAAACCATTGGGTATATCGAAAAGAATAAAGAAAAATAAAGATAGGCCAAGCAGCCTAATCATAGGACAGTGGGGGCGGGGGGAACCCCACAGTCAAAGGCCAACTAATTCAAATTTAGGAGAAGCCAGAATTTACGTTTTTCGGGATTGCCAGATCTTGCGAGTTCAACTTTGGATGTTTGTAGGACTGAGATATGCCAGTCTAACAACGTAGGAGGTGCTGAGTCTTTCCATTTCCTGCAGATTTCCCTCTGGCCAATAACATGCAGTAAAAAAGAAGGTTCTTAGCAGGGCCTCGAACTCCCGATAATATTCCAATGATTGCGGTCATTGCATTGATTGAGATTGCTACCCCCAAATATGTAGTATATAGTTTACTAATTGAATCCCAGTAGGAGAGCAAGAGTGGGCATTCGAAAAACATGTGTATGTCAAAGGATGCTAGAAGCCCACACTTAGGGCAGGCTACAGGGGAGTTTATTGAAAATTTCGACAGCCGCTGTGGTGAATAGTATGTCCTGTGTAGGGTAAAAAGATGATTCCTACGCAGCCAGGCTGGTTTCACTATGTCCCACAAGATTTTAAAAGAGGTGTGCCAGATGTTATCAATGTCCTGATCAATAAAGGAAGCGCTCCACAGTGTCTCCGGTAGGGTGAAATCACCGTCAACCTCTGCCAATAATAAGTTATACCAGACTGAAATCGCCTTACTCACAGGAAGTTTGTCCAGCATCAGGGCCACTAAGCTGCTATCTCCTCCCAGTTGGTATCTCCCCCTAGCTGAACGCTGTGAGTGAGCCCAACTCACAATCTGTATATACTTGAATCTGGAGAGACCCGGCCCTACTCTAGCTAGTAAAGCTTCCCAAGGGAGGAGAGAACCATTTATAAACAGGTCCCCCCAAACCTCCAAACTGGTCTCCCTCAGTGGTGTTGCCAAGCTATCGAGAAGCCAACCTGGACATCCCGGGGAATCCCACATTGGAGACCTGCCTGCAAAATATCCCAGTTTTATGGAGCCTCTTAGCTTAACCCACGTTTTTGTCAATCCCAATAATACCTTCAGCTTCACCTTTTTAAAAAACTTAGGGTCCCCAAATTTAAACAAAAAACCCTGTTGGCCAACTCCCTCTCCTCTAAGTAGTGCGGAGAACATAGTGCCTATTCCCACATTCGTGGGCATCTTAAGCAGCATCCTGGCGTGGGAGAATTGAAAAGCCCACGCGTATAGTTGTAGATCTGGAGCTGCAAGACCCCCCTTTTCTCTCCTACGCCTGATTTTTTCATGAAATCCGAGCTGTGCGATCATTCCAAATAAAAGAGCTAATATCACTTCGCAATTTTGCTATGATAGAAGGCTCAAAATAAAGCGGAACAGTATTAAACAAAAAGGAAATTTTGGGCAAAATAGACATTTTAACAAGGTTAACCCTACCCAGGATGGAAAGCGGGAGTGTAGGCCAAGACCTCATAAGTTTTCTACATTCTCTTGCTATCAATGAAAAATTCAGCGTTGCAATTTTGTCTATGTTTTTAATAATAGTGAGGCCAAGATAGCGCATAGAAAGACTCAACTGAGCCCCTGCCACAGACATTTTTACCCTATCCCGAAAAGCTGCTGAGCGTGATGTCGACGAGGCAATGGGAGGACCACCACCATTGCAGTTAACTAGTACACCACCACCTACCGCTTCCATATTTTCTCGCCAGAAGGGACCTACATCCACCTCGACCTCCATTTCCTCAATTAGTGGTGCTGCAAGTGCATAACGTAGTAAAGTTCGGCAACACACATCATCCACTTCATCTGGCATTAGCAACATGACCAGTATCGCCTCCTCCGCCCCCCACAGACATTTGAAGTCCGCAGTTTGGGACTTCTTTAGTGTTTGCGCAAGAAGGGAAAACAGCCATTTGTAGCATTTGTAAGCTTGCAGTTAGTCGTGGTAAGCTTGGTACCAACTATGGTACCGGAGGCCAGAGAGGTCATCTTGAGAGAAAGCACACTGTCCAATGGCATGCGCACCTAAAGGAGATCAAGGAAGCCCGAATTGGAAGTCAACAAACTGTATCCGTTGATGTTTCATCTGATGATGACGAGGAGGAAGAAGCGTCAAACATTTCTTCACCTACACCCAGTACCCCTGTCAGCAGCACACCCCCTGTGAACCAAACTAAGAGTGTGGGAGAGAGTGAGACACCAATGCGAAAAAGTTCATCATCACCGAGCGTAACTGGGTCGAAGAAGTCATCATCATCATCATCATCCCGTAAAATCATGGTCCAGCCCACCATTAGAAGCATGTTGTTTTCAGAAGCGCCATTTGAACGCAACGACCCAATGACGCGTCTGTATAACAGTAAGCTGGCTAAAATGCTAGCTCTAGACCTTCTCCCTTTTTCTTTTGTGGAAGGGGTTGGTTTTCTTGAATTAGTGGCAACGCTCTGCCCTAAATGGAAGGTTCCTAGCCGGTTCTATTTTGCCAGAGTTGCGGTTCCAGCACTACATGAAGATGTGCTGAAGGTGATTGGGGCAGCTTTGCAGAAGAGTGCTGTTCACACTATACATCTGACAACAGACATGTGGACCAGTGGCGCAGGAACTGATTACATGTGCATCAATGCACACTGGGTCTCTTTTTCAGGAGTTACAGCAAAGCTAAGGGCAGGTGTTGACCCGGACAACGTTTTTAAAGCTGCTCGGAAACATGCAACACTAGCCATGTTCGGCATGGAGTCAAGTCATACAGCAGAAAACATTTTGCAGGAGTTCAGCACAAAGGTCTTTCAATGGCTGTGCCCAATAAAATGCAATATTTGTTAATGTTTCCACGGATAATGGCGCCAATGTAGTTAAGGCCATGGATCTGGGTCACTATTTCAGAGTGCCGTGTTTGGCGCACTGTATAAACCTGGTTGTTAAAAATTTCTTGAGTGAAGAAAGTCCAGCGTGCGAGTTACTGACCACCTGCCGAAGAATGTGCACACATTTCAGCCATTCTTTTAAGGCCCGGAAGCATCTGAGGGGCCTGCTACATGAACGTCGACTGCCAGTGAAAGCACTAATCCAGGAGGTGGCAACACGTTGGAACTCAACCTTCTACATGCTTGAGCGTCTGTATGAGCAGTTTACAGTAGTCGATCAGTATTTCCTTACACTGGGTACAGCTGTGAAGGACCTGAGGTTACATGCGGAGCAATGAGAGCTAGTTAAAAGCCTGACAGGCATGCTTCGTCCTTTTGGGGTCTTCACGCGTGCAGTCATCAGGGAGGACTGTAATTTGGGAAAAGCTATCCCATTGTTGCGCATGCTAGAGCACCAACTGAAGGCGGTGTCTTCTACGTTTCAAAAAGATGAAAAAAAGCAAGAAGCTTTTGATTTGGTGGAGAAATTATTACATCGCCTACTTTGCGATGAACGTCTTCAAAAGATCCACACAGAACAGTATTACATTTGTGCTACTATTCTGGATCCACGCTACAAAAAGGCACTGGCAGGCAGAGCATTCTTTCCTTTTGGTGACGCAGAAGTTTTAAAGTACAAACGTTGGCTAGCTGTGTCAGCCATGAGGTTTGAAAGAGAACGGCAGGAAATTGAAGGAAAAGGCAGTACATCAGCATCAGCAGGCCATCCGGAGTCAAAAGAATCCACTTCTGCACCTGTGGCTGTGGAAGAAGTGACCTCTCAGCGGTTAAAGTCACCAGCAACCGGATCATCTGCACCAGACACAACAGTAACATTGTGTGAAGAAGAGGATTGGCTAACTCATCTTGGGTTTGCTTCTCAAAAGGTCCCAGCAAAAAGTAAGCAAAGTGGAGGAACCGTGGAGAACCTTGAGTCGATGGTGCAGGACTATCTGAATGACTCAACAGAGGTCTATGTTCATGATGACCCATTGTCGTATTTGGCATAGGAAAAAAGAATTGTGGCCAGAGATCTCCAACCTGGCTATAAACTACTTGTCTTGCCCACTCGCAAGCGTGTCTTCTGAACGTGTTTTCAATGCTGCTGGTGGCATTGTAACTTGCAAAAGGACCCGCCTCTCGCCCAAAAATGTGGAGAGGTTAACAAGGATCAAGATGAATCAGCACCTCATACCACCAGATTACAAAGTACGAGAATACATGCCGGAAGAAGACGAGGAGGACACCAACTTAGATGAGGAAATTTCTTCTCTGTTAGGTGACATACTCCCGCCTGAATTCGTAGAGTATGAGGACGAACTCTTCTTCCCTGACACCGAGCCCTGAAAATGAGCCAATGAATAAATAACTTTCTTTTTCAACCTTATTCACTTTTATTCCTGTTTCTATGTCTTTCTTTGTTTTGCAAAGTCAATATAAATAAAAACTTTAATCACCTAATCACAAAAACAAGCCCATCAGCAGAACTGTCTTCACTTATTTGCTTATTGATTTGAAGGTGCCGCAGTCTGCATTCCTCAGGTTCACAAGTTCACAAGAACATGCTCCTCTATCCTCCTCCTCCAGACTCCTATTTCCCTCAAAGCAGAGGGCTGGATTACGCCCAATGAAGAAAGACTCTGCACTTGTGGGGGTGTTCTACTTCTTTGCGGGTGAGTTGACGGCTCTGGGGCCATTGCTGGGAAGGTCTAATACCGGATAAAAGCGGTTTGGCGAAAATCAGACTTGAAAAAGTTTTTGCCTTTTTGCTCACTATCATGTTTTTGGGGGCCTGTTTGGGGGGATTCCTGGTGTTTGTGTGTGGGTTTCGGGGTCTGGGAGCACTGCTGGCACAGTCTAATGTTGATTGTATTTGTTTTCTAGGACATCCATGGTGGAAAAGTGGAGTCATGACCTAGCTGCACAGCGCGTTTGGACAGAAGGCCAAAAAATATTGTAAGTATGAGATTTTCCATTTTTGCTTTTTGGCTGTTTGGGGGTGTTGTGCTTTTTTGCAGGTGGGTTGGCGGGTCTTGGGGCATTGCTGGGAAGGTCTAATACCGGATAAAAGTGGTTTGGACAAAATCCATGCGGAAAAAGTTTTTGCTTTTTCTAACATTTTGCTCAATTTAGCGTTTTAGGGGGCCTATTTGGGGGGCTTCCTGGTGTTTGTGGGTGGGTTTCGGGGTCTGGGAACACTGCTGGGTATGGATACTTTTGATTGCAAGAGGTTTGAAGCAAATCCATGGTGGCAGAGGGGAGTTAGGGCCTAGTTGCAGAGCACGCGCGGAGTGATTTTGGAAATTGGGCTGAAAATGACGGTCACCATTTTTGTAGTTTTGCTTTTTGGCTGTTTGGGAGTCTTCTACTAGTTTCCGCCTGGGTTGACGGCTCTGGGGCCATTGCTGGGAAGGTCTAATACCGGATAAAATTGGTTTGGACAAAATCGGAGGCAAAATTGTTTTTGCATTTTTGCTGACTTGCTTGTCTTTGAGGTGCTGTTTGGGGGGTTCCGGGTGTTTGTGGGTGGGTTTTGGGGTCTTGGAGCACTGCTGGCACAGTCTAATTTTGATTGCATTTGTTTTTCAGGAAATCCATGGTGGAAAAGGGGACTTATGTCCTAGCTGCACAGCGCGTTTGGACAGAAGGCCGAAAAATATTGTAAGTATGAGATTTTCCATTTTTGCTTTTTGCCTGTTTGGGGGTGTTTTGTGCTTTTTTGCGGTTGGGTTGGCGGGTCTTGGGGCATTTCTGGGAAGGTCTAATACCGGATAAAAGTGGTTTGGAGAAAACTATGCTGAAAAGCCTTTTGGCACTTTTTGTAACTTAGGGTTCGTTAGGGTTAGCACTAGCAGCAGTATTGCATGTGTTTCGGGGTGTTCTACATTTTTGCAACTGAGTTCTGTGGTCTTAGAGGACTCGTGGGAATGTGTAATTTTGGTTTCAAGTGATTTGAAGAAAATCCATGGTGGGAAAGGGGGGATTTGGCCTAGTTAAAGAAAGCGTTTGCCACTATTCTTAACTTAGGGCTTGTTAGGGTTAGCGGTATTGTATTGCATGTGTTTGGGCTGGGGGCTGTTTGTGGGGGGGTTTGCGAGTCTTGGAGCGATGCTGGGTATGGATACTTTTGCTTGCTTGCAAGTGGTTTGAATACAATCCACAGTGGGTAAGGGGGGATTTTGGCCTACTTTACTTTCAAAGTACGTTTTGGCACCATTTTTCTACTAGGCCTCGTTTTTTGAGATCTGATTCGGGGTGTTCTACATTTTTGCGACTGGGTTTAGTAAGGGTCTGGGAGCACTGCTGGGAAGGTCTAATTTTGTGCTAAAACACAGTTTACAGTACACCTAGCTTGAGGGGAAAGATCCGCTAAATTAATTCGCCCATACTTATTTATCCTTCAAAAGGAGACTCAGACAGAGTACGCACTTTCAAAAATATTAAACTCAAAGTGTGACTTTTTGCACTACACAGCGTACATACCTTATATTTATTTGTCAGTGGTGTTCTAATATCACTTCCTGTTTTTCCATCAATAATTACAGGCCGGGTTTCAGTCTGTGCAATGGTAAAAAAAGGATGAAGTCAGGCTTCACATTAGCGAGACGCAATTCAGCATCCGCCAGGCAGGCAGTGGACAGGGTGTCTTCTGGTCACCAACATTGATGGACGGAGCGTCAGCTGGAATGGAGGAGTCCCACTAATAAGAGGAATGGTTTGATGCATGCAACTTACCAAATTCAACAGGACAACTACTACAACATACAGATACAGTATCCGTTCTTTTCTAATTATCTTTTAAGTAATGTTATTGCTGTGAACTTCTATGAGTGTGACTCTGCATTTCTTTGATCTCTGCTTCTAAATTCATCCCTACAGCCATTCTATAGGTTTTACTTCTGCTATTTTTTAAACCTAATTTAATGTAAGAAGTGTTTCTCTGAGTACAGAGATAGGCAAGTGAAAACGCCGCAGCCCTGTACTGTCGCATTCTTTCAGTCACGGTTGTCGAAAGTACTTCTTACTTTTCAGTAACCATGCATACAGTAGTGCATGCACTTCCTTTATGTCACTTAAAAGATTTATGGTTGAATTGAATTGAATTGAATAAAAACTTATATTGCGCGACTTTGCCGAGAGGCATCAAGGCGCCTATAAAAAAGATCATATAAGGCGAATCCAGAAAACTAAGGGTAAGCTTTGGCAAAAAGCCAGGTCTTCAGGGCCTTTTTAAAAGATTGCATCAACGACAGAGTCCTAATATCACAGGGTACAGTATTCCACAATCTAGGAGCAAGGCTAGAAAAGGCTCTGCCTCCCCATTTGGCTCTTCGAACTCGGGGAACTAAAAGAAGAAACTTCTTTGAGGAGCGAAGGTTTCTGGAAGGAGCATAGGGAATCAGCAGATCTTTTATTCCTCCTATCTCTTTTCTGGCCAAGGCCCCATATACCAAACAAAGAACCTTAAAAGAGATCCTGGCTTTGATTGAAAGCCAGTGCAAGGATTTCCTGGCGACCGTAGCTGATGACCTCCTAGGCAAGTCCAATACAAACTTAGCCGCAGCGTTCTGCACAATTTGTAGTCGCTGTAACAAGCACTTATTTATTCCAGCATAAAGGGCATTGCAATATTCAAGCCGAGAGGCTATCAATGCAACCACAATTTGCTTACGGGCTTGTACGGACAAATAGTGCTTGATCTTCCGCAGGATCTTAATGATGCCCCAACAAGTGGAGATTGTCCTATTGACTTGGTGGCCCATCGCAAGGGCCGGGTCGATCATGACCCCCAAGTTTCGTGCTAAGAGGGTAGGCACAGGGCAAGTCCCCAGAGATAGGGGGCACCATTCCGTCAACCAGATGTCATCCTTCCCGCCAAACACGAGGATCTCCGTCTTCTCGCCATTCAGCCTCAATGAATTGTCAATCATTCATTGAGCAACTGCCTCCATACAGTGTCTAAAATTGGAGGCAGAAGAGCTGACAGACTGGGCGAGAGACAGCAAGATCTGGGTGTCATCGGCGTAGGAGACTACCTCCATCCCGAACGATCTAATGAGCCTGGCCAGAGGGGTCACATAGATGTTAAACAGGGTCGGACTTAACCCCGACCCCTGTGGGACCCCATACTTCACCGGCAGGGATGGAGATAGGAACTACCCCAGCTTCACTCTCTGTTCCCTCTGGTCCAGGAAGGAGGCCAAAAGACTAATGGCAGGCCCCTCCACCCCTATCTCCCTCAGTCGAGATGTTAACACAAAGGGAGACAGGGTATCAAACGCCGCCGTGAGATCTAACAGGATCAGCAGGGTACTCGTGCCCTTATCAACTGTGGTGCGGATGTTATCAAGCACCACAGTGAGGGCCGATCCCGTGCTGTGTCCCTTCCAAAATCCGTGCTGCGAATGATCCAAGAGACCAGAGGTTTCCAGAAAGGATGCAAGATGCTGGTTAAGGTGGATTTCAAGCATCTTTGCTGGGGCTGGGAGCAACGAAATGGGGCGAAAGTTTTTAAAAACCTCTGGATCTAGGGTAGGCTTTTTCAAGAGGGGTTTGACCACCGCTCTCTTCCACTGAGAGGGAAAAATGCCATCCCGCATTGCCTTGTTCATGATCTCCAGTAAGGGGGGCAAGAGGGTATCCTTGAGGAGTTTAAGGGGGCAGGGGTCGAGAGGAGAGCCCGACCTAGTCTTGGCCAGGAGGACATCCAATTCCTGCAGGGAAAGAGGGGGAAAAGTAGACAGATGGACCGTAGTAGCGGGTCTAACAGATACTTGGGAGGGAATAACCTGAGAGGTGGAGGAAGATATTGAGGCCCTTTGTAGCTCTAAGGACGAAACAATATCAGCAATTTTGGTATGAAAATAAAGGGAAATATCGTCACACAGCTTCTGTGTGCAGGTGACGGGGTCCGGGGTCTGCAGGGTGGTCAACGAATCCACAATCTTGAATAACTCTTTCGGCGAAGTAAGAGCAGTGGTAAGATTTGAGAAGTACTCCTGTTTAGCTTTTATCACCTCAGCCTTGTATTCCCTCAAAAGAGTTTTGTGGGTTTCCCTATCCTGTGTGTTCCAACTGGCCCTCCAAAGTCGTTCCTGCTTCCTGCAGCCCTGTCTTAGATGTCTTAGTGACTCCAAAAACCAGGGGGCCGACGGCCTTTTTCTGGCAGAATAGCGAAGGCAGGCTGGTGCTAATTCATCCATGGCCACTGTGATGGCGTTTTCCAGCTTGCACACCGCTGAACCCACATCCTCCTCCATAGAGATCGCCGTGGTGGGAATAAGGGGGGCCAATAAATCATTAGTTAACCTCTTCAAATTTCGCCTAGATTCCATTTTACTAGGGCCCTTCGGGATATTATTTATAGGAGTAGTATCCAATTTCAGGGGGACTGCAGAGTGATCTGACCAGGTGAGCGGGATAGGGGCATCGGTGGTCAATCAACTATCATTAAAAAAAAAAACATCTAACGTATGGCCCGCCTGGTGGGTGGAACCCTCAACTAATTGCTGCAGGCAAAAGGCCGATAGGGTATCAAGGAGAGAGAGCGTTTTGTTCACCTCTAGATTTTCAAGATGGAAGTTCAAATCTCCCAGAACCGTAACATGGTCGCAGCCAAAATAAGGTTCTAAAATACTGAGCAAATCCTGTCCAAAATCTACTCTTGACCCAGGAGGTCTGTAAATGAGAATGCCCATAAATGGAACAGTATATGGTGCATTGATAGAGAAATGTAGAGCCTGAAAGGTATCGTGAGGGGCTGATAGAGGGGTGATGCGACATGAGTGAGAATCCCTATACAGAATGCCCAGCCCCCCACCTTTACGACCCACTCTGTCCTGCCAAACTAGGGTATAACCTTCCGGCACTGCCTCTACCAAACCAGGTCCAGAAGATTCCTTAGCCCATGTTTCTGTAATGAAGACCCAAGAGGGTCTTCTGTCCAGAACGAAATCCTTAAAAGAAACATTATTCTTGATCAGGGATCTCACCTTCATCAGGAAACCATGGTACCTACTTATGCTGGTTGAAAGTTTGCCTGTAGAGCCTACCTTCAAGGATCCAGAAGAAAACACAGTTCCTGTGGAGCATGACCTAGAGCACCTACAGACGGACGAGTCTTGGAGAGCCTCGGGGGTAAACGAATAGTGGCACGGTAACCGGAAAGGTTTGAATTTCCGTAGGACCTGATGTGAGTACCTGATGCGGCCGCGTCCACTCCCCGTAAAACAGAGCGCCCCCTCGTCCAGCTCGTCCTTAGCGCGGACGGGCACAGACCGGCTGGACTCTGGCGTGACTCCGTCGTTACTGCGGCACACGCGCCGTGCGCTTGCATACTCCGGGTTATGTAGGGCTCTAGCCAGTCAGCCTGACTGCTAGAGCGCTAACACCAATGGCGTCCGGCCGGCGTCCCCTTCACACCCCCAACATGGCGGGGAGACTCCACGGGAGCGCGCAAGAGAGCCGCTGAAACCGCGGTGTGGGGCACAATTATGGTGCAAGAAAGTGGAGAGATTTAAAAACAGGGCGACAGAAGTATATTTTAAATAAAATACAAAACGGGAATATTAAAATACAATGCGGCGCTCAATTATTCAAGCGTTTATGCGCAATAAAGAATGTAGAGACAGTTAAGAGCAGGGGCTAACAGATAAAGTATAATTAAACCCAGATGCAAAACGGGAATTTAAAATACAGAGCCGCGCTGAATTGTCAAAGCGTTACGCGCAGTAGTAGGTTGCCTTGTCAAGGCTGACCCACCCTTCAATCTGCCTTTATGTATGCCTCTCAATCACCTCTAGCCAGTCAGCCTGACTGCTAGAGCGCTAACCCGAATGGCGTCCGACCGGCGTCCTCTTCACACCCCCAAGATGGCGGGGAGACTCCACGGGAGTGCGCAGGAGAGCCGCTGTAACCGCGGTGTGGGGCACAATTATGGTGCAAGAATGTGGAGAGATTTAAAAACAGGGCGACAGAAGTATATTTTAAATAAAATACAAAACGGGAATATTAAAATACAATGCGGCGCTCAATTATTCAAGCGTTTATGCGCAATAAAGAATGTAGAGACAGTTAGGAGCAGGGGCTAACAGATAAAGTATAATTAAACCCAGATACAAAACTGGAATTTAAAATACAGAGCCGCGCTGAATTGTCAAAGCGTGACGCGCAGTAGTAGGTTGCCTTGTACCCAAAGATTTCTTTATCTTCAATTATTGTTTGTCCATGCTGTGTTTTTTTTTTCTTCTCTCAACAAAACTTTCCCAAAATCCCCCCTTCCCATCCATTTTCCAAACCCTAACCCTCTTCCCCTGGGCTGTGTGGTTTTGATTGATGTGTGACTAAATGACAGCAATAATTCCACGCACTTGCTGGGGAGGATAAGATCATAGCAACAGGCTGGTGAAGGAATCCAAGGATATATTCTATTCTTACTCAGCTTGACACTCAGTCACTATTGGCAAATGAAAGCAGATTTTCATGTGCGCCATACACTTGATTGGTCATCAAGAACATCCTCCTCCTAGACGTGGCAAATTATTACGCTGCTGTGTCCTTCACCTTCGGTACTATTTCTTGTACTAGTAGCCAATGTCAAAGAAATTCAACGCAAGTACTAGTTATACTTTCAATACTTTACCATTTGTTAGGCTACATTGTGGCACTGTTCTAGTGTACTGTCAGCTGCTATATTCTCTATTGTACCGTTCTAATGCTACCGTAAGGACAAACAAGGTTTCATTTTCTTTTTTTTCAGATGCTGCAACTGCCACTGTGTAACTCCACTCGTACCACCGCCATGATGACATTTCATCCGCCCAGGATTGCCAACCTTAATCGCCATTTGCCGTGCAGCCAGCCCTGTGCCTATCCCTATTTCCAAACACAAATTACAGGTAAGATAAGCGTTTGGGGGGAGGAAGTATAATGGAGTATTAGGAGAGACGAGAGACTGACGCTAGTACTAGTAAAGTCCTAGGACTATTGATTGAATTAACTTACTCTGTGAGAGGCACTTAGTTTTGAAAACATTTGGGCAATTGATTACACAACTTGAATCAAGATGCCACTTAAGTTTCAGGAAAACAAACTTACCGTTAAACCCCCACCCACCAGCCTCAAAAGCAGTAAAAAAAACACGTATGCTAAGATAAAGTTTAAAGTATATTTATATCCCTAACAAAAATAATCTGCTGCAAGACCCAACCCACACCCACTCCCTAACCCCAACGAATGTCCGTGAAAAGTCCAAAAAAAACAACTCCCACTTCCCACCCCCCAGAAGTCTTTAAAAAAGGGGCAAGGAACAGTCTTCTCCTACTGCTGCCTGCTGCTGTTGACTTTCCGGGCCAGGTCGGCATGCTCCTTGCGGAGGGTCTTGAGCAGGGTTTTGGTGTTGAGGAGGTCCTGCTCGAGGTAGGAGACCCTCAGGGAAAGGCGGTGCATACTTTTTTTGTAACTGCTGTGGGGGGCAGCTGATTTCTTTGCTGCTCGGCGGTGGCGGGTGGCTGCGGTACCCCGGCTCCGTACCGCTGGAGACCTGCTGCACTGACTGGCTGACCCAGGGAGCGCGGAGGAGGATGCAGGTGTCGCCGTAGATGTTGTAGACGTACTCTGCGTGTCCTCCTCCTCCTGGACCACCAGCCGCCGATATTCAGCGACAGTTGCCTCCAGCCTCCGTTGCCGGGTCCGTCTAGCCAGCTCCTTCCGTGTTGGTTTGGAAGGAGCATCTATATGAAGAAAGAAAAAGACATAGTCTGTAACCAATGCTCTTTAAGATTAACACAAAATGATTCAGCAGAAAGTTGTGTCACAGTAGAACTAGCAACTTGCAAGCTCAGTACATAACTATAGTGGCCAGTATCTATCTAACCTCCCACTTCTTCATCCTTGCTCTAACATTAGTGGGAGTTTAAGGAATCAATTCTACGAGCACTATGGACTCACTCCTTTAGAGTCGGCTATGACAGTACACCAGTCTTATTCTTCTTCTTCTCTCTTGTTTAGCAAAATTGGTACGTTAACTTCTGCAAGCCGGCATAATGCCAGCGCAGTCAACTTGCACCCAAGAAAAACAGACGCCCGCCATGATGAGTGAGACAGACTTGCGTTACTGTACCAGTCCAGTTCATGCAGGTGGTGATGCTCTTACTTTTCTATTATGGGTGGCACTGAGAATACTCTGTTACAAGGGCTACTGCTTAATTAATGTAACTTTCACCCTACAGTGCCAATGAATACTAGAAAAGGAAAATGAAGAAGACAAATAATCTGATTATCTATCACTGAACATGGTATGTATTTGCTTACATATGGGATGACTTTAGGTGCTTAGCTTTTTATTGAGTGAACAGTGATACATCCACACATGAATGACCGAGTTCTACTAAACTTATTAACAGAGGTAGTGAGTGGCCATCGTAATAGCCGGATATATGATGTGCTTGCAATACAAACTGCTACGATTCATGGTAGTATTCGGACAAAATTAGTATTATAACTTCTTTTCCTTGCCTTTCCTACACTGGGACGGACGTGCGGGTGCGGTGTTACATGCTCTTCAAAGTAACACTTAGTTCATCCAGTGACCATCTACTCTCTCTAGATACACATATACTATCTAAGAGTCAGATAGTACCATGATCCAGGCATCCATCCATTGAAACTATATGTCAATCATTCTTCTTCATGTCTCTCATCTGGACAAACCTTATGTTTTCTCACGGGGAGCACACTATGCAGTCTGCAATCTCAATAAGTAAGGAATATAAGAGCTTACCACTGCCCGCCACTACAGTGGCAACCCGCACAGCAGTTTTGTCCGACACTTGCACCGCCTCCTCCCCAGAGCTTTCCTCCTCCACCTCCGCGCTGGGCCCAGCACCAGCTGTTCCACCTACAAAGTACATTTAAGAATGTTAGATGTCATAGACATACACCGCTCACTAGTATTTTGTCTAGGAATGAAGGAATGTGAATACAGAAACCAATCTAATAATTTGTGACTGTCTACTCTAAAGTAAAAATGTCCCTTTTTCCAGGGAAGGGTGTTGTCTTGCTGCACTTTTTGGCACAACTGATGAATGCTTGCTTTTTAACACGCAACATTTTTCTCATAAAAGACAGAAGCTTCACTTCTAAGAAGGAATCATCATCATCACCACTAGGACAGAGGGACCAACGATTTAGCACCAAAAAGAAGTTCAAACCAGGTTAGGGCTCGGCTCGCCCACAATAAATGTGTAAAATAATCACTATAAGCACTTTTCCATTTTTAATCAACCGTAATTTATGTTTTATGACAAGCTTGATTTTAATAAATATTTTTACTTTTAATAAAGCTTTAAAACTTAAATAGACTCTGTGGTTTTTGGTCAAGAGTGAATGAGCAAAAGGTTTTGCAATTTGCAAGCATGAGTCCGTGCCTCTGACACTTCTGGACTCTGACTCCGTACCCTTGTCCTGCATTGGATAATCACCATTGGGGATCAATCATCGATAAACTCAGGAGCTAAATGACTCTGCCACACTATCTAGTCAGCAAGGAGATTGGGGGTTCTTTAAAGACTGATATCACTGAGGTATGTGGAAAGTCTACCTGCGCCTATTATAATTGATAAACAATGCACTATTTAGTGTCCATAGTTCTGTTTGTGCAGTATTGTCCCTGCAACAGTAGTAGTATAGATTGTCCTCCTATCCAAACCAAAAGTTAAGTACTAGTATCTTATTCTTTCTTGGTGGTTATTCACCTTTTTATTGTTGGTAATTGTCAAAGAAGCATAAACATTTAGAAGACTTGAAAAGACATTATGGACAATCCCAGAGGACTGCACTGAGTGCATAGACCTATTGCTGACTAGAATGGGAGTTTCGTTTTACACCTTTTGCCAAATGTGCAATCTTAGTTAGCTACACAGACAGACTAATAAGAATAATCTAGTAACAGGGAGTCATAGTCGAGGCAGGATAAGAATTTAGATACAGTCTACAAGAAGATCAAAGACGATTTAGAGAAAATCGAATGAGGAACGCTAGGAAAAAATAGGTACTCTATATTAAAATTAAAACTTACCGGAGCCAGCAAAGGAGTCCTCGCCTGACCGATCCTGGCCTTGTTCAGCAGCAGCAGCCTCCTCCTATGTCCTCTTGCCCCTGTGGGGAGCTGATTTACAACATGAAAGAAAGAATGACCAGAAAACATGGATGATATTTGTCAACCAAATCAAACATTTCAAAAGAACAATAACAAAATATTTTGGCGAAATAGCAAATAGACAACTATTCCACGGGATATATTGACCTATCTCATGTGGTCTACTACAATATTAGTATTGCTTGATTTGCGGACCGTTGACTTGGAAAGTTATGTAACTCACTAAACAAACTACTAAAAAGGTTCGCCTAGGACTGGCAGGCAGCAGTCCGCAGCACGCGAAGTGACAGACAAAGTCCATCGTGATTGCAGATCAGCGACAACACTAAAAAGTTTCCTACTACATTAACTAGTCATTAAAATACTCAAACTATCAATCCTCCACCACTATTTCTTCTTATTGGCAGGTGTACAAAGGAAGGACTGGACTGGAGTCTGTAGGGGCAGATTTAAAAGCCCCTTGCGGCTCTTTTGCTCCATTGTTGCGTGACTTTTGTGACGCAGCGGCAGAACAAAAGAGGCGCCATGGTGCGGCGTATATTAACAACGTGACGCATATGGGAGATGCATCATGTTGTAAAGCCCTGCACCATCAGGGTGCGTTCCGGCGCAAGGGAGGGAGTTCCTGCGCAGGAACGCATACTAAAAGTGGCTGAGGGAAATCTACAAGATTTAGGACAATGATGCGTGACTCAAACCCTGCGCCTGCTTGAAGCAGATGTACGGCTTGACGCAGCATTGGGGAGATAGGGCACCCCAGAGCATTGCTGGAGCTGTGCCATCGTTTTAATGCAACTCCAGCAATGCGCCGCCTTAAAGGCACAGATGCGTAACGCTTCGGTGACGTTTTGGGCCCATGGTGCGCCGCATTGTAAATACGGTGCCCCATGGGTGGTGATGGCGTGGCGCACAATTACTGGCGCATCTCTGCTACTTTGCAGGGATGCACCGGTAATTAAAAATCTGACCCTTAGTGTGTAGCATTACGCAGTTCTTTAAACTACACTCATACATAATTTCTCAGGCCAATGAAATGAACACAAAATCGAAAACAAATAAGCATAGTAGCAACGCTACTGAGAAGGAGAGCAGTGCACCTGAAATGCACAGATTTTGAAATATAATTTACCTACAATGTAATCAGCAGCAGTATTGCTCTTGGTAAAAAACAAAAATTTGTAATATAATAACACACAGAGCAGGAGAAAACAGAGTAGTGCAGAAATAGCTACTACTACTCACCAAGCCCGGGGATCTCGAGGCCAAGCAGGTCGATCAAGTCGCGTTCCCGGTCCAGGAGATCCGTCCAATGGTCGGTGGCCTGGTTGTAGGTGCGCCGGACCCAAGAGTGTTGGTACATGGCCCGGCACACCTTCTCCCACAGCTTCAGGCGCTCCTGGATCCCGTACCCGCTAGCGATCTTGCCACCTGCCATGATGGTCCTGGGGAGGCGGCACTGAACATAAAAAACTAGTGCGGCCACCTCCTCCGCGCTGAAGATTTCCCGGGCTGTGATTGTCTCCCCCCTCAAACGCCCACACGGGAGCCGGGCACGGGGTGCGGGACCCTTCCCCTTCCCAGGATGCTTCCCGGCTCCCTTTACCATGGTCTGGGCAGAAAGGAAGGTAAATAATAAATAAGAAATAGAATAGGGAAGAAGAAAAGAAAAGAGTTTAAAAAAGTAGTTTAAAATGAAACAAAAGTAGCAGAAAACACAAAAACATAGAGCTAGAAAAATAGAGGGATAGATAATAAGTAAAATAGATTAAAAAAAACTTCAAACAAGCAAAGGATGGCAGAGATTCAGAGAGGATACAGAAAGCATGCCCAGAACCATAGCAATAAATGAGAAACAAGATGGCCACGCCCGTTCACAACAGCGTGGGTAAGTTCGCGCGAGATTTCCCTCGTGATCACACGTGAACTTGTACTAGCGAGCCGCACACTTTGTGAGATTACACATAGCGCCCGAAAACGGAAATACGTCATGCAAACAAGATGGCCGCGCCCGTGAACGACCGTGAGGGTAATTTCGCGCTAAAACGCACAAACCTTGCGAACTAACACGCCGCAAAAAAACAAATCCCATATTCGCACAAATTCGCGGCTTCCGAATTCGATCTCGCGCAAATTCGCGCCCCGCGAATCCCGCGAAATTGCAGAAAAACGAGTTTTGCAAAACTGAAAGCACTCAGCAGGTGTAAAAGTTCAAACTCACCATTAGTAACCATTCCCTGTAGTGCTTCCTGAGGGGCCCCTCCAGAGTTCAGTTGCCTACTTGCAACTATTCTATGACCCTGCTCTGACCCTCACAGCAGGCTCATAGAATAGATACAAGTAGGCCACAAAGGTCCTGTGAAAAAAAATTGCACTGCAACAGAAAGCAAATTACAGATAAGGAAGCAGGTGCCAGACTGGAAGTTTAAATTCAGTGACACATTAATCAACCCCAAATTAATTCATGTCAGTTGAAGCAGGGCTGGTGTGCTTTCTTTCCCCCCCATAATCTACAGTGATGAACCAGAGGGTGGCAGTGATGTACCAGAGGGTGGCATGGGTAAACCAGAGGGTGGCAGTGGTAAAACAGAGGTTGCTGTGAACCTGTGATGATGAACCAGACGTAGAAACAACATCGTCGCGAACGTTGCGAGCCGACAAGTAAGTTCGCAATTACAAACTGGTACAAAACCCTTGCAAACTGGCAGAAACCCTTGCGGACACCAAAAAAAGAAAAAATCAGCAAATTCGCGAGAGTTCGTGGATTTTGCGGATTGTAAATTCGTGAATACGCAAGTTCGCGAATTCGCAAAATTCGCTCATGCTTATTTGACACATCATTCGCTCTGGGGTAAAAGAGTGCACATGAAAGCCTTCAAACAATGATAATTTCAGGTAGTAACGGGCATGGACATGTGGTAGATGGCACAATAGATATTGTTTCCTTGAGCTTGGGCAATACGGGGACTATATCCGCAGTGGGTTCAGGGTTCTCACAGTGATGGTCTAGAAAAGTGGAACTTGTTGAATGTGCAGTAGTTGGTACTGACAATATTTAGTTTTTAAACATTTCATAGACCCTTGAGGGTTTATCCTTCCCTTTGTTAGAGTTTGGAGTTAGAAGGGATTCCACCTCTTCAATTAATAAATAAGTATCAGCCAGTGTGCTGGTATGAGAATGCAAAGCAGCTACAGGTTTTTTGTGACCTTGCTTTCTGGGTTTCTTGGCATTAGTTTCAGGCCTAAGAGGGTCACCAGCTTTCCTTTTGCCCATGGTAAAAATAAGATAATGACCTTCGCACAATACAACAGGCAAATAAGAAAGGGGAATAGTGAAAGATAAAAGTTGTAACTCGCTCAGACTCAGGGAAAGGTGAGTAAGCTTCTGTCTCCACCCCTAGTCAGCACAGTACCAGAGCGCTGTTACAACTTCGCAGCTGCATAAATAGCACTGCTGTAGATGGAATACTGGTGAAATAGAGACAAACATCTGCCAGTGGGGGTTGACCATTGATGTGGGGGAGGGGGCTGGCCTCCTCCAGTCAGTGACGGGCAAGGACTGGCCCAGGTGCGGCCTGGGCACTGCCCCTGCTTGTCCCGCACTGCGTGGCCTCGCAGCTGGCTTTATTCACCGCCGGGTGCCAGGAAATGAGGCAGTGGAGAAGCGGTGGAGCTTGGGGGCTGTGGTCCGTCCCTTGGCTCATGTGAAAACAGGTCCCACGCAGCGGGGCCCTGTCGCTGGGTCTTTGCGTCTCTGGGCACAAGGAAATGAGGCAGTAGAGAAGCGATGGAGCCTGGGGATGTGGTCCGCACGCCCATCATATGAAAACAGGTCCAGCACAGTGGGGCCGTGTAGCTGGCTTTATGCACCTCCAGGCACCAGGAAATGAGTCAGTAGTGAAGTAGTGGGGCCTGGGGCCTGGGGGGTGTATTCTGTACCCCTGGCTTGTATGAAAACAGGTACCACAAATCAGGGCCTTGTAGCTGGCTTTATGCACCTCCGAGCACCAGGAAATGAGGCAGGAGAGAAGCGCTGGCACCTGCGGTCTGTGGTCCTCAACCCCGGCTCATGAAAACAGGTCCTGCACAGCAGACCTTGTATCTGGCTTTATTCGCCTTGGGTGCCAGGAAATGAGGCAGTAATGAAACAGTGGAGCCTGGGGGTTATGGTCCGCACCACTGGCTTGCATTAAAACAGGTCCCACACAGCAGGCCTCCTACCTGGGTTTAGGAGCCTCCAGGCACCAGAAAATAAGGCAGTTGAGAAGCTGTGGCGTCTGGGTGCTGTGGTCTGCACCCCTGGCTCGTATGAAAACAGGTCCCATGCAGCGGGGCCTCGTGGCTGGATTTAGGCGCCTCCAGGTACAGTAAATGAGGCAGTAGAGCAGCAGCAGTGCCTGGTGGTGGTGGTCCACACTCCCGGCTTGTATGAAACAGGTCTCACGCAGCAGGGCATCATAGCTGGCTTTATGTGCTCCATGCACCAGGAAATGAGGCAGTAGAGAAGCGGTGGAGCGTGGGGGCTATGGTCCGCACCTCCAGCTTGTATGAAAACAGGTCCCACACAGCGGGCCTCATAGCTGGCTTTATGCACCTCTGTGCACCAGGAAATGAGGCAGTAGAGAAGTGGTGGAGCCTGGGAGCTGTGGTCCGCACCCCCAGCTCGTATGAAAACAGGTCTGTGTTAGTAATGCAGCATAGTTCCATTATCGGCGCAAGATCCCCACCCGCACCAAAGTAGAAAAGGCATGCATAAATAAACACACAACACAACTTTTTTGTTTGGAGAATATATGGCTGCAGGTTTATTCCATACAAAAGTATGCAAATTATGGTGGGTTATCACACGGGCGATCCAAGGGCAGGTAGCCGTACTAACCTATGTTACCCTGTCCGCCTGATGAGCCAAGCACTGTGGAAACCCAATCAGCGCTACCCTCATAGGGGTGATCCCCTTACTGGATCACGTAACACATTTGTCCCTTATTACTCATGCCCCTTTCAGGGCGGAGCGTAGCAAGGCAAGCCCCCGGTTGTTCAGTCCCACACCCGCCCTAAAGGACTAATGGGGCGCCAACGTCATTGCTCCAGGACCCTCCCCTGAGGCTCCTGTGATTTGCCTCTGGCACTCCTATTGTGCACTTTACAGAGGTATCCTTCTGTACCCAGACTGCATCCAAATCGCCCTCTAACTCCCCTACAATGACAAAGAAAGCATTACAACATCCTCTAACTTCTCTTGCCTGTCCTATGCCAGGTACGTGGTAGGGTGGGAGATGGCGTGTCGGGCAGCAAAGAGGGCCAACAATGGTTGGGGGAGGCCTAAATATCCCTCCCCATCCCCCGGCATGCCGGACATGACGTGTCCAGTGCGCCCTGTAAGAGGACTCCTCCTGGAGTCCCGCAGAAGTGCGTTGGGAGGCGCCTAAATGCCACTGAGGGGTGGCCACCCTCCCAGGTGTCCCCCTGCGGGGGCCGCCGGCAGCTGCATAGTTCCATTTTTGGCGCAAGATCCCCACCAGCACCAAAGTAGAAAAGGCATGCATAAATAAATACACAACACAACCTTTTTGTTTGGAGAAAATATGGCTGCAGGTTTATTCCATACAAAAGTATGCAAATTATGGAGGGTTATCTTACGGGGGATCCAAGGGCAGGTAGCTATACTAACCTATGCTACCCTGCCCGCCTGATGAGCCAAGCACTGTGGAAACCCAATCAGCACTACCATTATAGGGGTGATCCCCTTACTGGATCACGTGACACATTGGTCCCTTATTACTCATGCCCCTTTCAGCAAGGCAAGGCCCCATTTTTTCAGGCCCAGAACCTCCCTAATGGACTAACGGGGCACCGATGTCATTGTTCCAGGACCCTCCCCTGAGGCTCCTGTGATTTGGCTCTGGCATCCCTATTGCGCACTTGGAGAGATATTCTTCTGTACCTTCAGACTGCTTCCCGATCGCCTTGTAACTCCGCCACTGCTCTGGAGGCGGCCCCCGTCGCCTACTGAGCCCCCCACCAACCAAACAGCGCTTAAATCACTAGCAACCGGCTCCTTCCAGTGTCTCTTGCATGTCCAAGAGGATCGGGTCCATTCCAACCTGTGACAAATGAACCTTATCTGCATCGAAATAGCGTCTCACCTTCATTTGTTTCAACTCATGTCTGATAAACCCAAAACCTCTTTGGTCTGTTAACTGTTAACCCTTTTGCATGAATGCTCCACTGCTTCATTGGACTTGACCCCATGCCAAGAAAAGTGTGGTACTATATCCGACCACAAAAGCTTGCATTGGCCTATGCGCTTGCTGATCTCCCCCAAGTCAGTCTTCATAGCTTGTAGGAGAGCGCCCCTGCCCATTATAGTGAGATCGTTGCCTCCCAAGTGGATGATTAAAAAGTTGGGAAAATCTTCCCGCCCAGCCATGCCCTTTTCTAGTCTGTTCAATAGGCTGGCCAACCTCCTGCCAGGAAAACCCCACCAGACAAACTTGGTGTGTGGGAACTTTTTCATTCACTTCCTGTGTGCAGCCCACTGGGCCAATCTGGCGACGAACAAGTGGCCGATCACCCCCACTTGAAATCCTGGTAAAATAAACCGATGCCATTTTCACACACCAAATTTTTAATAGTTTTTTGTGCTTGTAAAATGCACTACATGTAATGCTGATCAGCTTCACTGCACAATTATTATACACATGATGCCTGGATAAGTCACTGAATTACACTGCACACAAATTATTTACAGTTGCCCCTTGTAGCCATGAGCGGAGGCCAGTTCAACACATATTACCCACCCACTCAAGGACGAATGTAGCGCTTAAAGCAGCGGGATTCCCAGCGTCCTACCTTCTTGATGCTTTCCTGCCCCAAGCCCACCTGAAGTGCTGCAGTGGCCCCCCCCCAATCCTAAATGAGTGATTTGAAAACTTCTTGTCAGGAAGGGCAAGGCCTGCCCGCCTGAGGCAAGCTCACATGACCTTGTCTATTTGAAATTTAGAGAGGGGCTCCAGATCCACATGTATTAACAAGTAACCCGGGACATTGGGGCGGACCGCCAAGTAATCTTTGACTCTGGCGACGGGCAGTATCTGTGGTCCCCCAGTGGCATTAGTACTATGTCCATCCCCTTCCCAGCTTGATCCGTTTTAGACCTTCTGAGGTGAATCACCAGTTTGTCTGACATTTTCACATCGTGGGTGCATAATGCGTCACCCGACTGGTCAGTTTGTAGCCACCAATTCGTATAATTCTGAATGCCCTGAAGAATGCAAGGCAGAATACCGCCGCAAAGAGTTGAACCTCAAACTGTGAGAGGGTAACCTGTTCCACAATGTCCAACATGGCCTGGAGTGTATGAAACTCAATGGGCGCCCTGGTATCTGGGCATCCGACTTCTTCCCTGGCCAACCCTTTTAAAGCCGCCCTGATCAAAAAAGAGTTAGTGGGATCCTGCTCTCCCCGCAACTTGACATCATGGGTTACTGCTGACAAATGACCCCGCACCCATGAAAGACTCTTGCCTGTTTTTCAGCCCACAGTACGAAGCCGGCACCCGTTGCTCTAAAGGATGCTCTGCTTAGTCTAGAGTCTGTGACATCTTCTGCAAAGTGGCGAGCTGATTGCAGTATCTTTTTCTGGTCCCTGGTGCGAGAGAACGTTCGCCCATTGCTCTTAGTTCTTGTTCCATTGTAGAAGTAGCCAAAGCTGCGCAGGGAAGGGGGTCATCGTTGCTCTTGCTTGCGGCCAGGACTCCCGGAAACGGAGCCACTGAAATCGAGAGAGCGCGTCAGATGCTACATTCTTGACCCCCTCGATGTGTCTTGCCCTAAATTCGACATTACAGCGCATGCAGACCCTGAACAGCTCCCTCAAAAGGCACAACACCAGAGGGCATTTGGCTGTCTGCCCATTAATGGCTTGTACCACCGCCAGGTTGTCAGACCAGAATACCACCCTCCTGGCTGACAGCCCTTCTGGACATAAATGAAGTGCGATGACAATAGGGAACAGTTCTAGTACTGTTATTTTTGCAGTATCTTCTTTTTTCGCCAAGCATTGGGCCACTCATGCGTGCACCACTCGCAGTCCATTAAAGCACCAAAGCCCTCTCGGCCTGACGCATCCGTGAAGAGTCAAATCTCTGGGCTACCAGCCGAGGGGTATCTCCAGATGACTATGTCATTAAAGCTCAGCAGAAACTCATGCCACATGAGAAGGTCCTCTTTTAAACCCCTTGATAATCTCAACATGTGATGCTTTCTATGCATGTTGGCTGTGGCCCTTGCTAGTCTCCTTGCGAAGACTCTGCCCGCTGGTACAACTCTGGCTGCAAAATTCAGCTTCCCCAAGAAGCTCTGAAGGGCACCCAGAGGTGCTTTGTCCTTGCCTAGGAGTGCCTGGATATCCAGCTGCAAAGCCTGCACCTTCTCAGCCAGGAGTCTGGACACACCCTTGACTGTTTCCCTCTCGATGCCCAGAAACGTGAGGACCTGCGCTGGATCCTCGGTTTTCCCCGGCGCCAAAGGCACTCTTAAGTGCTCTGACAGCTTCTGAAAGTGATACAGTGCTAAGCTGCAATCTTGGGTCCCTGCTTTCCCTATGAAGAGGAAGTCATCCAGATAGTGCATGACTCCAACTGTGTTGTAAGACCGGGTGAGTGCCCACTGTAAGAAACGCCTCAAAGTAAGCACGGGAAACCGTGCAACCCATCGGCATGCACTTATGCAAATAAAATTAGCTCTGCCATTTGAAGCCCAGAAGATGGTGACTCTCGGGGTGTACTGGAAGCAGGCGGAAGGCTGACTCTATGTCCGCCTTGGCCAGCCATGCCTCTTCCCCTGCTCTCCTGACCATATCAACAGACATGTCAAAAGAACAGTACAATACGGAGCATGTACCATCCTCCAGCCAGTGATTAACTGAATTGGCGTCTGGGTAGGGCAAGTGATGAATGAGGCAGAAAGAACAGGGTCGTTTTTTGGGGACCACCACTAGGGGAGAGACCAGGAAGTTTTCCGGGGGGGGTGTCAAATGGCCCTGCTACCCTCCCCAAAACCTTCTCCTTCAAAACCTTTTCATGCACCGCATGAGGAAGTCCCTGGCTTACCTAAGGTTGTCTGCATCCCTGCACACTAGTGGCCCTTGGTATGGGATCTTGAAACCATCCATGAAAACCTCAGCCAGGATCCTGCTGTCCTCTTTGTTGGGGTACGCCCTGAGCATGGGGATGAGGGTGTCAATGCAAATAGGTGAGGAGCCCTTACCTGAGGAAACCTGTTCTAGAGTCGAGGCTGGAGGTGAGGAGGGAACTGGGCCAATGGTGCTGAGATGGACTGACGGAGGAAGGGGGGGAAGGGAGGGGACCACGCTACTCGTCTTGTTACACGTCTGGATTGCTGGCAGCGGGCTTATTGGTACATGACGCTGCTGGGTGACTGGCGCCACACTTGCTGCAAATGTGCCCAAACTTGCAGGCCTTTCCCCATGAGCAAGACCCTGCATTGTACAGTCTACAAAAGTTAGTATTGAATCGTTTGCCCCCCTTCCCTGTTGGCCGCCTCCCCGGCCTATATGAAAGGACTGTCGGAAAGGGCAATTCGCCACAAGTGTCTGCCCCTTGTAATTTCCTTGCCCCTTTTGTTTTTTGGGCAGCACTCTTGATATCCGCTGTAAACTTTCCCATGTGCTCCACCAAGAGCTGGATTTCCTTTTGGTCCCAGCTCAAGTCTGGACACATTGCCATCCTCTTGCGGAATTCGTGATCGTAATTGTACCACCCGATGCCCCCTGTTTTTTCTGCCTCTTCATGGATTACGCCAAAATACTGCCACATTGCGGGAGCCTGCTCTGGAAATTTCTCACCACCACTGCTGCTAATATTGCAAAAGCATCCCCCCAGTTAATAATTGTTTTCTCTGGCCAAGTCTGGAACTTTACCTTCTTATCTTCGTCCTTCCTCCCCATTTTCCTAGTGTCTTGACCCTCTACCCCATGCATGAGGAGGGTAAAGATGTCCACAAATTCGCGCCTCCAGATTCCTTCCTTAGCCGCCAGCGGTATCTCCCAAGCCAGTGATGAGCGGCACTGTGGACCCTGTGTCTACCTTGCCTGCCTCTGCCACCGGCTTGGGAGCGTCTAAGTATTTACCTGACAGCTTGGCAGTTACACCTGTCAGTCGGGGACTGGGGGAGGGGGGCTGCTGATCGCTGTAAAGTGGGTGAAGGCAATAATAGCGCACTAGCGGTTGTGTTGCCGCTCCCGGCTGGGACCTCCCTATGGTCACGTAGCCATTTGCGCTGCGCACCCCTGCTGAGACCTTACTGCTGCACCATCGGCTGCTGAGCCCCGAAATTCTGGAAACCACGCATTGCCAGCCACTTCTCCCCACACTTGCACAATGGATGGTGCACTCCCCCCTCTAAGAGCCTCAGCCACAGGCGTGGGAGTAGGTAACGTGTCCACAAACCGTGATTTAAAGTCATTCAAGATTCTCAACACGGAGTCCATCATCTTACCAAATTTCTCAGAGTTTGTGTCGCTAACTGTGATTGGTGGTGACGGGCCAGCCGGGGTGACCGCAGGCACCGATGCTTGTGTGGGAGAAATCACCCTGAACTTCGGCTCAGGCAGAAATTCCTTGTTAGTCGGCCGGCGAGCACGCTTCGACCTCCGGTGAGCGGCCTCAACTGGCACGGCTGTAGCCGCAGCAGGCACATCCTCCACTAAGCCAGAGTCTGCCTGTTCCCGGGCATCAAGCAACTCTTTGGCCCAGGAGACTCCTCTAGCCTTTGCCATATCCCAAAAGTCTGCCCAGATTGTTTCCTGCGACGTGCCGGGCTGTGACTCTTCCACTGTGGTGAGTTAGGAAAGCAGGAGAGGAGGGGATCCCTGGCTATCCATGCCTCTGGGTCGTCGTGCAGCAACTTCACTCGGGTCCTGCAGAGATAAAGGATCTTGAATATGTGACCCCTTGTGCTTACTGCTGGCCAGCGGGTTCCACCCCTCCCCACAGCTCTGTTCTATCAGAGTCCCTCCCCCTTATCCTTGGCCAGAACTTACGTAAGTCTTTGTTTCCTGGCTTGCCCTAGCGTGACAAGCGTTTAAGTTGGTTTCCGACATCTGTTAATGGTTGACCTTGTGAAAGGGGGGTGATGTCCATGTTTGCAGGCAAGAGCGGCAAAAAAAGGGGGGTGCGGCTTCTCTATGCGGCAAACAAAAACAAAGGTTAGGCACTTATCTGCCCTACCGGTCACTCCCCAGAGGCAATGTGACTGCGGAGGTGGGATACAAGGAGGTCAAAAAAGGAGAAAGGTTGGGGGGTGGGGTAAGGGTGGCAGTGTAAACGAGGGGGGGTGTTCTCGTGTTCGATGTTTACCTCAACTGCTTCTGCTGTGACTTGCTCTTGGCTGGGGCGACCATCTAGTGATTGTCTGTTCCCCTTCCTAAAAGAACAACGATTAGTGAGAACCCACAAAGTAGCTTGGTAACACCCCTTTCGTGCCTCCCACATTGATGTTGAGCCCCGACTCAACACTCACTGCTTCCGGCGTTAGCGTGTTCCGGATCGACCTCCTGATAGTGATGCGTGAACCGTCGGTGAACCTTGGTGAGAAAATTGACAAACAATATGTCCTCTCTGAGTAAACCACTCAAGGCATCCCTGCCCGGGGACAAGGGGGGTGTCTCTCTGCTGTGCGTACGACCGTGGCTATGTGATAATTGACCCCAGGAGTGGACCCTCACCAGGGGAAATAGGGAGGGCTTGCTGATGGCAGGATGGGTGGAAGTAGGGGGGTAGGGGGGCCGGGATTTTGTTTACCTCCATCTATCCGCCGTGCCTTGCTCCTGCACTCAACGACCGTCCGACTAGCGGCTACTCTCCTGCCTAAAAAAGGAGAATGATTAGAACGGCACATATAATGGCGGCTTGGAAACACGCCTACACCCAACCATGCCCCACCCCATGGCGGCAGCTGAGCCCCTCAACAACACTCACTGCTGCAGACGAATATGTGGGATTGCGCGGGCCTGTGCCCTTCGTCTCTCCTCCTGCTTGGTTCTCTGGCGATATATCTGTAACCATGGTGATAAAAAGAAAATGGTTATGAACACCCAGGAGGTGTCGCCCACGTGTCCCCTTCCCTTCTAGCGCACCCCTGACTCAGGTCAGCACCATGCACCCTGTACCTATGGCACCCCTCCTCCAATAGTGCACACCCCACGATGCTTTTCCCCCATGAATACCTCTGCGAATCTGCTGCCCTATCCTTCTGCTTGCCTTTCCTTCAGCTGAGTGCCTGCTCTTGCCGTCTTAACAAAATTTCTGAGGGTGGCAAAAGACGGTACAAGTTATTTCGCATTAGCAGCATCCTGGACATTCCCAGCATCATGCACCACAAGGCAGCACCACGTACAAGTTTTCAAAAGTGTAATGGGGTGGAGGGGGGGGGGGGGGGGGTGTGCCCCGAGACCTCTGATGAGCGACGTGCCCCGCACTTAGGGTTGCCGCGGCGAGTCAACTTCAATGTGGACAGGTTGTTTTTTTTACACAAACAAATTACACAGCGCAACCTCGACTCGAAGGTATTGAGGCGTCATAGTCCTATTTCGCCCCACCTACCCCACGACATCAGGGAGATTGACACTGTTCCCAAGGTGCTGGCCTAGGGGGGAGGCAAGCGGTCGAAGGCTGGATGAGGCTAGCCCCCCCTATGCCCCCGCATTGAGGCGTGGTTCCCTGCAATCCGCGTTGCAAAGCTGGTGCGTGAGATGCCCTCACCCCTGGCGCCCGCACCCACCAAAGCTGGAGGCCACACTGCCAGGCAGCGCATAGGCCCACTGCATGATGCGGCTCCAGAGCTGTGGCCCGCTGACTTTGATGGGCTCTAACTGGCCCACCCGCGCACTCCTTTCGGGGCCCTGTCCCGGCCAATGTACACGAGAAATCGGGCTCCCTACAAGGCCATGTGCCCCAAGCCGCCAACCCAGGACCGTCGAGGGGAGGGCTGGTGCGGGGACGCAGCCCGTCCTGAGAGATCCCCTCCTCCCCCTGCGGTGCGGACGCCTTCGTTGGCCGCACCAGAGAAAACACCCTGGTCCACTCTCTTAGTTGTGGGGCTAGGGCAGCCTACGCTAGGGAGCAATCACTAAACTGTGCCCTGTCTGCTCCTGCCCAGCGCGCCAACACCAGTCTCTGGGGGGGCTCACCATGAGCAAAACCGGTTGTATGCGGGCCGTACGATCGCATGGCCGCGACATGCCATTCGTCCATGCCGCCACTTTGGATGAGGCTTCATAGTCCTGCATGCGGGCAGATACCAACTATTGGGCTACCTTTTACTTAAAGCTGGACACTCCCGTGGACCCAGCCCCGCCGCAGTGACCTGACGACGTCGGCCCGGAATCATGGGAGGAGAAAGGGGGGTCTGTGACCCCCTCATAGGCGTTGAGGGTGGGCTCGATAAATATTGTATCTCCAAGCCTTTGCGGTGCCGACCAGCCCTGGGACTATACTGCATTTCTCTTTGCACCCCTACTTGGGAGGACATGTCCGTGGCTGTGTCCCCACCCCCCATTGCCTTTATCCGATGCCCCCCAACACGACGCCTCCGCGCGCTGCAGGGCCATATCCCCTAGACATTGGCGCCATAACACGGGGGCGGATGGCTGGGATCCCTGTGCCATCCACTGCATGCCACACACGAGCTATAAATTTTGTGCGCACCGCATAACTAGTGGAGGAAGAATGCGTCCACTGTGCTATCCACGGCGAAGTCCGAAAACATTATCGCACAGGCGGCAAAAACTAGGGGGGTTGATAAGGGTCCGTGCCTGCACCCCCTCAGCCGTCCTCCAGATGTATATGGTGCAACGCCTCAGCGTGACTACCGCACGGCGCTGCGGCAAAGACTCGCCGCCTCAGCATTCGCCAGGCGCTCGCCGTCGAGGGGCAGATACCAGCACCCCCACACTCCACTTGCTACCTTCCGGCGTTTGGAGCCTGCTATAGACAAAGCAGGCGCATGCCGTGCCTGCGGCAAGGTCAGTGCATGGGTTATACATCAGCTTAGAACACGCTGCACGAAGTGATGTGTAAAGCCCTGCCAAAAGACACAGAGAGCCTGCAACTGCCCGCTCTCCACACACGCACCGCTGATGGTTAGTCCACAGCATAAATAACACTCCCAAGTGGGCCGTGTGGCAAGGGCAACCCCCGCTCGCCGACCTGCCAACCACAAGACCCTGTGTGTTATTGCCCAGCACATCCCCCCATAGGGGGGCATAAACTTTCATCGGGCCAAGATGCCTCTCATGAGCTCACGCCACCCCCATGGCAGACCGTGCCATGGCCCCTGTGCAACCTGGCACTGCCCAGGGACAGGGCAGGGGGGGCTTGCTGATCTGCACTCACCGTGAGGATGACGCTAAAGAGCGAAGACGTGCCCTCCCACAGAAGCGAGTGGGGAGGTGCCTAAATGCCACTATGGGGAGGCCACCCTCTGAGGTGGCCCCCTGCGGGGGCCGTGGGCAGCCGCATAAGTATACCATAGGACACACATGCTGTGATCCAGGACTCCGTTAGAAAATCTCCATACAAAAAAATGAAATGGGGCAGGGTTCCTATTGTATCTCTGAGGAAGTGGGTGGTGTTGAGGGGGCCAAGTTGGGGGAGGAGTAAGGTAGCTCGTTCTGGAGCTTGAAGACTGGTCTTGAGGAAAGGAGAAAGGAGAATGGAGAACACGTGCAATGGTATGTTTAAGCGCAGAAAATTTTCTCACTCTCTTTCTGTCAGATTTAAAAATGTATTTTCTAATGGCGGATGTTTGGACTGCAATGCGTGACTGCTGAAATAGCAGACATTTGGCAGCCCATCAGTACGCCTCCCTCTGACTACCTCAAACAGTGCAAGGGGGCTAGGGAGTGGTCACTATGAGCGCCACCGCTGGCCCAGGCCTCCCTTCACTAAATTTAGAACTTTTGTTATAGTTCCACAGATGCTTGGTGAGTGGGACTTTACTTGCCCATATGCTGACTTTGATCGCATTTTGGTTTCGTTGTTAAAAGAGTTCTTTAGTATTTGGAGAAAAATAGCAGTCAATGATAAGATTCTTTGATACATCACCATATGATTTAGTAAATCATTTCCTAAACGGAAACATTGAATATAACGCATTGTTTGTTGTAGGACAACTATAAATGATGAGCCAACACTTGTTGATTCACTTTGCTATTATGGTTTATTTGTTTTCTGTTTCTCATTAAAACTAGGATGATGTTGATTCAAGGGCAGGTGCTGTATGCTGTGGTAGAGGTTTGCTCTGATTTCATACCATCTGTCTGTGTGAATGCCAACATTTCAACCGTCTTGCAAATGCACTTCATCCTTTCCAGGCAGCAGCCAGTGCAGGATTTCTTATTTTTCCTTGGGCTCAAGTCATTTTAATGCACGGAGGTATGAGAATTGCCAGTGTAGCAACGTTGCATCTGTTTGCTGACCACAGTACCTGTTTACAATATACCGGGTTAGCCACTGGTGTTAAAGTGGGTTTGAGGCCATTGAGTTATTTTTTAAATTTCTCTAATAAGATTTCTTGATACTTAGGGCCAGATGTACGATCATAGCATATTGTGACTTACAAATTGCGACAAATTGTGAGTTGCAGTTTGCGAGTCACAAAATGCTATGTACTACAGGATTTGAGACACTGTTAGCGATTCCCAATGGGGTCGTAAATTGCATGCCTCATGAATATTAATGAGGCTGTCGCAATTTACGGTCACATTGTGTATGGCTAGCACTCCCAGGGATGGTGGCCTGCTGGGGTCAGGAGGGGCATTGCGGCGAATGGAGGGAATGCTGCTGCCCCTGCGGACGGTCCCTTCACCTCAGGGGTGGCGGATGGACTCAGGTCCGTCTGCCATCATAATCAACGTCTCAGTCATTGCAATCACATAGGCCTTTTCCAGAGGTCTTCAGACCATCAGCTGGAGTAAAGGTGGTATGCACTAGCCTGTTTGACTCTCTTTAATTGTGTGGCAATGTAAAACATATAGATGTATAGAATATGGACTTTTACAAAAATATTAAATATAATTTTAACAAAATTAAATAAATCTAATAAACGTTTGAATAAAATGTAACAATTAGACAATAAAAAAGATAAACACACAAACATAACAATTTATACATATATATTTACTTCAAAACACTTAATACACTATTATTTTTAATTTATATTAAAAGTTTAAAATAATATTAAAAATAAATATATACATTAATGATTTAAACTATAAAAAACATATATCTATAATAAATTAAAATGTTAAACTATTAAAAATATACAAACAGAAATTTCAAAATACAATCAATGCAACAGTAGAGAAAATGGATAGCGAAGGGGTAAACATTACTATTCCTCCTCCTCTGAAGGCAACAGTAGGATAAATGCTGGATAGAGGAGAAGTAAAAAAATTACCACTCCAGTTACAGCAACAGTAGGGAAAGTGTTGGATAGCGGATGGGTAAAAATTACTATTCCCACTCCAGTGAGTGCAACAGTAGGGCAAGTGTTAGATAGCAGAGGAGTAAAAATTACTATTCCCACTCCAGTGAGTGCAACAGTAGGGCAAGTGTTAGATAGCAGAGGAGTAAAAATTACTATTCCAACTCCAGTGAGTGCAACAGTAGAGAAAGTGTTGGATAGCAGAGGGGTACAATTAACTATCTCCACTCCAGTGTGTGCAACAGTAGGGAAAGTGCTTAATAGCGAAGGGGTAAAAATGACTGTTCCCACTCCAGTGAATACAACAGTAGGGAAATTGTTGAATAGCTGAGGGATAAAATTACCATTCCAACTCCAGTAGTGAAAGTGTTGGATAACGGAAGGGTAAGAATTACTATTTCTACTTCAGTGAATGCAACAGTAGTGAAAGTTATGGCTAACGAGAGGTAAAAATTACTATTACCACTCCATTGAGTACAAAATTAGGAAAAGTGCTGGATAGTGGAGCGACAAAAAATACTATTCACACTCAGTTAATAAATATATTTATATATATATATATATTTAAAAAAATCATAAAATAAATAAACAATATTTAAAACATTAAAAATAAAATATATTAAATGTATAAAAAGAAAACATATTATTAAATCAATTACATATAACAAAACCCCACAAATATTATGTAAAATATAATAATAATTACAATTTTGAAAAAAGATTGTTTTAAACTAGAAAATATTTATAAACAAAAAATTGATCTACCAAGGATTTGAACGGAACCGTTGACCGGATGAGACGACAAGTGTATTCTCTCATGGCTTTTACCGCGAGGGAAAGCGCTGAGGATCATGCGTAACACGGCAGACAAAAGTCATAACAAGCAGGAGGATAGGTACTTATCACTGCAGGCGGGGTGGAGGGCTAAGTAACTAAACCCCCAAGACTTATATAAAAGCCAAAATACATTGGTGCGAAAATGATGTCAGACGAGGCGCTGCTCGAGCGGGAAAAGGCGGCCGCAGATTTATTTGACAATTTGCCGATGTTAACGGAACCTGCCAAGAAACAAACACCAGAGGTTGAGCAGAGTTCAGACATCAAATCCTTGTTAAAAGCGTTAGAGAAAAACACCCCCAACAAACTCACGAAATGGTGGGAAATTAAATCGCTGCAGAAATACCACAAAGTCAACAGAATACCTAGGGGCTTGAGGATAATGCTAGCCCCCAGCTTCGAAGATCCCAATCCGCTGTACAAAAAGATTGGGCTGACAGCAATCTAGAAGCATCGATGCGGCTGGTTTGCCTCCTAATTAAATATGCAACTATCAATAGGGAGGTAAATATACAAGAAATTGCACGCATTAAACAAGAATTGACTATTTTAACAACTACAGCCAACAAGGGTTACATCGACAAATATATTCAAGATATGACAGGGCGTATCAAAAAACAAGAGGAAACTATAAAGGCCAGAAAAGCTTACAAGTTTGCCCGGGATAAGGGCGACTATGAGCGGGGCCAGGTGTTCACGTTTTCACGTAAATATGACCTCATCAAGAAACAAACAAAACAGGTGATGGACCGAATGTGGATCAATGTCACACATTCACCCCAGTCCAAAGATCTGGGCCCAAATCCATCGTTTTTTTTGTACTCCACACCACCCTGGGTTAGACAATGGCGATATGCAAATCCGCTCTCACCCGGTGCCCCATGGGAACAGTCCAGTCCGAACTACAAAAGCCATGTCCTTCCCAGAACGGAATCAAGCATCCGAGGACCGGACCGGTTTCGAGGTAACACCTCTCATCAGCCCGGCTAGCTTGACTCCAGTGGTGTGGAGTGCCTGGGACCCACGTCTGAGCATCCCCAGAGCACTTATGGCTGTATTTGCAAACAAAACAGGTGATGGACCGAATGTGGATCAATGTCACACATTCACCCCAGTCCAAAGATCTGGGCCTAAATCCATCGTTTTTTTGCACTCCACAACACCCTGGGTTAGACAATGGCGATATGCAAATCAGCTCTGACCCTGTGCCCCATGGGAACAGTCCAGTCCGAACTACAAAAGCCATGTCCTTCCCAGAACGGAATCAAGCATCCGAGGACCAGACCGGTTTCGAGGTAACACCTCTCATCAGCCCGGCTAGCTTGACTCCAATGGTGTGGAGTGCCTGGGACCCACGTCTGAGCATCCCCAGCGCACTTATGGCTGTATTTGCAAACAAAACAGGTGATGGACCGAATGTGGATCAATGTCACACATTCACCCCAGTCCAAAGATCTGTGCCCAAATCCATAGTTTTTTTGCACTCCCGGGCTGATGAGAGGTGTTACCTCGAAACCGGTCCGGTCCTCGGATGCTTTATTCCGTTCTGGGAAGGACATGGCTTTTGTAGTTTGGACTGGACTGTTCCCATGGGGCACGGGGTCAGAGCTGATTTGCATATCGCCATTGTCTAACCCAGGGTGGTGTGGAGTGCAAAAAAACGATGGATTTGGGCCCAGATCTTTGGACTGGGTTGAATGTGTGACATTGATCCACATTCGGTCCATCACCTGTTTTATTTTCATCAAGAAACAAGGCGGCAGAAGCAAATAAAATAAAAACGCAAAGGGACAAACATCTCATTCCAACATTGTAGCTGCCTCATCATCGGATGCCAGTACAGTACTTACCAACACTGACACTGAGGATAGTGGTTCAGAAGCAGGTAGTACCTTTACCTCGGAGCCACTAACTTACGCCGAAGAGATGGATTATATAAGGCAGCAGAGAAAATCGACCCTAAGATCGAGGAATACCAACCCTCAAGCCGCAAACGTAGGAACCACACAAGGAGGGAACGGCGCAAATGTGCAAAGCGCAAGAGGTCGAGGTCAAATTACAAAAACAAAATGTGGAAAAAACAGATGTAAGTACCGGAAATACTATCATTAACCTTACAAATATAGAACTTAATGCGAGTGAACTGAAACTATTAAGTCTGGGGTTAAGTTATTGCCCGGAGAGCAACTTTAATTTCGTGGATGCGAGGATAGATGTTTACAAATTTATACGTAAACTAAAACTGGCCAAATATTTTAAAATCAAAAACCAAAATAAAGCTAGGGCCAAACCACCCGATCCTGTTGCTCTGACCGGCCTCACAGCACAACAAATTCCATTGTTGAAAACTATGTTTACATTGGGCCGAGACATTTCTGATAACAGCCAACAAATGACAAACACACAGCAGATTGCAGATGCAGAAGGAATTATGATTTCTGCCGCAGGAAAGAGTCCTTTCAAGGCACCTTCCACTTTCGTTCCAGTAATGCCGCGTGATGCTCTGGACATTTTCCATGACCGCGTAACAGAAGAATTAAAAAAGCTGCACAAAAAAACGATCAGAAATGAACAACAATCGAAATCTACCATTTCCAAACAATATTTTCAGCTCATGGAGAAATTGAAAAACAACAACTCGCTTGTCATAAAGAACTCGGACAAGAGGGGCAACCTGGTACTCTGGGACAAAGCTGCTTATAAAGCAGAGGCGTATCGACACTTGGATGATGCAGAGTGTTACAAGCATTCCAATGGGACTATGGTGAGTAAGTAAAATGAAGATTATAAGACCCAATTAATGGCATGGAAAAGAGAAGGGTTAATCACCAAAGACGAATTTTGTTTTTTACATAAGGAATATCCAACTTTGCCTACCTTCTACTTAATTCCAAAAGTCCATAAGCAAATCACCCCAGTCCCAGGACGCCCACTCATTTCTGCTAGAGACAGTGTATTCGAAAACACCTCAAAGTATGTGGGTCACTACTTGCAAGAACATTTGACTGCTTTGCCCACCTATTTAAGGGATACCAAAGACTTTCTCTGTTAATTAGACTCCATAACGTGGGCAAACGATTATCTCCTAATTACACTTGACATTTGTTCCCTGGGTACAAGTATCAGACACCAGGATGCATTAACAGCAACTGAGCATTTTTTGCAAAAGAGGAATATTTCCTTGTATAATCATAACAAAATGTTACTTACCATGATACGTTGGTGTCTGTAAAACAATCTTTTCTTGTTTGATGGGAAGGTGTTCAGGCAGCGACAGGGAGTCACCATGGGCGCATGCTTCTCCCCCAGCTACGCATGTTTACACGTGGGCTGGTGCGAGGAGCATGTACTTAGGGGACAGCATAGAGACCGGGTAGAAAAACACCTGATACATATATGGAGATATATCGATGATATATTTATTGTTTGGAAAGGGAGCAAAACAGAGGCACAGACTTTTGTCAATACCATCAATGACAATAATCTTAACCTGCAGTTCACTGCACACATTGACCAGAGTCAGGCTAATTTCTTGGACATCACAGTAAATGTTGAGAACAATAAAATCATAACCCAGCTATACCGTAAACCGACCGCAGGTTACTCCCTGTTACATGCGACGAGCCTCCACCCTCAGCACACTATCACCAGCTTGCCGTATGGCGAGTTTCTTAGACTAAGGAGAGCCTGTAGTACACCGTCAGCTATGGAGTCTGCACAAAAAGCCGCAAGAGATAGACTTCTACAACGCGGCTATCAAGCCAAGTTGCTAGACTCAGCATTAGCAAAGGCTAATGCCAGGGACAGAAAAGAACTTTTAAAGACAACCCTGGCCATAGAAGAGACAGAGTCATTGTCACATTCTAGTAAATGGACAAGAACCAGAGGATAGTATCAGAGACATAGAACTGTATAGATTTATATCTACTTACAATAGACAGGCAAAAGCAATTAAGGGTATCATCAATGCCCAATGGCCTATTGTACTTACTAGCTCAGACACTTCCTAATAGACCTAATTACACCTATAGGAAGGCATGTTCCATGAGGAATGACCTTGTAAGAACCAGTCCTGAACTAGACATAAGGAAGGATTGGCTAACCGTCAGTGCAGGATTCCACATACGCAGCACCTGTTGTGCATGCAAATTTGGAATTAATACCAAAACATACACAACAGGCTTTTCTGAAATTCCAATAAAGCTGAAGAGACACTATACTTGCCGCACAGAATACGCGGTTTATGTGCTACAATGTGGTTGCGGCCTACGTTATGTAGGCAGCACCAAGCTGCCTGTTCACCAACGTATTTTACAGCACCTGCGGGCTACTGTAAATTCAGGTAGCACATATCCGGTGGCTCGCCACATCAATGAAGAGCATGCCAGTAATCTGGACATGCTAAAATATTTTGTAATTGACAATGTACCACCGAGTAAGCAGGGAGGTGACCGCGAGAGGAGATTAAGACAACTGGAAACTAAATACATACTCAAACTCGACACTAAGACCCCGAAGGGATTGAATATTTTTGAGGACATACACCATTTCCTCTAGGCGTATGCAAGAAGACCAAATGGTTTGAATATAATAGTATGAGTTCCTTTTTACAGTAATGCCATCTATATTTTGGGTAGATGATGTACTGAACCGGTAGGGAATTACAACATATTGATTGTTTTTAAACACAACTGTTATCTACCGTCCTGACATTCCTTAGAATTTGAGCATTTACACGAATATTCTCCCTAGGATAATGTTTTTTACCCTTGGATAGACGGGATGCCTAGAGTAATATGTGGAGTGACATATGAGAATAGAGTGTATAATAGGCCTCATTCTAGCTTTTCCCTAAGAATAGTTTAATGTGTAATAACACATTAGGTTTTTTAATTACACTATTGGGTTTAATCACACTGCACAGCAGTTTCACTTCACTAAAAATGTCCTTTTTACTGCGTTAAATTTGCATAAGGTCTTTCCACTAGGATGAGATAGGGAACCTAAACACCATTGAAGCAGGTACAGGAGGTGACATCTAATAACACTTGATAGCGAACATGAGGCCCATTTGGTATTACTCTATATAGATATATACTATGCATATGAGCAATCAAAATATGTTTTACCGTTATAAGAGGAAAAAGAAGGTAGTTTAATTTTCCGTACCATTGGGCAAGGTATATTTACAACAATATACCTTTAAAATTTCATCGTAATGTAATGAACTTTAGTTGTACCCCCAATTTCTATCTAGCGATGTATTTTGTACATGTAAGCATTTTTTTCAAATGGTGTAGCAATCAAATATAGAGCACAAAATTATACAAAGGTATTTGTACATAGAAGTCAAAGGACAATACATTTTTATTTTATAAATGTTTTGGTTCGATTTACGCGCCACATGAAATATACAAAGACAATTAAAATCCAATTATTGGGAGGAAGAAAACAATTTCGAACCTACTAAACCCAGAATTAATGGCGTTTTTTTGTAGTTTTGTGCACGCAGTATGTCTTCACTTTTCATTATTTGTGTAGTTTTGTAATCACGTGATTCTATGCACCAATGTATTTAAACGTATTTGCTTGAGCAGCTCAGGTATGTGAGCAAGGCTACAGTTAGCCAAAACGCGTCATCCTGACTGAGAGTATTTCGCACCTGGCATAATAAAAAGTCACTGCAGCCAGCAGTGAGCAAAGTGATTTCTGGAGTTCGTGTTTTTCTCCTTTGGGTGGAACTAGCACCGGAGTGGTAATTAAATATATATATATATATATATATATATATATATATATATATATATATATATATATATATATATATATATATATATATATATATATATATATTACCTACTGGCGGTCGCCAGTAGGTAGTTATAGTTAGGATTTTTTTCAATGTTAAATCTCAAAATTCTATTTGGAATAACTTTGGAGCCGGTTGACGAATCTGCCTGAAAATTTTCACAAAATGGCCTCGTCGAGCTCCGGTCCTTCCCAGAAAGTTTGGGGGGGATTCGTCAAGCGGGGGCCGAGATAAAAGGGGGGTCCCAAAACGCGTTTTCTCCATGTTAATTTCCATAGGGCGGTCGATTTCACTTTTAGCCCGAACGGATGAATGGATTTCCACCAAACTTGGCAAAATTGTAGGGACTGGTAGCCCGATGTGCCTTTGCTATGTCTCAAGATATGTGCTCCAGTAGAATTTGAGTAATTTAAGTTTTAAAAAATATATATATCTGTAAGCGCGCACCGGTGCGCGCGCCGGCGAGCGCTCCGGTCGCGTCACGTGAGGTGCGCACTGAAAGCTGATTGGCTGTCGGGTGTCTGAAAACATTCGAAACAGACCGGAGCGGCCCCATCTTGTGTCTCGGTAAAATCGAGACACAAGAGGTGTCAAAAACAAAGGGGGGAATTGACCATAAGGGGGCAGGGTAGACCCCCCCTGACCCCCTAGGTTTAATGTGGGGGCCATAAAAGGGCCCCGCGGGGTCAAAAAAAATAAATATTTTTTTTGATTATCGCGGGGGGCGCGCATGGTACGCGCACCGGGAAGCGCTCCTGGGAGAAAAGAGAATGGCAGAATTTTAAAATTTAAGTCATTTTATATAAATGGGAGGTAGTTCTGAAAAGAACTGTTTTTTTATTCTTTTTGTTGTTTTATATTTTTTTTGGGAGTTTTTAAACTTTTTTTGCTTTTTTTAGTTTTTCTGAACATTTTTTGTTTTTTTTGTATTTTTTAAGGAGAGAAACAAAAACCAAGCATTTCAAACGGGCTCAACAGGAGAAAAAAAAAGGGCAACAAATTAATATTTCCTTTGGCACTTGTGGTTTTCCCAAGCACGATTAATAAGAGTGATGCATTGCTCACCATAGCAAATCATTTGACCACAAAATTTACAAACCATTTTAAAATTTGAAAAGTTGGTTTGTATGATGGAGCATGTCTCCCTAACTTCCAGTCCTGATGGGGTGGGAACAGTAGTTTTGGAGGTTGTGGCAGAAGATTGTACAGGGTTTTTGGCCAGTTCCCTGACCTCTGCCCTAGAATAGTTGTTGGGATGTTTTCTTAGCATATGCCTAATCATTGTGTGGTTGCCGAAGGAGTACTTCTTGTTGGGATTCCCCCTTGACATCTCCTGATGACAGATAAGGCAGGTTGCTTTAGGTGCATTCACTTTTCTTTTGTCACTCGGGATAGAAAAAAATTGCCAAATGATGTGCTCTTTTGGTTTGTATGTTATGTTGTCCTCTGGGACGAATCTACTGTCCTCTTCGTCCTCATCTTCCTCCTGTTCTGGATCTGCACCACTGTGAAGTTGAGGAGGTCCTTGTGGTGGTGGTGGTGGTGGTGGTGGTGGTCCAGAAGATCCAGCAGCTGCAGCTAATGTAGCCATTTTCCATAGATAAAAGTAAAGGTCTTCCTCTCTCAAAGCAAAAAGGTAGAATAAGGAAAAAAGGTGGGGGCTTTCCTCATTTTGAAAAAAAAATATCCTGAACCAATGAGAAGTGTTAATTTTAGGTCACATGACTAGGGGTTTTATCATTATGAAACCAAAACTGTTATGAACCAATCAAAAGTGTTATTTTTAGGGCACATGACCCGACGCGCTTACGCTACGCGCCCAGGGGCGTGCCCGGGGGCGTGCCCCGGGTCACGTAGCGTAAGCGCGTCGGTGCGCTTACGTCGTGCGTTTCACGCATACGCGGCTACGCGATACGTCACGATCATGTTTTCGTTTGCGATATTGGCGCTCACGGGACGCTCCCCGGAGCGCGCCCGGGGGCGCTTTTCGGAAATACGCTTTTCGGGGCGCACTCCGGGGCGCGCTCTGGGAGCGCTCCCCCCAAAAATGTAAAAAAAAAAAATGGAATAATTGTAGGGACAGGTAGCCCTATTCTGAAGTGGTTTGTAAAAAAAATAACTTTATAAAAATATGTATTGTGCTACATTGGGCTTAATATATGTTAGAGCCAAAATGTAGCCCAAATGTAGCCCAAAGTAGCCCAATGTAGCCCAAAGATGGCCACCAGAGACCAAAAATTGTAAATGTAGCCCAAATTTCAACTAGATGTAGCCCAACTGTAGCCCAATGACAGAATGTACCAGAGTGTTAAAAAGAACAACTAGAGTGCTAACAGTCTTATTTATAAAGTGAAACTTATAGTTAGGAATTAGCATTAACAAAACCTATGAAATTCACTGAAAAAACCATAGGTTTCACACCAGTTATAGTTAGGAATTAGCATTTAAAAAACCTATGAAATTCACTGAAAAAACCATAGGTTTCACACCGGTTATAGTTAGGAATTAGCATTTAAAAAACCTATTAAATTCACTGAAAAAACCATAGGTTTCACACCAGTTATAGTTAGCTGGAAATTTTACTGATATAAAACCATTGAAATTCCCACGTTATAGTTAGTCGGACTCACTATAACTTGCGCGTGCAATGCACTGCTGATGACATCACATATTACATCACTCATGACATGGTGAGTGACATCACTCATGACATCACTGATGACACCATCCTTGTGACACAGTGACAGACCTCCTCTCAGTGTAAAGTAACCCTTGAGACACATATTCAAAAATAGAAACTGAAATTTTTAAAAAATGGACATACCTATATCAGTTACAACAAGCAATTCTGTACTTCCACTATCTATATACACATCCACTCATTCACCAACAGTTCTATATAGTCACTCATACATATACTCACTCATCATATGAAGAGATACACCTATACATCCTGTTACACACCGACATTCATCCAAAAGTTACTCACACACATATTCACACGTGCAAATAAACTATTGAACAACCATTTATTTGAATATAGAGTTATACACACACTTCCACCTTACTTCTATTGAAAATTACACATATTTATTCTCTTAAACAATCACTTATAGAAACACATACTTATTTAAACAGGAACTCTTACAATCTCTTACTCTCACATATACTCACTTATATACATCAATATTCATATATACTAGATTAAAACATATGTAGTTACTGATAAAGACACTAGTGAGACAGTCATTCACTCACTAACGAACACATATAGACACTCATCCACCCATACAGTCCTGTACATATGCTGTCTTCAAAACACATACAAACAAAGAGTCAGTCACTCATGCATCTATGTGCTAAGTAATACCCCCACCAAACCATATAGACACTCAAACTGATACTAATAAAAATATCAAATAACCCATATACATACGCATGTAGCTACTTATCAACACATGTAGCCACTTATACACAAAGTGAAACACTAATATATGTATTTAAATATTTAAACATAACTCACTAATATTTATTTTTCAGAAAGACACATATTCACTGGATGGTGTCATCAGTGATGTCATGAGTGATGTCACTCACCATGTCATGAGTGATGTAATATGTGATGTCATCAGCAGTGCATTGCACGCGCAAGTTATAGTGAGTCCGACTAACTATAACGTGGGAATTTCAATGGTTTTATATCAGTAAAATTTCCAGCTAACTATAACTGGTGTGAAACCTATGGTTTTTTCAGTGAATTTAATAGGTTTTTTAAATGCTAATTCCTAACTATAACCGGTGGGAAACCTATGGTTTTTTCAGTGAATATATATATATATATATATATATATATATATATATATATATATATATATATATATTTAAAAAAATCATGAAATAACTAAACAATATTTAAAACATGAAAAATAAAATATATTATATGTATACAAACCCCCACAAATATTATGTAAAATATAATAATAATTACAATTTTGAAAAAAGATTGTTTTAAACTAGAAAATATTTACAAACAAAAAATTGATCAATACAGGCATGTGTTTATTTTATTTCCTACCCTATATCACACCAACAACAAAACACTTCGACATTTTAAATTAAATTTACTTCCATAATTAACATAATTAATAATCATTTACAAAAATATTTTTTAAAAAAATAACGAATAAACATTGACTACATACACTTTAACACTATTTTATCCACAACACACACCAAAATTAAACTATAGAATAATAAAACACAATTCAAAATTATTTCTAAATTAAAAACTATTACTAACAGCCCATACTAAAGTAATTAAAATGTATTTCATACCCCCCCTTTACCCCTTTTAAAAGTAAAAGCAACACACACAAAAATGTGCAATTACCCAAAATAAATATCTATTAATTAACATTAATTAACAACTATAAATTAATTAATTAAATGCAAATTAATTCCCACCCCTTACACCTATAAACACCACAGAACACACCTCAAATTATTACCCAATTACCCTAATTAATTGCTAATTAATTAAATAAAATGAATTAACAACCAATTATTAATTCATTAATAATAAATTACTTTACACATTTAAAACTACAAAATCTTAACTAAACAAATATTAATAAATAAAATATAATATATTAATTCAATATAATCAAATTACTTACCAACCTATTCCCCTATAAACTCTCAACCTGCTACGGAACTAAAAGTGCACATTTTTTATTTTTTTATAACTACAAAAAATGTAACACACGTAATAAAACTTCAAACAATTCCTATGCAAAATAAAAACATTACATACATATAAAATATCTACTAAAATACATAACATTAATAAAAAAATTGTATTTTTAACAGCAATTATTTTGCAAATGATAATAATCTCTTTGATATTTGTTGAATGGATATTACTTACCGAGGTACTAAGTGCCACCAATATCTCCTACCTTAGGTACGCAGACGATACACAGGTCTAAATCAAAATCTCCTCCCCTGATGACATTCGCTCCTTGAATGAGGCACTGAAGCTGAGAGACCATTGGCTCACCGCCAACCAGCTGAACCACAACGCAAAAAAAAAATGAAGTTCTCCTAATCTCCCCACTCAAAACCAACCCTGACATCCAGGAATGGACCAAGAACATCACAAGACTAAACTGCCCTCACACCATTGTTGACTCTGCGGAATCCCTTGGAATAACCCTTAATGGTAGCCTGAACATGCGCTGCCATATAAACTCGATGGCCAAGACAGCCAGATTCCACCTGAGCTACCTAAGAAACCTAAAACCCTTCCTTGAGGTTTCTGACCTCAAAACTGCAATCCAGGCTCTAGTCATTTCCAGACTAGAATATGGAGGCTCCACTCTTGCAGGGCTACCCAAGAACTCCCTGACCCCACTGAAAGCCTGCCTCAACACTGCCGCCAGACTCCTAACTGGCTCAAATAAATTCGACCACATTTCGCCCCACCTCAAAACTTTGAATTGGCTTCCCCTAGAGGCCAGAATCCAATTTAATTTCTGACAAAGCTCTGCACTCCAATTCCCCTGCTTTTCTCGCCGACAAACTTGTGATATCAGGAGGAGCCACAAACTCCTGATCTGCCAAAGACCTACTGCTGCAACCAACCCGCTTCTGGAAGAACAAAATCTACAATTGGGCCTTCTCTGGGGCCGCCGAAAGAATCTGGAACTTCCTCCTACCCACCATCAGAAGATTTCCGTCCTTGGCACATTTCAAAAAGGAGACCAAAACCTTCTTATTGGGCAAATACCTTGTCCTATGATTACATCTCAATCACCGTACCTACATGTTTTCACCCTGCACCTGTGACATCATCCACGGCTCTACAGAGGATACCTATCATTGCACTCCTGGGCACCCCACCCAAGAGTTGAGACTGCGTGCCTTCTTTTATAAGTGTCTACATCTTTTTAACTTTTATCCCTCTTGTAGCCGGGACCTCAGACTGTGTGATTTTTCTTGTATAATGTATCCCCCATCTTACCCAATTGTTCCCTCCCTTCCAAACGCTTTGTATACCACCCTGAAACCTGTGAAGCGCTCTGATACCCTCAAGGGTCTGGTTCAGACTCTATCTGTCTGCTGCTTTTGACACGGTCGACCATTCCATCTTACTCGACCGTGTCAGAGCAGCAGGGATCCAGGGCACGGCCTTCTCTTGGCTCGCCTCATTACTCCAAAAATGGACGCAGGCGGTCCGCCTCCCTGGTTTTTCTGCCCCCTCCCGTGCGGTGCCCTGTGGAGTCCCCCAAGGTTCTTCCCTTTCCCCTCTCCTTTTCAACCTTTACATCTATCCCCTTATTGTTTCTCTGCAAAACATGGACGTCTCCTTGAATAATTACGCTGACGTCCTTCAGCTTGTTTTTGACCTTTCCCATCACCCTGATTCCATCCTCAAATTTCAAACCACACTCATTTTCATTTCCTATTGGATGAACCAAAATCATTTAAAGCTTAATCCGGACAAGACGGAGTTGGTCCTGACCGGCGGCCCCATCTGCCCTTGGACCCTTCTGGCCTTCCATCTTTGGTCCTCCCCCGGTTCCCTCTGTTTCAGTTAGAATCCTGGGAATCAAAATTAGTCACGACCTCTCCATGCATCCTCAGGTTAGCTCTGTTGTTTCATCCTGCTTTTTGTCTCTGAATACTATTCGAAAGATCCCCCGTTTTTTCTCCTTTGACGCCCTTAAAACCATTGTTCTGGCCATGATTCTTTCACGGTTGGACTACGGGAACTACTTGTACGCGGGCATCCCTGCCTACGAACTGCGGCGCCTCCAGTCCATCCAGAATCAGGCCGCTCGCCTTATCCACCGGCTCCCCAAATCTCACCACATTACCCCCTTTCTCAGGTCCCTTCACTGGCTCCCCATCCTGCAGAGAATCCTTTTTAAGATGGGTTGTATGGACTTCATGGCCCGTGCTCGCACGGCCCCTGTTTTCATTAACTCTATGATCACCCATTATCTTCCACCCCTCACTCTCCGCTCCTCCAGTCAGGCACTTCTCAGCGTTCCTCGTTTCTGCAAGTCTAGAGTAGGCGGAACTAGATTCTTCGTTCTTGCCATCCGCTTCTGGAACAGTCACCCGCCGACCATCAGATCCATCACTGCTGATCTGCACTTCCGCCCTTAAAACCCACCTGTTCTCACAAGCCTACCCATCCTAAACCTCTCCTGGGGCTTGTCCACTGCCTATAGTTAATTTCGCAGCGCCAGGAAGCCGCTTGGCCACAGAGCGCTTTACAAATAATTTCAACTTCAACTTCAACTATAATAAATAAATAAACACATGCACCATACCGTATGGCGCAAGGACACCTCCTTTTACGGACATATTGTCTTTCTGCACAAAATAATCTTTGGAGGCGCATTCCTCCTTCTATGTGTGCTGAAGAATGCAGCACATAAGAAAAGATGAAATAACAAGAAGTACTGAAGATATTTCTCCTTGTTACACCTCTCTTAGATAAGTTATGTTATGTTATGTTAATTATATTTTTATAGTGCACAGATGCCCCAGCCAAGGGGCGTCCTGGCGCTAGACAGGTACTGTAACATAACACACAAAGGGAAAAAGAGGAAAGTGGAGGCTACTCGGAAGCGGGAAATAGAAAAGTTTTGATGGCACGCCTGAAGGTAGACAAATCATTCAGGGCTCGAATGTGCACCGGGAGCGAGTTCCACAATCCCGTAGCAAGCACCCGGTATGAACGGCCACCCATTCTGCTAAGTTTAAAACGGGGACAAACTGCTCGGTGAAGAGCCTCAGATCTAAGAGATCTCAGAGGGATGTAGGGAGTAAGCAGGTTGGAGAGTGCCGGCGGTGAAGAAAATTTCTAAATTTTAAAGGCCAGACAGAGTGCCTTAAACTTGATCCGCTGTCTGACCGGTAGCCAATGTAGGGCCAAGATGGTACCCGACACAGAGCAATGTCTGGGAAGACCCACAATGGCTCGCGCCGCGGCATTTTGAACCCTTTGGAGCCTGGATGCCTCAGCCTGATTTACCCCACTCATAAGCGAGCTACCGTAGTCCAGCCGGGATAGAATTGATGCCTGGACCACGAGCTGTCTGGTGGGGGGGGGTCAAAATATTTCAAAACCGGCCTTATGCCACGCAAAATACCGTAGCAGGTAGCTGCAACCCTCTTCGTATGGTCAGTGAAGGTGAGTGCAGGATCCAGCCAAATACCTAGGTTTTTCACTCCAGAAGCTGGGATCGGAATAATACCCAGCTCTGGAGGCCACCACTGGTTTCCCCATAGCTCGACATGTTTCCCCAAGACCAATACCTCAGTTTTGGTGGCATTCAACTGAAGGCAATTGGTACGGAGCCAACTTGCTACTGCCACAAGTCCAGCTCGGAATCTGGGGGCCTCCACTTCAGGGTCTCCACTAAGTGTCACCGCCAGCTGCGTATCGACCGCATATGAGGTCATCGTCAGACCCCACTGTTTGACAACTGCAGCCAGCGGTTTCACATAGAGGTTGAACAATGTGGGGCTTAATGAAGAACCCTGTGGGACCCCCAGGTCCAAGGGATAGATGGTGGATTGGCAGGGTGGTATTGCCACTTTAAAGGTTCGATCTGAGAGAAAGGATCGAAACCACTGGAGAGCGGTGCCTGCTACTCCAGCTTCCTCTAAGCATTGAATCAGTATCTGGTGGGACACAGTATCGAAAGCAGCGCTCAGATCTAATAGCAGGAGTGCTGCTGTACGTCCGGAGTCAAGCACCAGGCGTAAATGCTCGATGATATAGAGCAAAGCGGTCTCGGTACTGTGTCCTGGCCGGAAGCCATTCTGGCTGGGGTCCAGTATCTGATTACGAGTCAGGTGTTCAGACAGGATCGAGTTTACATGGGCCTCGGTGACTTTAGCCATTCAAGGCAGTAAAGATATGGGGCGGTACTTTTCTGGCAAAAGAGGGTCAGAATTTGCCTTTTTTAGGATAGGAGTGACCACCGCCTGCTTCCATGAAGATGGGACCGTTCCAGTTGACAATGACATGTTGATAAGATTAAGTATGGGAGCTAGGCACAATGGAGAAAGAGTACTAATAAGAGCTGGCTTCAGCGGGTCCAGAGGAGAGCCTGATTTAACGCTGAGGCTAAGTTTGTTGAAAGCCTCAGTGGACAAATCAGGTAGGAAAGTCAGAGTCTCATACCCCAAGAGATTAGGGTCAACTAACTCTGGATCCGGCCGACACATATCAAAACCTCTGTATATTTTCTGCACTTTCTCCAAGAAGAAAGTTGCCAAATTCTCGCAATGGGAGTCAGTGCAGATCTCTGCCGAGGTAGCTCTTTTATTCATAAGGTCTTTCAATACCTTGAATATTAGTTTAGATGGATTGGTGCTGGCTAGAAATTCCTGCGCATAGAATGCGGCCCGTGTTCTGCAGATTGCCCTATGATAGAGCTTGAGTTTGGCAAAATACAGGGTTTTCAGGGCAGGATCATAAGATCTTCTCCAATCCCTCTCTGCTTTCCGGCAAGATTTATTTAGCTCGGCAAGGGACTCATTATACCATGGACTGGGTACCTTCAGATGACCTTTCGACCAGCGCATGGGTATAAGAGAGTCAAGGGCATCTGAAATCCATGTGCAAAACAGCTGGTAGCCATGATCCACATCCAGAAAAGCGCTTAGGGGTTCCTGCTCCAGCAACCTATAGAACTCTTCAAGTTTGAGTTTGTGCCAATGCCTTTTAAGAATTGGCCTATCCACAGGTTTAAATGGCTTGTCGTGGATAGGGCAAAAGGCTTCCACCAGCAGGTGATCCGTCCATCCCATCAACAACGGTTCAGACACCTTCACCCTCACGAGTGTGGAAAAAAAGGGGTCAAGAATATGACCTCCAGTGTGGGTGGGAAGGGTAACAAGCTGGATGAGTTGAAGAGCTTCAAGATCCGCGAGCAAGGTGTTAACGGCAGTAGACGATCTGTTGTCAAAATGGATATTAAGGTCACCCATGATGTTGAAATTCGCACAGCCGAGCGCTAAGGGGCTTACCATATCGGCAAGAGCGGACTTGAAGGCAGAATCATTGCCAGGTGGGCGGTAAATGAGCATACCACTGAACGTGAAGTGGTGACTAAAAGCAACTTTGAAGAGGGCGCTTTCACAAGCGGGCAGCCCGAGAGCTTTCCATTCAGCAGGAAAGCAGGATTTAACTGCCATGGCGATGCCACCGCCTCTCGTAGTCCGATTTAGCGTAAAAACCCGTATAATTCAGATGAAAAGCAAGATTTAGAATAGCAGCATCTGAGTCCTGAAGCCAGGTTTCAGTAAGTAAGAAAAGATCGGGATCGTCTTTTTCAATGAGGTCATAAATAAGCTGGTGATGTTTGACCAGTGACCTCACATTCAAACTCCAGATCCGGAGGCCCTGGTCTGCATTGATGTTGCGTTTAATCTGGTTGACGCCTTCCAGAGAACGGATCATAGTCGGGCTTCCTAAAGACCAAGCCATACAGGCGCAGACATATGGTCCGGATAGGGGGTCCACAGGATGACATGAGCAGACCCCAGCCCTGTCCCGAATAGATATCAACTCTGCCCGGGAGTAATGAGGCATTAATAAGACCTGCCAGATAAAAGGTAAAACAAGAATACAAAACCGAGCCCTACCACGTCTCGCGCTTCCTCGTCGCTGACGGGCGCAGACGGGCAGGACTCTGTTATAGGAAACAGTGGAACCTAGCTTATTCAACATACGTACAATGTAGTATAGAAACACAATGGAAGCTATACAGACCAAGATATCCTGACCCAGCCGGGACAGGAATTTATTCTCAAAAATCAATGCCAAGTATACAATACAATAATAACAAGACACAAGCCTGTGCCGTACTGACAGAGAAAGGGAAAAGTAGAAGTAGGGTGAGAAAAAGGGTGTTTTTCAGGCAAGGAAAAAGAGCAAAGGCAGGGCACTGCAGAAAATTCAAGGATCACTGGCAGTGTCACCTGGAGTGGAATGTACACAAGCTTTTTAGACAATAATGTGAGTGTCAACCCACTCTTGGGTGTCGACGTTTCGATCCCTATAGCTCTAATAGATGCATGGGATCATCATCAGGACTTATATAATAACAAAACATGCCTGAATGAGACAAGCCAAGCGGTTGAGAATCCGCGTGGTTCAAAGTGGAGTTCAGTAATAATGGTGTTTCAGTAGTTTAAAACTTCAGCGCCCGTCTATGATTGAACCGGGTGGCCGCACTTTCAGATGCGTGCGAGTGCCGGAATCAGAGGTTTAAGGGCATCAGTGGCTCTATACTTCGGACGTCAACAAAGCGTCCAGTTTGTGCTAAAGACACAATTGTGGCTTGCCTCGCCCTGGGGTTCACAAATGTGGAAATAGAGCGTGAGTCATGATGAGACTGCGCCTCTCCCAGGGGTGCTCGGTCAATGCCGGTTTCAGCTGAAACCGGCATTGACAGAGCACCCCTGGGAGAGGCGCAGTCTCATCATGACTCACGCTCTATTTCCACATTTGTGAACCCCAGGGCGAGGCAAGCCACAATTGTGTCTTTAGCACAAACTGGACGCTTTGTTGACGTCCGAAGTATAGAGCCACTGATGCCCTTAAACTTCTGATTCCGGCACTCGCACGCATCTGAAAGTGCGGCCACCCGGTTCAATCATAGACGGGCGCTGAAGTTTTAAACTACTGAAACACCATTATTACTGAACTCCACTTTGAACCACGCGGATTCTCAACCGCTTGGCTTGTCTCATTCAGGCATGTTTTGTTATTATATAAGTCCTGATGATGATCCCATGCATCTATTAGAGCTATAGGGATCAAAACGTCGACACCCAAGAGTGGGTTGACACTCACATTATTGTCTAAAAAGCTTGTGTACATTCCACTCCAGGTGACACTGCCAGTGATCCTTGAATTTTCTGCAGTGCCCTGCCTTTGCTCCTTTTCCTTGCCTGAAAAACACCCTTTTTCTCACCCTACATCTACTTTTCCCTTTCTCTGTCAGTACGGCACAGGCTTGTGTCTTGTTATTATTGTATTGTATACTTGGCATTGATTTTTGAGAATAAATTCCTGTCCCGGCTGGGTCAGGATATCTTGGTCTGTATAGCTTCCATTGTGTTTCTATACTACATTGTACGTATGTTGAATAAGCTAGGTTCCACTGTTTCCTATAACGAAGTTATACCCATGGTTCTTAGCTATCCGCTGGGTTCCCCTTGTCTTTGTAAGACGGGCAGGACTCTGGCACGACTCAGGCTAAGCGAGGGCGACCCACCTGCGCGGGAGAGGAGAGCTTTAAATAGGCCAACCAATCCCAGCGCGAGCGCGAGGACGCTCCAAGATGGCGCCCGTAGCTGGAAAACTGAGCCCAATTCAAGATGGCGCCCACACCGGACCACCCTCGGGACCCGGACCCGCCAAAACGGCGGTGCAGCAACCTTTTATATGCGGTGAGAGGGAGGGGAGCAAAACCCAGCCAAAACCCGCTAAAAGCAGGGGAAAAGTGACGAAATAAGCAGTCAAATAAAATACAAAACGAAGGTTATTTAAAATCCAGAAGCGCCAGCAGCAGCGCATGTGCAGCAGTGCTAGTACCTGTCAAGGCAGCTGGAAGGGTAGATCCGCCTTAAATAGGCCAACCAATCCCAGCGCGAGCGCGAGGACGCTCCAAGATGGCGCCCGTAGCTGGAAAACTGAGCCCAATTCAAGATGGCGCCCACACAGGACCACCCTCGGGACCCGGACCCGCCAAAACGGCGGTGCTGCAACCTTTTATATGCGGTGAGAGGGAGGGGAGCGAAACCCAGCCAAAACCCGCTAAAAGCAGGGGAAAAGTGACGAAATAAGCAGTCAAATAAAATACAAAACGAAGGTTATTTAAAATCCAGAAGCGCCAGCAGCAGCGCGTGCTCAGCAGTGCTAGTACCTGTACCTTTTGGCGCAAACCCAGGTTTACTGCCTTTAGTAAAATGGAGTTTAACTCAAAAGAGAGTGGATGCATGGTAACTCCCATGTGCCACCCATGTAACACCTACAAGAAACAGTGTGCCACAACTTTGCACCTTTGTTACTTTTATTTTACAAAGCTATGCAAGGTAATGTAAATAAGCCCTTGTGGTGTGGCTTTGTGAATCCCAACTAGCATTTTGCATCGTGGCTTTGCGAAAAAAAAGTAGCACATCCATGATGCAAAATGTTACTAAATTTGTGTCTGAGCATCATGTTTGTGCTTCACATACTAGCCTCATTATCGGCCGCTCTCTTTGTGAAGCGGTGGTGGGAAGGGGAAGAGGGAATACAACCAAAAACTTCACAACGACAATTAAAAATATGTAAAATTGCACTTACCTCCTGCTGTGACAACCATCGCTTTGCTTCCAATCCTCACCTCCCGGATGTCCAGGAACTGCTGCACACTGGGAAGGCTACCAGATGCCATATCCAGTCTCTCTACCATGCTGGGTATATTATTCCTAGCATGAGAGAAGCACTGGGATTGTTCTGAGTGCCCTGGTATGGCGCTCAGATATAGACTGAGAGCATGTGTTGGTTCTACACCCGGCTGTAAAACACAGCTCGGTTTAAGGAAAGGCAATATGACATTCGAGGTCTCAGAGAGGGGCCATCACACCACTGCCTTGTCCTGAGACCACCAAAGCCATAAAAAAAGCCTGCCAGGCAGTTCTTTAAAACTCCCACAGAGAAGCCTTTGAAAAAGGCACCACAATGGGAGCATCAAAGGCAGTTCCTGGAGAGCATGGACTGTCAAGTACATTCCCTGCAGGAACTGGGAGTGCATGCAGATGGGAGGTGAGCACAAGATGTGCACCCCTGAATGCACTCCATGGTGCTGAGGCACAAGGAGTCCCTGTAGGGCCCCTTTGTTTCCTTACTCCCACACTTTTCATGGTGCTTCCACCGCCATGAAAAGTGTGGTGGTGAGAAGACTAGTAATATGCTTGACGGGGCCACTGCATATTGCTGCCTCAATGTCCGACAATCCAGGTTACATTGGGGAAGTCCGACCACCTATACAGCATTTCCACACCGCCACTATGGCTACAGCGGTCCGATGGACCACCTCAGTCAAACTACTGCTCTAAGTGAGCATGATGGTTTGGCTGGCCCTAGATGGCCGGAATAATCATCATGCACACTTAACAGTGCCCACCACTCCCTGGTACTGCAGCTGCAGTGTCAGACTCAGTATGGATGGTCCCGCCCCACCCTCTGCCTGACTGGCAGCCTGCCGAACAAAAAATAAAATGATAATTACATTGTTTTACTATCATTTTTAATTTTTTCTCCTTTGTCTCTGCTGGCTTTCAGCAGGGGGTGACACTCCTCTGCCATAACGGAGGGTTGCTGCCATTGCAGCGGGTGCTGCTTCAAGCAGCACCCGCCGCAAGCTTAAAAAGTGCATGCTTTGCATTTGCATGCACAAAGGGGCAGGCACCACGCGGTGCCTGCCGCTTTGTGCATGCAAATGTAGGGGGGTACCATAGGTACCCCCATGTGCACCCCCACCCCCCTTCACCCTGGGGGTCCACAAGGGGCTCCCAGAAGCAAAGGTCCACATGCTTTTCCACGGCGGAAAAGCCGCCGCAGAAAAGCATGTTTACACACACAGCCTAATTTGGCTGACGGTATCTTGCAGACACCGCCACCAAATTGCGGTCAACACCCCGTGGATCAGCGGCAGACAGACCTGATGTCCGCCGCTGTTCCCACCACCATCCCAATCTGGCGGTGGGTGTTTTCTCGGAACGCGGTGGTGAATCCGCATCCTTCGGGCCAGCGGTGGCTTCCACCGGCCCGGAGGATGCGGATTCACCACAATCATAATCGACCCCCAAGTTAGGGCCGCAATTGTCTTGGTGGTCGTATCAGCCTGATTAGGGCTACCACTGTGTTGATGATCCTATCAGCCTGCTGGGAATGCAACTGCATTCATGATCATATCAGAAAAGAGGGAACTTTATCTGTCTAGGTGATTGTTACAGCCCAATCAAGGATGCACCCTTCTCTGCAGCTGGAGGAGCCTGTGGAGTCAGCTCCTTTGCAGAGGTGCCAGAGCCAATAATTGCCACTGGATTAAACTTTGGTGGCTACATGTTTAGAGATGCGGGATGCTGTTGGCCTCCATAACTTCTGTGGAACACTCTGTGTTTACTGAAGAGCTTATCCTGCAGGTGAAACCAAGTTTGTGTGTCCACACTAGTCACGTGCGAGAAACTCATAGACTACTTTCCTACCCACTGCACCACCAGGAGTAGGAACATGCTCGGTGCATGAAATGACTGTGTATTTCACTGGTAGGTCACCATTATTTGCACCTGAGCCTTATTCATGCTAGCATAAATGATTAGGAAACAACCTTAGCTCAAGGCGCACCATGTTGGGAAATAGAACAAAGGAGGGAACAGTGAGGTAGCGCACCAGGGAAAATTCTGTGCTTCTTGTCCATCTTCCCCAATACCATCTTCACATGTGAGATTCCACTTCCATTGGCCGAACCTGTTCACTAGAAGAATGACAAAACTCCTCCCATCATGGCTGCCATTACCAAGCATTATTGCAAATAGACTCAATTTTAGTTTGGTCCAGTGAGGAAATATACATTTTATGGTCAAGTAATGTTCCCTAACGTGTACCCCACCGTCTCCATGTACCAGCTTAAAGTGCATGTAATTTCCCTCCTGTGCCAGCTATGAAGACGCAAATACATTTGCGTCCAACGTTAACATGTCCTCTTTCAGACCCACCCTGAATGGGTTGAATATTCCGTTTCTAAGTATGCTATGCCAACGTCTTTTTGTGGTGTACTTTACACGTTTCTTCAGCTCTGGCGAAGTAGGCCCTGAATTCTGCCATCGAGCCTTTTTCCTGCTTTCTGACTCCGAAAGCCTCAGCCCAGGCTGCCTCTGTACCCGTGACCTCTGCCTTACTCCCTGTGCGGCTCACGGCGCTTAGCTCAGCCTGCTGCCTGCCAAGACTGTATTCAACCTTCGAATTATCTGTTCCGCTCCTCGAAAATGCATTCCTGCCTACTAGTTTAAGTAAACATTCCCCCAGCTGCAGAGCAAAGGGCCCGGCCTCACTGTCTCCGTGCAAGTAATTCATAGCCTCTGTTACCATGGTAGGCCCATGCCCCTCGCATCTCATGCAGACACTTAGGCGCTTATACACGCACTCATAGTCAGTATAGAATAGCTTCTGCCCCAGAGACCTTTTCCGTTTAGATAATACAGTTCCTAAACATCAGATATCAGATATGATAGAGGTACGAGTTGATCTGACATGCCAGACTTTTGTCTCTTTCCGCCAGTGTAAATGTCAAGTCCCCTGCACCCTCCAGTTCCCCGTCAATCACACGTCATGCAGCTGCGCGCGCATCCAGGCCTCAGATTTCTGCTGACATTACAAGATTCTGCTTTGTTGCCACCCACTCGTGATACCTACCTGTGACGTTTCTAGCACACACCTCTATGTTCACGCCTAGTTCACGCCTTCTAATTACGTATCACTACCACGTGTGTGCTCTTATCTTGTTTCTCTCAGCTGTTATGCCTACTGTATTGGTTTCTACTGTACGATTTAAGTATATAAGCTATGTATTGTCAATAAAATACGGCTCTATCCCTTCCTGCACCCCAGTGGTGGCAGGAACAAGATATCCGGTCATGACCATTCCTTTTTAAGGAATAAAACCCCTAAGAACTCTAACACCACGGACTCTGCCTCTTTCTTTCTGATTGAGTTATTATTGATTAAGTACTTACCTGCATAGAAATTAGGACGGTAAATCAAATATTTACCACATTATTCTGGCGCCCGAATAGGGACCCCTCCCCCACCCCACGCGCCGGTTGGTGCGTTGCAAGCTCTGTCCCCTGCCATCAGTTAGACGGAACTACGCGTACTGGCAGGATTTCCTGTATCTCCCTCCGGCCCACGTAGGTGACGAAGACTGCGATCAGCACCCAGACGAGGCGGTGAGGAGTGCGTAGGATCCCGACCAGAGCCTAGCCGAAAGAAGCAAGGTCCGAGGTGTCAAGAGGCCCACCAGTTTCCGAAGTATCCACGTGTCGAGTCGAGTCGAGTCCGGTCCAGTCCAGTCGAGTTTTCCGAGGCCTTCTGTTTCTGTGCTTTCCGGTGAGTACCATTGCTGGGACGTATCTAGATGGGTGCATTATTATGTATCCGGTAAAGACGGGTTTGGGTACACAAATTCGGTCTGCACTGTTTTAGACAGTGTATCTGTACTGTTTAGCAGTATATCAGTTATTCCTGTTCTTGCACTATTCTTAGCAGTGTATCTGTGCTGTCTAGCAGTACATCCAGTATAGGGGGGTAGTCATATATGTCTCAAATGTTTTTCATGTGATTAATGTCGTGGTATGAGTGACTGTTTTTTTATGTGCATTATTGTGTTCTTGTGTAACTAGCTGTGTTCAGAATCAAATAGCAAGGGTTGAGTATACAGTATTAAAGTAAACAAGATGCCGTTTTTCAATAAGTTAAAGCAGATAGGAACTAGGAAAGGGATACTAGAGGAAGAAATTCCTATCCCCCCTAGGGACACGCCTGGAAATTTCATGTACCATAAACATGGCATAGACGCCATACTGTATCTAGATTTATGGGCCGATTATACTAAGCACTTAGAAGAAAGACACAGATGGCCCGTCACAGGAACATGGGATGCTGAGTGCATCCTGAAAGTAGAAGAAGCTCTATGGAGAAAGAAAGCCAGACAATCACAGAAAGATGCCATAGAATTATGGCGTAAAGAATCACATAAACGAGTTGAGAAAGAACTCCGTAGAGAAGACAGACTTAGAGAAGCGCCGGATAAAGTCCGAGAAAATGAATTAGTTATTGAAGGGATTCGAGTAAAATCAGAACAAGTAGACCGCGCACGAAACAATCTCGTAAATGGCATGTACTTAGTGGCCGAGGGCTCGCCTGAAGCCACTTCAGGAATGCCGAAAGATCTGCCGCCACCATTGGTTCCATCTAAAGTAACTCACAGGACTACTAAAGACATATTTCTGAATTCCTATCTAGACGATGTAGCACCTGCTTACTCCAATTCACGCGTCCCGCCTACCGACGGTGACGGGGACGGAGATGGCAACCCGCCTCCAGACCATATCCCGCCATTACCGCAACAAAGTTCCCCCGTCCGACAGCCTGTCGTTCCTCCTCCACCCCCACCACTTCTCACACCTAAGGTTAGGATACCAAATCCGTTTTTACCTGATCCTACTAAGAGACAAGTTCAAGTACACATACAGACTCCACAGAGGGATAATGCCCAAGCCTCTGCCTCAGGAGGTGCGACCGGGGGTTACCAGACCCCGCCAGCAACACACAGATTACACCTTAGGGACATGCAGAACCACCCTACGCTCCAATCACCCCGTCTTGACATACTCAAAGCACCGCTTTCAGTTTGCAGATATGATCCAGTACCCGGCAAAGACGATAGAATGTTATTAGCATCACTACGCTTACGACAAGCTACAGATTACCTAGCGTTATTCTCAGGGATGACTGATCATCTAGATAGAATATATCATTTTGTCCAGACTGGGGAAAATCCTGAAAGTATTAAGGAGGCCCTGGAACATCAGAAAGTTGACACTAAAGCATATATATTACGTTTTTTCATAAATTGCTTAATAAGAGAACGAGACAGGCCTGAGACAGAACAGGATCATGAACAGAAACGTATGAAAGACACGAAAATGAAAATGTTAGTGGCCCAGTCGGTTCCAGCTGACGGCCAGAGAAAGGGTACGACCCAGACAGGTAATGCAGCAGCTCCCATTAAAGGGACATGCAACTATTGCAAGCAGCCAGGTCACTACGTACATGAATGTCCAGTCCTGAAACACAATATAGCAACAGGTAAAACTAAAGAAAGACCGCATCCGCCTAGACAAGACCAGGGTCAGCAACAGACTTCACAGAATACACAACCTATGCATGCTTCATCACATACAGGACAGACCGCCGTGGTATCACAGTCGCAATCACAGCCACAGCCCATTGCCGCGACGCAGCAAGTTTCACGGCAGATGTGCCAGTATGCCTAATCTGATTATCCCGATTATCAGCGTTACACATGAAACAGCCTAGAGAGGGAGTTTGGCTTGCCTCTTATTGAGATTCCTGTAGATCAAGAGGGTCCTTATGTACACAGTCAAGTATTGGGAAAAGACAGAAAGTTCTTAATTGACACAGGGGCAAGCCGCACAACAATCAGTCATAATGAAGTCCCAGGGGCACCCCTCTCAGGCTCACAGAATGTTTCCCTTGGTTTTTCAGGACAGCCTATTGTAAATGAGGTATCAGAACCAGTCCCCTTGGCTGTGGGTCCATTATCACGTGTTACAGACTTGTTACTTACGAAATCATGTCCAGAAAACTTGTTAGGAATAAAGACATTGAAGGCTCTAGGAGCAGTGATATGTTGTTCTCCGGAAGGAGTTAGACTTTTCTTGCGTGACTTTAAGGGTCACTATGTATTACGAGAGTTTGATGTCAGATTGAAAAATGTACCAGAACACCTGTTGGCACAAGGCCCAACCGATGTAGGCTGCATGCACATTACACCATACCGTGTTACACTAAAGCCAGGTGTTGTTTTACCACGAATCAGACAATACAAGTTACCACCCGATGCTGTAGTGGCTTTACTGGAAATCATTGAAGAGCTCATTGCCCAAGGAGTGGTCGTAGAGACCGACTCCAATATCTGTAATTCCCCTATCATTCCGATTCTTAAACGTACTGATCCCAATGCACCGCCAGTATATCGGCTGGTGATTGATTTACGAGAACTAAATAAATGCATTGTACCACAGTACCCTGTGGTTCCCGACATCTCATCCCTATTGACTGCCATTGATTCTGAAGCAACGTTCTTTACTGTAATTGACCTCAAGAACGCCTTCTTCAGTGTGCCTATTGACCCAGAGAGCCAATACCTCTTCGGATTCAGTTTAAATGGACGAAGTTTCAAATTTTCATGCGCACCTCAAGGATTCACAGAAAGCCCCAGCATCTATAGTCAAGCACTGAAAAGACAACTTGATTGTATTCAAATGCCAGTTAACACCGCCTTACTGCAATACGTCGATGATCTGCTGATCACCGCACGAAGTGAGCCCGAATGTGAACAAGCATCATTGACAGTTTTACATTTTCTGGCCGACAAGGGACACAAGGTGTCTCCTTCGAAGCTACAATTCTGTGTTCAGCAAGTTGTGTACTTGGGTCACTTGCTGTCCAAAGTGGGGAGACAGCTCACTCCTGACCGTATCCAGTTAATTGTAAATATGCCACAACCCCAGACACAAAAGGAAGTGCGAGCCTTTATAGGCCTCACCTCGTACTGCAGACAATGGATTCCTCAGTATGCATTTCTAGCTAAACCACTCATTCAGTTGACAACACAGGAGGCAGCGACTTCGACTGTCCTTCCTTGGACTCAGGAACATACACAGGCCTTTGAGGAATTAAAGAAAGCTTTATGCCAAGCACCAGTTTTAGCGACACCATGTTACAGCAAACCTTTTACACTTTTTGTTACAGAACGTGATGGTACAGCGTTGTCTGTCTTCACTCAAGACCAAGCAGGTTCACATAAGCCTTGCGCTTATTTTTCAAGTACATTGGATTCAGTAGCCCAGGCACTCCCTGCGTGCTTAAAGTCAGTAGCAGCAACAGCACTAGCAATCAGACAGAGCGACTCAATTGTTTTAGGACATCAATTAACAGTACAAGTTCCACATTCTGTAGAGGTTCTTTTAAACAGAACTCAGACTCAACACTTGACTATAGCACGACTGACAGGCTATGAATTCACGCTATTCCAGCCACACATAGAAATCAGACGCTGCAGCATTCTAAACCCCGCAACATTGTTACCTTCGATTATGACAGATCCAGCCCCGCATGATTGTATAGAGATCATTAATGCAGTAACAAAGCCCCGACGAGACTTAACAGATGTTCCATTGACAAATCCAGACCTGACACTTTACGTGGATGGTTCATGTATGAGAACAAGTACAGGAGAATTAGTGGCCGCGTATGCAGTGACCACTGAAACTGAAGTTAAAGAAACATATTGTATTGATACACTGTCCGCTCAAGCGGCAGAGCTCATTGCTCTGACCCGAGCCTGTATACTAGCCAAGAACAGAAATGTTAACATATACACTGATGCCCGTTATGCGTTCGGAGTCGTACACGACTTCGGAATGTTATGGCAAGAACGAGGTTTTTTGACCTCTCACGGTGCCAAGATCCAACACGGTCCCCTCATTCAAGCACTGTTAGAAGCAATACATCTGCCTTCAGGCATATCCGTTATGAAGTGTAAAGCACATACTAAAGTTACAGATTCTGTTTCCCAGGGTAACGACCTGGCAGACCAGACAGCAAAACATACAGCATTGACTCACACCCAGACAACTGACGTGACAAAGACAATAGTACCGACCCATTGTATGACAGTCAGGGATCCCACACTAGATGTAATCGATATTCAGACACATGCTACTACAGATGAAATAAAGAAATGGACTGAACTAGGAGGGATCCAGACAGATCAAGGTTGGATGACGAAGGGAAAATCTACATGGTTTCTCCCCGACTCTATGGTTCAAGCCATAATAAATACAGCACATAGTCCAGCACATCTAGGAGAAAAAGCGATGTTAGACAGTTTACAGAATCTCTGGTACAACAAACACTTACGAGCAGCAGCAAAACAGAAAGTGCGTACCTGCATGATCTGTTGTCAGTTCAATCCAGGTAAAAGCGTCCCTGTAGAGCAAGGTGGATTTCATCCTCCCGATCACCCTTTTGAAGTTCTCCAGATGGATTATATCCAGATGGACCGTTCAAGTACGTCCTCGTAATTGTTTGTGCACTTTCCCGTTGGACCGAAGCATATCCAGTCCCAGATTACACTGCTCCGACCACTGCCAGGCAGCTGGTTCGAGAATTCTTCCCACGATACGGCTTGCCTCGTGTCGTATACTCAGATAACGGACAGCCTTTCTCATCCGAACTCATGAAACAGGTTTCCCTGCTGCTAGGATATCAGTGGAGATTCCATTGTGTCCGACATCCCGAAGCCGCTGGCCTTGTAGAAAGGCATAACCAGACACTAAAGACCCGCCTTGCTAAAATCTGTAAAGAGAAAGGGGTCGACTGGATAGTCGCCCTGCCAGTTGCATTGTTCTACATGAGAATGGTCGCCCATTCGAGATCAGGACTATCCCCGTATGAAGTTGTCTTTGGCAGACCACCGAATATGTGGGGGACGCCCATACCTAAGAAAATTACTGATGTTGATTGTAATATGCTGACAGATTACCTTGCCTCCTTGATGTCTGCACTCCAATCATGTCGTTCACAGGTTGCCGCAGCCTTTCCCGACAACACTGATGTAAAGCCGCACGATGTCCGTCCCGGAGATACAGTGTTAATTAGGAATTTCGACAGGAAAAGTCCGCTGGAGCCCCGCTGGAAAGAGCCGAAGACCGTCCTTCTTACAACGCGGACCGCTATCAAGGTGGAAGGCCGAAAGGGGTGGATCCACACGAGTCATATTAAAAAATGTAATGAACTGTTGCCAGACACCGACTCGTCCACCCCCTCCAAGGACTGCCTCGATACTAAAGACTTTAAAGTTACCAAACAAGAGAAAACTCCCCAAGAGGAGTATCGAATGAAACTTCGATCTAGCAAGTCAGACAGTTTAATTGTTTAAGTCCTCCCCTAGGTGAATCGGTTAAATAGTTTCTGACATGTATCCCCTAGATCGAGATAGAGAGAGAGAGAGACAACTCAAGAAACGTACATATTGTAAATCACTGCGCAGTCACTGTATAGTGACGTTATTGATTATGTTTTTTCTAAGTCTTCTGATTATTGTTGCGAGTATATTGCTTCCCATATATTACCCTATCTTCAAGCGTGAACAATCTGCTTACAATGTCACTGCCGAACATTCTTTTAGTGAATTACCTCCCCACGAACTATCTTACAGACTCGCGCTGCGCAACAACACATTCATTAGTATGTTACACCACTCCCATCAGACTAACAACGCTACAAACTGCTGGATATGTGGCCGACTCCCTCCCTATCAGAAATACAAGGGAGTTCTGCCTCTCTTTCCGTACCCGTTCACTCACAATGGCTCCTGTGGTGCATGGTTTAGAATAATTAATTCCTTAGATCCTGATGTCGCTGTTTTTAAAGGGAGCTGGGTTTGGGGAAACTTGAACTTAGTTCTGCTTAATGCCTGTTACCCTGACAAGAAGGGACTTCCCATTAGAATAGGAACTGATCTAGAAAATGAAGTATATGGATTAGGTAATTATACAATTAACCTTATGATTCTTACTGTCGAATCCGAAGCTGCACCAGTTCTCCCTGCTATGTCAGTATTACCAGTCACTGGTGATTTATGTGTCAGTAAGAAGGGTTCAGTACACTTAGGTCATAGTAAATGTACTACTGTGGTCGAATTTAGTGATCAAGGCAAATCTTCCTTTAGAGCTACCCGTCATTCCTACTTTGTTTGTGGCCATACCGCATACATACGCTTACCTCCAGATTGGGATGGTACCTGTTACATTGCATTCCTTCTGCCACCTGTTTTCCTAGCCCCTCCTGATTATCACAGAAATACAAATCTAGTAAAGAATAGACTCCGAAGAGATCTCCCGATTGTCGACTATACTGAAACGGCATGGGAGCAATACACAGATTTCAATAAAGGATTCTTTTTCTTCACAGGCCCCGTCCAAAATAGTAAACTAATACGCAGATTAACTAGAACACTTGAAGCAGTAGTGAATGAAACTGCCTCCGCTCTAGGCAACTTAACAGAGGAGCAGTCCGCCATGCGGGTTGTTGTTCTTCAGAATCGTCTTGTTATTGACGTCATCTTGGCAGATAGAGGCGGAGCTTGTAAGGTCATCGGGTCAAGTTGCTGTGTTTTCATTCCAGAAAACGCGCCAACGGTATACCAAGCTATTACACGTCTTCATAAAATTGCAAGTCAGATACATCAGAATCCAGGCACCTGGACTTGGTCCGGTTGGTTCTGGACAACGTTAACCGCTTGGGGATGGAAGATCCTATCCTTCCTAGGCATTGCCCTTGTCATAGTATTCAGTTGCTGCCTGTGCCTACAGTGTGGGCCAGCGATATGTGGACTGTGTGCCACATCGTGCATTGAACATTCCAGTTTTCTCTCAAAACGTGAAAGGAAGAAAGAAGAACAAATGGTGTTACAAGAACAGACTGATCGATTCATGAGGATCGATATATCATGAAGGGTCCGTAGGGAACAAGGAGGGAATGAGGAAATATAAATTTTATGGTCAAGTAATGTTCCCTAACGTGTACCCCACTGTCTCCATGTACCAGCTTAAAGTGCATGTAACTTCCCTCCTGTGCCAGCTATGAAGACGCAAATACATTTGCGTCCAACGTTAACATGTCCTCTTTCAGACCCACCCTGAATGGGTTGAATATTCCGTTTCTAAGTATGCTATGCCAACATCTTTTTGTGGTGTACTTTACACGTTTCTTCAGCTCTGGCGAAGTAGGCCCTGAATTCTACCATCGAGCCTTTTTCCTGCTTTCTGACTCCGAAAGCCTCAGCCCAGGCTGCCTCTGTACCCGTGACCTCTGCCTTACTCCCTGTGCGGCTCACGGCGCTTAGCTCAGCCTGCTGCCTGCCAAGACTGTATTCAACCTTCGAATTATCTGTTCCGCTCCTCGAAAATGCATTCCTGCCTACAAGTTTAAATAAACATTCCCCCAGCTGCAGAGCAAAGGGCCCGGCCTCACTGTCTCCGTGCAAGTAATTCATAGCCTCTGTTACCATGGTAGGCCCATGCCCCTCGCATCTCATGCAGACACTTAGGCGCTTATACACGCACTCATAGTCAGTATAGAATAGCTTCTGCCCCAGAGACCTTTTCTGTTTAGATAATACAGTTCCTAAACATCAGATATCAGATATGATAGAGGTACGAGTTGATCTGACATGCCAGACTTTTGTCTCTTTCCGCCAGTGTAAATGTCAAGTCCCCTACACCCTCCAGTTCCCCGTCAATCACACGTCATGCAGCTGCGCGCGCATCCAGGCCTCAGATTTCTGCTGACATTACAAGATTCTGCTTTGTTGCCACCCACTCGTGACACCTACCTGTGATGTTTCTAGCACACACCTCTATGTTCACGCCTAGTTCACGCCTTCTAATTACGTATCACTACCACGTGTGTGCTCTTATCTTGTTTCTCTCAGCTGTTACGCCTACTGTATTGGTTTCTACTGTACGATTTAAGTATATAAGCTATGTATTGTCAATAAAATACGGCTCTATCCCTTCCTGCACCCCAGTGGTGGCAGGAACAAGATATCCGGTCATGACCATTCCTTTTTAAGGAATAAAACCCCTAAGAACTCTAACACCACGGACTCTGCCTCTTTCTTTCTGATTGAGTTATTATTGATTAAGTACTTACCTGCATAGAAATTAGGACGGTAAATCAAATATTTACCACATTATTCTGGCGCCCGAATAGGGACCCCTCCCCCACCCCACGCGCCGGTTGGTGCGTTGCAAGCTCTGTCCCCTGCCATCAGTTAGACGGAACTACGCGTACTGGCAGGATTTCCTGTATCTCCCTCTGGCCCACGGAGGTGACGAAGACTGCGATCAGCACCCAGACGAGGCGGTGAGGAGTGCGTAGGATCCCGACCAGAGCCTAGCTGAAAGAAGCAAGGTCCGAGGTGTCAAGAGGCCCACCAGTTTCCGAAGTATCCACGTGTCGAGTCGAGTCGAGTCCGGTCCAGTCCAGTCGAGTTTTCCGAGGCCTTCTGTTTCCATGCTTCCCGGTGAGTACCATTGCTGGGACGTATCTAGACGGGTGCATTATTATGTATCCGGTAAAGACGGGTTTGGGTACACAAATTCGGTCTGCACTGTTTTAGACAGTGTATCTGTACTGTTTAGCAGTATATCAGTTATTCCTGTTCTTGCACTATTCTTAGCAGTGTATCTGTGCTGTCTAGCAGTACATCCAGTATAGTGGGGTAGTCATATATGTCTCAAATGTTTTTCATGTGATTAATGTCGTGGTATGAGTGACTGTTTTTTTATGTGCATTATTGTGTTCTTGTGTAACTAGCTGTGTTCAGAATCAAATAGCAAGGGTTGAGTATACAGTATTAAAGTAAACAAGATGCCGTTTTTCAATAAGTTAAAGCAGATAGGAACTAGGAAAGGGATACTAGAGGAAGAAATTCCTATCCCCGCTAGGGACACGCCTGGAACTTTCATGTACCATAAACATGGCATAGACGCCATACTGTATCTAGATTTATGGGCCGATTATACTAAGCACTTAGAAGAAAGACACAGATGGCCCGTCACAGGAACATGGGATGCTGAGTGCATCCTGAAAGTAGAAGAAGCTCTATGGAGAAAGAAAGCCAGACAATCACAGAAAGATGCCATAGAATTATGGCGTAAAGAATCACATAAACGAGTTGAGAAAGAACTCCGTAGAGAAGACAGACTTAGAGAAGCGCCGGATAAAGTCCAAGAAAATGAATTAGTTATTGAAGGGATTCGAGTAAAATCAGAACAAGTAGACCGCGCACGAAACAATCTCGTAAATGGCATGTACTTAGTGGCCGAGGGCTCGCCTGAAGCCACTTCAGGAATACCGAAAGATCTGCCGCCACCATTGGTTCCAACTAAAGTAACTCACAGGACTACTAAAGACATATTTCTGAATTCCTATCTAGACGATGTAGCACCTGCTTACTCCAATTCACGCGTCCCGCCTACCGACGGTGACGGGGACGGAGATGGCAACCCGCCTCCAGACCATATCCCGCCATTACCGCAACAAAGTTCCCCCGTCCGACAGCCTGTCGTTCCTCCTCCACCCCCACCACTTCTCACACCTAAGGTTAAGATACCAAATCCGTTTTTACCTGATCCTACTAAGAGACAAGTTCAAGTACACATACAGACTCCACAGAGGGATAATGCCCAAGCCTCTGCCTCAGGAGGTGCGACCGGGGGTTACCAGACCCCGCCAGCAACACACAGATTACACCTTAGGGACATGCAGAACCACCCTACGCTCCAATCACCCCGTCTTGACATACTCAAAGCACCGCTTTCAGTTTGCAGATATGATCCAGTACCCGGCAAAGACGATAGAATGTTATTAGCATCACTACGCTTACGACAAGCTACAGATTACCTAGCGTTATTCTCAGGGATGACTGATCATCTAGATAGAATATATCATTTTGTCCAGACTGGGGAAAATCCTGAAAGTATTAAGGAGGCCCTGGAACATCAGAAAGTTGACACTAAAGCATATATATTACGTTTTTTCATAAATTGCTTAATAAGAGAACGAGACAGGCCTGAGACAGAACAGGATCATGAACAGAAACGCATGAAAGACACGAAAATGAAAATGTTAGTGGCCCAGTCGGTTCCAGCCGACGGCCAGAGAAAGGGTACGACCCAGACACGAATGCAGCAGCTCCCGTTAAAGGGACATGCAACTATTGCAAGCAGCCAGGTCACTACGTACATGAATGTCCAGTCCTGAAACACAATATAGCAACAGGTAAAACTAAAGAAAGACCGCATCCGCCTAGACAAGACCAGGGTCAGCAACAGACTTCACAGAATACACAACCTATGCATGCTTCATCACATACAGGACAGACCGCCGTGGTATCACAGTCGCAATCACAGCCACAGCCCATTGCCGCGACACAGCAAGTTTCACGGCAGATGTGCCAGTATGCCCAATCTGATTATCCCGATTATCAGCGTTACACATGAAACAGCCTAGAGAGGGAGTTTGGCTTGCCTCTTATTGAGATTCCTGTAGATCAAGAGGGTCCTTATGTACACAGTCAAGTATTGGGAAAAGACAGAAAGTTCTTAATTGACACAGGGGCAAGCCGCACAACAATCAGTCATAATGAAGTCCCAGGGGCACCCCTCTCAGGCTCACAGAATGTTTCCCTTGGTTTTTCAGGACAGCCTATTGTAAATGAGGTATCAGAACCAGTCCCCTTTGGCTGTGGGTCCATTATCACGTGTTACAGACTTGTTACTTACGAAATCATGTCCAGAAAACTTGTTAGGAATAAAGACATTGAAGGCTCTAGGAGCAGTGATATGTTGTTCTCCGGAAGGAGTTAGACTTTTCTTGCGTGACTTTAAGGGTCACTATGTATTACGAGAGTTTGATGTCAGATTGAAAAATGTACCAGAACACCTGTTGGCACAAGGCCCAACCGATGTAGGCTGCATGCACATTACACCATACCGTGTTACACTAAAGCCAGGTGTTGTTTTACCACGAATCAGACAATACAAGTTACCACCCGATGCTGTAGTGGCTTTACTGGAAATCATTGAAGAGCTCATTGCCCAAGGAGTGGTCGTAGAGACCGACTCCAATATCTGTAATTCCCCTATCATTCCAATTCTTAAACGTACTGATCCCAATGCACCGCCAGTATATCGGCTGGTGATTGATTTACGAGAACTAAATAAATGCATTGTACCACAGTACCCTGTGGTTCCCGACATCTCATCCCTATTGACTGCCATTGATTCTGAAGCAACGTTCTTTACTGTAATTGACCTCAAGAACGCCTTCTTCAGTGTGCCTATTGACCCAGAGAGCCAATACCTCTTTGGATTCAGTTTAAATGGACGAAGTTTCAAATTTTCACGCGCACCTCAAGGATTCACAGAAAGCCCCAGCATCTATAGTCAAGCACTGAAAAGACAACTTGATTGTATTCAAATGCCAGTTAACACCGCCTTACTGCAATACGTCGATGATCTGCTGATCACCGCACGAAGTGAGCCCGAATGTGAACAAGCATCATTGACAGTTTTACATTTTCTGGCCGACAAGGGACACAAGGTGTCTCCTTCGAAGCTACAATTCTGTGTTCAGCAAGTTGTGTACTTGGGTCACTTGCTGTCCAAAGTGGGGAGACAGCTCACTCCTGACCGTATCCAGTTAATTGTAAATATGCCACAACCCCAGACACAAAAGGAAGTGCGAGCCTTTATAGGCCTCACCTCGTACTGCAGACAATGGATTCCTCAGTATGCATTTCTAGCTAAACCACTCATTCAGTTGACGACACAGGAGGCAGCGACTTCGACTGTCCTTCCTTGGACTCAGGAACATACACAGGCCTTTGAGGAATTAAAGAAAGCTTTATGCCAAGCACCAGTTTTAGCGACACCATGTTACAGCAAACCTTTTACACTTTTTGTTACAGAACGTGATGGTACAGCATTGTCTGTCTTCACTCAAGACCAAGCAGGTTCACATAAGCCTTGCGCTTATTTTTCAAGTACATTGGATTCAGTAGCCCAGGCACTCCCTGCGTGCTTAAAGTCAGTAGCAGCAACAGCACTAGCAATCAGACAGAGCGACTCAATTGTTTTAGGACATCAATTAACAGTACAAGTTCCACATTCTGTAGAGGTTCTTTTAAACAGAACTCAGACTCAACACTTGACTATAGCACGACTGACAGGCTATGAATTAACGCTATTCCAGCCACACATAGAAATCAGACGCTGCAGCATTCTAAACCCCGCAACATTGTTACCTTCGATTATGACAGATCCAGCCCCGCATGATTGTATAGAGATCATTAATGCAGTAACAAAGCCCCGACGAGACTTAACAGATGTTCCATTGACAAATCCAGACCTGACACTTTACGTGGATGGTTCATGTATGAGAACAAGTACAGGAGAATTAGTGGCCGCGTATGCAGTGACCACTGAAACTGAAGTTAAAGAAACATATCGTATTGATACACTGTCCGCTCAAGCAGCAGAGCTCATTGCTCTGACCCGAGCCTGTATACTAGCCAAGAACAGAAATGTTAACATATACACTGATTCCCGTTATGCGTTCGGAGTCGTACACGACTTCGGAATGTTATGGCAAGAACGAGGTTTTTTGACCTCTCACGGTGCCAAGATCCAACACGGTCCCCTCATTCAAGCACTGTTAGAAGCAATACATCTGCCTTCAGGCATATCCGTTATGAAGTGTAAAGCACATACTAAAGTTACAGATTCTGTTTCCCAGGGTAACGACCTGGCAGACCAGACAGCAAAACATACAGCATTGACTCACACCCAGAAAACTGACGTGACAAAGACAATAGTACCGACCCATTGTATGACAGTCAGGGATCCCACACTAGATGTAATCGATATTCAGACACATGCTACTACAGATGAAATAAAGAAATGGACTGAACTAGGAGGGATCTAGACAGATCAAGGTTGGATGACGAAGGGAAAATCTACATGGTTTCTCCCCGACTCTATGGTTCAAGCCATAATAAATACAGCACATAGTCCAGCACATCTAGGAGAAAAAGCGATGTTAGACAGTTTACAGAATCTCTGGTACAACAAACACTTACGAGCAGCAGCAAAACAGAAAGTGCGTACCTGCATGATCTGTTGTCAGTTCAATCCAGGTAAAAGCGTCCCTGTAGAGCAAGGTGGATTTCATCCTCCCGATCACCCTTTTGAAGTTCTCCAGATGGATTATATCCAGATGGACCGTTGTCGAGGATTCAAGTACGTCCTCGTAATTGTTTGTGCACTTTCCCGTTGGACCGAAGCATATCCAGTCCCAGATTACACTGCTCCGACCACTGCCAGGCAGCTGGTTTGAGAATTCTTCCCACGATACGGCTTGCCTCGTGTCGTATACTCAGATAACGGACAGCCTTTCTCATCCGAACTCATGAAACAGGTTTCCCTACTGCTAGGATATCAGTGGAGATTCCATTGTGTCCGACATCCCGAAGCCGCTAGCCTTGTAGAAAGGCATAACCAGACACTAAAGACCCGCCTTGCTAAAATCTGTAAAGAGAAAGGGGTCGACTGGATAGTCGCCCTGCCAGTTGCATTGTTCTACATGAGAATGGTCGCCCATTCGAGATCAGGACTATCCCCGTATGAAGTTGTCTTTGGCAGACCACCGAATATGTGGGGGACGCCCATACCTAAGAAAATTACTGATGTTGATTGTAATATGCTGACAGATTACCTTGCCTCCTTGATGTCTGTACTCCAATCATGTCGTTCACAGGTTGCCGCAGCCTTTCCCGACAACACTGATGTAAAGCCGCACGATGTCCGTCCCGGAGATACAGTGTTAATTAGGAATTTCGACAGGAAAAGTCCGCTGGAGCCCCGCTGGAAAGAGCCGAAGACCGTCCTTCTTACAACGCGGACCGCTATCAAGGTGGAAGGCCGAAAGGGGTGGATCCACACGAGTCATATTAAAAAATGTAATGAACTGTTGCCAGACACCGACTCGTCCACCCCCTCCAAGGACTGCCTCGATACTAAAGACTTTAAAGTTACCAAACAAGAGAAAACTACCCAAGAGGAGTATCGAATGAAACTTCGATCTAGCAAGTCAGACAGTTTAATTGTTTAAGTCCTCCCCTAGGTGAATCGGTTAAATAGTTTCTGACATGTATCCCCTAGATCGAGATAGAGAGAGAGAGAGACAACTCAAGAAACGTACATATTGTAAATCACTGCGCAGTCACTGTATAGTGACGTTATTGATTATGTTTTTTCTAAGTCTTCTGATTATTGTTGCGAGTATATTGCTTCCCATATATTACCCTATCTTCAAGCGTGAACAATCTGCTTACAATGTCACTGCCGAACATTCTTTTAGTGAATTACCTCCCCACGAACTATCTTACAGACTCGCGCTGCGCAACAACACATTCATTAGTATGTTACACCACTCCCATCAGACTAACAACGCTACAAACTGCTGGATATGTGGCCGACTCCCTCCCTATCAGAAATACAAGGGAGTTCTGCCTCTCTTTCCGTACCCGTTCACTCACAATGGCTCCTGTGGTGCATGGTTTAGAATAATTAATTCCTTAGATCCTGATGTCGCTGTTTTTAAAGGGAGCTGGGTTTGGGGAAACTTGAACTTAGTTCTGCTTAATGCCTGTTACCCTGACAAGAAGGGACTTCCCATTAGAATAGGAACTGATCTAGAAAATGAAGTATATGGATTAGGTAATTATACAATTAACCTTATGATTCTTACTGTCGAATCCGAAGCTGCACCAGTTCTCCCTGCTATGTCAGTATTACCAGTCACTGGTGATTTATGTGTCAGTAAGAAGGGTTCAGTACACTTAGGTCATAGTAAATGTACTACTGTGGTCGAATTTAGTGATCAAGGCAAATCTTCCTTTAGAGCTACCCGTCATTCCTACTTTGTATGTGGCCATACCGCATACATACGCTTACCTCCAGATTGGGATGGTACCTGTTACATTGCATTCCTTCTGCCACCTGTTTTCCTAGCCCCTCCTGATTATCACAGAAATACAAATCTAGTAAAGAATAGACTCCGAAGAGATCTCCCGATTGTCGACTATACTGAAACGGCATGGGAGCAATACACAGATTTCAATAAAGGATTCTTTTTCTTCACAGGCCCCGTCCAAAATAGTAAACTAATACGCAGATTAACTAGAACACTTGAAGCAGTAGTGAATGAAACTGCCTCCGCTCTAGGCAACTTAACAGAGGAGCAGTCCGCCATGCGGGTTGTTGTTCTTCAGAATCGTCTTGTTATTGACGTCATCTTGGCAGATAGAGGCGGAGCTTGTAAGGTCATCGGGTCAAGTTGCTGTGTTTTCATTCCAGAAAACGCGCCAACGGTATACCAAGCTATTACACGTCTTCATAAAATTGCAAGTCAGATACATCAGAATCCAGGCACCTGGACTTGGTCCGGTTGGTTCTGGACAACGTTAACCGCTTGGGGATTGAAGATCCTATCCTTCCTAGGCATTGCCCTTGTCATAGTATTCAGTTGCTGCCTGTGCCTACAGTGTGGGCCAGCGATATGTGGACTGTGTGCCACATCGTGCATTGAACATTCCAGTTTTCTCTCAAAACGTGAAAGGAAGAAAGAAGAACAAATGGTGTTACAAGAACAGACTGATCGATTCATGAGGATCGATATATCATGAAGGGTCCGTAGGGAACAAGGAGGGAATGAGGAAATATAAATTTTATGGACAAGTAATGTTCCCTAACGTGTACCCCACCGTCTCCATGTACCAGCTTAAAGTGCATGTAACTTCCCTCCTGTGCCAGCTATGAAGACGCAAATACATTTGCGTCCAACGTTAACATGTCCTCTTTCAGACCCACCCTGAATGGGTTGAATATTCCGTTTCTAAGTATGCTATGCCAACATCTTTTTGTGGTGTACTTTACACGTTTCTTCAGCTCTGGCGAAGTAGGCCCTGAATTCTGCCATCGAGCCTTTTTCCTGCTTTCTGACTCCGAAAGCCTCAGCCCAGGCTGCCTCTGTACCCGTGACCTCTGCCTTACTCCCTGTGCGGCTCACGGCGCTTAGCTCAGCCTGCTGCCTGCCAAGACTGTATTCAACCTTCGAATTATCTGTTCCGCTCCTCGAAAATGCATTCCTGCCTACTAGTTTAAGTAAACATTCCCCCAGCTGCAGAGCAAAGGGCCCGGCCTCACTCTCTCCGTGCAAGTAATTCATAGCCTCTGTTACCATGGTAGGCCCATGCCCCTAGCATCTCATGCAGACACTTAGGCGCTTATACACGCACTCATAGTCAGTATAGAATAGCTTCTGCCCCAGAGACCTTTTCCGTTTAGATAATACAGTTCCTAAACATCAGATATCAGATATGATAGAGGTACGAGTTGATCTGACATGCCAGACTTTTGTCTCTTTCCGCCAGTGTAAATATCAAGTCCCCTGCACCCTCCAGTTCCCCGTCAATCACACGTCATGCAGCTGCGCGCGCATCCAGGCCTCAGATTTCTGCTAACATTACAAGATTCTGCTTTGTTGCCACCCACTCGTGACACCTACCTGTGACGTTTCTAGCACACACCTCTATGTTCACGCCTAGTTCACGCCTTCTAATTACGTATCACTACCACGTGTGTGCTCTTATCTTGTTTCTCTCAGCTGTTACGCCTACTGTATTGGTTTCTACTGTACGATTTAAGTATATAAGCTATGTATTGTCAATAAAATACGGCTCTATCCCTTCCTGCACCCCAGTGGTGGCAGGAACAAGATATCCGGTCATGACCATTCCTTTTTAAGGAATAAAACCCCTAAGAACTCTAACACCACGGACTCTGCCTCTTTCTTTCTGATTGAGTTATTATTGATTAAGTACTTACCTGCATAGAAATTAGGACGGTAAATCAAATATTTACCACACCAGACTAATTTTTAAGTAATTGGCAAGTAGTTTGCCCATCTTATTCCGGCCTCCGTAATAACGGGCACTGCTTTTTAAAAGGTAAGAGGATGCAGCGTCTGTAGAGGATTTATTAAAGGACATTTTTGCCTCAATAAGATTTTTTAAAGAAGTTTCAGAAGTTGAGCGATAATAATCATATTCAAGTTTTTTAATTTTTGCCAATAACTGAGCATATTTGGTTTAAAAAAACTTCTTCTTTCGCCAAACAAAATTGATGATAAAACCCGTAGCTGCCGCCTTAAACGAGTTCCAAACCATTACTGGAGAGGATTCTGGACTGGAATTAATAGAAAAGAATTCAGAGGCAAAGGAGGTGAATTGGCCTGTGAAATTGGGATCTGATAGTAAAGTATTATTAAAATGCCATCTACCAGCGTTGGGAGAGAATGGTAGCAAATCAAAATCGACAAAAACTGGAGCATGATCAGATATGAGGATGGAACCAATCTCAGCGTGCAAGACAAGTTGAGATAAAGGTTTAATGAGAAAAAGATAGTCTATTCTGGATTGAGAGTTATTGGGGGGGAGTGTAAAAGGTATATTCCTGTAGAGCTGGGTTACAAAGCCTCCAAATGTCAATTAAAGGTTTGCGTCATATGGCAGAGGTGAATTGATAATGCATCTTGATATTGGAGAATTTCACAGAGAAACGTCTATCTAAAATAGGGTCTAGAAACTGATTACAATCACCTCCAAAAATAACATAAGAAGTTTATCAGAAATCTGAGGCCAAAACTTATTATCAATATTAACTGGTGCATAAACGTTGAATAATACTAAGGGAATGTGATCAATAAGCAATTTAACAATTATCCAACGGCCGTCAGGGTTGCATTCTTGATGTATCACTGAAGGCTGATGTTTTTTATGACACAATATAGAGGAGCCATTTTAATTCCCTAAATCAGGGGAAGAAAAAACATGACCGACCCAACCTCTTTTCAATTTGGCTGCCTCAGTTTCAGATAGATGAGTTTCTTGAAGAAAAGCAATATCAGTATTCAATCTAGCTAAATGGGTTAACACGCATTGTGTTTTTATAGGATTGTTAACTCCTTTAACGTTCCAGGTTACAACTCTAAACGTGAACCAATAAAAACAAACATATGCAAATATTATAAAAACAGTAAAGTAAGCATCTATCAAGTAAAACATGAACCATTGTTAAATAAACATTATAAAAATTCAGGAACCTTGTATGCAATGAGAGGAAAATATAGAAGAAAGGTTTAAGTAAGAAATTCAGGAGTGAGAAGATGAGAAAAAGGAGAAAAAGAAAGGTACTGTGAAATATAGAAAAATGGAAAAAGTAGATAGAGAAAAAGAAAAGGGAGAAGGACAGGAAAGGAGAAGAGAAAAGTAAGGAAGAGAGAGGGGAGAGGAAATGGTTGAGAAAGAGAGAGACAAAAAACAAGAAAACAAAATGAAACTAACAACTGATAATACAAAAAGAGGTCAAAGAGACATACCACAAACCAACAATAAGACTGAGGGTGGTGGAAGCACATAAGGAAGATAGCACACCGGGCCAGGGGCTCCATGAGAATGCAGCAAAGGGGTATAGACTTCCGTGTAGAACATAAAGGACACATAAAATCCAGGGCTCACAAAATCGCATCTAAAAAGAATTCCAAAAGAGAGAACATTAACAAAAAAAGATGCAACAAAAACTAAGCATGAAATACATAGTACATCGGGAATGATAGATGAACAAACAATCATGTTAATAGAACAGCATTTTAATAAGTAGAACAGTAACGTCCATTATTTCTAAAGAGGGATGTCCATAAAAGCTGTGTGCATGAATCCAAAAATGTTTGAAGTAACGCCAGATCTTCATAGTTTGTTGTCCTGTTGTTGTAAGTGACTTTGAAGAGGCAAGGATGGAATAAGTCATATTGAGCATACAAGGAACGTAGAGCGGGTCTCATCTCCAAAACCTTCTTGCGGCGATCTACAGTGGTTTTAGTGTAATCTTGAGCAAAGAAAAGGTTAGAACCATTCCAGGTGATTTTCCCCTTCTGCTTGGCAGCATGAAGAACTTTAAGGAGATCCGTTTATTACAAAAAGTACATGAAAACTCCTCTAGGTTATGTTGAAGAAGATGATGATGAGGCAGATGAGCAAGAGATAGAGCCTAGACGATGAGCGCGTTGAATGTTTAAAGGAGGTGCGGTAGGGAGACTAAGAAGGAAAGGCAAAAATGACTGAAAAAAAGAGATGGGATTCGATCCCTCAAGGCCTTCCGCAAATCAGTAAACTCGTAAATTATTACGCCTATTTCGATTTTCTAAATTTTCAACTTGCTGTTTAAGACTTTCAATCTCTCTATGAACACAGGGAACTTGATCTATGACTGTTTGAGTGGAAGCAAATTGTCTTTCAACAGTATCAACCCTTTGCTCAGTGTTAGACCAGTGGTCTTCAAGATTCTGGAGACGAGAGTTTGTTTCATTCATGTAAGGTTTAAGTGTGCAAATTTTGCTCCAATAACAATTCCATAGAGATGGATGGTGACATGTTGGTGGGGGAGGGGGGATTTGTTTTGACCCTTTTTCCTGGTGTAGGATTAGAAGAAGGAGCTTTAGTAGAGAACTTTGAAGCTGAGCGAGAAGAATGAGGAGAGGAGCATTTTGCATTCGGCAAGTCACTTGATGCGTCATCTATGGTATCCTGTAGAACGCTAACAGGGTTGACATCTTCCAAAGGCAGGTTAGTTCCTGTTCGTTGCTGAGAGGCATTTCGGTTGGTACGTGACAACACCATAGAAAAGTTGGAAAAGCAGGAGGAAATGATGCAAATTGGTAAATTGAAGAGGGTAGCTCGACTAGGCTCAATATGTTATCCATACGTTGAAAAACATCTGACCATCAAAATACCATGCAAAGATGAGAATAAAACAATACATTACTTGTGTGTGGAAGATTCCAGAAGGGTAATATGTCAATTAAACCCTATATAATATTGAAAGGCTACAAAGATGAATAAAAGCTTCCTTCCTCAAAATTGTGACAGAAAATAAGCTGCCCACATTGCGAGCAATATGTGGAAAAAATATGCTATTCCATAATATAGCAGGCACAGAAAGTAGCATGAAGTTAGAGGGCAACAAAATATTACAAGTAACCTTTTCTCATATATTACCTGTCAGAGAAAAGTGGTGTTGAAGATGAGGAAAAGCGACACGATGGTACATAGCAGATTTACCTCAGGAGTTTAATTCGTGTGTTCCTTCAACCAATAGCGCCACAAAAACTCTGTATCCAGTTTGCCAAGTCAATTTAGATATCTTGTGTTAAAATGCGCCTGCAATTTAAAAGCATATTGAAGAGAGGAGGAAAGCACATAAAATAACTGCTAAAGGTTCACAGGCTTCAGCGGCTCCAAAATGGCAGATTCGACTCAGACGCGATCCGCCAAAATAAAGAATAAAGCAGCACAATGTGTGTGGCTCACCCTGCGGCTCCAGAGAGGGATTTCCCGGAGCCGCCAATGCTCCACTACCTAATCCTGTGAAAGCGAGTACTGGACACTCCCCAAGAGACCTGGAGCGTTTCCCATCACATCAAGGTCCGACGGAGCTCACAGGATCCGTGGCTATCTACCTCGGTGCCGAAGCCATGCCCCTCTTTTGTGTCTTATGACTCAACAAGGGTACAGTATTATTTGGCAACAGTTGGTATATTATGGATACGTGGATTTACAAAACGTATATTTATTACGCCATTTGTTTTTCTAACACAATGACATCTGTCTCATTTCTATGTTGATGTACCCGTATAATACAAATGTGGTGATTGGTGTGCACAATATTCATGTGATCAAGCCATTTCGTGTGGTGAAACGCCGTGTGAATTAAACAACCTAGACACCTTTGGAGTTGCTGTTTTCTACTTTCCTGAGAGAGCGCTGATTCGTGTGTACTTTGGAACATATATATATATATATATATATATATATATATATATATATATATATATATATATATATATATATATATATATATATATATTCATACATACAGGACACGGGGGATTTCGTGCAGAAAATACAACACACTGAATGGATGGAAGGGGACTGGCTAGTGGCACTTGATGTCACTGCCCTCTACACAAGCATTTTGCACAAGGACGGGTTGGAGGCAGTTGGACAGTATCTTTCCAGATGCTCACATTTGTTCAATGAACACGACACGATGCTATTACAAATGTTGGAATTTTGCTTGGTAAATAACATTTTTATGTTCAATAACCTCTTATACCATCAGTTGCAGGGTGTTGCCATGGGGGCCAGCTTCTCCCCAAGCTTTGCATGTCTACACATGGGAGCTTGGGAGGAGCTGGTCCTCAAGGTAGAACAGCAGGAGACTTTAAGGACACATGTGGTCAAGTGGTATTGCTTCATTGATGATTTATTTATCATCTGGAGGGGGAGTGAACAGCAGGCGATGGGGTTTATAAATGAAATAAATGTGAATAACCTCAACCTCAGATTCACGGCCACACTCAGTCAGAAAACTGTAACCTTTCTAGACACTGAGGTCCTTGTCAGGAATGATAGACTTGAGACCAGAATCTTTCGCAAGAGCACAGCAGGTAACAGCATCCTGCATGCTGGGAGTGCACATCCGACCCACCTCATAGCCAGCATCCCTATGGGGAAATGCTGCGCATGCAGAGGGTCTGCAGTAATGATATAGACCTTAGAACAGCACAACAGGCCAGCAAGGAAAGATTTCTACAGAGAGGTTACTCGGAACATCTCATTGAAAGTGCACGTATCAAATCCATGCAACGTATCAGACAGGGACTTTTCGCAAACTACTACATTGGTGGTGAGAATGAGGAAGAAACTACCACCACAGCTGCCAATGTAAATCAGGACATGACACTCAAAAAGGTATTCAGGTTTATTACGGGCTACAGTAGGCAGCACAAGGCCATATATAACATCATTAATAAGAATTGGCCCATCCTTACTTGTGACCCCATAATTGGGCCCTTGCTACCCAAGAGGGCATCGCTTACATTAAGTAGGGCCCAATCACACAAGAGACCAGCTAGTCAATACCAGCCCTGAGGTCCTGGACCGGACAACCTGGTTGCAGGAAAATAAAGGTTGTTACAAGTATAAAACTTGTAAATCTTGCCAGCATGGAGTAAATAGGAAGACATTTATTGTTGGCTTGAGTAAACAGTAACAAACCATCACCCAAGTGTTGACGTGCAAAACAGAGTTTGCTATTTATGTTTTAGAGCGCCCTTGTCAGTTGAAGTATGTAGGGAGCACAAAGCTCCCTGTACATAAGCGCATGCCAACATCTACGTGCCATTGCAAATAAGGACAATACCTATCCTGTGGCACGGCATTTCCGTGAAATCCATCAAAGCAACAATAGCAGTCTTACCTACTATGTTATTGACTCTGTCAAGGCCAGTCGGCGTGGGGGTGACAGAGAGAGCAAACTCCGTAAACTGGAAACTCGTTATATATTGCAACTTGTCACAAAGGCACCAGGCGGTCTAAATACTACAGAGGACCTGTATACCTGCCTACCATAATTACATACTTGCAGCATTATTCCTCTTACCCTACTTTTCCTGTGGACTTTTGTCTGCACATTGAATACAGGGATAGCCGGCTGGCATCCCTGGAAGGTGGGGAACATGACATTCTCATGTGCTTATCTTGACTCTGGTTTCCTAACTCTAAGGAATTACCTTACAGCCATGCTCCGGCTGGGGCATGGATTCGGGGTTTCTATATGAGATGGGATTTCATTTTCCCGACTAGTACTACTCCAGTATATAAGTCCCCTTTGTGACTTCACTTTGTATATACGTGAAATGAATTTATCTTATTATCATTGAGGTCCTGTATATATGTTGTTGCTACTATTTTTATCCAACATTAGCAGACAGAATGATTATACGTAGGTTTATAAGCATCACAAGCACTTAAAAAAAATTCACATTTAAATCTATATCATTAGATACGATTCGTATTGAGGGCAGGTCACCTACTACAGATTTAATCACATTAACTCATATAAGATGTGAGGGTCACCTATATGAACATATGGAGGCATTATCTTGTGTGTCAGCTACCACATTGTTAACACCATTGTATAGCAAATTTACGTCATTAGCTCTGTATAAGATGATCAGGAAACCTATATTTGTTTACATAAGTGTTATGTTTACATAGCGTATTTTGCACATGTACCTGAGGCATTTGCACTTTACAATATCAAATGTTTACATTGTATTTCTTGCACTATTAGCATTATTTTGCACATGAACAGACAACAGTCCTGATCTATCTTCAATTTTAACATCTGGATTTTAGACTAATTTATGGCGATATACAATGTGGTTTTTACATGCAGAAATGATGTGCCTCAAGTGACCTGGACATTCTTTTTAAGTTTTAGACATACATGTGTGGAAATCCTATGATGTTATGAGTTTTGAGGTATTTAACTGCTATTGAAAAACCTGTTTAATTAACTGAATATGGTTATTTATTGAATTGATTATTGTGTCATTTGACATTATACAGCTTTGTGCTTCAATATCTTTTGGTCCACGACCTTGCTGTCTAATTGGCGAGCCTCTGTATCTACATGAATCTATCTTCACTGTTTATTATTTAAATTAATCACTTGGTGTTGATGAAACTGAGCACTGGCACTTTAAAAATGAGTAACAGGATATGTGTGCGTTGTCATATGAGCAAGGCTCCAAGGAGCCGAAATGTCATGCGGCAGACTCTGTGTCATTAAAAAAGAGTTGCACCTAACTGGTCCGAGTCCGAGGTTTCTCTGCAGTGCTGCGCTGCGAGCAGGCGAGAGGCTGGCAGTGGAACGCGGTAAACGGCAATATATATATATATATATATATATATATATATATATATATATATATATATATATATATATATTCACTGAAAAAACCATAGGTTATAGACCATATATAGTTAGGAATTCGCATTTACAAAACCTTATTTTACTCACACAAAACCATTGAAATTCCATATATAGTTAGTTGCACTAACTATATATCGCGCACCCGCAATCCACTGCTGATGATGTCACATATTACATCATTCATGACATAGTCAGTGACATCACTGATGACATCACTGATGACATCACTGACGACAACATCCAGTGGCTGTATGTTTCTGTAAAGTTAAAATATGTCTTACATATTGAAGAATGAGTGGATGTATAAGTGTCTGGATGAAGGATTTAGTAGGTGCATGACTGACTGTATGAGTGAGTGATTAAATGTGTCTCACTGAGTGCATGGGTTAGTGACTAAACTGTCTTAATTTGTGCATCATTATGTCTGTTGTTCTGTAAACTGTTGCATGTGTTGATAAGTAGCTATATGAGTAACTATATGGGTTATTGATTGGTTGCCCAAGTATTTGTATGGGAGACTGAGTGTGTGTGTGGGTGGCTGGGAGGTGTATGACTCTGTGCATAGATGTGTGAGCAGTTGATTCACTAGATGTATGGTTTCAAAAGAGCATGTGGAAACAGCTGTATGGGCGGTTGACTGTGTGCATGAGTGTATTGGTGAGTGAATGGATATCTCAGTGCTACATGTCAAAGTAAGTACATATGTAAAACACAGTACATGTGAGAGTTGACATATATAAATAACTGTGCATAAGAGCCAGTGAATGTGTGAGTGGCTGTATGGATCATTGTAAACTTGTATCAGGGATTGTATAAGAGAGTAAATATGTGTTAGTATATGTTTGAATAAGTAAAGTTTGTATAACTGTATAGTTGAGGAAATGGAGGTGTGATTGATTCTTTGCATGACTGACTAGGTGTGTGAGTAACTCCATGGATGAGTGACAGTCTGCGAGTGTCTGTTTACACTGATTGTATCTAAGGTTATATTAGAGTCTGAAGAGGTTCATTGTATTATCACATGAATGATATCATCAGTGATGTGATCAGTAATGTCAAATGAGATGTCATCAGTGATGTCATCAGTGATGTCATTTGAGATGTCATCAGTGATGTCATTTGAGATGCCATCAGTGATGTCATCAGTGATGTCACTGACCATGTCATGAATGATGTAATATGTGACATCATCAGCAGTGGATTGCGGGTGCGCGATATGTAGTTAGTGCAACTAACTATATATGGAATTTCAATGGTTTTGTGTGAGTAAAATAAGGTTTTGTAAATGCGCATTCCTAACTATATATGGTCTATAACCTATGGTTTTTTCAGTGAATTTTCAAGGTTTTGTAAATGCTAATTCCTAACTATATATGGTCTATAACCTATGGTTTTTTCAGTGAATTTTCAAGGTTTTGTAAATGCTAATTCCTAACTATATATGGTCTATAGCCTATGGTTTTTTCAGTGAATATATTTATATATATACATACATATATAAACATATATCATCTGTATATCTATATAAATACAAACATAAATGCATGCATACATATACTTATATGCATACAGATGCATGTTATTTACATGTAGGTTGAAAAAACACTAATAAAAGCAAAGCTAAAAAGCCACCTCATTACAAACAGAATGGCTTTAACTTAAACGAGGGCGAGATCTATTGCATTTTTAATGCTTGTTTACTTTGGTTCCATCAAGAAGGCATTCAGATGTGTCACACATTTGCCATAAATTCTGAATGTTAGCACTCTAGTTGCACATTAGATCACTGTAGTAAAGCTACTGCTCACCAGGGACGTCTGCTGCTGGTATTCAAAGTGCATGTTTCAGTCTGCATGTCAGAATTTTTTTAATGAAATAGAAGAGGATTTGAGAAGTCACTCAAAATGATCCCTAATTTTTCTTTCTGAAGCACTAATCATACTTTCTATGGCAAAATTAACCCCCTCATGTTGTTCCTTTTTAAATTGAGTGTTTTCAGACTTACCACTTCATTCCAATCAAGATGGCTTCTGGTGTGCCATACTTTTGTCATAAGTAAGACTGTTAGCGCTCTAGTTGTTCTTTAGAACACTCTGGGACATTCTCTCATTGGGCTATACTTGGGGTACATCTGGGTGATATTTGAGCTACATTTAGGCTCTTTTGTCTCTGGTGGCCATCTTGGGAGACTGTATGTCAGATTTTTTAAATGAAATTGAAGAGGGTTTGAGAAGTCACTCAAAATGTGCCCTAATTTTTCTTTCTGCAGCACTAATCATAATTCATATGGCAAAATATACCCCCTCATTTTGTTCCTTTTTAAATTAAATGTTTTAAGAGTTACCACTTTATTCCAATCAAGATGGCTTCAGGTGTGCCATACCTTTGTAATAAGTAGGACTGTTAGCGCTCTAGTTGTTCTTTAGAACACTCTGGGACATTCTGTCATTGGGCTATACTTGGGCTACATCTGGGTGATATTTGGGCTACATTTGGGCTCTTTTGTCTCTGGTGGCCATTTTGGGAGACTGCATGTCAGAATGTTTTAATGAAATAGAAAAGGATTTGAGAAGTCACTAAATGTGCCCTAATTTTTCATTCTGCAGCACTAATCATACTTTCTATGGCAAAATATACCCCCTCATGTTGTTTCTTTTTAAATTAAATGTTTTAAGAGTTACCACTTTATTCCAATCAAGATGGCTTCAGGTGTGCCATACCTTTGTAATAAGTAGGACTGTTAGCGCTCTAGTTTTCTTTAGAACACTCTAGGAGGCTGCAGTAGAACACAAAGGAATCAACTGACAGTCTCTGTCCTTGTTGGATGTACATGTTTTACTGAGAATGTCAGACTTCATTTTCACATGACTGAGAAAGATAATGTGAATTTACAGAAAATATGCTTTCAGTTTAGCCTATAGATCCCCTTCCAAACCACTGTGGGAAAATCATGAGATATTAGTTTTCTTTCAAACAATATTCATGATATCACAGCAGAAGGTTTTTTCACATGGTAAAATCACCTTAGAACCCACCACAATTCCTAAAACGAGTATGGTACCATCAACAAATGATTTATAATGTAACTAAAGTCCTAAAACCCTCTATTAACTACAATGCTTTTTAATGAGGTGCTATCATGTATATTGGTCCCAAGATGGCTGCCAACACTTCTTGGATGAAGTGCTGACAGCCAATCAGATGAGATGTGTGGTTAGGCTCCGCCCAGATATATATCTTTTTTTGAACCTAAATTACTCAAAATCCACTGGAGCACATATATTGAGACCTAGCAAAGGCACATCGGGCTAACAGTCCCTACAATTTTGCCAAGTTTCGTGCAAATCCATTCAGCTGTTCGAGCTAAAAGTGAGGCCAACCGCCCTATGGAAATTAACATGGGAAAAACGCGTTTTGGGACCCCCCTTTTTTCTCGGCCCCCCCTTGATGAAACCCACCCAAATTTTCAGGGGCTGCTCAGAAACAAAATGTTCCATTTTCCTGAAAATTTCAGCCAATTCCGTCCACAAACGCCAAAGTTATTAGACATAGAATTTTCAAAAATCCCATAGAGAAAAAATCCTAACTATATATACCTACTGGCGACCGCCAGTAGGTGATATATATATATATATATATATATATATATATATATATATATTACCTACAGGCGGTCGCCAGTAGGTAGTTATAGTTAGGATTATTTTGTATAGGGATTTCGCAACATTCTATTGGGAATAACTTTGGCGTCGGTTGAGGAATCTGCCTGAAAATTACCTCAAATTTGCCTCGCGGTGCTCCGCTCCTTCCCTGAAAGAGTGGAGGGGATTCGTGAAGCGGGGGCCGAGATAAAAGGGGGGTCCCAAAACGTGTTTTCCCCATGTTAATTTCCATAGGGCGGTTGGACTCACTTTTAACCCGAACGGCTGAATGGATTTCCACCAAACTTGGCAAAATTGTAGGGACTGGTAGCCCGATGTGCCTTTGCTATGTCTCAAGATATGTGCTCCAGTGGATTTTGAGTAATTTAGGTTAAAAAAAATATATATATCTATAAGCGCGCCCCGGTACGCGCACCGGGCGCGCTACACGAGTTCGCGAGCGGAGAGCTGATTGGCTCTTGGGTGTTTGTCAACATTCCAAACAGTCCGGAGCAGCCGCCATCTTGTGTCTCGGTAGGATCGAGACACAAGAGGTGGCTAAAACAAAGGGGGAAATGAGCAAAAGGGGGCAGGGTAGACCCCCCTGACCCCCTAAGTTTGATGTGGGGGCCATGAAAGGGCCCCGCGGGGCAACATTTAAAAAAAAAATTCGATTCTCGCGGGGGGAGCGCCCGGTACGCGCACCAGAGAGCGTACGTGGGAGCGTAGCATAGGGAAAACCCAGTTCATTCACTGCGTCACCTCTATGACCCTTTCTTGCGTCGATACGCCCCTTTTACATACATTACACCTGACGTAGGTATAATGTGGCGCAGGGGTTTACAAAGTGTCGCATCTACCTAGATGCGTCACTTTGTAAATATGACTCAATAAGGTGCATGTTTTATGCTGCCGATGCGTCACAAAAAGTGACGTACCGGTGGCGTAAAAGTGACGCATGGCTTCATTAATGAGGCCTTCAGTCTTCTACTCATGCGTCATATTTAATATATGACGCAAGTACTTACAGATATGTCAGTATTTCAGACGTATCTGTAAGCGCAAAAGTGATGCATTGCTGGAGTGTGTCACAAAAATGATGCAACTCCAGCAATGCATCCTTTCACATGGGGCCAGGCCCATGTGAAAGGGCCTGCATCAGTCTTACCCCTGCTGTGAAACAGGCGCAAGATTTGGACGCAACAGCGTAATAAAAGTGACTCAGTGATTTCTCATCGATTTAACTGCGTCACCTCTACGACCCTTTCTTGCGTCAATACGTCCCTTTTGCATACATTACACCTGACGTAGGTATAATGTGACGCAGGGGTTTACAAAGTGAAGCATCTACCTAGATGTGTCACTTTGTAAATATGACTCAATAAGGTGCATTTTTAACAGCACTGGTGCGTCACAAAAAGTGACGCACCGGTGGAGTAAAAGTGATGCATGGCCTCATGAATGAGGCCTTCAGTCTTCTAGTCATGCGTTATATTAAATATATGACGTATTATGTCGCAAGTACTTACAGATACGTCAGTATTTCAGACGTATCTGTAAGCGCAAAAGTGATGCATTGCTGGAGTGTGTCACAAAAATGATGCAACTCCAGCAATGCATCCTTTCACATGGGGCCAGGCCCGTGTGAAAGGGCCTGCATCAGTCTTATGCCTGCTGTGAAACTGGCGCAAGATTTGGACGCAACAGCGTCATAAAAGTGATGCAGGGATATCTCATAGATTTCACTGCGTCACCTCTACGACCCTTTCTTGCGTCAATACGTCCCTTTTGCATACATTACACCTGACGTAGGTATAATGTGGCGCAGGGGTTTACAAAGTGACGCATCTACCTAGATGCGTCACTTTGTAAATATGACTCAACAAGGTGAATGTTTTACAGCACTGGTGCGTCACAAAAAGTGACGCACCGGTGGCGTAAAAGTGACACATGGCCTCATAAATGAGGCCTTCAGTCTTCTACTCATACGTCATATTAAATATATGACGTATTATGTCGCAAGTACTTACAGATACGTCAGTATTTCAGACATATCTGTAAGCGCAAAAGTGATGCATTGCTGGAGTGTGTCACAAAAATGATGCAACTCCAGAAATGCATCCTTTCACATGGGGCCAGGCCCATGTGAAAGGGCCTGCATCAGTCTTACGCCTGCTGTGAAACAGGCGCAAGATTTGGACGCAACAGCGTCATAAAAGTGACGCAGTGATATCTCATAGATTTCACTGCGTCACCTCTATGACCCTTTCTTGCGTCAATACATCCCTTTTGCATACATTACACCTAACGTAGGAATAATGTGGCGCAGGGGTTTACAAAGTGATGCATCTACCTAGATGCGTCACTTTGTAAATATGACTCAATAAGGTGCATTTTTAACAGCACTGGTGTGTCACAAAAAGTGACGTACCAGTGGCGTAAAAGTGACGCATGGCCTCATAAATGAGGCCTTCAGTCTTCTACTCATGCGTCATATTAAATATATGACGTATTATGTCGCAAGTACTTACAGATACGTCAGTATTTCAGACTTATCTGTAAGCGCAAAAGTGATGCATTGCTGGAGTGTGTCACAAAAATGATGCAACTCCAGCAATGCATCCTTTCACATGGGGCCAGGCCCATGTGATGGGCCTGCATCATTCTTACGCCTGCTGTGAAACAGGTGCAAGATTTGGACGCAACAGCGTCATAAAAATGACGCAGTGATATCTCATAGATTTCACTGCGTCACCTCTACGACCCTTTCTTGCGTCAAAATGTCCCTTTTGCATACATTACACCTGACGTAGGTATAATGTGGCGCAGGGGTTTACAAAGTGACGCATCTACCTAGATGCGTCACTTTGTAAATATGACTGAATAAGGTGCATGTTTTACAGCACAGGTGCGTCACAAAAAGTGACGCACTGGTGGCGTAAAAGTGAAGCATGGCCTCATAAATGAGGCCTTCAGTCTTCAAGTCATGCGTCATAATAAATATATGACATATTATGTCGCAAGTACTTACAGATACGTCAGTATTTCAGACGTATCTGTAAGCGCAAAAGTGATGCATTGCTGGAGTGTGACACAAAAATGATGCAACTCCAGCAATGCATCTTTTCTTACCCTTCCACACCCCGTTCCTTTTCTACATTTTCTTTGAATATCCACATTCCCCATGTTCACTCTCCTTCTCCTTACTTTCCTTCCCAACAATCACCTTCTTTCAGTCCCCCTACTTCACTTCCTTTCTCCTCTCATACCTTTCTGTTCTTTCTTACTCATTTTCCTTTCCTTTATCAATGCACTCCACTTCACTTACTCTTTTTCATTTTTTTAAGAATATAGCTCTTTGATGAGAATTTGAGGTAGTTCTGAAAAGAACCTTTTTTTTCTTCTTTTTTCTTTTTTTAGAACAAAAACAAAAACAGGGAATGGAAACTGCTCAACAGGAGCAAAAAAAAAAAAAATAGGGCTGGGAACTGCAGCGATGGTTCTCCAGTGCTCGAACCATGAGCAGAACACTTTGCTCCCCATAGCAAAGTAGCTGATCACAGTCTCTGCATTTAAGGGCGCCTTTGTTACATGCAGGCTGAATGTTCGGAACCAGCTCTTGTGATCTCCCCCTCACCGATGTTGTTGGTCCTCCGGTTGATGTAGAGGCCCCATCACTGGGAACCTCTTGTGCCAGAGCCCTGACACTTTCCCGGGCAAAATTCTGGGGGTGCCTCCTCTCCACATGGCGAATCATTGTGGAGTTCCCAGAAGAATATTCTTTAGTGGGGCCACCCTGTGACAGGACTGTGTGACAGATCCTGCACTCCACTTTTGGAGCATTTACCTTCTTCTGGTCATCAGGTATGGAAAAAAATTTCCAGGTGAAATGTTCTTTGACCTTCAGCTGAGGAGGCTCTTCATCAATGAAATCATTGGAGTCATCTCCACTGCTGGATGGTCTGGCAGCCATGATAATCCAAGATATTCAACAAAGAACCGAGAGCAAAAAAGCAGGTCTTTCAGTCACAAAAGTGAAAGAAGAAGTAAAGGAAATGGGTGGGGATTTCATTCTTTGTAAAAAAAAACTGTTAGCAACCAATGAAATGTGTTATTTTAGGGTCACATGACTTGACGCGCTTACGCTGCGTGCACCGAAGCGCTTCCGGGGCGCTTACGCGGCACGAACGTAGTGCTTCCGGGGGCACATACGCGGCGCAAACGAGGGCGCTTCCGGGGGCGCTTACGTGGCGCGCCTAAGTGATGTTTTGATAGTTTCACGGAAATGCAAAATCATTTTCATTTCCTTATTCAAAAATACTGCTTTTATATGTATGGTACTAAATGTCTTGCGTTATTATTTACTTTTCATTCATATTTTTTTACATGAACGCAAGTAGCGCTCTGGGTGCGCTTTCCGGAGAGCTTACCGGTGTGCGCACCCAGAGCGCCCCCGGAAAAAATGATTAAAAAAAAACATTTAAAAAATATTATTATAAAAAAAATATATATATATAATATTACTTACACAAAACAGCAAATTAAAAAAAAAACATAGGTTACAAACTCGATATAGAAAGGAATTAGCTTTTAAATAAACCTTTGAAATTCAGTGAAAAAACCAGAGGTTTCACAATTGTTATAGTTAGGAATTAGCATTTAAAAAACCTTTGAAATTCACTGAAAAAACCATAGGTTTCACACCAGTTATAGTTAGGAATTAGCATTTAAAAAACCTATTAAATTCACTGAAAAAAACATGGGTTTGACACCAGTTATAGTTAGCTGGAAATTTTACTGACATAAAACCATTGAAATTCCCACAATATAGTTAGTTGGACTCACTATAACTTGCGCGCCTGCAATGCACTGCTGATGACGTCACATATTACATCACTCATGACATGGTCAGTGACATCACTCATGACATCACTGATGACACCATCCTGTGAATGTGTGTCTTTCTGAAAAATAAATATGTTTTCTATATGTATATAAAAAAGGTCGATGGAAGAATAAATGTTTAAGTAAGTGTCTAAACGGATGTTTTTTGAAAATAAATAAAAAATGACGGAAACACATGCGTGCCTACAGGTTTCCTTTGTGACATGCTCAGAAGAAGAGGTTTGAATACCTTGAAACGCATCGGCAAACAATAATGTATGCGAAGCAGCAGAGCAGCGTGTAATGAAAGGCCGGATGGCAGAGTGTTGTCGTGTGCTCTCCTGAATGCTGCAGGGCAATATTGGTGGACTATACTTATGCACGGCAGCCTGGTCGTGGGGAAGAGGCACCGTCGCTGGCTGGAGGCAATCGAGATCACCAGCTGGTTGGAGCTGTGATCTCTCAACTAATGAAGGATCGTGCAGCACAGCGCTCATATGGTAAACTGCTCTTTCTGCCAAGCTAACTTACTAAAGGACAGATATTCGCCATATTTTCAAAGGAACATCTGAACTTACTTAAAGATGTAATGCTTTGCAATGCACGCAATAGGACTCTGTGTCCCAGGAGGCTTCAGGGCGAACTCTGCACTAAGCACACGCCCCAAGTAAGAAAATAAATAAAAAATGCCGGAAACACATGCGTGCCTACAGGTTTCCTTTGTGACATGCCCAGAAGAAGAGGTTTGAATAACTTGAAACGCGTCGGCAAACAATAATGTATGCGAAGCAGCAGAGCAGCGTGTAATGAAAGGCCGGATGGCAGAGTGTTGTCGTGTGCTCTCCTGAATGCTACAGGGCAATTTTGGTGGACTATATATATATATATATATATATATATATATCTATATATATGTATATATATATATATATTACCTACTGGCTATCGCCAGTAGGTATATATAGTTAGAATTTTTTCCCTATGGGACTTTTGAAAATTCTATGTCTAATAACTTTGGCGTTTGTGGACGGAATCGGCTGAAATTTTCAGGAAAATGGCACATTTTGTTTCTGAGCAGCCCCTGAAAATTTGGTGGGGTTTCGTCAAGGGGAGGCTGAGAAAAAAGGGGGGTCCCAAAACGCGTTTTTTGCATTGAGTTTTCCATAGGGCGGTTGGACTCACTTTTAGCTCGAACGGCTGAATGGATTTGCACGAAACTTGGCAAAATTGTAGGGACTGTTAGCCCGATGTGCCTTTGCTAGGTCTCAATATATGTGCTCCAGTAGTTTTTGAGAAATTAACGTTCAAACCAAGATATATATCTGTAACAGCGCTCTGGGCAGCGATCCGGTCCGCTTACTTTTCGCTTATCGGAACTTTGCGCGCAGAAAGCTGATTGGCTCTCCGGTGTCTGTCAACATTCTAAACAGTCCGGAGCGGACGCCATCTTGTCTCTCGGTAGGATCGAGAGAGAAGAAGAGGTGGAAAACGAAGGGGGAATTTAATGAAAGGGGCAAGGTATCCCCCTCTTGACCCCCTAGGAATGTTGTTGGGGTTATTAAAGGGTCCCGTGGGGAAAATAAAAAAAAATGATTTTTCACGGTAGAAGCGCGGCCGCGAACTGGTAGCGAAACGGGAATTCGCCATTTTGTGCTTCGTAAATTAAATTACTAGTTATAAGTGGGTGCGGGAGACGTATCCTAATCCCCTATGTTTCCTGAGGGTGGGTGAGGAGGCTGATATATGTTGATACATCTCTTCCAGCGGCTGTGCGTGAGCTTTTTTTTTTTTTTTGCTGCGTGACAGTCCGGAGCGGCCGCCATCTTGTCTCTCGGTAGGATCGAGAGAGAAGAAAAGGTGAAAAACTAAGGGGGAATTTAATGAAAGGGGGCAAGGTATCCCCCTCTTGACCCCCTAGGAATGTTGTTGGGGTTATTAAAGGGTTCCGTGGGGAAAATAAAAAAAAAATGATTTTTCACGGTAGAAGCGCTTCACGGGCCGCGAACTGGGCCGCAAACTGGTAGCGAAACGGGAATTCGCCATTTTGTGCTTCGTTAATTAAAGTACTAGGTATAAGGGGGTGCGGGAGACATATCCTAATCCCCTATGTTTCCTGAGGGTGGCTGAGGAGGCTGATATATGTTGATATATCTCTTCCAGCGGCTGCGCCATCTTGCCTTTTTTCGAATGCCACAATTTTGTCGTGCACGGCAGCCATTTTAGATGCCAGGCTGGTTCCAGGCTATCACCTAACCCTGCGGATGTAGTTTATGGCCCCAGCTGTAGAGAATTCAGACATGCCAATCCTCCTGATTCAGGCGTGTGAGTACTGATTTCAGTGCTAGTCTCCCGCCTCCCGATTTCTGCAAGCAAAAACCCGGGGGCATATTACGAACAACTAGCGATAATTTTTGTCTCTAACTTGTTTAGAGACAAAAATTATCGCCGCACATCGGCGATTTTTATCGCAGATAAACCTTGCTATTATCGCAGAAAAGTCAGCGATATTCATGTATTATCGACCTAATGCTCTTAGCCATGTTATCCACCTCCCATTGAAAACATGGCTAAGAACTGCTCAGGGCAGGTGTTAGATTTTGGAGATATTCGCGCTTAGCGCGAATACCTCCAAAAGTTGGTAATAGAAGGTAGCGATGTTAGGGACTGTTTCCAGTCGCTAACATCTTGGCACGCCACTTTGCATGTCATTAGTGATAAGTATCACTGACATGCAAAGCGGGGCCCAAGATGGTCGCTATCTCCTTTTAGCTGTCACTAACTGGTGTTAGCGACAGCTTGATAATAGGGAAATAATTTTATCTCCGCTTTCATGGTTTTTAAAGCCAAAAAAGCGGAGATAAACCCCCTTGATAATATGCCCCACGATTCCTTGGGGGTTTCAGCTGACAGGGCTTGGTATTGTGTTACATGGTAATTTTTCCATGAAACGTAAGAGGGTCGATGCAGGGGTTCTAGAAGAGGTGATAAACCATTTAAGCCTCATGAACAAGCGCATGGTCTTTTAAAGATTTGTGAAGTACTCGGGGCGGCGGTGTGTGTGTGCCCTCTTTCAGGAGCGGGCGGGGGGGCACTGCCAGCAACTTGCCAGGTCAGGTAGTGTTCAACACGTGCATCACCCTTTCTCTGCCTGCTATTGCGCTCCATGCTTCGGAAAGGTAAGAAAAAGAACGTGCATTTGAGTTTGAAATGTCCGATCCTGCAGCAGCACACTTCCAAAGCCCACACATGGCAATAACCCGAGTCAAGGCCCCATTCACCCGTTTTTAAAAAAATAGATAACACTCCAACAAAGTAAGGTTATAAAACTTTATTAACTACTAACTTTAACAAACGGAACAAAAACTAAAAACATTTAAACATTTCTCAACACAAAAAGCAACAATGGTTAGAAGCTGTCTTTTGTGCGAATAGTCCCAAGGCAGCACAACGTGCAGAGTTCTGGACGGCACCCAGGTGATGTCGCCTGGGTGCCGCACTGGTTTAGGGATCCTACAATGCTGCTCCGAAAATTGGCGTGGGGCGTCCCGGGTGGGGCGGGGGGAGGCCTCGTCAGTAGCGGTCTGTTGTGCGAATAGTCCCAAGGCAGCACAACGTGCAGAGTTCTGGACGGCACCCAGGTGATGTCGCCTGGGTGCCGCACTGGTTTAGGGATCCTACAATGCAGCACAGAAAAACAGCGTGGGGCGTCCCGGGTGGTGCGGGGGGAGGCCTCGTCAGTAGCGGTCTGTGTCCAGTGTCACATGGCTGACACAACATGTACGACAGGCACCCAGGTGATGTCCAGTAAACTGCCGCACTGGTTTTGGTATCCTACAATGCTGCTCCGAAAATTGGCGTGCGGCGGCCCGGGGGGGGGCGTGGGGGAGCCGGCGTGAACGGGCCTCCCCAGGTGGCGGCCATCTAGCTGAGTTGCGCTCGCTCTTGCGGCCACAGCGTCTCGCTCACCATGTTGTTGAGTTGCTCCCACTCTTGCAGTGCAGCGATAGGCGGCTGCCACATGGCTCTTAAAATGGCGGACGGCTCCTCGGTTTTGGGCCTGGTCCACTGAAATGGCCCTGGGACACTTTGGAACTCGGACGCTTGCCTGCTAGGGCTTGGGCTCCATTCTCGAAAAGCGTCCCCTCAGCCGTGAAGATTGTATAAAAGTCTTGGGGGCCCCCGACTCCCGCAGGCTTCCGGTGGGGAGCGGCTGCCATGATTGCTCGCGGAATGACCACGACGGAGCCACGAGATGGTGGTGCTCTCATGCTGATGCCAGCTTCAGTCTGAATGATCCAGAAACAAGGTGGGGCTTTCATCGTTTGGGAAAAAAAAATGTTCTAAACCAATGAAAAGTGTTATTTTTAGGTCATATGACCAAGCCTTCCATCTTTAGGAAACCAAAAGTAAAATGAACCAATGAAAAGTTTTATAAACAAGTCACATGACCTGTTATGCGACATAGGGCTACAAAAAGCGTAGAAAATCCGTTGGCACGTGAGGCGGCGTCAGTAGCGGACCGATGTGCGAATAGGCCGAAGGCAGCACAACGCGCCGAGATCCGGATGGCACCGAGGTGGTGTCCAGCAAATTGCCGCACTGGTGTGGCCATCCTACAATGCTGCGCCGAAAGACGGCGTGTCCAGCTGAATTGCGGTCACTGTTGCGGTACAGTGACTCGAACGCGCCGAGATCCGGATGGCGCCGAGTTGGTGTCCAGCAAATTGCCGTACTGGTGTGGCCATCCTACAATGCTGCGCCGAAAGACGGCGTGTTCAGCTGAGTTCCGGTCACTCTTCCGGCACAGTGACTCGAACGCGCTGAGATCCGGATGGCACCGAGGTGGTGTCCAGCAAGTGTGGCTGCACTGGTGTGGCCATCCTACAATGCTGCGCCGAAAGTCGGCGTGGGGTGCCCCGTTGGCTTATGAGGTGATGTCAGTAGTGGACTGATGTGTGAATAGGTCGGAAGCAGCACAAGGCGCCAAGATCCGAATGGCAAGTCCTGGATGTTGAGTGCCTCAGTTGAGATTTCTGAGCAGTGCTTGTAGGACTGTCTGAAGCTTATTTGCACCTGCTGCAGCTTCACTAGGTCCGGCGGAACTTTTTGCCTTTTCCTTTCTGCTTCTTTTCCTACAATGCGTTTCATCTGAAGACACGACCAGGTCCCTGAATGTGTGCAGGGGGACGCTATTGATTGAATGAACGCGCCGAGATCTGGATGGCACCGAGGTGGTGTCCAGCAAATTGCCGCACTGGTGTGGCCATCCTACAATGCTGCGCCGAAAGTCGGCGTGGGGTGCCCCGTTGGTTTATGAGGTGATGTCAGTAGCGGACCGATGTGTGAATAGGTCGGAACCAGCACAAGGCGCCCTGCACTGTTGAGCCTTTTTCAATGTCTGTTTTTTGTTGTTTCCCCTCCATCAAAAACAAAACAAAAATACAAGGCGCCAAGATCCGAATGGCAAGTCCTGGATGTTGAGTGCCTCAGTTGAGAGTTCTGAGCAGTGCTTGTAAGACTGTCTGAAGCTTATTTGCACCTGCTGCAGCTTCACTAGGTCCGGCGGAACTTTTTCCTTTTCCTTTCTGCTTCTTTTCCTACAATGCGTTTCATCTGAAGACACGACCAGGTCCCTGAATGTGTGCAGGGGGACGCTATTGATTGAATGAAAATGGCGGCTTGACACAAAGCTGACTCAAGCGTTACTGTTGGTGCTATACAGACAAAAATTGGTTTTCAGTTTGTACATTCTTCAGGTTTTTTTTTTCCATCCAAGTCTGATTGAGAGTTTGTAGAAAAATGGCTTCAGATTTTCCACATACTACTCTTCAACATTCTTCCTAAATGTAACAATGTGAAACTCACTAGGAGAACGGCTGTTTCTGTTTCCTTTCAAAATGCTGCCACCAATATTTTCTGAATGGAAGACACCATCTTGTAGCATAAAGGGCCGAAAGGGGTTCTGGTCTGGCCGATGGTTGGTGGAGACATTTTGACTATATCTTGGACCTGCCCGGCCTCGCCCAAAATGGCGCCGGTATAAATGGGACTCGTAACTCTTTGCCCGCAAATGTATATCTAGAAAATGTTATTGTAAGTGGCCCTGTCGTATTTTAATTACAAAATGTACGTCCACCGATTCCGCAACTGTTAGACACCTTTGTTCTTGTCACCTAATGGCCCGCTCGTTACGTTCTTCTACAGTGTAAATGTCTCCTCATCATATACGATTTCAGTTTGCTCCGTGGCCGGCCCACGTGGTTATAGGCCCGTATTTGTATACTGACATTTTCACAATAAAGGTTTTTAAAACAAAACACGGTAGTAGTATTTTCATTTGTAAAGTTTTTACTTTTAGTGACTGTTTTCGAATCAGTAAAAGGCAAGTGAAATAAAGCAGTCCAATTACATGACGGATAAAAGGTATAATATGTAGGAACGCAGTAAAGATAAATGGTCAAGGGCAGTTGTGTTTTTCATGTCTGCAACATAAAGTGATCGATAAGAATCTGATAATCAGGCGTATCGGCGACTAAGACAGCAGGCCGAATCTCTTTTACTAAACGGCTCCGTCATGGAAGGAAGAAACGCCCTTTTTCTCGAAAAAGGAATATATTTTACTTGCAAGACAGTTGTAAATTTTCCGGGAAAGTACATTAGCCTGGAATATTATAACATATGTTTGAAAAAAAAATATTGTTCGAAAATAATAAAAAGCGTAATTTTTAGGTCATATGACCAAGCTTTTCATCATTAAATTAACAAAAGTAAAATGAACCAATGAAAAGTTTTATTAACAAGTCACATGACCTGTTATGCTTACGTTACGCGCTGCGCGCCGCGCCTCGGATCACTTCCGGGTGCGCTAACGCGGCGTGTCATAAAACGCATTACGCGACAACGTAGGTCAAGAATATAGTCAAAATGTCTCCACCAACCAGCGTTTGGAACACAACCCCTTTCAGCAGTCCAAAAAGTTCTGTTAAATGACAACAGAGGGGACAGGCAACAAGAACCATCAGTCAAAGAGGGGAGGGCAAGTTCTTCTCTTCCGGGTCATGTTGGGGCGCTACCGGAACTGATCGAATTGGTAGTCTACAGTGTTATTGGATGTTTCAGACTAAAGCTGGCGTCAGCATGAGAGCACTACCATCTCGTAGCTCCGTCGTGGCCATTCCACGAGCAATCATGGCAGCCGCTCCCACCAGAAGCCTGCGGGAGTCGGAGGCCCCCAAGACTTTTGTAGAATCTTCACGGCTGAGGGGACGCTTTTCGAGAATGGGACCCAAGCCCTAGCAGACAAGCGTCCGAGTTCCAAGGTGTCCCAGGGCCATTTTAGTGGACCAGGCCCAAAACCGAAGAGCCGGCCGCCATTTTGAGAGTCCTGTGGCAGCCGCCTATCGCTGCACCGCAAGAGCGGGCGCATCTCAACTACATGGTGAGCGAGACGCTGTAGTCGCAAGAGCGGGCAGAAAACAGCTGAATGGCGGAAGAGGCACAGTGTAGCAAAAGCGGGCGGAATGGCAACTAAAACGATAAAGGGGCGCCCCACTACAGCTTGTCTTCAGGTCAAACGGATTGTGGGACAAGGTCCAGAATTGAAGAGTCATCAAAAGGCAAAAAGTTCCGCCGGACTCCGGGAGCCGGCCGCCTATGTCGGGGGCGATCTCAGGCTACACCAGTGCTATAAGACTTGGGGAGGGTGTCGGAGCCAAGCGTCTTCTCCGAGTCCATGGCCATCACACCGCCCCTCAGGGGCCTCCGTCAAGCTGTTTAGGAAGGTAACATATCACATTGTTTTCTAATGCAGTCAGGTCCACAAACGACACTCACTTACTTTGAGAATAGTGAAGCTGCAGTAGGTGGAAATAAGCTTCAGACAGTGTTACAAGCGCTGCTCAGAACTCTTAACTATGGCACCCAACATCCAGAACTTATGCTATTTGAGAATGGTAGTGACATCGAAGCATCTCAGGGACCAAAACCATTAACGTACTTTCACGTATGAAAATCTTACTTGGGGAGGGGGCAGGAACGAAGCGTCCCCTCCCAGTCAGCGCCACCACACCGTATGTTGAAAATCTGAAGCCATCGTTCTACAAAGTCAACCAAACTTGGATTGAAAAATCTAGAAAAATGTACAAACTGAAAACCAGTTTTGGTCTGCATAGCATCAGTAACAACGCTTGAGTCAGCTTTGTGTCAAGCCGCCATTTTGATTCAACAAAGCACAGGCATTGAAAAAGGCTGAAATTCAGAACTCTAAACTATGGCACCCAACATCCAGGAGCTTGCTATCCGGATCTTGGAGCCTTGTGCTGTTTTCGATCTATTCACACATCGGTCCACTACTGACATCATCTTATAAACCAACGTTATGTAAATAGTTTTTTAATAAAATGTTTTACCCTGTTTCTTTGCTGGTGTGTTGTCTATATTTTTAATATTTGCATAGGGTTTGTCGTTATTTTGTGCGGGATGGGTGATGGAGCCGAGCTGTCTTGCAGCCCTCATGGTGTGGAGCTCAGTTCATCTCACTATTTTCGTATTTCTCAAGAAGGGTTGTTCCTAATATTTCTATTTTAGCGAGGTCAAAAAGAGATCCAATTAGTGGCCTACTGATTTTGCTCGATTACTTTTATTTTTTTACACGATTTTTCACTATCTGCAAAGACTAAACAGAGTATTGCGACTTTGTGCTTGTTTGTAAATAGAGAATGATCCAAAGAGAACCAATTCTAAAACAGTAAATGCTTGGACAACAATCAATCAAATGGAGAGACAAGGAGGCACGACGGATTACAACGGGGGTAAAGGCCTGCGTTAACTACCCTTCAGTATCTGCAAAGAGAGAGTACTACTAAGGCAAAAGAGGGGAGGGGGGGGGCAGCGTTCAAAGCACATCAGCGTGCATAAATACGAAAATGTTTTTATCTATCACGTACTTGACATTTTAAAGCTTTTCATATTTGCTATTAAAAAACCAATGAAATTCACAGAAAAAACCATAGGTTATAGTGGATATATAGTTAGGAATTTGCATTTACAAAACCTTGAAAATTCAATGAAAAAACCATAGGTTATAGGCCATATATAGTTAGGAATTAGCATTTACAAAACCTTATTTTACTCGCATAAAACCATTGAAATTCCATATATAGTTAGCTAACTATAAGCGCTAACTATATATCGCGCACCCGCAATCCACTGCTGATGATGTCACATATTACATCATTCATGACATGGTCAGTGACATCACTGATGACATCACTGATGACATCTCAAATGACATCACTGATGACAACTCAAATGATATCAATGATGACATCTCAAATGACATCACTGATGACATCACTGATGACAACTCAAATGACATCACTGATGACATCTCATTTGTCATCACTGATCACATCACTCATGTGATAATACAATGAACCTCTTCAGACTCTAATATAACCTTACATACACTCAGTATAAACAGACACTCACAGACTGTCACTCATCCATGGAGTTACTCACACACCTAGTCAGTCATGCAAAGAATCAATCACACCTCCATTTCCTCAACTATACAGTTATACACATCTTACTTATTCAAACATATAATAACACATATTTACTCTCTTATATAATCCCTGATACAAGCTCACAGTGATCGATACAGCCACTCACACATTCACTGGCTCTTATGTTCAGTTATTTATATATCTCAACTCTCACATGTATTGTGTTTTACATACGTACTTACTTGCACATGTAGCAATGAGAAATCCATTCACTCACCAACACACCCATGCACAGTCAACCGCCCATATAGCTGTTTCCACATGCACTCTTGAACTCATACTCCTAGTGAATCAACTGCTTACACATCTATGCACAGAGTCACGCACCTCCCAGCCACCCACACACACACTCAGCCTCCCATTCAAATATTTGGGCAACCAATCAATAACCCATATGGCCACTCTTATAGCTACTGATCAACACATGCAGCAGCTTACACAACAACAAACATACTGATGCACGAATTAAGACAGTTTAGTCACTAACCCATGTACTCAGTGAGACACATTTAATCACTCACTCATACAGTCAGTCATGCACCTACTAAATTCTTCATCCAGACACTTATACATCCACTCATTCTTCAATATGTGAAACATATTTAAACTTTACAGACACATACAATCACTGGATGTTGTGATCAGTGATGTCATCAGTGATGTCACTGACCATGTCATGAATGATGTAATATGTGACATCATCAGCAGTGGATTGCGGGTGCGCGATATATAGTTAGCGCTTATAGTTAGCTAACTATATATGGAATTTCAATGGTTTTATGCGAGTAAAATAAGGTTTTGTAAATGCTAATTCCTAACTATATATGGCCTATAACCTATGGTTTTTTCATTGAATATATATATATATATATATATTCAATGAAAAAACCATTGGTTTTAGGCCATATATAGTTAGGGATTTGCATTTAGAAAACCTTATTTTACTCGCATAAAACCATTGAAATTCCATATATAGTTATAAGCGCTAACTATATATCGCGCACCCGCAATCCACTGCTGATGATGTCACATATTACATCATTCATGACATGGTTAGTGACATCACTGATGACATCACTGATGACATCTCAAATGACATCACTGATGACATCACTGATTACAACATCCAGTGACTGTATGTTTCTGTAAAGTTAAAATATGTTTTACATATTGAAGAATGAGTGGATATATAAGTGTCTGGATGAAGGATTTACTAGGTGCATGACTGACTGATTGAGTGAGTGATTAAATATGTCTCACTGAGTGCATGGGTTAGTGACTAAACTGTTTTAATTTGTGCATCATTATATCTGTTGTTCTACAAACTGCTGCATATGTTGATCAGTAGCTATATGAGTAACTGTATGGGTTATTGATTGGTTGTCCAAGTATTTGTATGGGAAACTGAGTGTGTGTGTATGGGTGGCTGGGAGGTGTGTGACTCTGTACATAGATGTGTGAGTAGTTGATTCACTATATGTATAGATTCAAAAGTGCATGTGGAAACAGCTGTATGGGCAGTTGACTGTGCATGAGTGTATTAGTGAGTGAATGGATATCTCAGTGCTACATGTCAAATTAAGTACATATGTAAAACACAGTACATGTGAGAGTTGACATCTATAAATAACTGTGCATAAGAGCCAGTGAATGTGTGAGTGGCTGTATGGATCATTGTGAACATGTATCAGAGATTGTATAAGAGAGTAAAGTAAATATGTGTTAGTATATGTTTGAATAAGTAAGGTGTGTATAACTGTATAGTTGAGAAAATGGAGGTGTGATTGATTTTTGGCATAACTGACTAGGTGTGTGAGTAACTCCATGGATGAGTGACTGTCTGTTTACACTGATTGTATCTAAGGTTATATTAGAGTCTGAAGAGGTTCATGGTATTATCACATGAATGATATCATCAGTGATGTGATCAGTCATGTCAAATGAGATGTTATCAGTGATGTCATCAGTGATGTCATTTGAGATGTCATCAGTGATGTCATCAGTGATGTCACTAACCATGTCATGAATGATGTAATATGTGACATCATCAGCAGTGGATTGCGGGTGCGCGATATATAGTTAGCGCTTATAACTATATATGGAATTTCAATGGTTTTATGCGAGTAAAATAAGGTTTTCTAAATGCAAATCCCTAACTATATATGGCCTAAAACCAATGGTTTTTTCATTGAATTTTCAAGGTGTTGTAAATGCAAATTCCTAACTATATATGGACTATAACCTATGGTTTTTTCTGTGAATTTCAATGGTTTTTTAATAGCAAATATCAAAAGCTGTCAAATGTCAAGTACGTGATAGGTAAAAACGTTTTCATGTTTATGCACGCTGATGTGCTTTGAACGCTGCCCCCCCCCACTCCCCTCTTTTCTCTTAGTAGTACTCTCTCTTTGCAGATAGTGAACGGTAGTTAACGCAGACCTTTACCCCTGTTGTAATCCGTCGTACCTGCTTGTCTCTCCATTTGATTGATTATTATCCAAGTATTTACTGTTTTACAATTGGTTCTCTTTGGATCATTCTCTATTTACAAACAAGCACAAAGTCGCAATACTCTGTTTAGTCTTTGCAGATAGTGAAAAATCGTGTAAAAAAATAAAAGTAATCGAGCAAAATCAGTAGACCACTAATTCGATCTCTTTTTGACCTCGGTAAAATACAAACATTAGGAATAACCCTTCATGAGAAATACGAAAATAGTGAAATAAACTGAGCTCCACACCATGAGGGCTGCAAAACAGCTCGACTCCGCCACCCACACCGCCCAAAATAACGACAAACCCTATGCAAATATTATAAATATACACAACACACCAGCAAAGAAACAGAGTAAAACATTTTATTAAATAACTATTTACATAACTATTTTATACTTTTTATTGCCCGATCCGGCTAGCTCAATCGATCGAGCATGAAACTCATGCACTGATAACAAGCGTTGAGAGTTTGTAGAATGATGGCTTCAGATTTTCCACATACGGTGTAGTGGCGCGAACTGGCAGGGGGCGTTTGGATTCTACCCCTTCTCCAAATAAGATTTTCGTACGTGAATGTTCGTTCATGCTTTTTGTCCCTGAGTTGCTTCCATGTCACTGCCTTACATAAATGGCATAAGTCCTGGTTGTTGAGTGCCATACTTCAGAGTTCTAAGCAGCTCTTGTAACACTGTTTAAACCTTATTTGCACCTGCTGCAGCTTCACTATTCAAAGTAAGTGGGGTCCATTTGTGGACCTGACTGCATTGGAAAACAATATGATACGGTGCCTCCCTAAACCGCTTGACGGAGGCCCCCGAGGGGCGGTGAGATGGCGCGGACTGAGAGGGGGCGCTTGGCTCCTGCCCCCTCCCCAAGTCGTGTTGCCCTGGTGAGGCCTGAGATCGCCCCCGGCATAGGCGGCCGGCTCCCGGGGTCCGGCGGAATTATTTCCCTTTTGAAGAATCTTCCATTCTGGACCTTGTCCCACAATCCGTTTGACCTGAAGACACGCTGTCGTGGGGCGCCCCTTTACCGTTTTAGTTGCCATTCCGCCCGCTTTTGGTACTCTGTGCCTCTTCCGCCATTCAGCTGTTTACCGCCCGCTCTTGCGACTACAACGTCTCGCTCACCATGTAGTTGAGTTGCTCCCGCTCTTAAGATTTAACCGAACTTTTTGGACTGCTGAAAGCGGTTGTATTCCGACCGCTGGTTGGTGGAGACATTTTGACTATATTCTGGACCTGCATTGTCACGTAATGCGTCATATGACGCGACGCGTTAGCGCACCCGGAAGTGCTCCGGTGCGCAAGGCGCAGCTTCCCGGAAACGATTCAGAGCGCGCCGCGCAGCGCGTAACGTAAGCATAACAGGTCATGTGACTTGTTAATAAAACTTTTCATTGGTTCATTTTACTTTTCTTTTCCTAATTATGTAAGACTAGGTCATGTGACCTAAAAATAACACTTTTCATTGGATTAAAACATTTTTTTTCCCAAACGATGAAAGCCCCACCTTGTTTCTGGATGTTTCAGACTGAAGCTGGCGTCACCATGAGAGCACCACCATCTCGTAGCTCCGTCGTGGCCATTCCGCAAGCAATCATGGCAGCCGCTCCCCACCGGAAGCCTGCGGGAGTCGACGGCCCCCAAGACTTTTGTACAATCTTCAAGGCTGAGGGGACGCTTTCGAGAATGGAACCCAAGCCCTGGCCGACAAGCGTCCGAGTTCCAAGGTGTCCCAGGGCCATTTTACTGGACCAGGCCCAAATCCGAAGAGCCGACCGCCATTTTAAGAGTCCTGTGGAAGCCGCCTATCGCTGCACCGCAAGAGTAGGAGCAACTCAACTACATGGTGAGCGAGACGCTGTAGCCGTAAGAGCGGGCGCTAAACAGCTGAATGGCGGAAAAGGCACAGTGTAACAAAAGCGGGCGGAATGGCGACTGAAACGATAAAGGGGCGCCCCACTACAGCAGACAAGCCTCCGCCATGTGCTTCAAAACTGCATATGTATCTCGTGATATCAAGGTTGGGCAACCAGTACACAACAAGCAGTTACGAGTCCCATTTACACCGGCGCCATTTTGGGCGCGGCCGGGCAGGTCCAGGATCTACTGAAACATAACAAATGAGGCTGACGTCTCTGAAGCAGTTGACGAACAGCAGGACATAGCAAATAAACATGAACTCTCTAAAGCTGTTAACTCACTGCAGGACAAAACAAGTGAACCTGAAACCTCTGGAATAATTGTCGCTCAAAAGAACAACACACAAAACTCTGTAGAGCCTGAAGAAAAAAAAACAGAAGGGCACTGTAGTTTCAGACACACTTAACACTAATGACTAAACAAAGATATCGTCTGTTTATGAAGGAGTTATCATCTTGACAGAATTGACAAAGAAGTGTACAGACACCAATGCTATTAAGAAACACAAGGAAATCCTAACGCATCAGCATTCTCGGAAGAGGTTGACACAGATAACATCTTAAGGAACAAAGAAAGACCTGTTCACTCTTGACACCCCAGGTGCTGTGTATGTTGCACTATAGTGCTGCATCGAGAAAACGGGCAACCCTATTGATGTGGATTTTTCATTATTGATTATTGTAAAGAAATGGCGACTCCCCCGTTTAGCAGATTAGCTAAATGTTTGCGTAATTTAGGCATAAAAGTTATATTATTGTTGTTGTTGTTGTTATCGTTATAGTTCTGGTTAATTTCAAAAAATGGTTAAATATATTTACAGTTTTTGTTGCATTCGTTATATTTAAATGTTAATAAAGTTTTAAAATCTAACTTTGTTGGAGTGCTATATATGTTTAAAAAATCGGGTGAATGGGGCCTTGAATCGGGTTATTGTCATGTGTGGGCTTTGCAAGTGTACTGCTACAAGATCGGACATTTCAAACTCAAATGCACGTTCTTTTTCTTACCTTTCCGAAGCATGGAGCGCAATAGCAGGCAGAGAAAGGGTGATGCACGTGTTGAACACTGCCTGGCCTGCAAATTGCTGGCAGTGCCCCCCCGCCCGCTCCTGAAAGAGGGCACACACACACCGCCGCCCGAGTACTTCACAAATCTTTAAAAGACCATGCGCTTGTTCATGAGGCTTAAATGGTTTATCACCCCTTCTAGAACCCCTGCATCGACCCTCTGACGTTTCCTGGAAGAATTAGCACGTAACACAATACCAAGCCCTGTCAGCTGAAACCCCCGAGTAATCATGGGGCATATTATCAAGGGGGTTTATTTCCGCTTTTTTGGCTTTAAAAGCCAAAAAAAAAAGAGATAAACTTATCTCCCTATTACCAAGCTGTCGCTAACACCAGTTAGTGACAGCTAAAAGGAGATAGCGACCATCTTGGGCCCCGCTTTGCATATCAGTGATATTTATCACTAATGACATGCAAAGTGGGCGTGCCAAGATTTTAGCGACTGGAAACAGTCCCTAACCATCGCTATCTCCTATTACCAACTTTTGGAGATATTCGCGCTAAGCGCGAATATCTCCAAAACCTAACACCTGCCCTGAGCAGTTTTAGCCATGTTATCCAATGGGAAGTGGATAACATGGCTAAAAGCATTTGCTGGATAATGCATGAATGTCGCTGACTTTTCAACGATATTCATGCATTGCGGCCGTTTTTTATCGCATTTGCGATAAACCTTGCTAATAGCAAGGTTTATGTGCGATAAAATTCGCCGAAGTGCGGCGATAATTTTTGTCTCTAAACAAGTTAGAGACAAAAATTACCGCTTGTTGGTAATATGCCCCCGGGTTTTTCCTTGCAGGAATCGGGAAGCGAAAGACTAGCACTGAAATCAGTAGTTTCACGCCTGAATCGGGAGGGTTGGCATGTCTGGATACTCTACAGCTGGGGCCATAAACTACATCCGCAGGGCTAGGTGATAGCCTAGGTCCGGCCTGGACAATCGGACACAGAGGAAGAGGAGTGTCAGAGGGTGCGGTAGTGAATAGGGTGAAAGGGAGGTGTCGGGCGGGCACAGGGTGTGATTCTCAGAGAAGAGCAACGCAGATGGGGGGAAGTATATGTCCCATGCATGAGAGAGAGAGCGGGGGTGACCAGTGCGTGGGGGAGATACTTGCAAGGGTGGGGAGCCATGCTGAGGATCGGCGGCGTGCAGAGAGTGGCCCTGGTCAAGGCATCTAAAATGGCTGCCGTGCACGACAAAATTGTGGCATTGGACAAAAACGCAAGATGGCGCAGACAATGTTTATCAATAAGGATTCATTTATAACAAAATATTTACTCGCAGTGACAAAATGGTGGTCAACACTTCCTGATTTCCATCGAATCGAACGTTAACAAACGTCACGCAGCAAAAAAAAAAAAAAAAAAGCTCACGCACAGAGCAGTTTTTAGCCATGTTATCCAATGGAAGGTGGATAACATGGCTAAGAGCATTTGCTGGATAATGCATGAATATCGCTGACTTTTCAGCGATATTCATGCATTGTGGCCGATGTGCGGCGATAATTTTTGTCTCTAAACAATTAAAACGAAGCACAAAATGGCAAATTCCCGTTTCGCTACTAGTTTGCGGCCCAGTTCGCGGCCCGTGAAGCGCTTCTACCGTGAAAAATCATTTTTTTTTATTTTCCCCACGGGACCCTTTAATAACCCCAACAACATTCCTAGGGGGTCAAGAGGGGTATACCTTGCCCCCTTTCAATAAATTCCCCCTTCGTTTTTCACCTCTTCTTCTCTCTCGATCCTACCGAGAGATAAGATGGCGGCCGCTCCGGACTGTTTAGAATGTTGACAGACACCGGAGAGCCAATCAGCTTTCTGCGCGCAAAGTTCCTGATTTCCATCGAATCGAACGTTAACAAACGTCACGCAGCAAAAAAAAAAAAAAAAGCTCATGCACAGAGCAGTTTTTAGCCATGTTATCCAATGGAAGGTGGATAACATGGCTAAGAGCATTTGCTGGATAATGCATGAATATCGCTGACTTTTCAGCGATATTCATGCATTGTGGCCGATGTGCGGCGATAATTTTTGTCTCTAAACAATTAAAACGAAGCACAAAATGGCGAATTCCCGTTTCGCTACCAGTTTGCGGCCCAGTTCGCGGCCCGTGAAGCGCTTCTACCGTGAAAAATCATTTTTTTTTATTTTCCCCACGGGAGCCTTTAATAACCCCAACAACATTCCTAGGGGGTCAAGAGGGGTATACCTTGCCCCCTTTCAATAAATTCCCCCTTCGTTTTTCACCTCTTCTTCTCTCTCGATCCTACCGAGAGATAAGATGGCGGCCGCTCCGGACTGTTTAGATTGTTGACAGACACCGGAGAGCCAATCAGCTTTCTGCGCGCAAAGTTCCGTTTCGCGAAAAGTAAGCGGACCGGATCGCTGCCCGGAGCGCTGTTACAGATATATATCTTGTTTTGAACGTTAATTTCTCAAAAACTACTGGAGCACATATATTGAGACCTAGCAAAGGCACATTGGGCTAACAGTCCCTACAATTTTGCCAAGTTTCGTGCAAATCCATTCAGCCGTTCGAGCTAAAAGTGAGTCCAACCGCCCTATGGAAAAATGAATGGGAAAAACGCGTTTTGGGACCCCCCTTTTTTCTCAGCCCACCCTTGACGAAACCCCACCAAATTTTCAGGGGCTACTCAGAAACAAAATGTGCCATTTTCCTGACAATTTCAGCCGATTCCGTCCTCAAACGCCAAAGTTATTAGACATAGAATTTTTAAAAATCCCATAGGGAATTAATCCTAACTATATATACCTACTGGCTATCGCCAGTAGGATATATATATATATATATATATATATATATATATATATATATATATATATATATATATATATATATATATATATATATATATATATATATATATATATATATATATATATATATATATATATATATATATATATATGTATATATATTTCTACAACTCCTTCACCTTCGAAGGAAAGGCGCACTCACAAACCGGTAATAAAATTCTTTATTTCTTAGTTTTATCTCAATCCAGCAGCCTGACGCGTTTCTGGGCTTCTGGCCCCTTAATCATAGGCGAAAGGTGGACATCACAGCAAAGTTTGCTCCCAGGATTCCCTGCATGCTTTTGGAATTATAGGCCTCTGGTGTGCCTCTCTGATGAGTGATGTCACTGACCATGTCCTGATTGATGTAATATGTGACGTCATCAGCAGTGCATTGCGGGCGTGTGAGTTATAGTTAGCTGAACTAACTATAACGGGGGAATTTCAATGGTTTTGTATGAATGAAATGTCCAGCTAACTATAACGTGTGTGAAACCTATGGTTTTTTCAGTGAATTTCTAAGGTTTTTTAAATGCTAATTCCTAACTATAACGTGTGTGAAACCTATGTTTTTTTCAGTGAATTTGCAAGGTTTTTTAAATGCTAATTCCTAACTATAACATGTGTAAAACCTATTGTTTTTTCGGTTAATTTCAAAGGTTTTGTAAATGATAATTTTTAAATGTATTAATTATTATATTTCTATATTTTTATACTAAATTCCTATATTTTTATTATAAATATTTATATTTATTTTATTTTTTAAGTTATATTTCATATTTTCAATGTAAAATATTAACAAAACTAAATTGAAAAATATTTTTTGTATTAATTATTTTTTTTCCAATATATTACAATTGAATTCTATATCATTCCTTTTTCATTGTTTTTTTTTGGTAATCGTACCGTACTCATACGGTGATTACACCATACTTTGTACAGCTAATTGTACTCAGCGCGTACCCGCGCATACGCTACAAATACGCATTGACGTTAAGTGTTGCATCAAGGATTACGTGTGACGTCATGTACGGCGCCCCGTACGCGAAAGTCGCAAAAGTTCTTAATTGTTTAAAAACATATATTTATGTATTTAATGTACATACTAACAGAAGACATTATCTAGGATAATGATGAAAATATTTTTTTTAACTTTTAATAAGCGTATATTACTTTTAAAAGCAATTACACAAATCACGGCAGAACGTCATCCGTACTAGCATCGTAAGAGCATAGTAAGCACACTGTAAGCGTACGCAAAGCCATGTGACTTTAAAAGAAGAGATTTGATTGGTTCATAACACTTCCTATTCTAACTGTTGAAAGACCCGTCCCTTTTTAATCATTCTACTTTGACTTTCTTCAGAGAATCCTGTCAAATAGAAGTAAGATCACCATAATAATGCAATGGACTCATCTTCCAGCCATTCTTCAGAGGGAGATTTCATTCCTGAAGAACCTCCAAAGAAGAAGAAAGAAGCTCTAATTTGGAAGTTTTTTACTTTCCCTGAAGGGCAAAAAAAGGTTAATGTTCCAAAAGTAACCTGTAAAATTTGCCAAACAACTCTTTCAAGGGGTGATCCATCCAAAAAATACTCGTTTGGCACAGCGAATATGGTGTGACATGTCAAGAACTTGCACCCCAGCAACTGTGCTTTAGCTGTAATACGGAGGTTGCAGGACAACCCACCTGCTGCTGCACCAAGCACATCAACTGCTGCAGCAACATTTTCAGCAAGCAGTCCACACCCACATATTGATCCTGATGTTGGTGAAGTTAAAATTCTATGCATTTATTGAGATTAACTTTTGTGTTACGGGGAACAGTCTATTGACCTGATAAAACGCAGGAAGCAGGAGCATCGCTGTCCTCGACATTAGTTGTTTTTTTCATTATTTTGTTCCTGTTGGACAGTTTTTGGGTTCCAGTTCTATTTATTGGTTAAAAAAAAAAATTGTTCAAAAAACACAAAAAAAATAGAAAACTAAAAACACAAAAAAAAAAGTTCTTTTTAGAACTACCTTCACTGGTCAAAGAAAGAACTATATATCTATGTTAGTATATAAAAGATTCTAAGAATGAATGTGTAATTCATAAATTAATTAATGAATACAATACTAGTGTATGGTGAATGTGAAAGTGCAGAAATATAAGGAAGTGCTACATCATAAATCTATAAGGTGTTTACCTATAGTATACTGTAGTGCCTCCGAAGCACTTGAATGTAACATATGCACATACATATGTTACAAATCTATGCTTCAATTTGCACTGCTGGTGAAACTGCCAGGATGAATTTGTATGTGTTAGGGGTGGATTTAGAACCCCCTTGTGCCTCTTTTACACAGCTGTTGCGTCACTTTTGTGACGCACTGGTGGTGCAAAACATGTGCCATGGTGTGTGGTATTAACAATGTGATGCATCTGGAAGGTGCATCACATTGTAAAGCCCTGCGCCAGAAGGAGGCTTTCCTGTGCAGAGGGGGGTGCAGCAACACCTCCTAATAGTGACTGAGTGAAAACTATAAGATTTCATTTAGTCACTTTTGAGCTTATGCTGCATCAAAACCCTGCACCTGCTTGAAGCAGGTGCAAGGATTGACACAGCATTGTGAGCATAGGGCCCCAAGAGCATTGCTGGAGCTGCGTTACGCTTGCAACCCAAGTCAAGCAATGCGTCGCCTTCACAGCACAGATACACCACATATCTGTGCCGTTTGTGCCCCATAGTGCATCACATTGTAAATACAGTGCATCCATGGTGGTGATGTCACAATACACAATAACTGTCTTATCTCTGGGTATGTACCACTTATTGTACATCTGCTGATTAGTGTTTTAATGTAGTGAGTGGATTATTTTAGAACAGTGTATAGATAAGCACATAATGCTGTATGGTCACTACAATACTGAAACAGAAGTGTGATAGTGTTTACTGGAAGTGTAAGGATACAAACTGGGGAATTGAAGGTATAAAAGACAAGTTTGCCGGTGCATAGAACACTGCATGCATAGTCTATAGCGGTTTGAAGCCGTCCATGCCCTAAGGCGCACTTTCTACCATGAGTACTTGTGTACTGGCTGAATGATTATAATTCTGCAAGGAGAGTGTGTGGCTGAATGTATAGCAGCTTTACTTTGACAACAGTGTATAGATAAGCATATACTGCTGCATGGTTCATTACAATACTGAAGCAGTAGTGTAAGAGTGTTTGGTGAAAGTGGAACGATACACACTGGGCAATTAAAGATATAAAAGGCAAGTTTGCTGGTGTATAGAACAGTGAAAGCATAGTCTATAATGATTTGAAGCAGTCCATGCCCTAAGGCCTACTTTGGTGCATGACTATTTGGAAAGCGACTTAATGCTTACACCTCTACAAAGAGATTGTCTAGCTGAATATATATCACCTTCAGTTTTAGAACAATGCATACATATACTGCTGTATAACTCACTACAATACTAAAATAGCACGTTTCTTCAGCTTTTCTATGACACTGTTCGTAATTTCAAAACCGTCTTCCAAATTGTTTTGTTGATTTTCCATACTGAATTTTTTATGTTGTAGGTCCTTGTACAAAAACATAAACACTTCATTTTATTGATTCAATTCAATTCAAAATTACTTTATTCGGTTATAACACATAGATACCCATAAAAGTACAGTAAAACACATAAGAGAAATATCACAAAACATACAAAAATAGATTTATATCTAAGACTCATGACAATTTAAAAATTCATCGATTTCCTTGAGATAAAAACATTTTTAAGAAAAGCTGCAATAGATGCAACACCAAATAAATTGTCGAGCAACTGAATAGCTAAAAAGGCAGGTCTACATTGTCTCAAATCCATATACTTTAAAATGGGCTTAATCCATCTTTTTATAGGAAAGGTATAAAATTTACAAAAAAAATAAAATATGAATATCTGATTGATTGGACAGATTGTCACAGGGACACTTAATCAGTTGCATAGACCAGTTATATACATGAGGGAAACTTAATAGCCTATACAAAATGCCAAATCTAAAGTGAATTAGAAGGAATCTTTCAAAGTCTTTCATTTGTACAGCAAGATATGGTTGTGTGACATTCATGGTCATGATCAGTTGGTGTGAGATCACAGCTTTTTTCTTAAATTCTATAGTACTCCTGTGATCCTCCAGATAAGATATACACAGTGGCTCTTCATAATAATCAAGGTGACCTATTTGTGTGAGAAATGTCTTAACGTACTGTAACCAGTTTATCCTCTGGACATGATCACGTTTCATTACATCAGAGAGGATCAATCGGTTAAAGGAACATTCCTCTGTGTCCATACCTGGTGCCACAGGAGAACGGGTTGTACCCTAATGGTATCTTCCAAGTACACCAGTCCAAGTTCTGCATGACAATTATGGGTTTACACCCTTTCTGGTACAGATAAAAGATATCTTAAAAAATTGTTTTCGGTCATCTGTAGATTTTTAAAAATGGAATGCTCCCAAAATGCGGCACCATAAGTGGCAATTGCAAGATATTTTGCCTTATAAATACAAATGAACTCTTTGATGGGTTTCTTCCCCATTTTCCTACTAAATGCTCGAAGGGCCATAATAGAAATTTACAAACAGCAACCTTCTAGTTTTTATTGCATTTACCCACTGTCCTGATCTATCAAATAAAATTCCCAAATATGAGAAAGTTTGGGTAAAATCCAGGGGGTTTGAGTCGATAAACCTCGTTTTCTTCAGCTTCTCAGCCCCTGGGCCACAGTTCATACAGAAAGTTTTGGTACAGTTTATTTTCAAGTCTAGTTTGGCCATAACATTTGTAAATTATGTTATCATTTTTTGCATCGCCATTGGGGTCCTAGCCATTAATACTGCGACGTCAGCGTAAATTAATGCTGTTACTGGCTGATGTAACGCCGCCGGCATATCCTGACATTCCTGCAGTAAAGTTCTTTCTAAATCATTAATATAGATGTCAAATAAGAATGGGGCAAGGACGCATCCTTGGCGTACTCCTCTTGCAATACTGAACCGCTTTCTACACTCCCCATTCTTACCGAATCTAATCGTAGCCGAGGCACCATTATACAGGTCCCAAAGGAATTCGATAATATTTTTCTCTACATCAAGGTAATCCATGATTGCCCATAGCTTACTATGGGTAACACAGTCAAAGGCGGAGGTTAAATCCACAAAAGTTAAAAATAACCTTCCACCCTTAGCCTTGGTGTATTTTTCTAGGAGTATATACAAATTAAGGCCCTGGTCTACGGTACCAACACCTTCCCTGAAGCCATACTGGAGATCGCTAAGTATCCTGTGCTCGTCCGCTCAAATTTGCAATCTATTTAAAATTACTCTGCCAAATATTTTGACTGTAGAGTCGAGTAACAATATAGGGCGAAAGCACGCGCAACTAGCCCTATCGCCCTTTTTAAAGATCGAAACTATAATCAACTCATACCAGGTCAATACCAATCCATCAATACAGGAAGCATTGAAAACTTTTGTCAGTAGTGGTGCCCATAAAGGTATATTATTCTTAAAGATGTCCACCAGGACACCGTCAGGGCCTGGTGCCTTACTCCCCATACTAGCTTTAATGCTCGCAATCACTACCTCCAAGGTAATATTCAGGTTTACCCTATTAATATACGGACTGGCCGCACTAACCATACCCCCATTCACTACCTCAGCAGATATTCCTTCAGTCATAATTGGCACACTATACAAGGATTCAAAGAACCTAATCCATTCCGTCTCAGCGATGGCAATCTCAATTCTAGCCCGGGAATTATCATTAAAAAACTGCACATTTACAGCTTTCCAGAAGGCTGTCATGTCTCGTGATTGGGAGGCTTCACATAAGCTTTCCCATGCCTCCTTCTTCAAGACATTCTTTCTGTTTTTTAACACAGCCTTATAGACCTTGCGTAAATCCCTTATCAAAATACGATCTTTAATAGTGGTGTTTAGGGCCCGTTTTAGGTTAGAGTAAGATTTAGAGCATAATGTATCAAACCACCTGGGTTTTTTTGGTTTGGAATTTCTTACTTCTACCCACAGACTATCCTTTATTTGAGTGGTGATTATTTTAAAATGTTTAATTATTTCTGCATTTTCTACTCCCTCTCCCAAACAAACATTGAAGCTGGGTTCACAATTTTTAACTGATTTGCATAAGAAATCATAAGGCACTACATTTGTCAACTTCAGAGCATAACAGTAAAATTTTGTTAATGCAACATTGCTCTGGTATTGCACAGGATTATCTAAACACTCAGGGACCGAATGTGGGTTAATAATTTCCACCATGATGGGAAAATGATCACTTAAGGAATTACCAAGTGTTTTAAAATTTAAAACATTGTCCTTATAGCGTGCAGATACTGTAATGAAATCAATTATTGAGAACACCCCTCTTCCATTAAACGTTGGGGCAAAAGGGATCTCCGGTTGACACAATTTATTTGCAAAACCCAGGGCACATGTAAATAAAATTTCGTTCTGGAGTTCCCCACTAACAGTATGATCAAAATGAATAAGATCAATTCCTTTCTCCAATGTTAGTCCACACATCGCTTGTTCTCCTCTCTTACATGGTGGACAATTAAAATCACCACCCCAAACCACCAAGGACTCTTTGTTCACACTATTTTGCACACCATTATTATCAGTTTGTAGGGATTTTAACACCGCTGAAAGGTCGCTCAATGGTACATTGTTGTAAAAATTCACATATAACAGACACAGTGTTTTGTTGATTTGTATCCTAACCATGTGGTAAAATCTATTATTACACATAATATCTATTTTCTCACAATTAAAAAGGTTGGACACAAAAGTGCATAACCCACCTTTTGCTCTACCATGCAGTGAGTCTATAGCTGAGGTAAAAAAGGTTATAAAACCACTCAGATGTAATTCTTCTACCGCCCAAGTTTCTTCAAGACATATAATATCATAATCGTTTATTAAGTTTACCCAATTCGGATTGTCTATTTTCGTTCTTAATCCAGCAATGTTCCAGTACAGAATGAGCGAAGTACCCTTAGACAAATTATTTTCTTGGTTCCTAATAGCCTCGACTTCAATTATATAGTCCTGTTTAATTTCTTCATGCACCCCATTGTCAATACTTATTGTCTCACCAACTGTATAAGTGCAAGATGACCCAATGCCTACGCTCGTTGTCGCCGTCGAATGCATGGGAGTGGGTATTATATGGGCTTTCCCTGCAGTTCCTGATAAATCAATTGCTGGGGATTTGTGAATAACTTGCTCCAATACTGGTCAATCTACATCCCCAAGCCCAGACAATATATCATAGCGGTTCCCTATTGGTACATTAAAGTAGGTCTCAGGGTAATTTCCAAACTGAGGAATATGACCTCCTCGCTGTCTCTCCAAAATGCCAGGACCAAATTATTTAAGGGAAGAGGGCGGATAAAAATGACTTAAGTCAGAGTCGCAAATACCCCCCAAACTTCTGTCACAATAGAAATCACTTATGTATTGGACCACTCATGGATCTCTAAAATTGATAATAATACAATCCCCCTCCCCATCCTTAGTCCTGTGGACAAGCCAGCCTACTCTGCGAACACTTAGGATTTCGCCGTGTAAGTCTGGTCTAAGAGGTCTTTTCCTATTCAGCCAGAACGTTACTTTATTTTTTAAGTCATGAAGGGATTCAATTTTCTCATGATTCAGAACAGGAACGCCAGATAATACAATTACGTACAGGTATGAATCCGGAGGTAGGTCTAATCTCTGGTTTTGACCCTTACCTTTACCCCCATATTGGATGTCTTTATCCAGTGTAATATCTTTGCCTTTCTTATCTATAGACCCTAAGCCCCTTCCAGTCCTTGACTCTGTGCTCTCTGAGTTCACCCCACCATATTGGTCCTTTAATGCACCCCTGGATGAATCATGACCCAAAGTGCCATTAGTTACCTGGGTTTGTACTGCCATTGGTGATGCCTTAGTAACAATGGGTATAGTCCGTTCTTCTTCACTGGGAACAGTTACCAATCCTTGATGTTTCAACCTCGTGTTAGCTAACTTCCCTAAGACTTCCGAATTGGCTTGAATTTTCTTTTTCAAGTTTCTCAAATTTTTCGCCGATCCTCTTTGTTCTTTCCATCAGTGGGAGAATCAAGGATCTAACCAATATTTCCATTTTATCTAATAGGCCATCCGAACGATGTACCTCAATAGTCGAGGATTCTCCTGCACTTACTGATGTAGCTTTATTTAGGGGACCAATCTTCTCGGGTTGGACGGTAGTTGTGGTAATGTTTGGTATTAATTTAGCCACAACTTTAGGCGTTTTAGTGACTTTGGTCTTCTTTGCACAGCCTCCCTCATGTGTGTTCCCTCCCCGTTTACTTTTAGTGTTAGAGCCCGTGACCATTGGTCCCTTAGGTAATTGCGGGTTAGGGCAATGTGTTGGTGCTAGTATGGCAGATATACATAAGTCTGAGTCATTCCCAGTTTCATCTACTGATGAATCATTTAGCACAGCGGTAGTAGTGGGACCTACTGTGATTGAGTCTTCAAGTTGTTCGGACGATTGCTCACTATTTCCCTCTATAAGTGGATTGAGGATGGATCTCTGGTCTGGGGAAGGGACTAAGGCTAAACTTCCCAACGATGATCCCTTTAGGTACATGGGCTCCTGGGACAAACGGCGTTCTGTTAATTCAATTTCATGCTCCAGGACAGAAGTTGCCCTGGTTATGAATGCAACTAAGGTTCCTGTAACCCCACATCCCCTCCAATTGTTTACGTGTTTATTCAATTTGTTATTTTTGCTCGACATCTTGTTCTGTGCACAATACAGAGAACATAAAATAAATGCGTCAATTAAGTGTAAGAATTATAACCGTTTTAAAATCTTACAGCAGTTTTTCGGGACGTGGCCCAGCCTATTCTCCTCCTGTCTCGGACGGGCCCGCCCTTGGGCCGGGCTTCGCCCATGCGCGTCCCGCGTTGCGGGAGGCGCTGTTGGTTTTAAGCGCCTCCAGCGCTTGCAGTGACGCGAGTGGTGAGCGTCACGCTAAGGCTGCTGGGAGTTGTGGTCCCGGGTGGTCCGCGGTGCTATTCTGCTGGCGGGGTCGGGATCCGCTGTCCCTTGCCTTCCCCTCGCTTCGGTTCTCAATTTGCCCACAGAAGTCTCTGGCCACAACAGTAAATGCCACAAGAGATGATCCCATGCTGCGGGAGGCGCCGGTTGGTTTTAAGCGCCTCCGGGCACTTGCAGTGACGCGAGTGTTGAGCGTCACGCTAATGCTGCTGGGAGTTGTGGTCCCGGGAGGTCCGCGGTGCTATTCTGCTGGCGGGGTCAGGATCCGCTATCCCTTGCCTTCCCCTGGCTTCGGTTCTCAATTTTCCCACAGGAGTCTCTGGCCACAACAGTAAATGCCACAAGAGATGATCCCCATTTTATCATTTTTCCTAATACTGAACACAAAACTAGCTTTAACAACTATTTTGCCCTTTAAAAAATATTATACAATACCATTCTCAACTACTTTATAAGATTATATAAATATAATATAGCCTTATAGCCCGCCATAGGCTATTCCAGCTATAAAAGGCTCTCTCCAGCATTAAAGACTTAAAGAAGAAGGCTTTGAGCCGAGCCCACGCTTTGTGCATGCATTGCGTCTGCGTGTTTCGGTGGATGTTGTGTGCGTAGGCGCCATATCTGTTTTTCCGTCTGGGTGTGTACCCCAACAGTTTGCACTCACTGTGCGCATACGTGTATTTTTCTTAAAGGCACTGTGCGCCGTCCATCAATCTGACATCCTGTTTGACCAATCACAGCTCTGAAACCCTCGTACATATTGATTACCTAATGACTGCCATCCTAAGTTATAAGTAACCTCCCATTCTTGTACAAGTAAACTTTTAAGTAACCTCGCATACTTCTAGACAAGGTTGCCAGATTGAGCTATTTCCCGTACAATTGGGCAACTTTTTTCCCAGTTGTGCGGGAAAAACCCATGCATAGCGGTGGGCTAGTTTTTGGGCTACATTGTAGTGTTTGTGCGCAATTTACTAGCCTGGGCGGACGCCCACAAGAGGATACCGTGGCGTGATGCCATCACACCCTCTCAGTATAAAATCAGAGCACAGCGCGCGCTACAAGAGTAGTTCATCATCATCATCATCAAAACACTTTATTCGCTTAATTAAAATCATAAAAGGCAGACACATTCATACAATTCAGAAACATACACACGCATATATATACATCATATATATATACATCAGTAGTGCAAACCAGCAGTAAAGCATAAAAATTACTTTTCTGATAAAAACACACATAATAAAATCCATCAGATTAAAAACAATCAAGCAGGGTCAAGTATGGAAGGCAGACTCTTTGTTTTCACCCGCATAGCTGCCACCAGAAAGCTGGCCACATAAAAAATGTTGCGGGGACAACTTAACATATGCAGGTAGATGAGAGCGGGTCTGACTTGTATAAACCCTGCCTCTCATAAAATTGGTAGCAGATATTTTTTCCGTAAATCAGAATAGAGCCCACAAAACATAATGAAATGCATTATGTCCTGGCAAGAGAAATTGTCACACATACGGGGCTTACAGCACTCTGGTTTGCTCCGGGACGAATAGGTACCCAGGGAATAGTGGATTAGGTTAAATCTAAATCTAATCAACAAGAATCTATGGTAGGGATTAGAGACAGTCCTCAGATAAGGCTCACGTGAGGGAGATGTTAATAACACCAAATTGGCTCTAACTGATGATATTTTGAGCTCTTTCTCCTCAAGTTCCAAACTTGCATGCCCAAAAAGTGAGTCTTGATCCAATTTACATCCTCCTTAGTGATTCGGCATGGGAAAGAATAAAGGTCGGGGCGCCCTAAACGTGTAAACATCATTCTCAGATACTCCAGCCTGGGAACCCTTTTAGCATTATCCATTGCTAGAATATCATCAAGAATGGCATGGTTCAGGGTAATTTTCTGGTTTAACCAGGTTTTGGCCCAACAAATCAGTGGGACCACCTTCAATTTATCTGTGACATAGCCCAGCCCTACCTCACAATGCGTAGAAAAAGTGGGGGTAGACTGGGGCACCATCAGAAGGGATCTCAAAAATCTGTTTTAATTAATTGTATCTTATCCTGAGAAACATATCCCCACAATGAAGAACCATACATAGCAATGGACAGGCATTTTGAGTTATAAACTTTCAACAGGGCCTCCATTGGTCGGGACCCCAACTGTTTCGTGAAGCTCATGAGTACTGAGGTCGAACTTGCCATAGAAATACCTTTGAGCTTTATTTGGGGGCTCCAGGAGCCTTTTTCGTCAAAGAGAGCCCCCAGATAAGAGAACACGGCAACCCTTGACACCTCCTCACCCTTACAAAAGAAGGATTTAGATTTAAGTCTGTTGCAAAGTTTGTCCATCACCATAACATGTGATTTTTTTATATTAACTTTCAGATCTAACTTGTGCATGAAAGCACCAAAGGAATCCAGCAGTCTCTGAAGGCCCATTCCTGTGCTAGCCAATAAAACGGCGTCGTCCGCGTATAGGAGAACGGGTATTACAGATTCTCCTACACGCGGAACATCCACCTTAAAACCCCCTAAAACTTCTCCAGAGCATACATTTAGATAGTAAAGAGAAAGGGGGCCAGGATACAACCTTGCCTATCACCCCTCTCCGACCTAAAGTGGCTCGTACATCTGACCTCCTGAGTGACCCTAACTGAAGCTTTGAGATCCTGGTGTAAGGCCGCTAAGAAGCTAACCAGGGGAGGGTCGATGCCAATCTGTAGTAAAATCCCCCACAATTAACCCTGATTCACTAGATCAAAGGCAGAGGATAGGCCCATAAATGCCATAAATAAGGACCCATCCTTCGCCATTGTATATTTATTAATTAAAAGCTTGAGGTTTAAGCACTGATCGAGGGTGCCTCTCTTCTCTCTTCTCTAAACCCATACTGTAAATTAGAAAGGACCCCTGAGCTCTCTATGTTATTCCTAAGTTTATAAAGTAGGACTCTGCCCAAAATTTTGACTGCAGAGTCTAGGAGGGAAATGGGTCTGTAACAAGAGGGATCCTCACGCTGCCCTTTTTAAAAAATCGGAATAATGACAGAGGTAGCCCAAGAAGCGGGGAATGAATTTTCACTAGCGGCATTAAAAACATTTGTTAAAATCTTGGCCCATAAAGTCGGGGAGTTGCCATAGAGATCATCTGGCACCCCATCCGGGCCCGGGGCCTTATTCTTAGAAGTTTCCTTAATCGCCCTTTCTACTTCGTCAAGATTAAATGATAATAGGGGCATAGACTGAGGCACCAAGGGAGGACCCCATTAGGTGCATGGGCCAGCAGCGCCATAGATCTCTTTAAAATGGCGAAGCCATTGGTCATCTTGAATAACACAGTCCAAGGTTGTGTTCTCTGTGGCGGCAAAGAACGGATGATTAATTGGTGCCCAGAATTTCCCACTATCATGCAATACATCAATTGAAAGGAGTTTATCCCAGGCAACCTTTTTAATTTCTGTTTGCTGTCTGCTAGTGGCTTGTTTATATGCCCTCCTTAAATCTGCGATGACAATCTTATTACGTGGACTGGCTTTTAACGCTCTAAGCAAAGCCCCATGAGCCCTGGAACAACTACTATCGAACCATCCTGGTTGGGGATTACCTCTCAGGGTTTTTGTGGTAGTCAAGTCCCTCGAGATCTGTGTGCATATGGCTTCAAAAGCACTAATGATCTCTGGTCTGGTTGAGTTGCTATCAAGGCAGATGGCCATATGCCTATCGACCTTGACAAGCAAATCATCAAGAAAAGTTTCAGGGACCATCTTGGACCACTTTATACTCCTTCCTTGGTCTTTAGTGACTATTGATAGCCTATCCTGATGGGGGCATTTCTTGTAAACCATTGCTACCCCTGAGTCAAACTCGAGGAACAATAGGTTATGGTCACTAAATATTGAAGGTAGGACCTTATAGGCCCCTACCCTATATAATACCCCGGTAGAAATAAAGATGTTATCAATACCCGCGCCAGGATAAGTGCCCTTATAAGTGGCAACCCTTGCCTCCACCTCTATAAGGCTTGATTCAAAAATATTACAGTTAGCCAAGAATTTTTTAAGTGCCTCCCCTTGCCTTGTATGCTCAAAGTGGGAGACCAAAGAGCCAAGCGGCCCCTCATGTACCCCCGCATAGCACTCCACACCACAAGGGTGTTTAGTAAAATCACCCATAAAGATGAACTCGATACCAGTGTTTTGATTAGAGCTATAGTCAAGCATAAACTTTTCCAAGGCTTCCAAATGTTGGTTACCCTGTTCACGCTCTCTGGAATTATAAAAATTAATCAAAATAATCTTACGGGAGATTGAAATCAATCATTCCACCATTAATATGTTGCACAAACCAGATTCAATTAGCGTAAAAGACCCAACTAGATTTAAGGAAAAAAGGGAGATTAATCCTCCCTTTGCTCTCCCCGCTGTACCCACAGTTGCCGGGACTACAAAACTAGTATATCCATTCAGGCTTAAGCTAGATGAGGGGTCCCATGATTCTTGCAAAGCAATTATGTCATGTTTTGTTACAAAATCCAACCAAACTGGGTCAGACCTCCTAGCTCTAGTGGCAGCAACATTTCAGCTAATAATTTTACATCCAGCCACTGCCTCAAGGTTGGAGTAACTTGAGAAAGTAGGCTGGACCGGGTCTATCTGTCAATCATCAGCATCTAGTTCTGATAGTGGCCCGAAACGGTTATTTACAGAAAAACAGGGTGCCTGAATTACTGTACAGTTTAGCAGTGGTTGGGTGCCTGAGATAGTTTTCCCTTCTACAGCTCTTAGTCTTTGGACCCCCGCAGACAGTTGGTATGTACGGTTGGGCTGTGGTTTAGGGTGTAGGTGAGCCTTGTGCCATGTGAATTTATCGTTATACATATTGTTGGGCCCAAGAAATGGGTCTGGTGGTGGATAAAAAAATCCCAAGGGAACTGGTCTAATCCATACTTGGCCTACCTCGGATCCTTCCCAAAACAATCTGTCTGCGATATCGGGACTATTGAAGTTAACTATGACACAATCGCCCTCACTAATCTTGGGGCATTGCCCGATTCAGCCCACCCTTCTGGCCATGTTGATGCTTGAGGAAATATCCAAACCACCACTACTATAATTAGAGCACCAGGATCTGGCCTCCCTCATCAGTGCACCAGTTGATTCCTCCTCACCATCCTTAAGAGGAGGAACCCTCAAAAAGACTGCCTCTAAAGGAGTGGCTTCTGGGGGGAGATCTAGATTAACATCACACCCCTTCACCTGGGAAACGGGGGTGCTAGGTACACAGAGCGCACTGCCTGTCGAGCTCACTAGAAGATTACGCTTACCCGAATTTAGTGAGCCCACTGAGTAGTTACAAGTGGCCACTCAATGGAGGTCCGATTCTGGGCCTGCCTCTGCGCACATGATAACCCCGCCCCGTCTCTCTCTGTTGTTAATTGTTGGTGCACACACTCACACTTGCACATGCGTGCTGCATGCCCGCCCATACTCCCCAGATGTCACCACCTAGCTTTCTTGCTATTACTAAGCCTGGAAGCCAATAAATTAGCCAATAGGAGGTCCCCCAGGGCCGTCATTCTTGTAGCGCGCGAAAATACTACCAATGACAACCCTGGGCATTCTTTGGTCAGCCCCGGCGGTTCCCATATAATGCGAGGACTGACGTGAGTACACTCTCTCTCTTTTACCTGCCTTTGCTACAGTGACTGACAGACAGACTCTCGTTGTTGACGATTGTACTACAAACTGTTTGCTGGAGCGGAGGAATACTCGTGACACTCATCGTGGTGTCAAAACTGCTGCCTCCCAGACAGGCCACCATAGGCACGGTGGCAGAGGCGCCCGAGCCCAGCCCAGCCCCAGGCCCAGCCAAAGCACCAGACTTTGAAGACAAGACAAGAGACTACAGAAGCAAAGATAGGAGAAGCCGTCACACCATCAGCCTCAGCTCCAGGCCCAGTCCACGCGTGGCCGAGCGGCCCGGCCCCTACCCTCAGGCAGTCCCATCCTCAACCAAGGACCAGCAGCCATGCATCTTTTGAGTGTGCATGAATTTCTGTGTCATATTTCTATGGTACACCTCTTGCAATGGCCTTTATTCTTTTAAATTGTGCGTGCATGATAGTATTATTTTTTACTGCATCATGAGGCCCTCCCAGCTTTGTTTTGTTTTATTGTTCTGCGCCACGTGCTTTGTGCTTCATCATATTTCCTCCCTCCTAATTCTCCCATGACTTTTAACATTTATTGCTGCCTCACGTGGCCTTCCCAGGCCTCTATTCTTATTGATCATACATGGTTGATCGTAATATTTCCTTCTGTGTCACGGGTCCCTCCTAAGCCTCTTTTTTATAAATTGCGCGTGCATGAATTTCTGTGTCGTATTTTTCAAGTGTGTCACGTGCTTTGGCCCTCCCAGCTTTGTTTTGTTTTATTGTTCTGCGCCACGTGCTTTGTGCTTCATCATATTTCCTCCCTCCTAATTCTCCCATGACTTTTAACATTTATTGCTGCCTCACGTGGCCTTCCCAGGCCTCTATTCTTATTGATCATACATGGTTGATCGTAATATTTCCTTCTGTGTCACGGGTCCCTCCTAAGCCTCTATTTTATAAATTGTGCGTGCATGAATTTCTGTGTCGTATTTTTCAAGTGTGTCACGTGCTTTGGCCTATGTTCTTATAAATTGTACGTGCATGAAGGTATTTTTTCTGCATCATGTGGTCCTCCCAGCCCTCAATGTTTTTGAATTGAACGCACATAATGGAAATGTTTCTTTCTGCGACACGGGGTCCTCCAGGCCTCTTTTTTTATAAATTGTGCGTGCATGAATTTCTGTGTTGTATTTCGGTAGTACGCCACATGCTTTGGCCTCTATTCTTATTGATTGTGCATGCATGATAGTATTTTTTCCTGCGTCATGAGCCCTCCCAGGCCTCTATTCTTATTGATCTTGCGTTCATGATCGTAATTTTTCCTTCTGTGTAACCGGGCCCTCCTATGCCCCTTTTCCTATAAATTGAAAGTGCATGAATTTCTGTGTCGTATTTTTGAAGTGTGTCACATGCTTTGGGCTCTATTCTTTAAAATTGTTCGTGCATGATGGTGGTTTTTTCTACATCACGTGGCCCTCCCAGCACTCAATGGTTTTAAATTGTGCGTACATAATGGACATTTTTCTTTCTGTGTCACGGGGTCCTCCAGGCCTTTTTTTTAAATAAATTGTGCGTGCAAGAATTTCTGTGTCATATTTCTGTTGTACGCCACATGCTTTGGCCTCTATTCTTATTAATTGTGCGTGCATGATAGTATTTTTTTCTGTGTCACAAGCCCTCCCAAGCCTCTATGCACATTGATCTTGAGTTAATGATTGTAATATTTCCTTCTGTGTATTACGGGGCCCTCCCAGGCCTCTTTTCTTATAAATTGAGCGTGCATGAATTTCGGTGTCGTATTTTTGAAGTGTGTCATGTACTTTGGGCTCTATTCTTATAAATTGTACGTGCATGATGGTATTTTTTTCTGCATCACTTGGCCCTCCTAGCCCTTAATGGTTTTAAATTGTGCGTTCATGATGGTAATTTTTCTTTATGCGTCACGGGGACCTCCTAGGCCTCATTTCTTATAAATTGTGTGTGCATGAATTCCTGTGTCGTATTTCTGTAGTACGCCACATGCTTTGGCGTCTATTCTTATTAATTATGCGTGCTTTATGGTATTTTTTTCTGCGTCACAAACCCTCCCAAGCCTCTATTCTTATTGATCTTGCGTTCCACATGCTTTGGCGTCTATTCCAATTTTTTATGCATGCTTGATAGTATTTTTTTCTGCTTCACGAGCCCTCCCAGGCCTTTATTCTTATTGATCTTGTGTTCATGATCGTAATATTTCCTTCTGTGTTAAGGGGGACTCTTTTCTTATAAATTGAGCGTGCATGAATTCGTGTGTCGTATTTTTGAAGTGTGTCACATGCTTTGGGCTCTATTCTTATAAATTGTACGTGCATGATGGTGTTTTTTTTTTACATCACGTGGCCCTCCCAGCACTCAATGGTTTTAAATTGTGCATACATAATGGAAATGTTTCTTTCTGCATCACAGGGTCCTCCAGGCCTCTTTTTTATAAATTGTGCGTACATGAATTTCTGTGTCGTATTTCTGTAGTATGCCACATGCTTTGGCCTCTATTCTTATTAATTGTGCGTGCTTGATAGTATTTTTTTCTGTGTCACGAGCCCTCCCAGGCCTCTATTCTTATTGATATTGCGTTCATGATCGTAATATTTCCTTCTGTGTTACGGGGCCCTCCCAGGCCTCTTCTCTTATAAATTGAGCATGCATTAATTCGTGTGTCGTATTTCTGAAGTGTGTCACGTGCTTTGGGCTCCATTCTTATAAATTGTACGTACATGATGGTGTTTTTTTTTTACATCACTTGGCCCTCCCAGCCCTCAATGGTTTTAAATTGTGCGTACAAAATGGACATTTTTCTTTCTGCGTCATGGGGTCCTCCAGGCCTCTTTTTTTATAAATTGTGCATGCAAGAATTTCTGTGTCATACTTCTGTTGTACGCCACATGCTTTGGCCTCTATTCTTATTAATTGTGCGTGCATGATAGTAATTTTTTCTGTGTCACAAGCCCTCCAAAGCATCTATGCACATTGATCTTGCGTTCATGATTGTAGTATTTCCTTCTGTGTAGTACGGGGCCCACAAAGGCCTCTTTTCTTATAAATTGAGCATGCATGAATTTCTGTGTCGTATTTTTGAAGTGTGTCATGTACTTTGGGCTTTATTCTTATACATGGTACGTGCATGATGGTATTTTTTTCTGCATCACGTGGCCCTCCTAGCCCTCAATGGTTTTAAATTGTGCGTTCATGATGGTAATTTTTCTTTCTGCTTCACTGGGCCCTCCCAGGCCTCATTTCTTATAAATTGTGTGTGCATGAATTCCTGTGTCGTATTTCTGTAGTACGCCACATGCTTTGGCCTCTATTCTTATTAATTATGCGTGCTTGATAGTATTTTTTTCTGTGTCACGAGCCCTCCGAGGCCTCTTTTCTTATTGATCTTGCGTTCATGATTGTAATATTTCATTCTGTGTTACGGGGCCCTCCCAGGCCTCTATTCCTATAATTTGAGCATGCATGAATTTGTGTGTCATATTTTTGAAGTGTGTCACGTACTTTGGGCTCTATTCTTATAAATTGTACGTGCATGATGGTATTTTTTTCTGCATCACATGGCCCTCCCAGCCCTCAATGCTTTTAAAGTGTGCATACATAATGGACATTTTTCTTTCTGCGTCACAGGGTCCTCCAGGCCTCTTTTTTTTAAATTGTGCGTGCATGAATTTCTGTGTCGTATTTCTGTAGTACGCCACATGGTTTGGCCTCTATTCTTATTAATTGTGCGTGCATGATAGTATTTTTTTCTGTGTCACCAACCCTCCCAAGCCTCTATTCTTATTGATCTTTCGTTCATGATCGTAATATCTCCTTCTGTGTTACGGGGCCCTCCCAGGCCACTTTTCTTATAAATTGAGCGTGCATGAATTTCTGTGTCGTATGTTTACAGTGTGTCACGTACTTTGGGCTCTATTCTTATAAACTGTACGTGCATGATGGTATTTTATTCTGCAACACGTGGTCCTCCCAGCCTTCAATGCTTTTAAATTGGGTGTTCATGATGGTAATTTTTCTTTCTGCATCACGGGGCCCTCCCAGGCCTCATTTCTTATAAATTGTGTGTTCATGAATTCCTGTGTCGTATTTCTATGGTACGCCACATGCTTTGGCTTCTATTCTTATAAATTGTGCATGCATGGAAGTATTATTTTTTACTGCATCACTTGGCCCTCCCAGATCTGTTTTGCTTTATTTTTGTGCGCCATGTGCTTTGTGCTTCATCGTATTTGCTTCCTCGTAATTCTCCAAGGCCTCTATTCTTATTGATCGTACTTGGTTGATCGTAATATTTCCTTCTGCGTGACAGGCCCTCCTAGGCCTCTCTCTAATAAATTGTGCGTGCATGAATTTCTGTGTCGAATTTCTGCAGAGTTGCAGAAGCAGACAAAGCAAAATATTGAGGTTGCCCAGAAAAAGCAGGAATAAAAATATAGAGTTTTGAAGAAATATAAGCTGTGCCCCTTCAGCGAAGGAGATTTAGTGCTTTTAAAAAATTGCAGGCGAACAACGAGGAAAAGAGGGATTTTGGAGCACAACTTTACTGGACCTTCAATATTTCCGAAATGGAAGGAAAGCGTGCAAAGTTAGTCAATGGGCGGTGAACAATCCTCAGAGAACTTCTGAGAGTGCATCTTGGGCGAGCGCGAATGAGCGAGGAGTTGAGGCGAGGAGCCGAGGAGCTGAGGCGAGGTGAGGAGGACGCCATCTCAGCCACCAGCCTCCTGCGGCCAGCCGGTGTGCTTTCGGCGGAGGCAGCGGGGGCAAGTTCCGTGTACCAGCAGCCACAGCCACAGGTTCCCAAAATAAAACAGCGGCAGGCGGAGGGCAGCAGCAAGCAAGCTCCCCGGCAGCGGTCTCAGCTGCCTCGCATAGCCGCGAGCTGCAAAGCGACCTTTAGCGTCGCACAAAGGGGATCTGTAGCGGCAGGAGCCGAGAAAATACCCCTCCCTCCTGCCGCAAGTGTTTCATAGCGTTCCATAGTGGCAGAAGGGCTCCACAGCAAGGGTTCTATAGCGGCAGGAGCCACGAACCACCACAACCTCCAGTGCCCTCTAGCAGCGGTAGGAGCTGCAAGCAGCAAGATCTTCAACGCATAGGTACAGCGACAGGGGCAACAGGAGCAGCGTGAGGAGCCTCTGCAGAGGAAGAGGCAAGAATAACAAAGCTGCAGCCCTTGTCAGTGGCAGTGGCTGTGTCAGTGGCAGAAGAAACGGCTGCATGAGACACCCCCACACTGGATCGAGCAGTGACAGCAAACACAGCAAGACACACCAGCACCAGCACCAGCAACCTCCCCGCATAAGTTAAGGTAAGGCACGCCGGTCCCCCAAGGTGTGCACCAGAGGGCCAGGAGCCCCAGGAAGTAGTAGTAACACGCCACCAGCCTAGTACCCCTGAATCAGAAAACTTTTTGCACAAGAATACGCAACAGATCACCATGAGATCAGGGAAAATAAGGCGGGCACCAGCCGCCCAGTACCTGAAGCCTGAAAAAGAGGGAGAGGTGGGAGAGGACTTAATAGAGGACTTTACTGAGGACAAACTAGAATCGGAATTGCTCAGTAAGCCAAAAGAAAGGGAGCAGGAACAGCTCTTGGAACTAGACTATAAACAGGACACGGGGGGCAAAACAGAAAAGGATCAAACACAATCAAACAACAATAAACATACCCCCACCAGGGCAACCGGCTCCCCATTAAAACTAACTTCAAAAGCAGCAAACTGGCTCTTATTACCGATTTCTTAAAAGTATGTTGCAGCTTATCCCCAGGGAAGCAAAAGACGCACAAGGCAGCCAATGAAGCAAAGGAGGCAAAGGAGGCAAAAGAAGCCAATGAGTACAAGTACAGGGGGGGCAGCGCAGACAATGAGACACATAAGGACAAAGTCAGTAGGTCAATAAGCACTGAGGACACAGAGCATAAGGCCCTTAAGCTGTCCGTATCAGAGGATGGAAGTTGTACTAATTCTATCAAGAGCCCATCACTCGCTCATCATCACTCCACCAACAGGCCATTCTGGCCGTAGTACACAACGAACAGGGATTTAAAATGGAGTCAGAACTTACACCCAAACAATGGACCTGCCAAGCACAAACAAATCAACTAAGGCAGCAAAACCAACAGCTTCAAATAGCCCAACAAATTGCTTTTCAGCCTTGTGAAGAACAGAGCCAGGATGGTAACCTGGTGCTTGAGCAGGACAGTGATGACAGCTCTGACAGCTCGCATGCAATACTAAACAAACCTGTAGACCCACAACCTGATCTTCCACTTGTCCAGTTCACGGGCCAAATAACCAACGTACAGGATCAACTTGCCACAAATCCGAAACTACTAAGCCAGCAACCTCAAATAGCACAGCATTTAATGCAGATGTCATGCCAAAGCAAGATAAATGGATCACCTTTCAGACCACCCTATAAAACTGAACCAATCAATCTACTCAGCCACCCAGAACCCCAAAAACCACCCTCACCAGGACGATGCACCAAGAAACAAGAGGGACAATACGCCAAGGAACATCAAGAAAGCCCATTAACAGGACCTTTTTGGGATCAGTTACTTGGCACTATGAAGACGATAGGATCAGCAGCATTTTATCACGCTGATAAGCTGGACACTCAAGTTGAGCTACTAAATGCACTAGCTTTATATGTGCAGGGAATAGATCAAAAACTATACGACTTAAATGCCATGATAACAAAGGTACAACAAGACGGGATTTCACTTATTACAGGTGCCATTGCCACCAAATAATAGACAAGCTTGCAACCGTCCCGACTATAATGTCAGAGTTGCTGGGGGTAGTTAGGGACACACAATTAAATTCCACAACTTCAACGGAAGGAGAGCTTAAGGAGGTGGACGGAAACAAAAAGAACACTCTTATCTTTAATATTAAACCATTAAAAGAGGGAAATAACCTGCCAGTCATAGAGAAAGACTGGGAACGAACAGAGTAACATCCGCAATCAGAAAGCTCAACACCATTCCCAAATCAAAGCATTTCATTGACGGAACCGGCACAAAGCAAGGAACAAGAAAGCTTTGCAAAACCCCTTTCAAAACGGGAACCTAAACGCTTGAGGAAAGCAAGGAAAAGCAAAACAAATAAAGTCACCTCACAAGCTTCGCCGACACCAACCCAGAAAAGACCGGATGAAAATAACGAAAGTGGCAGTGAGCCATCCAGCATGACGAATCATAAAAACACGGCGTTAAAAGAATCCGCAGCCACAAGAAACCATGACGGCAAAAACAAAAAATGGAAATTTGTCAACTAATACAATTTATGACATATTTAAGTCATCGGCTGAGAAGGAAAAGGACAAAGAAAAAAACACAGAACTCTTAAAATCAGACACAACGCAAACCTCAAAGAACCAAATTATAAAGGAAAAAGAAACTAAGGCACAGGATGTAGTAACAAGTGGGAAAGGTGAAACGCGGACAAGAAATCACAATAATGAAATGCAAAACAACCCAAAGTTCCAAAGTACAATAGAGCGTATTGAAAAGATATAACAGGACCACCTTTTTCAGTCCAGCTCGGCAAAATACATCGACAAGACCCAAAATAACTATTATCAGGGATTCCGATCGATTATAACAAAAAAACAATCATCCACAGCCCAAAGTCAGATAGAATTGATTCCACACTATAAATCGAGAGGAACCCATGACATACTAAATCGAAGTACAATTATAAAGCTACTCAAATCCGTACCGGCCCTGTGCCATATAACATCCAGTGACCTGGAAAGAATTGAATTCAAATCTACCATTAGTCAAATAGGAGTCGAAAAAACAATAGCCACCTGGATAAACTACTCAGTCGCTGAACAGATTTTGAGGCACAAGGAGGTATTCACGGAATGGGGTATAGAACTAAAAGAGGTGGAACTTTCCCGTTACCCGAGTCCCCTACAACACCACCACCGCACAGAGGGTATCCTAAAAGGAGCAAAAGGCCCAGAGACTCACGATCAAATAAAGGATGATGTTAAATTCACAAGACAAATCACAATCACAATCTCACACCCAAACAAAATTCAACAAGAGGTTAACCAATACTGGAGATCAACAACTATCCAACAAGGAGCTGCATGAAAAAAATCCCAAACAAAATCAAACACAGTGCAGGACATTAATATCTGTTCCTTGAATGTGAATGGCCTAGCATCTAAAATAGGGGAAACTGACTTTGCAGACTTTATTCTACGGTACGATATACTGCTGCTGCAAGAAACCCTGCAGACAACATATACGCTGATTGTAGGCTATAAAGAACATTTAAACCCAGCTAAAAAGGAGTCAGCACACAGAAGAGCCAAAGGTGGTTTATCAATATATATTGCCACAGAAATCCGATGGGAAGAAGAAAACATTGACTTAGACTCGAGCTGGATGCAATGCATTAAATTCGAAGTTAACATCACTTGCACATTGATAATAATGAACATCTACATCCACCCAGCCCACAAGCATAAGGGGAGACACATCCAACAACTGGCCGCCACCATTAAAACTCTAAAGGCAATACACCCACATGCCAATATGATATCGTCCGGTGACTTTAACATGAACTTGATGCAAGCCCAAGAGAAAAGCCTACCAAATGGAAAAGCAGTCAGGAGTAATAATACAATAAGACGTGACACATTGGGTAAGAAATGCGCTGCACTGTTAGACAAACAAGCACTATACACTTTAAAAGGTCGAGGTCCGCAAGATAGCCCTGCAGCTTTCACAAGAGTGACGGCAAAATCAGGAGCAACCATTGACTTCACCTTAGCTGACCCAGATTTATTATCCAGTATTACAAACTTTCAAATAATAGAAAGAGTAGAAAGTGATCACTATCCCCAATCATTCACATTAATTGACTTCAGGAAAAAGTATTTGCCATCAAGTGCGCTGACGCATTTTACTCAACTGTACAATTTAAATCGGTTAACATGGAATGAAAACAGTGTAGATGAAATCATGGAGTCTTGCACAGATTTCCTGACTACTACTGGCACAAAACCATTGGGGATAGAGACTTGGGAGTCCTTAGTTAACAGCTTGCACAGAAAGTTTATACACAGCTCCAAAAACCAAAAAGCGGCCCGGATCAACGTGTCAGAATGGTGCACAAAAGCGTTAAGGACAAAAACCCCAAAATTGAACAAAGCATTGAGACAACGGCGAACTCATGGTCAACAACCTTTCCAGGAGGCCCTGACAACAATTAAACAAATGAAAAGTGACCTGAAAAAAGAGACTCAGGACTCTAAACGTAAATACAACGAGCAGCTCTGGACAAAAATGCTCTATGTAAGTCGACAACAAAATTCTAAGCAGTTCTGGGCCCAGATTAATGTTTTATTTAATGGAAAAAATCGGCACTTCAACTCTGATATAACCGAGCATGCATGGCAAGATCACATAGAAGCTACATATAATTCACAGACAGCCCCCAGAGCGACCACTAAAAACGAAACAAGGAAGGCGATACAAACACACCATAGCACCATCTGTGAGATTCCAACAAGAGAGCAAAGGAAGGTAGAGACACTGCAACGAACCTCACAGGTCCCAAACCATACGACTAGCAACCCGTACCTGAAATATCATAGCAACTCACAAGAAAAACAAAAGGAAGGAAAATCGCAGCAAAATTATCCGGAAACATCAAGGTCAGACCAACCAGTTGTCGACAGCCAGATCTGATAAAAACAAGTAATGAATATCATATAAAATCAAAGATCAGATGGGGGGCCGGAACCCAACTGTCTGCCGAACACCCTATTTAAAAAAGACTTACAATTTTGGTCCAAACATCTAGCCATACTGTTTGACAAAATGTTGGAATCCCACACTATACCCGACTCCTTGCTAGGAAGTATATTGCACCCAATATTTAAATCAGGGGCTCGTGCAAATCCCTCAAACTACAGGTTGATAGCCCTCATAGATGTTGACGCAAATATCTACGCTGCAAACCTGCTTAAGGATCTACAAGACTGAGTTGATAAAATCAAACTGATCCCCAACACACAGACAGGCTTTGGAGCCGGAATGGGCACTTTAGCAAACATTTCCGCCGTTACACTCCTGGCTAATCAATCCATCACAAATTCCAAAGTATTGTGTGGTGTTTCATGGACCTCAAGGCGGACTTTGATAAGGTCCCTAGACAAGCCTTGTGGGCAAAAATGGAATCCTGGGGCGCACCTACAAATTTATTGAATGCAATCATAGACCTTATAAAAATGGGAGATGGTCGAAGCCTAACAAACAAAATCACTACCATCAATGGCCTAAAACAGGGGTGCGTCTTGGCCCCCTGTTTATTTAATATATACACAGCTGACCTAGACAACCACCTACGTTCAACATTAGGCGATCCTCCAAAACTGGGGAATGTGAGAACAGTAAGTTTGCAATACGCAGATGATATTGTGTTGCTCTCCCAAACGCCCCGTGGCCTACAACGACTAATAATCAAATTGGCAGAATACACAGACCTAAACCAACTACAGATAAACTTTAAAAAAACAAAGGTCATGTGTTTCTCCAGTCCACAGAAAAAAATACCAAAATTTATTTGGACGATTAACAGCAATAGTTTGGACCACGAGGAGACATACAAGTACTTAGGATTAACTCTGGATAGCCATCTTAATTACAAGCAACACCAAGAACATCGGAAAACAAAAGCTAAACACCTACTGTTTGCATTTAAAACCTTGCAAAAAAAACGTAGTGACAGTTCCACTACTCACCTATTAAAGGTCGTGGCATCAACATTTTTACCCGCAATTACATACGGTTCCTAACTATTAAATGCAAAGGATTTGCAACATCCTTGAATATCGCCCAAACCAGCCTCTTCAAAAAACTGTTCAACATCCCGTGCCATATCTCACAAGACCGGATAAGACTTGAATTTGGGCTAAAGAATCAGACCATGGCAAGACAGGGAGCGCTGGTCAAATATTATTGGAGAATGCGAGCAGCAGAGGACGACTTCCTGGTACATTACTGCTGGCTGGAGGTCGAAAAGCAATCAAAATTGACTAATTTGGTTCATTTGTTCTTAAAAAAATCGATTGAGGCTTTAAAGTTATAGGAATCATGGCATACTACATCATCCTACTTGGAGTTTAAACAATTGGTCAACAGTTAACCAAATGTCCCAAGACCAGGATAAAGCCACGTTGTCCAAGAAAACAAATGCATGGACGGTGCTTCCGACATATAAAAAGCTAAAGCCCGAACCATACCTTTTGGAACACTTTGTAAACCGAATGAAACAGCAATTAATTTTACTGAGACTGGGAGTGTACCCAACTAAAGATTTAACTCCCAAATGGAAACGGACCTGGCTTTCAATATACTGTCACCTTTGCGAACAAGGTGATGAATCAGTGCTCCATCTACTTTGTATTTGTCCGGCACTATTATCTGAACTGAAAAAACTGCTGCACCCGTTGTTGAAAAAAGAGCAGATAAGGACATGCAGATCCGCAGTAATAAAATGTTTAGGAGGGTCAACAGTGCAATTGGCATGCAAATCATTAAAGCTTTTAAGTCTAGCTGCAAAAGCGCTAGAAAAGAAAGACACAGAACATGATTCAGAAAATGCTTAGACATTTACTTCAAAGCAAATATAAGTACAAGAATCAGATTCCTCAAGCCAGAACAACTCCATAAGACTAAAAGGCACTTATTGTACTATTTTCCTTTGCTTTCCTTTGTTTTAATAATCAAAATGTTTTAAACGGAAAGTTTACTAACTAACTAGTGTTTATACATGAATTTTAAGTCACAAGTGTTTACATGTTTTTAGCGGTTAATCCGCCCTTTGTATGATTTAAACCAAATCAAATAAAGTATTTTTACTTACTTAGTCAATAGTAGCAACATGCCTTTACATACAACTTATGTCGAAATGTTGAGGCCTTATAAATCGAGCTTCAAAGATAAACTATTAAAGGGTACCTTTTTTATGTAATGGCACATCATTTCGATGTCTAGAGTAATGATGTTCTATTGCCTGTTGTCGTTCTCTCCTATATAGGGGAGAAGCTAGTAAGTTGAAGAAGAGTACGTGATTATGTCTTTCTGCACACATATTTCGGAAACTACATTAATGTAAGAAAGGTATTTCTGATTAGCTTTTTTTGTTTGAGAAAGCTTTGTGGTAGGTTGTTTAAGAAATTTCTTGTTTAAGAAATGTTACTTTTTCAAAACTTTTCAAAATTAATTTGCAGGAAGCATGACGAGTGATAATTCTCCAACACCTGTACCATTTTCAGTACCTCCGCCATCTTCATCACCTGTTCCATCTTCATCAACTGTTCCATCTTCAATAGTTTTATTAGTTTTGCAAAGAGGCATATAAAAAGTTAAATACAATAAAAAAGTGATACAATTGATCAAAAAAGAAATTCAAGATATCAGCTGGAAATACAAATATGTCTCATATAGTCCCTTCAATCATTTCATCCGTGTGTGTGCAAAAAAGAAAGAAGAATTGCAACCAGGAACCATAATAAAAGTCAAAAGTATCACCTTGATAAAGAAAATTGATTAAGGGGAGCAAAAAGGAAAAAGAGAAGAAAGAAAGCTGAAGACGGAAAGAAAGAGAAAGAAAAAACACGGGGGAGGGGGAAGGGGGAAGGAAGGAAGAAAGGATCTCCTGCAACACTAGAAAAAGAAAGAAAGTATAGTAATCATATAGATGCTATGAAGGGCTATTGCTCCACCAACCGTTTAGAAGCCAAATCCATATATTCATCTAACGCTCTCCAAACTCCATTAGAAATAGAGGGGGAGAGATGAGCTTCATCTACCGAGGAATGCGCTCCTCGTAAAAAAGATACCCACGCCCACCAAGTATGATAAAAGATGGAAATAAATGATTTCCATTCCATAAGTATAACCTTCACTGCAATTGTCAATAGTAGGTCTAGTAATTGCAAGTCTAAAGAGTCTAAAGGTAATGGTATAGGTGAGGCCAATGGGCCCAACAAAATCATGATGAAGTAGAGCTAAAATTGAATCTTAAATATTAACATAAGATGTTTATGGATCACATCCCACACTCAAAAAATATATGAGGATAATTACCTGTAGCTAAACCACAACTCCAGCAAAGATCATCATCTTTAAGACTAAGAGAATGTAAGCGTGCTGGAGTCCAATGTAATAGATTAAGAGAGAAGAATTTATATTGAATTAGAGAAGAGGCAGGAATGCTCTTTGCCCTCAATGCTCTTTGCTTTAGCCCTGGAGCTATTGACAGTCTGCATATAGCAAGATCTTTTAATATGGGCTATTGCAGTGGGTGAGGACTGGGATGAACAAATCACAATATATGTGCAAGATATTCTGTTGTACATCACGTGACCAATACAATCCATTGTTAGAATCTTGCAGATCTGATGTTTATTTAGGAATGATTCTGGATATTGTATGAACTGGGACAAGCCCCTTCTGTTCCTGCTGGTGGGAGGAAGACCTACTTTGATGTATAGATGCAAAGTCCCAGTGAAACCGGTCCTAGGATGCTTGTTCCCAGTCCAGGAAGGATCTGGCCTGGCAGTTCGGGCTGGACTGTTCCCATTGGGAACAGGATCAAGACTGATTTGCATATGGTTGGGTTCAAACTGGAATGGCATGGTGAGCAAAAAAACTATGGATTTAGGCCCAGATATCGGTACTGGGGTGAAAGTATGACATTGTTCTGCATTCTGTCCATCAATTGTTATTTTTGTACTCTCTTGATCATGTAATTGAAGGCCTAAAACTTGTGATCATGCCTAGAACAATAACCACCAGGGCGTTTAATAAATCCACTTCTGATTCTAATGTCTCCGAATGGAAGGTTAAGGTGGAGGATATCACCTCCATATTATTAAGCAGAGGATGAGATTGACAGTGGGGAAGATAAGGTATGTTTCGAGGGAGTAGAGCTTATCAATACAACCATAAGATGCATTTGCTTGTTTCTCATTAAGGACAGATGCAGCTAGGAGCGGAATGGGATTGCCCTACATTACCCCGTCATCAGTGGTCCTGCTACTGGGGATGATTTCTGTGAGAGTTTCAGTTTAATGGGGGACAGCAGAGTGTTAATGTCATCTTTCAGCCCCGTATAGTGTGCTGTGCTGATCGATGGGCTGGTCAAATGGACTTAAACGCATGTTCTGCCATACTAAAGAATCTTTGGGAATCTCACCCTGTAAGGTATAAACAAGTCTGTTTGAAATTGATTGTGCAGGGCTCATCAGGAGCTGTGACTGGGTTCCACGTACAAGAGGGAGCCCCCCAAGAGAGCCCAGGGACATCCCACCATCTGTAGTGCTGAAAATTCCAACTGACTGCTGTGGATGATCACAATCCTACTACATAAGCTGATTCCATGTATGACCTTCAATGACTGACTTTGTGGAACATTGAGGAAGGCAGGAGGCCTGCTGCTCATGGTCAAACAGGAACTCAGACGGTGGCACCTACAATGGTTCCTATCTAGGGGTTCTGTAGCAGTATAGAGATGGTATGCTTTGTGACAAGTTTTAAAAAGTCAATAATCTTTACCTTTTATTTGGCCTGGTGAAATAATGGAAGGGGTGAGGTTGAGTCCTCCCTGCTTATACTCTCTGCTGTCTCTTCTACTGAGGTAAGAGCCAATGGGTTGCGTTTGGGCTTCACTTTTCACTAATCCCCATGTTTTCTGACAGGCTTCACCGTCCCCTGGGTTATCCATAATCTCATTTAGGATGTTGGCAGGTGAGATGGTTTGGGAGTGTGACTGAGAGCAAAAGTGCAAATAATGACATGGAAAACCCCTATTCGCCTGTAAATATCAGAAACACCATTTCCTTACGTACCACTATGATCAGCTTCACTCGGTGGCATCTGGTTAAGCCACAGGGGAGGGTATTATAGATAATGTTTTGACACTGCTTCTTAATGTGAGTGGAGTTTGTAGCTACTTGCAGCTCCTTGCATCCCACTCCAAGTGTATGTTGCTCCTGCTGTGCTTTGAGGTGAGTCAAGGAGATCACTTCCTACTTCTTAGTGTAAATATTTTTCTTTTTATTAATTGTATTATTGATAAAAATAAAAATAAATCACTTTAATAACGATCTTTGTGTTCTCGATATTTGTGGTTTTATTAGTTAAGTACGGGAAAGTAACATTTTTGTTAACAATATTTGTTTTCCATTGTCTTTGTGCATTGAGATTGTATGCATCAATATTATTTCACTGATCTCAATTTCCTGGTGCACTCTCCCTTCTCAGTGGCACACACATATCCCAGCAAATGCATTTATCCATTTGCACTATTTTCTGATGAATTGAACCTTCTCACAACATTAAATCTCAATGGGGTGACCCTGTCTTCCTTAGAACATGGGTTTATTATATTACATGATTTATATGGGTCAGCCGGATGTTCTTTAAGTACTGTTGCTAATTTTATGGTAAGCGGTTAAACAATCCCTTACACAACATGATTCAATCATTAGAAAGACCTTTGAAAAAATATATGTCTGACCCACTCGATTTGTATTGTCATAGTTATATATTATGATGAGACAATATCTATTCACTATATCACTCAATGTGGTGCTGTAAACATTCCATTTGATAAAAAGTAATTGTGTACTGCATCAAAGAATGAAGGTGAAAATACATTCAATAGACATTTATTCATAATTCTTGCTAAACCTAGCCATACATTTCTAAATATAGTCTCACAATATGGGCTTTTGAGGTTGTTCCACTTTTATATCATCACCCAAACGGGTCTCACAATGTGTATACCATATAACATCAATTCGATCTCTTATTAGTTGTGTGGTGAAATGCTCAAATTCAAACTCTGACACTAAAATACGCAGCACCACAAAATATGACACTATACATTCTTGTACGGCTTGTTGTTCCCTCGTGAAAAATTTGTGTCTAGACACTACTAGACTACCTTCTACATAAAATTGTTTTCACAACCTGGCTCCCACCGCTAATTCATTGAGTGCCTCCTCACCCTCAAAGACCTCAAAACGAGGCAGATGTTCCATTACAGCTTGCCCTTAAACTCCCTGGTTGGGTTCTAGAATGAACCTTTTGCGTTCCATGCTAAACCTTGTACCCCCCCACCGGTCCCTAAACATATCTGGTGAAGGCTCCAAACCAAACTCTCCAACTAACCAGTAGGTCTCCTTGAAGCTGTAAAATTGGTAGAGAATCTTGTACATTTTGCATACTGTCCATAAATAACATTTTTCCTGCTGTTCTAAACTAGTGTCTCAGCAGTAAAAAACAAAGGGGCAATTACCATGGGCCTTATTGCTGCTTTAGCGGCACTTTTTGCCGCTAAAGCGGCGATATTTTTATCGCCCTATCAACAAGCTTTCGCTAACAGCAGTTAGCGACAGCTTTCTGACGAAATCGGCCGGTTTGGGTGCCGCTGTGCATGTCAGCGATATTTATTGCTAATGACATGCAAAGTAGGCGTTCCCGACCAACAGACCTGAGAAACAGCTGCTAACAGGCCTATCGCCTATTAGCAAGGAGGCCCTGGCCCCGGTTAGCGACGTAAAAAGTCACGCTAACCAGTGTAATCGCCATTTTTTTAACACCTGCTAATATCAGGAGTTAGCAATACCTAACATGGGGGGGTGGATTATGCTGATACAACCACAGGGTGGTATCAGCAAGGTTTTCCACTTTCCCCATTCAACATTTCTGGTTTTCTGGTGATGTTAAACCTTCCCTCCCGCTATCACTGGAATATAAATCACCATGACGCTAATTGTTGCAAATACAGCGTTAGCGCGGTGATATATTCCAGCGATAGCTGGCAATGGAAATATATGCGTTAAGTGCGCTCTGCGATGTTTTTCGCAGCTTCTTGCTAATATGCTTCAAAGAGTTTTACACCCGAATGGACAAAAACTGAGAAATAGTCTTTTTACACTATGCAGTTGCTAAAGAATAATACAAGAAATAAGCAATGGTGAGTACTCCACTCAGCAAATACTTTCACACCACTGTCTCTGGACAAATTATAAAGTGGATATAAATTCAAGCAAAATCTATATAAATAAAAATGTAAATGTTCGTTTGTTCAAAATCGTAAATCTCCGAAAGTTCTTCACCGATTGCTTTAAAATTTTGACACTAGTTGCATTCGAATAAGCGTGTGTTTTTATATACACAACGTTGGATTCTAATACGCGTATGTCGAATACGCACGTGTTTTTAATGGAAATCCCGAACAGACACATAAAAATGTCAATGTTCGTTTGTTCAAAATCTTAAATCTCCGAAAGTTCTTCAACGATTGCTTTGAAATTTAGACACAACGTTGAATTCGATTAATCGAGTGTTTATATATACACAACGTTGGATTCGAATACGCGCGTGTCCAATACGCGCGTGTTTTTAATCGAAAGGCCGAACAGACCCTATTGATTTGGTTGCTGCGCAACAACTACAAGGGATGCATAGAGACAGTAGTCTACATATATTAGGATGGACAGTTGGTGTCAGGATAGCAGACCGGGAAGTGGGTGGAGGGAGGGGGGAGGAGTTGGTTCACTTTGCAACATTAAGAAAGGACGCTAAGAGACAGTAGCCTACATATATTAGGATGGACAGTTGGTGTCAGGATGGCAGACAGGGAAGTGGGTGGAGGGAGGGGGGAGGAGTTGGTTCACTTTGCAACATTAGCGCATGTTTATATATATACAACGTTGGATTCGAATACGCGCGTGTCCAATACACACGTGTTTTTAATCGAAAGGCCGAACAGACCCAATCGATTTGGTTGCTGCCCAACAAATACAAGGGACGCTTAGAGACAATAGTCTACATATGTTAGGATGGACAGTTGGTGTCAGGATGAAAGACCTGGAAGTGGGTGGAAGGAGGGGGGAGGAGTTGGTTCACTTTGCAACATTAGTTAAGGATACGATGCATACAGACAATAGTCTACATATATTAGGATGGACAGTTGGTGTTAGGATTGCAGAACGGGAAGTGGGTTGAGGGAGGGGGGAGGAGTTGGTTCACTTTGCAACATTAGCGCGTGTTTATATATACACAACATTGGATTCCAATACGCGTGAGTACAATATGCGCGTGTTTTTAATCGAAAGGCCGAACAGCCCCTATCGATTTGCTTGCTGCACAATAACGACAAGGGATGCATACAGACAATAGTCACAAAAACATATTGTATACCCACAAGGATTGTGAAATAAAACATATTAGGAACATGTGCTTACTCTTTTCTTTATCTTCCATTTAACCAGACTGAGCCACAGCAACGCCTGGTCGGGTAAAGCTAGTAACTAATATAATAACAGTCTGGCTCACTGTGCTGGACAAAGTCACAGAAACCGTTGAGCGCTTAACTTGCTCCAAGGTACTATCAGCACAAAGATAAATGGGAGGTAAACATCCTAGACGATGTCCTTGAAACCATTGTGTGCTTCACTTGCTCCAGCGTACTATCAGCACAATGGGCAAATGGAAAGTCAGCGTGCTAGAAGTTAGACGAAGCGTCCAAAAGATATCCGCCTTCCAGATCCCAGGAAATGACTGCAACGGAGTGCGTGTGTCATTGAGCAGCTGACCTGCGCTCAGGTTTTCAGGAAAGTCTGCAACAGCATGTGTGCATCACTGCACCAGCAGACCTTCGCCCTTAGTGAATCCAATGTAAATATTCCTATTTGTCATCACTAGAAAAGTATCCTTGATGTTAGCGTAACTCCGCTCTTACCGCAACGCTTGCTCACAGCTGTCAGACTACTGAGTTCTGGGAAACACAAACACCAGCACAGAGCCTGGGCAAAATCTTACCAAGATGCTGGAGAAATCACTCTTTCACTTCCACTTGGAGAGACTCACGCCCTAGTCACAGTATCTTGGCTGATCCAACCTCCAATACAAGAGCTGAACAGTCAGCTTGTTGGGAAATCCTCCTGACTTCAAATAGGTTATCAGATGAATTGCTCCATCAGTCAAATATAACTCACACACTGTAACTTGCTCTTCAGAGATAGTTCATTCTGATCTCCATGGTCTGGCACCAGCATTGAACAATAGCCAACTACGTCCTCCTCGAACTCCAAGTTTAAAAGAGACTTCAAGCTGCAGTGGAGTGGTGTGGCTCACTGGTTAGAGGCGGCAAACCCATAAGCAGAAAACGGCCCGGGACCAGTGTTCAATTCCCGACGCGGCAGGGTCGTCCACCAGGGTCAAAACAGACTCGATAATTATCCCCTCGGTGCCTACTCTAACCAGGGAACACACTCGGCAACTCTGGGCATTAAGCTTGCCTCATCTGTACAATGGCCCCCCACAGACGCTGGGGATGCCTGGTTTCACCTTGGAGATACCCAGAAAGGGACCATCTCACAGGGAAAACCACTACGGGTTCCCCAGCGGTCTTTAGCGCCAGGATACTCCATGGAGTTGCAGTGCGCTTTACAAGTACACCCACATTTACATTTACATTCATGAGTGAGGATGAAACAGACAAAATTGTCACCAATTTTGTGGTGATGACACTGGAACATGTAGCTGTGGAAACACTATGTTTACTGACTGTACATCTCCACATATTCCAGTGAGAATGCCCTACTAATTTTTCACATTCAAACCTGAACATTCTGTCACCTAGGAGATAGCATCACAATGAGTAAAAGCAAAGCGAACATATTATCTACTACATCTACCCATACTAGTGAGGTACAATTTCTATTTGGATTCTTGCGGGAATGCCAGGTGGATGGAAATTTGTGAGTCCCCACAGATGCCAGAACTTTACATCACAGAACTGTGAGCAAAATGTGTTTTTTTAGACAAATGTTGAGGTTTGCCAGGAATTCTGGGTAACAGAACTTGGTGAAAGCCACACAAGTCACACTACCATGGATTCCCCTTAGTGTCTAGTTTTCACAAATGTGTTTGATAACTTACGCTATGTGATGGCTGAGCTACGGCCCAAAATCCAGAAGGCTTGGTTTTCAGTAGGAAAATGGGATGAGTCCATTTTGCATTTTGCACAGTTTCCTGTCATGGACACTAGGCCTCCTCCTTTGCTAGGGATTCTGTGTAACAGAACATGGTGAAAGCCACACAATTCACCACATCCTGGATTTCCAGAGGTATCTAGTTTAAAAATGTGCAGTCTTGCTATCTTTCCCCAGGTGTCAGGTGTTCTAGGGCCCAAAATCCATAGATACGCAAATTGCAAAAGAAAGGGTCAGTTTTAAGATGAAAAATGTGATGTAGCACCATTGTGTTTTGCCACCCCACGCAAGTGAGGATCCATTTTTATTGGGAGGCTTAGGGGAACACATAATAGTACAAGTGTTATTACCAATTGTCTTACTCGGTATTTGTCCCTTTCAAATGTAAGACAGTGTGTAAGAAAGAAGTCATTTTGAGAAATGCCCTCTAATTCACATACTAGCATGGCTCTCCACAAATTCTTAGATGTGCAAATAACCACTTCTTCTAAATTCCATAGCTTGTGCCTATTTCAATAATACATAGGTCTCCTTGATACCTATTTTTCAATCTTTGATTTTACCAAATGAATTGCTCTATACCCAGTACACAATGCAAAACCATTGCAAGTTGCATTTCACTTATTGGGTCTCTTTACCTCACGTTCTTGGAAAACCTACAAGCTCTGCATATCCCTACAACCAGAAGGGTCTAGCAGACATTACAGTATATTGCTTTGAAATTCTGCCAAATTTTGAAGTTACAGATGAAAACGTAGATACAAATGGCTGATTTCTTTCAGTTCAATTTCAACATATATATTTGTAACTGTTACTTTTTATAGGGAAACCTTAAAGGATCTACACAAATAGCCCTTTGCTGAATTTAAAATTGTTACTATTTTTCAGAAATGTTCAGCTTTCTGAGGTCCATCATGGGTTTCACACCAGTTTCTGCCACTAACTGGAAGGAAGTTCCAAACACGAAAAATAGGAAAAATTGTCTATCTTCCAGTAAAATGCCAAAATTGTGTTCAAAGTTTTGGTTTTCTGATTGAAGGCTGGGAAGATGGTGATTGTAGCACTGCAATACTTTTGTTGATGCCATTTTCAGGAAAAAAACAGACGCTTTGTTCTGCAGCACTTTTCTCACATTTTTCTTTAAAAAAAGAAATTTAGCTGTAGTTTGGCTATTTCCTCAGTCCCTTCCAAGGGAATACACAAACCCTAGGTACCTTTAGAATCACCAGGATGTTGGAAAAAAGATTGCAAATTTGGCATGGATTTCTTATGTGGACAAAAAGTTATGGAGGCCTAATCGCGAATTACCCCAAAAAGCCAAAAAAGGTCTCAGTACTGGGAGGGGGGAGCCCAGGCAGTTAAGGGGTTAATACATGGGGTGGTGTGAACATTAATGTACTCTGTTAGACGTTCAGTCTGCCTTGCAGAATAATTTGATCTTCATGCTAGCTAAATGCCACTGCACACACTATGTCAACCACCAGCCAATGTGATTGCTGTGTCTGTCATGTGGGTGTATGAAAGTGATTGGCCATTGAATGGTGTTGTCATTTGATGTGAATGTTGTAATTATCAGGTCCTGCGGCTGGCGGTCTGAATGGTTTTGTGTGTCACCTATGAAAGGTACGTGAATGGCCTGTAAAGAGGATGGTGCCTTGCTGTGGCTTTACAGCTCACAAGCTGTGAGTCATTGATTCAGGTTTTGAACCTTTTAATTATTAACAGTGCATTTACTTTTTGTGAAATCTCTTGTTAATACAATTTTACACTCTGAACCTTCACTCACCCTCATGCCAAACCCAACCAGTATGTGTGTGTACTTAAGGAACAGTTCTTTTGAAGTAATATTTGTCTTTTCTGTCTTTCTCTGCCAGGGTGTACATTGTCTCTAAATTGTCTGTTGATGTGAGTGTTGCAATGTGCTGAGGCCACAGCTGGTAGTGTGAACGTGTGTGTCAAGGTTGAAAGGTGTGTGAATGGCCTGTAAACAGGTTGGTAACTTGTTGTGGCTTTACAGCTCACTAGCTGTGAGTCTTTGGTTCAGGTTTTAAATATTTTAATTATTAACAGTGCATTTTTCTTTTTGTGAAATCTCTCGTTAATCAAATATAGATTTTTAACCTTTCACTCACCATTCTGCCAACTCCAACCAGTATATGTGTGTACTTGAGGAACAGATGGATAGGCAATCATATTTTTCTTATCTGTCTTTTTGTGCTAAGGTGTAGTAAGACTCTAGGGAAAATCTACCAACTTTAGACATTTTTGTAAACCAACAAATAATGGGGAGTATTGGGTGTTGTGCCTCTCAATGATCTCAACAAGTTTTGATACACACAATGCAATGCAAGCCTCAAAATGTACCTATAGTCGCACATTTTTCTTGCATTACTTTGTCATAATCTTTTGGTAACAGAATAACCACAATTTTCCTACCATCCAGCATTCCCCCAATGTCTCCTGATAAAAAGGGTACCACACTTGTGTGGGTGGGCCAAGTACCCACTGCAGGCCCAAAACATATTGTGGAGACATAAAATTACCTATCACAAAACGACCTGGTTTTTCAAGGGGGGTCACCAGGGTTTTTGGCCCAGTGCTCAGCAGCCAACTAAGGAAACCTACCAAACCCACACGTTTCTGAAAACTATACACCCAGGGGTGTCTAGGGAGGTAAGGCTTGCATGGGCTTCCCAATGTTTTCCTACCCAGAATCTGCTGCAAACCTCAAATTTAGCTTAAAAAAGCACATTTTTCTCAGATTTCTGTGTGGGAAGGTTATGAGATCACTGTGCTGACAAAAATTTCCTACCTCCCAGCATTCCTCCATGTATCCCAATAAAAATGGTACCTCACACGTGTGGGTGTGCCAAGTACCCGCAGCAGGCGTTGCCCAAAACTTATTGTGTAGACATCAAAATTACCTATCACAAAATAAATAACCTGGTTTTGCAAGGGGGGTCACCTGGGTTTTTGGCCCCGGGCTCAGCGGGCATATAGGGAAACTGTTAGATCTGGGGGTCTCTAGTTGGCAATGGTTATCACCTTTGTCCAAATAGGGACCCTTACTTCTAAGTCAGGACAAGGGGATTACTTTCCTTAATAACCCCTGCTCTAACCCCTTGGTAGCTTGGCACGAGCAAACAGACTTATCTCAGAGGCAGTGTGTTAAGCATTTGTGAATATACACAGTAATACAGTGATAACACTACAGATGGACACAACACAGGTTTTATAAAAATAAGTATTCTTTATATAGACTTAAACACAAGACCACAAACGACAAAAATCCACAATACTATACTAAAGATTACTTAAAAGATGATAAAAGTCTCTTAATTCAAGTTGATGGTAAATGCGACAAAATTCTCAACAAAGTTTTTGGATGCGGCACGCAAAAGTGAACAAAAGGCTCGCAAAAGGGGAGATGCGTCGGTTCCGTGACCCGGGGGAACAGTTGCATCCTTCCTCAATGCTTGCGCATAGTAGGGGACTTGTCGTGAGCCTTACCGGTGCGGAGGTGATGCGTAGATTCTCGACCTGTTGCGGTGCGCAAGATGGCGCCTTAAAGTGATGCGATGACGATGCGATGATCCAGTTGCGATGTGAGAAGATGGCGCCCTTGATGCGGCGATGCGATGATGATGCGATGACGCCCTGGCAGCCTTGCGACGACTCTGTACTTTGGAGCCGCGACAGGCCCTGCGATGCGCTTCTCCGGTGATGCGATGACAGCTCTCTCGATGCGTTGCGCTTCTCCAGCGATGCAACAGCAAACAGCTTCGATGAACACACGCTTCCATGAAGATGCGACGAACTCTTGCTTCTCCGGCATTGCGATGATTTCAGCTGCGGCGGCGACACGCTTCTCTCGATGCGTCGCGCTTCTAGCTCACAGCGGCACGCAAGTGACTGGAGTCAGAATTCCCAGCAAGGAAATTCAGGATTGAGCTGGAGGTGAAGTCTTTTGGCCCTGCGACTTCAGCAGGAGGCATGCACAGTTCAAGCCCTTGGAGAATATTCTGTGGATGAAAGTCCTTACAAAGTTCCTTCTCCTTTCCCTTGACAATGAAGCAACCACTGCAGGCCAACCCAGCAAACAGCACACTGGCAGAGGGGCACTCCAAACTCCTGCAGCTTCCTTGGTTCTTCTCCTTGGCAGAAAAGTTTCTTGTTCCAGAAGTGATCTAAAGTCTGTGGGATTGGGTCCCAATATTTATACCAAAAAATCCTTTGTTCTCCGAAGGCAGAGATTCCTCTGCCTAGTTTAAACCAGTTCCTGAGCACTGTGTTTACATGACTCTTCTCTTCCTTTCACTGTGCAGGGCAGAAACATCAGACGCCCCACAGGAGGTGGAGCCAGCACAGGGGAGGGAAGATGCAGCTCTGGAGTACTCTGTTGACAGGATTCCCCTTATCCTTTCACTGTGCAGGGCAGAGACATCAGACAAGCCACAGGGGGTGGAGCCAGCATTGTGGAGGGAAGGCCCAGCCCTATTCAGGTCCCAGGTACACTCTCCCCTTCCCATCTGGATGTAAATCTCCCTAATCACCACTGGGCTGTCCCAGACTGTCTCCTGGAATTTCCCCAGCCCTGTCACACACAAACCCAGACAAGGAATACACAAGTCAGCAGAGGTGGCTCAAATGGTTAGGCAAGCAAATACCTACTTTCTAAAAGTGGTATTTGCAAACACAGAATATTAAAATAAACTTTTCTAAAAGATGTATTTTATTATTCTGAGTACAGGCATACTAAAGTCGCATTTCTACCATGTTCCATGAGTCAGTTTGGATTGTAGGGATGTAACAATCTTCACTGCCCAGTCTAATCTATGAGAACAGGTAGCCTTCAATAGTGAAAAACGAAAATGGCTGCAATTCACTACTAGAACATGCTACACACATCAGAGCATGTCCTACCTTAGACTTACAATGCACCCTGCCCTTGGGCCTACCATAGGGGTGTCTAATATGAAGCAAAGGGAAGGTTTAGGGACTGGCAAGTGGGTGCACTTTGCCAAGTCGACATGGTAGTCACAGACTACACACAGGCCTTGCAATGGCAGGCCTGCGACACACTTTACAAGCTGCTTCTGTGGGTGGCACAACCAGTGCTGCAAGCCCACCAGCAGCATTTGCTCTACAAGCCCTGGGCCCACATGGTGCACTGTACTAGGAGTTGACAGTAGATCAAATAAGCCAATCATGGAATCCAATCAGTATATCAATTTAATATGGGGAGCACTTGCACTGTGGCACTGATTAGCAGAGGCACAGGGCCCAAAACATACAACCAGCAAAAATAGGTCAAAACAGAGGAGGCAATCCATCAAAAATGGAAGGGAGACTCACGCCAATGATGTCAGGTTTAACACGTGTCCCCTCCAGCTGAAATGTGTGGAGAACTACCCTTCCCCTTGGGAGTTTTCTTCACTAAGGCAGAAAAATCTGGACAGACCATCAGCGTTGGCGTGTAACGCGTGTTCTATACCAGGGCGGTGTTCCACCGTAAAGTCCATACCCTGTAGGGAGATGGACCACCTCAACAACTTTGGGTTCTCACCCCTCATCTGCATCAGCCATCTGAGGGCCCTGTGGTCGGTCTGAACCCGGAAGTGAGTCCCAAAAAAGTATGGTCTCAACTTCTTTAGCGCCCAAACCACAGCAAATTCCTCATGCTCAATTACACTCCACCTCTGTTCCCATGGAAGTAACCTCCTACTGATGAAGGCTATAGGTTGGTTTAAAGCCCTCTTCAGTAATCTGTGATAGATCATCCCCCACACCCTGCTCTGAAGTGTCTGTCTGTACAATGAATTCTTTTGAGAAGTTGGGTGCCTGAGGCACAGGTGCTGTGCACACGGCAGTCTTCAGGGCATCAAAAGCTTTCTAACAGGTGTCAGTCCAGTTCACTTTCTTGGGCTGCTTCCTGGAAGTCAGCTCAGTCAAAGGTGCAACAATGTTGCCATACCCTTTGACAAACCTCCTGTAGTACCTTTGAGTTCTAAAAAGGCTCTCACCTGTGTCTGAGTCTTTGGGGGTTCCCATGCCAGGATGGTATCAATCTTGGGTTGTAGGGGCGCCACCTGGCTGCTTCCTACCTGGTGACCCTAGTACACAACGGAGCCCTGCCAGATCTGACACTTACTTGCCTTGATCGTGAGGCTTGCCTTGCGCAGTGCCATCAACACTTCCCAGAGGTGCTGCAAGTGTTCCTCTCAACTGGCGCTGAACACTGCAATGTCATCCAGGTAAGCAGCACTGAAATCCTCCAGTCCAGCCAACACCTGGTTGACCAACCTCTGAAAGGTGGCAGGGGCATTCTTCATCCCAAAGGGCATAATCCGAAATTGGTAGTGCCCATCTGGTGTGGATAATGCTGACCTCTCCTTAGCCCCATCGGTCAAGGTGATCTGCCATTACCCAGACGTCAAATCAAATGTGCTGAGGTGCCGTGCATCTCCTAGCCGATCAATGAGCTCATCAGCTCTGGGGATGGGGTGTGCATCAGTCCTGGTGACTGAATTGAGCCCTCTGTAGTCCACACAGAACCGGAGTTCCGGTGTGGCACCCTGCGAGGTAGCCTTTGGGACCAAGACCACTGGGCTGGCCCAAGGACTGTTGGAAGACTCAATGACCCCTAAAGCAAACATCTTGGAGATTTCCTCCTTAATTTAAGCCCTAACCTTGTCAGTCACTCTGTAAGCCTTGTGCTTCACAGGAGGATTGTCACCAGAGTCCACATCATGGACGCACCAATCTGTGACACTAGGAACCAAGGAAAATAGATCCGAGAATTGCCCCAACAGTCGACGAAAATCTTGCTGCTGATCAGGGGTCAAGGTGGCAGAGAGGCTGACACCATCCACTGACCAATCTTGCTCTGTTGCAGACAGGAGGTCAGGAAGAGGCTCGGTCTCCTCCTCCATTCCATCATCTGTCGCAAGGAGCATGCCCATTTCAGACCTTTCTAAGTGGGGCTTCAGGCGGTTAACATGAATGACCCTCAAAGGGTTCCTTGGAGACCGCAAGTTCACCAGATAGATGACATCACTTTTGCGCTCCACCACCTCATATGGACCAGTCCACCTGTCTTGGAGCGCACAAGGCTCCACAGGGGCCATGACCCAAACTTTCTGTCCCGGCTGAAACTCAATCAGAATGGCATTCTGATCGTACCACCGCTTCATCTCTTCCTGGCTGGCTTCCAGATTCGCTTGAGCGAGATCTCTGAAACACCTGGTTTGGTTTCTAAAGGCCAGCATGTAGCTATATACATCCTGTGGAGGTTTCCTGGGAGATTGCTCCCAGCCTTCCTTTACCAAGGTCAAAGGTCCTCTTACCGGGTGACCATAAAAAAGCTCAAAGGGGCTGAACCCTAGAGACTTTTGCGGCACCTCTCTGTAGGCAAACAGAAGGCATAGCAAGAGGATGTCACCCTTACACCACATTGGTTCTTCAAGACCCATGATCATGCCCTTAAGGGTCCGGTTACATCTTTCAACCAGCCCATTACCTTGTGGGTAGTAAGGAGTGGTGAACTTGTAGGTAACTGCTAGGTGCGTGCATACATAAATTATGAATACATCCCTGCAATTAGGGCACTCCTTGAGTTCTATATGCAAGACTCCCAGATGAATTCTTTGTATAACTGTATTTATTTTTCCATAATGTTCATTGGATATTATAAGTCATATCAACAAGGGTTCAAAGTTCATAACGCAATGTATTCATGAAATGAAATCCATCAATGTTTTATGCATGCTCCAATGCATTTCGGGCTACACAGCCCTTTATCCAGGAGCTCTAAGAAATCAAATGATCAGATATAACCAATTACTAACATGTACCAAATCACTATTAAACAAGCATAAGCGCGCAAGGCCAACTGAGTTCATGCATACGCGAGTGTGAACAATCGGGGTGAGCGAGCAGTGAAATGCGAATGAAATGCCATGCAAGTGCTTGAACTTACATAGAGGACTTCAGGAAGTTCAATGTGAAATGGGGCTGAAACGAAGAGGGTAAACCATTGTAAATAAACGGAACGTTTGAGTCGCATATGGGTCTCACATGGGGGAGACTGCAATATTAACGTGGCGGTGTACCACCGACTTACTTGATAGATGACGGCTTGTGTTCTTTGTTACGGCGATGTGTTCAGCAATAGGAATCTCGAATGTGAAATAAAGTAACGAACGTAAACGAGGTGGATTGGCCCTTGTTGGGTCACGTGATTAAACGAGCTAAAAAACTGACTTGAAAATAGACGACCATAGTGGCGGCCATATTGCAATCGGGGTCATAGTGAGTGTGATATAGAATAGTGTGCAAAACAATAAGAACATTACCAGCAGTACATGTTAAATGGCATCACAAAAGATGTATAGCATCAAAAGTCACCAAATGGTGATTTAAATAAAACAGTTAAATTCGATCCTGTCATTCAGCCCATAATGTTGCATGGCTTGAAGACGATAGATCCAAGCCAATTCTCGTTGCAGCAAGCATTTGTTATTGTCTTTACCGTCTTTTTTGTCTCCCCATCAGCGCCAGGAAGACACTCATCCATGCCCTGGTTACTCCTCACCTGGATTGCGGCAATGCCATTTATTTAGGACTAAGCCGTAAATGTCTACATCAATTACAGTGTGTCCAAAATGCCGCGACCCGCATGGTATTGAATCTCCCCCGCAGGGCCTCCGGTAAAACAGCACTACGAAAACTCCACTGGCTCCCTATTGAGGAACGTGTTAAGTTTAAAGCTCTATGCTCTGCCCATCGTATTGCCCAGGGAAAAGGACCTAGTTACCTACGCAACCTGCTGACTATTCACCACCCCACCAGGAACCTTAGATCCGCGGGAGCGATGCTGTTTAAGCTCCCTCGCATACGTAAGACTAGGATGGGAGGTAGCTCCTTTCGCTTTCTTGCAAGTAAGCACTGGAACAATCTCCCACTAGATCTACGCATGAAGCCCTCTGAAACAAGATTCAGGCTCAAACTTAAAACATACCTTTTCCCAAAGTAATATTGGTTTTGTACCCCTGTACCCGCGTGGGCTCCTGATCTCGGCCTCTTGGTATACTGCAGCATTTCTTAGCGCAGGGACACACTGTCATAAGTGTAACCAAGCGCTTTATAAGTGTTTTTATTATTATTATTATTATTAAAAGGTTGGAGAGGGGCCTTGTGCCTCCTTCCACTTTTCCCACTTGCCTGGCAAGTTTGACAAGTCCTACAATGAGTATCTGAACTCTTTCTCATCTGGGGCCAATAAAAGTGGTAGACAAGCCTTTCAAAGGTCTTGTTCTGCCCCAGATGACCAGCTAATGAAACATCATGAGCCAAACCCAGTAGGAAGGCTCTGACGCGCTGGGGTACCACCAGCACACGAGCTGGCCCAGGCTCAGCAACCTTAGGCTCGCTATACAGGAGACCATTCTCCCATTAGATCCAATGTGATCCATACTGATCACCTGCTGCCTGGTTTGTGGCCTGTTGCCTCAAACCTAAAAGAGAAGGGCACTTCTTTTGCTCTTCTCAAAATTCCTCCCTGGAGGGACCCCCTTCTTGCTGCCAATGGGTCAGCTCAGGTAGGTTCCCCAGTTCAGAAACTTGCTCACCAGTAGGTTCCAGGGCATTCCTCTCAGGGTCTACCTCCTCCTGGACCGTGGGAACAATAGGGGCTGGTTTCCCACACCCCTGACCTCTTCTCTTTAAGGCAGATCCCTGGGCCATACTTTCAGGCTCCAGGGTCTCTTGAACACCCTTAGCTGCCATAGACCCAGTGGTAACACATACCCACTCAGGCAGACCCAACATTTCCAAATGCGCCTTCCTCTCCACCTTAGCCCAAGGGGAGCTTTCTAAATCATTGCCTAACAGACAATCAACAGGCATGGATGGCCTCACAGCTACTTGAAGAGTACCAGAGACCCCCCCACTCAAAGGGAACTTGAGCCACCTTGCAATGGCTCTCTGTGTTGTCAGCGGCTACAACTGGGAAGAATGCATGAGGGACTACCAGCTCCTCAGAGACCAAGTGACACTTGACAGCTGTCACACTTGCTCCTGTGTCTCTGAGAGCCTCCACTCTTTGGCCATTGATGGTCACCCACTGCCTGTACTTTTTAGTGTTATCAGGCAGCTGAGTTTTAGGGACCATCTCAAAATCTCCTAATGAGACAAGGGACAGTTCTGCGGGACCCCACCTACCTTGGGCACCCATCTCCTCCCCACCCAGGGCTACACTGGCCATCTGATGGGGTGGTGCACGGGGTGGCACATACTGTCCTTTCTGAGGACACTGGGGATCATACCAAAGGTGTCTCACCTGCTTACACTGAAAGCAAGTAACAGGCCCCTTATGAACAGGATTACCAGTTGGGGGTACTGACTTCTTTTCAGGGGGACGCTGAGAACCCTTACCCTGGTTCCTTTGGGAATTACTTTGGGGACCTTTTTGGAACTCCCTCTGTTACCCTTGTCCCCCCACTCTTCTGCTGGGGACCCTGCCCACCTTTGGCAGAGTCTCCCACAAGACCCTTGTGGACCCTGGTACTGGCCCAGCGGTACGCCTCCTCAGCAAGCTTTATAGGATTAGTCAACTTGCTATCAACAAGGTGCTGGTGTAGCTCTGGAAAATAATTAGCAGATAAATGCTCCCTGGCAATCAAATCATAGAGAGCTGAAAAATTATCAACATTGCTACCCCTCACCTAACCATCCATGGCTCTGCAAAAGAAAGACACATATTCTACCCAAGTGGTTCCCTCCAGTTTCTTACAATTCCTGAACCTCTGTCTATAGAGCTCTGGAGTTAACCCATACCTTGTCATCAGTGCTTCCTTCATGTGGTTATAAGACATCCTATGCTCTTTGGGCAGGTGTAACAAAGTGTCCCTACCTTCAGTGACAAAGCGGCCCCACAACCCCGCTCCCCAATCTTTCTCAGGGACCCGGTGGGCCAACATTGCTATCTCATAGGCTGCAAACCACTGACCAATATCTTCACCTTTGTGAAAATCTTTGATGACATCCTTGGGAATATGTACCCTGCCTTCTGAAGGCACAGATGGTGCGCTGCCACGAGAGGAATTGATCTCTAAGCCCTTGGCCTTGATCTCTAACTCCCTCAACATTCTCTCATGCTCCATTCTCATTCTCTCTCTTACCAAGGACAACCTGTTATTCTCTGCTTCCCTCTGACCCTCCATCTTAAGCTTAGCCAACTCCAGCTTCAGTGCTCTATTTCTCTCTCTGTCTTCCAGTTGTCTGGGGGACAGGTCTTTGGAAGAGATGCTGCTGCCAGGTGGGGACGGTACCCCTCCCCTGGCTGGTAATTCTAGCCCATCAATTTGCCCATCTGCATCCCCAACAGGCTCCACAACAAGATCAGGGACATTTCTGGCTTCTACCCAGGCCCTCAGCGCCTTTTGGTAGCCTTCCTTTTTAGAAATGCCTGGTGTAGCAACTTTCAATTTCCTGCAGGGATACTTGAGCTGTTTCACCGTGTAGGTTTCCAACCTCTCTTCCTTAAAATCAAGAACCATAGATGCAACATATGCTGGTTTACTCATGGTAGTAAGAATTGGGAGTTTTTAGGAAAAATAACAGTTCCAAGGAAAAAGGATTCTATAAAAAAAAGTATGTTGTCGCGTTTGGTCTGCACTCACTATTAGTGTACACCAATTACTGTATATGAAACAGAAATGCAAAGTTCAAATCCTCACCGCTGACCAACAATGTTAGATCTGGGGGTCTCTAGTTGGCAATGGTTATCACCTTTGTCTAAATAGGGAACCTTACTTCTAAGTCAGGACAAGGGGATTACTCTCCTTAATAACCCCTGCTCACCCCCTTGGTAGCTTGGCACGAGCAGACAGGCTTATCTCAGAGGCAGTGTGTTAAGCATTTGTGAATATACACAGTAATACAGTGATAACACTACATATGGACACAACACAGGTTTTATAAAAAAATGTATTCTTTATATAACCCCTTCGATGCGGGTGACAGAACCATTCCGTCATCAGTCACGGTTGAGCTGTGCTGATGACGGAATGGTTCCGTCACGACCACATCCAGTTAAGGAATGTTCAGCACCGGGCTGAAATTTCTGCTGCACGGATGTGGATAAACTTAAACACAAGACCACAAATGACAAAAATCCACAATACTATACTAAAGGTTACTTAAAAGATGATAAAAGTCTCTTAATTCAAGTTAATGGTAAATGCGACAAAGTTCTCAACAAAGTTCTTGGATGCGGCACGCAAAGTGAACAAAAGGCTCGCAAAAGGGGAGATGCGTCGGTTCCATGACCCGGGGGAACGGTTGTGTCCTTCCTCAATGCTTGCTCAGAGTAGGGGACTCGCCGTGATCCTTGCCGGTGCGGAGGTGATGTGTAGATTCTCGACCTGTTGCGGTGTGCAAGATGGCGCCTTGAGGCGATGCAATGACGATGCGATGATCCAGTTGCGATGTGAGAAGATGGCGCCCTTGATGCGGCGATGCGATGACGATGCAATGATGCCCTGGCAGCCTTGCGACAACTCTGTACTTTGGAGCCGCAACAGGCCCTGCGATGCGCTTCTCCGTTGATGCGATGACAGCTCTCTCGATGCGTCGCGCTTCTCCGGCGATGCGACAGCAGACAGCTTCGATGAACACACGCTTCCAGGAAGATGCGACAAACTCTCGCTTCTCCGGCAATGCGATGATTTCAGCTGCGGCGGCAACACGCTTCTCTCGATGCATCGCGCTTCCAGCTCCCAGCGGCACGCAAGTGACTGGAGTCAGAATTCCCAGCAAGGAAATTCAGGAGGGAGCTCGAGGTGACGTCTTTTGGCCAGGCGACTTCAGCAGGATGCAAGCACAGTTCAAGCCCTTGGAGAAAATTCAGTAGATGAAAGCCCTTACAAAGTTCCTTCTCCTTTCCCCTGGCAATGAAGCAACCACTGCAGGCCAACCCAGCAAACAACACACTGGCAGAGGGGCAGTCCAAACTCCTGCAGCTTCCTTGGTTCTTCTCCTTGGCAGAAAGGTTTCTTGTTCCAGAAGTGATCTAAAGTCTGTGGGACTGGGTCCCAATATTTTTACCCAAAAATCCTTTGTTCTCTGAAGGCAGAAAGGCCTCTGCCTAGTTTAAACCAGTTCCTGAGCACTGTGTTTACATGACTCTTCTCTTCCTTTCACTGTGCAGGGCAGAAACATCAGACGCCCCACAGGAGGTGGAGCCAGCACAGGGGAGGGAAGATGCAGCCCTAGAGTACTCTGTTGACAGGATTCCCCTTCTTCTTTCACTGTGCAGGGCAGAGACATCAGACAAGGCACAGGGGGTGGAGCCAGCATTGTGGAGGGAAGGCCCAGCCTTATTCAGGTCCCAGGTGCACTCCCCCCCCAATCTGGACGTAAATCTCCCTAATCACCACTGGGATGTCCCAGAATGTCTCCTGGAATTTCCCCAGCCCTGTCACACACAAACCCAGACAAGGAATACACAAGTCAGCAGAGGCGGGCTCAAACGGTTAGGCAAGCAAATACCTACTTTCTAAAAGTGGTATTTGCAAACACAGAATATTAAAATAAACTTTACTAAAAGATGTATTTTATTATTCAGAGTTCAGGCATACTAAACTCGAATTTGTACCATGTTCCCTGAGTCAGTTAGGATTGTAGGGATGTAACAATCTTCACTGCCCAGTCTAATCTATGAGAACAGGTAGCCTTCAATAGTGAAAAACTAAAATGGCTGTAATTTACCACTAGAACATGCTACACACCTCAGAGCATGTCCTACCTTAGACTTACAATGCACCCTGCCCTTGGGCCTACCATAGGGGTGTCTAATGTGAAGCAAAGGGAAGGTTCAGGGACTGGCAAGTGGTTGCACTTGGCCAAGTCGACATGGTTGTCACAGACTACACAAATGCCCTGCAATGGCAGGCCTGAGACACACTTTACAAGCTGCTTCTGTGGGTGGCACAACCAGTGCTGCAAGCCCCCCAGCAGCATTTGCTCTACAAGCCCTGGGCACACATGGTGCACTGTACTAGGGGCTGACAGTAGATCAAATAAGCCAATCATGGAATCCAATCAGTATATCAATTTAACATGGGGAGCACTTGCACTGTGGCACTGATTAGCAGTGGCACATGGCCCAAAACATACAACCAGCAAAAATAGGTCAAAACAGAGGAGGCAATCCGTCAAAAATGGAAGGGAGACTCACGCCAATGATGTCAGGTCTAACAGAAACCTACCAAATCCACACATTTATGAAAACTAGAGAACCAGGGGAGACAAGGGAGGTATGGCTCACAGGGATCTCTGACGTCTTCCTACCCAGATTCCCTGGTAAACCACAAATTTAGCTGAAAAATTATCGAACTTCTCTCCGATTTCTGTGTGGGAAAGATGTGGGATCACCAGGCTGACACAAATTTTCAACCACCCAGCATTCCCCCAGGTCTCCCGATAAAAATGGTACCTCACTTGTGTGGGTGGGCCAAATACCTGCAACAGGCAGGGGCCAAAAACATATAGCGAGACATCAAAATTACCTATTATAAAACATGTTTTTGCAAGGCTGTCACCTGGATTTTTGGGTCTGGGCTTGGCGGCCAGCTAGGGAAACCTACCAAACTCACATACTTCTGAAAACTAGAGACCTGGGGGAATCCAGGGAGGTATGGCGTGCATGGATACCTCAACATGTTCTTGCCCAGAATCCCCCCTCTTGCAAATAGCAAATTTAGCTGAAAAAATAAATGTTCTCAAATTTCTGTGTGGGAAAGTTGTCAGATCACCGGGTTTGCACAAATTTCCTACCAACCGGCATTCCCCCAGGTCCCCCCGATAAAAATAGTACTTCACTTGTGTGGGTGGGCCATGTACCCGCAACAGGCAAGGGCCAAAAAAGTATTGTGGAGACATCAAAATTACCTATCAGAAAAAAAGAATAGTTTTGCAAGGGTGGTCACCTGAGTTGTTGACCTCAGGCTCGGCGGCCATTCAGGAAACCTGTGGTGGCGCCATTGCGGAATTAGGGCTAGGAAGTAATTGGTGTCACCACCTGTCAAAAGATGCATGCGACTGTTGAACCTTCTTCCTTCGTGGAAGCAGCCAGATTAAAGAACACACCCTTATGTGGAAACTGTGCTGCTTAACCCTTAGGACAATCATGTGAAATTAACAGGTGCCTCCTGAAAGGGTCACCAATTGGAAGAAAAGAGCCAAGCGGCATAAAAACATCCATGAACAAAGCTTATATAAGATAGAGACTTGTAGAGGAACCTACCACTCATAAAATCCAGACCACAGTAGGTGAGGACCGGAGCAAATTAAAAGAGTTAGACAAAAGCAACAATTTTCAATGAAAAAATAGGTGCAAAAATCAGCACTAGTGGGTGCACTTGGCCAAGTCGACATGGTAGTCACAGACTACACACAGGCCTTGCAATGGCAGGCCTGCAACACACTTTACAAGCTGCTTCTGTGGGTGGCACGACCAGTGCTGCAAGCCCAACAGCAGCATTTGCTCTACAAGCCCTGGGCACACATGGTGCACTGTACTAGGGGTTGACAGTAGATCAAATAAGCCAATCATGGAATCCAATCAGTATATCAATTTAATATGGGGAGCACTTGCACTGTGGCACTGATTAGTAGTGGCACAGGGGCCAAAACATACAACCAGCAAAAATAGGTCAAAACAGAGGAGGCAATCCATCAAAAATGGAAGGGAGACTCACGCCAATGATGTCAGGTCTAACATGTGTCCCCTCCAGCTGAAATGTGTGGATAACTACCCTTCCCCTTGGGAGTTCTCTTCACTAAGGCGGAAAAATCTGGACAGACCATCAGCGTTGGCGTGTAACGTGTGTTCTTTACCAGGGCGGTGTTCCACCGTAAAGTCCATACCCTGTAGGGAGATGGACCACCTCAACAACTTTGGGTTCTCACCCCTCATCTGCATAAGCCATCTGAGGGGCCTGTGGTCGGTCTGAACCCGGAAGTGAGTCCCAAACAAGTATGGTCTCAACTTCTTCAGCGCCCAAACCACAGCAAATGCCTCATGCTCAATTACATTCCACCTCTGTTCCCGTGGAAGTAACCTCCTACTGATGAAGGCTATAGGTTGGTCAAAGCCCTCTTCAGTAATCTGTGATAGAACAGCCCCCACACCATGCTCTGAAGCGTTTGTCTGTACAATGAATTCTTTTGAGAAGATGGGTGCCTGAAGCACAGGTGCTGTGCACATGTCAGTCTTCAGGGCATCAAAAGCTTTCTAACAGGTGTCAGTCCAGTTCACTTTCTTGGGCTGCTCCCTGGAAGTCAGCTCAGTCAAAGGTGCAACAATGTTGCCATACCCTTTGACAAACCTCCTGTAGTACCTTTGAGTTCTAAAAAGGCTCTCACCTGTGTCTGAGTCTTTGAGGGTTCCTATGCCAGAATGGTATCAATCTTGGGTTGTAGGGGCACCACCTGGCCGCTTCCTACCTGGTGACCCAAGTACACAACGGAGCCCTGTCAGATCTGACACTTACTTGCCTTGATCATGAGGCTTGCCTTGCGCAGTGCCATCAACACTTCCCAGAGGTGCTGCAAGTGTTCCTCTCAACTGGCGCTCAACACTGCAATGTCATCCAGGTAAGCGGCACTGAAATCCTCCAGTCCAGCCAACACCTGGTTGATGCTATACATCTTTTGTGATGCCATTTAACATGTACTGCTGGTAATGTTCTTATTGTTTTGCACACTATTCTATATCACACTCACTATGACCCCGATTGCAATATGGCTGCCACTATGGTCGTCTATTTTCAAGTCAGTTTTTTAGCTCGTTTAATCACGTGACCCAACAAGGGCCAATCCACCTCGTTTACGTTTGTTACTTTATTTCACATTCGAGATTCCCGTTGCTGAACACATCGCCGTAACAAAGAACACAAGCCGTCATCTATCAAGTAAGTTGGTGGTACACCGCCACGTTAATATTGCAGTCTTCCCCATGTGAGACCCATATGCGACTCGAATGTTCAGTTTATTTACGATGTTTTACCCTCTTCGTTTCAACCCCATTTCGTATTGAACTTACTGAAGTCCTCTATGTAAGTTCAAGCACTTGCATGGCGTTTCATTCGCATTTCACTGCTCGCTCACTTTTCGATCACACCGATTTTTTACACTCGCGCATGCATGAACTCAGTTGGCCTTGCGCGCTTATGCTTGTTTAAATAGTGATTTGGTACATGTTAGTGATTGGTTATATCTGATCTTTTGATTTCATAGAGCTCCTGGATAAAGGGCTGTGTAGCCCGAAATGCATTGGAGCATGCATAAAACATTGATGGATTTCATTTCATGAATACATTGCGTTATGAACTTTGAACCCTTGTTGATATGACTTATAATATCCAATGAACATTATGGAAAAATAAATACAGTTATACAAAGTATTCGTCTGGGAGTCTTGCATATAGAACCCAAGGAGTGCCCTAATTGCAGGGATGTATTCATAATTTATGTATGCACGCACCTAGCAGTAAATTCTTAACGTGACGGACGGACACGTTACCTGCAGGAGCACCCAATCTTACTCAACTACTACAAATTGTGAAAAAGTTCTCAATTAAATTGCTGTGCACCTTGCCCATCATTTTGGATTCAGAACTTGTAGGTAACACCACACTCCTTCCACAGAGACTTCATATAATTGGAAATGAAGTTTGTACCTCAGTCAGACACAACCTCTCTGGGGAACCCCACACGGGAAAACATCCCCATCAGTACACATCGCACAACAGGGGGCCGTCACTGTCCTGAGTGGAATGGCTTCCGGGTACCGGGTAGCATGGTCCACCAAGACCAGGATAAACCTGTTGCCCATGGCTGTCTTGGGGTCCAGTGGCCCCACAATGTCAATGCCCACCCGTTCAAAGGGGGTACTGACTATGGGAAAAGGTTAGAGAGGGGCCTTGTGCCTCCTTCCACTTTTCCCACTGGCCTGGCAAGTTTGACAAGTCCTACAATGAGTATCTGAACTCTTTCTCATCTGGGGCCAATAAAAGTGGGAGACAAGCCTTTCAAAGGCCTTGTTCTGCCCCAGATGACCAGCTAATGGAGCATCATGAGCCAAACCCAGTAGGAAGTCTCTGACGCGCTGGGGTATCACCAGCACACGAGCTGACCCAGGCTCAGCAACCTTAGGCTCGCTATACAGGAGACCATTCTCCCAGTAGATCTAATGTGATCCAGAATGATCACCTGCTGCCTGGTTTGTGTCCTGTTGCCTCAAACCTACAAGAGAAGGGCACTTCTTTTGCTCTTCACAAAATTCCTCCCTGGAGGGACCCACTTCTTGCTGCCAATGGTTCCGCTCAGGTAGGTTCCCCAGTTCAGAAACTTGCTCACCAGTAGGTTCCAGGGCATCCCCCTCGGGGTCTACCTCCTCCTGGACCGTGGGAACAATAGGGGCTGGTTTCCCATGCCCCTGACCTCTTCTCTTTAAGGCAGATCCCTGGGCCATACTTTCAGGCTCCAGGGTCTCTTGAACACCCTTAGCTGCCATAGACCGACTGGTAACACATGCCCACTCAGGCAGACCCAACATTTCCAAATGCGCCTTCCTCTCCACCTTAGCCCAAGGGGAGCTTTCTAAATCATTGCCTAACAGACAATCAACAGGCATGGATGGCCTCACAGCTACTTGAAGAGTACCAGAGACCCCCCACTCAAAGGGAACTTGAGCCACCTTGCAATGGCTTTCTGTGTTGTCAGCGGCTACAACTGGGAAGAATGCATGAGGGACTACCTGCTCCTCAGAGACCAAGTGACACTTGACAGCTGTCACACTTGCTCCTGTGTCTCTGAGAGCCTCCACTCTATGGCCATTGATGGTCACCCACTGCCTGTACTTTTTAGTGTTATCAGGCAGCTGAGTTTTAGGGACCATCTCAAAATCTCCTAATGAGACAAGGGACATTTCTGCGGGACCCCACCTACCTTGGGCACCCATCTCCTCCCCACCCAGGGCTACACTGGCCATCTGACGGGGTGGTGCACGGGGTGGCACATACTGTCCTTTCTGAGGACACTGGGGATCATACCAACGGTGTCCCACCTGCTTACACTGAAAGCAGGTAACAGGCCCCCTATGAACAGGTTTACCTTTTGGGGGTCCTGACTTCTTTTCAGGGGGAGGCTGGGAACTCTTACCCTGGTTCCCTTGGGAATTACTTTGGGGACCTTTTTGGAACTTTCTATGTTACCCTTGTCCCCCCACTCTTATGCTGGGGACCCTGCCCACCTTTGGTGGAGTCTCCCGCAAGACCCTTGTGGACCCTGGTACTGACCCAGCGGTCCGCCTCCTTAGCAAGCTTTATAGGATTAGTCAACTTGCTATAAACATGGTGCTGGCGTAGCTCTGGAAAACAATTAGCAGATAAGTCATCCCTGGCAAACAAATCATAGAGAGCTGAAAAATTATCAACATTCCTACCCCTCACCTGACCATCCATGGCTCTGCAAAAGAAAGACACATATTCTAACCAAGTGGTTCCCTCCAGTTTTTTACAATTCCTGAACCTCTGTCTATAGAGCTCTGGAGTTAACCCATACCTTTTCATCAGTGCTTCCTTTATGTGGTTATAAGACATCCTATGCTCTTTCGGCAGGTCTAACAAAGTGTCCCTACCTTCAGTGACAAAGCGGCCCCACAACCCCGCTCCCCAATCTTACTCAGGGACCTGGTGGGCCAACATTGCTATCTCATAGGCTTCAAACCACTGACCAATATCTTCTCCTTTGTGAAAATCTTTGATGACATCCTTGGGAATATGTACCCTGCCTTCTGAAGGCACAAATGGTGCCCTGCCATGAGAGGAATTGATCTCTAAGCCCTTGGCCTTGATCTCTAACTCCCTCAACATTCTCCCATGCTCCATTCTCATTCTCTCTCTTTCCAAGGACAACCTGTTATTCTCTACTTCCCTCTGACCCTCCATCTTAAGCTTAGCCAACTCCAGCTTCAATGCTCTATTTCTCTCTCTGTCTTCCAGTTGTCTGGGGGACAGGTCTTTGAAAGAGATGCTGCTGCCAGGTGGGGACAGTACCCCTCCCCTGGCTGGAAATTCTAGCCCATCAATTTGCCCATCTGCATCCCCAACAGGCTCCACAACAAGATCAGGGACATTTCTGGCTTCTACCCAGGCCCTCAGCGCCTTTTGGTAGCCTACCTTTTTAGAAATGCCTGGTGTAGCAACTTTCAATTTCCTGCAGGGATACTTGAGCTGTTTCACCGTGTAGGTTTCCAACCTCTCTTCCTTAAAATCAAGAACCATAGATGCAACAGATGCTGGTTTACTCATGGTAGTAAGAATTGGAAGTTTTTAGGAAAAATAACAGTTCCAAGGAAAAGGGATTCTATCAAAAAAAAGTATGTGGTCGCGTTTGGTCTGCACTCACTATTAGTGTACACCAGTTACTGTATATGAAACACAAATGCAAAGTTCAAATCCTCACCGCTGACCAACAATGTTAGATCTGGGGGTCTCTAGTTGGCAATGGTTATCACCTTTGTCCAAATAGGAACCCTTACTTCTAAGTCAGGACAAGGGGATTACTCTGCTTAATAACCCCGGCTCACCCCCTTGGTAGCTTGGCACGAGCAGACAGGCTTATCTCAGAGGCAGTGTGTTAAGCATTTGTGAATATACACAGTAATACAGTGATAACACTACAGATGGACACAACACAGGTTTTATAGAAATAATTTTTCTTTATATAACCCCTTCGATGCGGGTGACGGAACCATTCCGTCATCAGTCACGGTTGAGCTGTGCTGATGACGGAATGGTTCCGTCACGACCACATCCAGTTAAGGAATGTTCAGCACCGGGCTGAAATTCCTGCCGCACGGATGTGGATAAACTTAAACACAAGACCACAAACGACAAAAATCCACAATACTATACTAAAGGTTACTTAAAAGATGATAAAAGTCTCTTACTTCAAGTTGATGGTAAATGCGACAAAGTTCTCAACAAAGTTCTTGGATGCGGCACGCAAAGTGAACAAAAGGCTTGCAAAAGGGCAGATGCGTCGGTTCCATGACCCGGGGGAACGATTGTGTCCTTCCTCAATGCTTGCTCAGAGTAGGGGACTCGCCGTGAGCCTTGACGGTGCGGAGGTGATGTGTAGATTCTCGACCTGTTGCGGTGTGCTAGATGGCGCCTTGAGGCGATGCGATGACGAAGCGATGATCCAGTTGCGATGTGAAAAGATGGCGCCCTTGATGCGGCGATGCGATGACGATGCAATGACGCCCTGGCAGCCTTGCGACAACTCTGTACTTTGGAGCCGCAACAGGCCCTGCAATGCGCTTCTCCGTTGATGCGATGACAGCTCTCTCGATGCGTCGCGCTTCTCCGGCGATGCGACAGCAGACAGCTTTGATGAACACACGCTTCCAGGGAGATGTGACAAACTCTCGCTTCTCCGGCGTTGTGATGATTTCAGCTGCGGCGGCGACACGCTTCTCTCATTGCGTCGCGCTTCCAGCTCCCAGCGGCATGCAAGTGACTGGAGTCAGAATTCCCAGCAAGGAAATTCAGGAGGGAGCTGGAGGTGACGTTTTTTGGCCCTGAGACTTCAGCAGGAGGCAAGCACAGTTCAAGCCCTTGGAGAAAATTCTGTAGATGAAAGTCCTTACAAAGTTCCTTCTCCTTTCCCCTGGCAATGAAGCAGAAACTGCAGGCCAACCCAGCAAACAGCACACTGGCAGAGGGGCAGTCCAAACTCCTGCAGCTTCCTTGGTTCTTCTCCTTGGCAGAAAGGTTTCTTGTTCCAGAAGTGATCTAATGTCTGTGGGACTGGGTCCCAATATTTTTACCCAAAAATCCTTTGTTCTCTGAAGGCAGAAAGGCCTCTGCCTAGTTTAAACCAGTTCCTGAGCACTGTGTTTACATGACTCTTCTCTTCCTTTCACTGTGCAGGGCAGAAACATCTGACGCCCGACAGGAGGTGGAGCCAGCACAGGGGAGGGAAGATGCAGCCCTGGAGTACTCTGTTGACAGGATTCCCCTTCTCCTTTCACTGTGCAGGGCAGAGACATCAGACAAGGCACAGGGGGTGGAGCCAGCATTGTGGAGGGAAGGCCCAGCCCTATTCAGGTCCCAGGTGCACTCTCCCCCTCCCATCTGGACGTAAATCTCCCTAATCACCACTGGGATGTCCCAGACTGTCTCCTGGAATTTCCCCAGCCCTGTCACACACAAACCCAGACAAGGAATACACAAGTCAGCAGAGGTGGGCTCAAACGGTTAGGCAAGCAAATACCTAATTTCTAAAAGTGGTATTTGCAAACACAGAATATTAAAATAAACTTTACTAAAATATGTATTTTATTATTCTGAGTTCAGGCATACTACACTCGAATTTCTACCATGTTCCCTGAGTCAGTTAGGATTGTAGGGATGTAAAAATCTTCACTGCCCAGTCTAATCTATGAGAACAGGTAGCCTTCAATAGTGAAAAACTAAAATGGCTGTAATTTACTACTAGAACATGCTACACACCTCAGAGCATGTCCTACCTTAGACTTACAATGCACCCTGCCCTTGGGCCTACCATAGGGGTGTCTAATATGAAGCAAAGGGAAGGTTTAGGGACTGGCAAGTGGGTGCACTTGGCCAAGTCGACATGGTAGTCACAGACTACACACAGGCCCTGCAATGGCAGGCCTGAGACACACTTTACAAGCTGCTTCTGTGGGTGGCACAACCAGTGCTGCAAGCCCCCCAGCAGCATTTGCTCTACAAGCCCTGGGCACACATGGTGAACTGTACTAGGGGCTGACAGTAGATAAAATAAGCCAATCATTGAATCCAATCAGTATATCAATTTAACATGGGGAGCACTTGCACTGTGGTACTGAATAGCAGTGGCACATGGCCCAAAACATACAACCATCAAAAATAGGTCAAAACAGAGGAGGCAATCCGTCAAAAATGGAAGGGAGACTCACGCCAATGATGTCAGGTCTAACAGAAACCTACCAAATCCATACATTTATGAAAACTAGAGAACCAGGGGAGTCCAGGGAGGTATGGCTCACATGGATCTCTGACGTCTTCCTACCCAGATTCCCTGGTAAACCACAAATTTAGCTGAAAAATCGAACTTCTCTCCGATTTCTGTGTGGGAAAGATGTGGGATCACCAGGCTGACACAAATTTTCTACTACCCAGCATTCCCCCAGGTCTCCCGATATAAATGGTACCTCACTTGTGTGTATGTACCAAATACCTGCAACAGGCAGGGGCCAAAAACATATAGCGAGACATCAAAATTACCTATTATAAAACATGTTTTTGCAAGGCTGTCACCTGGGTTTTTGGGTCTGGGCTTGGCGGCCAGCTAGGGAAACCTACCAAACTCACATACTTCTGAAAACTAGAGACCTGGGGGAATCCAGGGAGGTATGGCTTGCATGGATACCTCAACATGTTCTTGCCCAGAATCCCCGCTCTTGCAAATCGCAAATTTATCTGAAAAATAAATGTTCTCAAATTTCTGTGTGGGAAAGTTGTCAGATCACCGGGTTTGCACAAATTTCCTACCACCCAGCATTCCCCCAGGTCCCCCCCGATAAAAATGGTACTTCACTTGTGTGGGTGGGCCATGTACCCGCAACAGGCAAGGGCCAAAAACGTATTGTGGAAACATCAAAATTACCTATCAGAAAAAAAGATTGGTTTTGCAAGGGTGGTCACCTGAGTTGTTGACCCCAGGCTCGGCGGCCATCCAGGGAAAGCTGTGGTGGCGCCATTGCAGAATTAGGGCTAGGAAGTAATTGGTGTCACCACCTGTCGAAAGATGCATGCAACTGTTGCACCTTCTTCCTTCGTGGAAGCAGCCAGATTAAAGAACACTCCCTTATGTGGAAACTGTGCTGCTTAACCCTTAGGACAATCATGTGAAATTAACAGGTGCCTCCTGAAAGGGTCACCATTTGGAAGAAAAGAGCCAAGCGGCATAAAAACATCCAGGAACAAAGCCTATATAAGATAGAGACTTATAAAGGAACCTACCACTCATAAAATCCAGACCACAGTAGGTGAGGACCGGAGCAAATGAAAAGAGTTAGACAAAAACAACAATTTTCAATGAAAAAATAGGTGCAAAAATCAGTCACTATTGACAAAAAATCCACCCACAAAAATGTATGGGAATACTTGTGAGTTGGGATAAAACTGATTGTTCCACCTACTAATACTAGGAGAAGCAGGGTGTAAGTAAGAGAAATGAGATAGACTGTCACTGAGGAAGGTATGCTGCATGATGCGCTTGGCTAATAGATGGCACAACCCAAATGGTGAATATCTTGTAGGGGTGGGCGGAATTTGTGTAGTGGCACTATGCAAAGCTTCCCAAAACATTAGAAAAAATCTCTGCGTGCATGAAGAGTTCCGTGAACACGCGGAATTGCTTGTTCCACCCGTTCACAATGCTTTTTTCCTGTTCGTGAACGCTGTTTGCGTGCCCGGGGGAAATATCTTGCGAACACGCATTTTGAAAGCACGAAGAAGCAAAAAATTCAGCAAAGCCCCAGATCGCGAGGTTTTTGGCAATTCCACATTCTCCGCGGAACGCAAAATTACCCAAATTTTGCAAATTCTGCGAGCGGAATGGAATTTATCGCCCAGGCCTAATATCTTATTGGTTTGGGCATAACAAAATATGATAACTCCTGTTTTGGAAAAATGAGAAACAGAGGAGACTGGGAAGGATTGAGTCTTGCGAATGGCCTAGGGAATATTAGAAGTAATAGAAATTGTGTCAGACCATGGGGTGTGTGAATAACCATTGCTCCAAGACAAATCCCAGGGATAATTTGATGAACATGAGGGCCTGATGTTAAACATGACTTTTCTCATGCTGATGTCCTTCTCCAGCAAGCAGCATTAGAAGGAACATAGAGCCCTTTATCCTGAGATGTGGTGCATGCAGAGAGGCAAGGTACCATATAGACCACAACCTGTATGCAATAGAAGTGTCTTCAAGGGCATGCGCTTATAGGTGTACTGTCCATCTAGGGACCTACAATTCATGCCACACAACAGTAGCTACACAATGTGTTAGAACATATGTTTGCAATTGAGGTGATGTACAATTTGGTGAGTTCAGTGACTGAAAAGCCTAAGTCTGCACTGCTTAGATGTTGAAGTAAAATTTCAATAGAATATTTCTGAATCTTTTTTATAGCTCGACTAAGGTTAATTCCCCAGAGAATTTTGGATTAGTTAGGTGACACTCCATACAAAAACAAGTACAAGAAAAGGAACAGTCTGTTCAATAATTTGGAGCACTGATGTCAAAACATTTTTACTGGGTCTGAAGCTTGCACCCAGTCAATAATATCCACTATCATGAGATGGCATAGAGATCGGATCTATGACAGAATATCGACTACAAAAATATCGACCTACAAGAATATCGAGTCAACAATATCGAGGGCAAAAATATCGACATCCTATCTACAACATGGTAAGTACAAAAATATCGAAAAAATAATATCGTTGTAAAAAATATTGATGTTAAAAATATCGATTTTTTTTAATATATATAAATGTAAAAAGTAAGTATATAACACTAATAAATAAAATATACATATTTAAAAGTATCTAATAATGTTTAAAATTAATAAATTAAAATATATACAGTAAAGATATAATATATATGTACTGAACAATAAGTATTAATAATTAATTTACTAAAAATACCCCTTTACCCAAAAACTGAAAACTGACCCTGAACCCTAAAAATACCCCACTACCCAAGAACTGAAAACTGACCCTGAACCCTAAAAATACCCCTTTACCCATGAACTGAAAACTGACCCTGAACCCTAAAAATACCCCTTAACCCATGAACTGAAAACTGACCCTGAACCCTAAAAATACCCCTTTCCCCATGAACTGAAAACTGACCCTGAACGCTAAAAATACCCCTTTACCCATGAACTGAAAACTGACCCTGAACCCTAAAAATACCCCTTTACCCATGAACTGAAAACTAACCCTGAACCCTAAAAATACCCCTTTACCCAAAAACTGAAAACTGACCCTGAACCCTAAAAATACCCCTTTACCCATGAACTGAAAACTGACCCTGAACCCTAAAAATACCCCTTTACCCATGAACTGAAAACTGACCCTGAACCCTAGAAATACCCCTTTACCCAAGAACTGAAAACTGACCCTGAACCCTAAAAATACCCCTTTACCCAACAACTGAAAACTGACCCTGAACCCTAAAAATCCCCCTTTACCCATGAACTGAAAACTGACCCTGAACCCTAAAAATACCCCTTTACCCATGAACTGAAAACTGACCCTGAACACTAAAAATACCCATTTACCCATGAACTGAAAACTGACCCTGAACCCTAAAAATACCCCTTTACCCAAAAACAGAAAACTGACCCTGAACCCTAAAAATACCCCTTTACCCATGAACTGAAAACTGACCCTGAACACTAAAAATACCCCTTTACCCAAAAACAGAAAACTGACCCTGAACTCTAAAAATACCCCTTTACCCAAAAACCCAAAAATGACCCTGAACCCTAAAAATACTCCTTAACCCAAAGGTAAATAATATTATTTAATTAGCAATTAATAATTAATTAACAATAACAATAAAGTAAATATATTAGCACATAAGCTGTAATTAATATAATTTAATAATTAATATCATTTTCCCCAATTAATTAATTAACAGTAACTAAAAATTATATATATAAATAAATTACTCTAATAATGTAATTAACTAACTAATATTATTTAATTACCAATTAATTACTAATTTAAAATATGTACCAAATTATATTAATTAATGAACTAATTAATATTAATTATTTGCCAATTAATTAGTTATAAATATTTAAAAACATATATTAATTAATTAATTATTATTAAATTACTCCCCACCCTATTCCCCTATAAACCCACATCCCGCTACAGAAAATATATATCAATTAATCAATTAATTATTTCCCAATTAATCAATATTAATTAGCAAATAATTATAATTAATTAATTAATCCTACTAATTATTAATCAACTTACCATAATTAAATTACTTCCCACCCTATTCCCCTATAAACCCACAACCCGCTCCGGTTTTAAAACATCAAATTTCCTTATAAATTTCTATATTATTATAGAAAATGTATACACATATAATAGTAATTATTTTAAATACTTAAATTAAACATATAACACATACATAATAAAAAACTATAAAATAATACAAATATCGATATTAGTGTCATCGAAATTATTAACATCGATATATATGCTATCGATATTACTAACTTCGATATTACTTACATCGATATTAAGTATTTCGATATTACTTACCTTGGGTCGATATTCTGTCCTACGATATTCTTGCCTTCGAAATTATGCTCCTTCGATATTACAGACTCGATATTATGGTAAGTCGATATTTCCAACTCAATATTTTGACTGTCTACCATAGAGATCATCTGCATAAATCCTGACACTCTAATGATTTCAAATAAAATGAACACAGGAAGCTTCACGCTTCTCTGACCAGACATTAAATTCTCCTGAAATCACAATTTATTATCCAGGATTGATTAAACGGATCAGTGAGGTCTCCATTAAGATGCTGCTAATCTCCTGGTAAGTGATGCATTGAATGATGTAATCAGTCTACATACCACATTTTAATGGACTAATTGCTGGGTGTGAGGGATTTAGCCATGAGAATATTTTCACTATGATGGCTACACCCTTTCTTCTATATTGACCTAGATTTCCAAAAGTGTAGAATATGCTTCTATTACACCAGAGTTTAGTTACCAGGGTACTTCTTCATTAGGAAGGTGGAAAATATCTACAGGTTCTTCCCGCTGGCTCAAGCTGGCTTAAGTGCTGCTCCCTGCCCTTGCACCACCAGCACTCTGGAAGCCTTTCCTCTGATCTCTCAGGATCAGCTGCAAGCACTATGCAACAAAATCAAAAACGGCTCCCCTCCTGACCCCATAAGCCTGACTAATTCAAGAGAAACCTACCTGTGCTCCTGACACCTCTGGGCCAGGTGATCAACAGGTCAATCGCTAAGGCAACTGTCCCTAGGGCTTGAAAGAAGGCCAGGGTGGTACCCTTGCTAAAAAGAAAACACCCTGGATGCAGCCAAGCCAGAGAATGTCCATCCTATTTCCCTCCTGCCTTGGGCGGCGAAGATCACTGAGGCTCATATCAACTCCCTCCTTTCTAATTTTCTGCATACGAACATCCTTGACCCCTCCCAGAATGGTTTCCGTCCGGGCCACCGCACGGAGTTAGCACTCCTGGCTGTGACCGAACATCAGCGGACAGCTCTAGATGCAGGGCACACCACGGCACTGATATTATTGGATCTCAGTGCGCATTTGATACAGTGTTCCACTCTATTCTGCTGCAACCTCTGGAGGAGGTTGGAGTTGTTGGCTCTGCCCTTGGTTGGCTTTCTTCCTTTCTCCCAGGAAGGACATTCAAGGTAACAGCCCCCCCTTCACTTCTAGTATTCATATTATACATCAAGAGGTGCCACGGGGCTCTTCTTTAGGGCCATTGCTGTTTAACCTCTATGTTCAACCTCTAGCCATGGTGGCCAAAAACAGAGGATTGACTGTGGTCTCCTACGCTGATGACACTCAGCTGGAGGTAGAACTCTCGGATGACTCAGCGCGGGATGCCTCAAAATTACGGAGTGATCTTGCGGCCGTCACCGAGTGGATGACTACCAACTGTCTCCAACTCAACGCCACCAAATCTGAAGTGTTATTGGTGGGAGGAGAACATGGGCTGTAGAGTGAGCACTGGTGGCCCGAAACCCTTGCCAATGCCCCATCCCCCAAGTAGGTGGTGAAGAATCTGGGGGGGTATGGGTGGATTTGTCCCTCAGCTTCCAAGTCCAAACTAAAAAGGTTTCAGGGACCTGTTTTGGGCTGATGCCGGAGCTTAGACCTCTGCTGGGATTTTTTGATGCATCTACTAGGTAGGTCATCATCCAGGCCTCGATTTTGTCAAGATTGGATTATGCCAACTTGCTGTATCTGTGGGCTAACAAAGCGGAAATTCTGAGACTGCAGAGAGTCCAAAATGCACCTGCCAGAACCCTCCAGGGTCTCCGCAGAGCCTGCCCTGTACCAGATGTCATTCACCAATTCCATTGGTTGCCAGGGGTAGGCGGACAGAGTTCAAGGATCTCTGTATACCCTTCAAGATCCTGAAATATGCCTCACCAGGAATCTTAGCTAACTTGCTGCTGCCTTATGAACCTACGTGCCATCTCCACTCCTTGGGGCAACACCTGGTTGTGGTGGCCCCTGGGTTATGAGGGTGTGCGCGGGGGATGTTCTTTTCATACCATGGCAGCAACACTCTGGAACTCCCTGCCTGTACAGATCCGCAGCCTCAACAACATGCTAGAATTCAGGAAGGCTACCAAGACACACCTCTTCCCACAGACGTAGGCCTGTTGCCCTCTGCCTCGTTCATTTTACTGCTGTTAGCCCCGGGACGCCTCTCTGGTGGGGCAACTGTATAAAAATGCTACATAACATAACATAACATACTTACTATCAGATCCACATTATATATTTGACTTCTATAAATCTGACCACCTCATAATTATGAGCAGCAATGCATTCGGAATTGACACTGGAAAATGTTAGAGACTACACATCTGTCTGGGGCTTCATGTAAAATACATTTAATATGTGACAAGAGGGTAAACAGAAAGAATATCGAGTCTTTTATTTCGACCTGCACTAATATCGAGTGCAGAATATCGGGATACAAAAATATCGACTGTCAGAATATCGTTGTAAAGAATATCGAGTCTAAGGTAAGTAATATCGTTTTAAACAATATCGAAGTCATTGATATCGTTTGCAAAAACATAGTTGTTAAAAATATGTATTTTTAGTTAGTGTTAGGCATTTTAGTATGTATTTTAAATGTATGTGTTCTATTTTTTTGTCTTAGTATTGCATTTGTTTTTTAATATATGTATTACAATTTTAGCAGTTATTAATTTTATTTTAAGTAAATTTTGCGTTTTATTTCCGTAGAGGGTGGTGGGTTTATAGGGGAAAAGGGTGGGAAGTAATGTAATTATAATACATGTATTCATAATTTTAAAAAGTTTTAATTTTTTTAAATTACATTTTGCATATTAGTTCTGTAATAGGTTGTGGGTTTATAGGGGATTAGGTGGGAAGTATTTTATTTATAGTTATTTAATTAATTAATATGTTTTATTAATTGATATGTATGTATTTTTAATTATTAATTGTGGTAATTGATGTATTATAATTAGGTTCATCAATTGCTTTTTAATTATTATTAATTGGTAATTATTTTAATTGTGTCATTTTTTTAAGGAGCAGGTTGTGGGTTGATAGAAGAGTAGAGTGGGAAGTACTTTGATTATAATTAATTAATATTTTTTAATAATTGATATGCATTTAATATGTATTATTGTTAATTGCGGTAAATAAGGTATTATTTATTATGTATTAATTGGTTGTTAATCATTATGAATTAATTGCTAAATATGTTAATAGTGCTATTTTTTTAGGAGCGGCTTTTGGGTTGATTGAGTAGGGTGGGAAGTAATTTAATTTTAATACAGTTTTTTATATTTTCATTATAAAATGTAGTTGATGTTATTTTATATAGTTAATTGTGCAAATATTTTTTTTGTTTAATTGTTATTAATATGTATTTCATTGTTAATTAATTATGTTAAGTGTGTCATGTTTTTCAACACTGGTGGTGTCATTTATAGAGAATTATGGTGGGAGTTTAAATTATTTATATTTAATTTATTACTAGTTCATTCATGAATTAAAATTAAATATGCTAATTGTGGAATAATTTTGATGTCTTAATTGTGGGGTTTATAGTTGTACATTTTGGGAAGAAGTTTAAAAAAATGTATTTATGGTTTGATATTAATTGTCATTATTTTTTTAATGTAAGATTAGTAATGGAAACTGTAAAAAAATGTAAGTGTGTGTTTTGGTGTTTATTGGGGTAGAGGTTGGAAAGTAATGTTGTTTAAATAAATTAAACATTAGTTGATGATTAATATTTATTTCTTAATTGATAAATATTTCTGGTAATGGTTTTATACTTTTTTTGTTAGGGGATTTAGGTTCAATAGCTGTAATGTTTGGTTTGATCCCCGCCACTATCCAACACTTTCACTACTGTTGTTTAAATAAATTAAACATTAGTTGATGATTAATATTTATTTCTTAATTGATAAATATTTCTGGTAATGGTTTTATACTTTTTTTGTTAGGGGATTTAGGTTCAATAGCTGTAATTTTTAGCTTGATCCCCTCCACTATCCAACACTTTCACTACTGTTGCACTTTCTGGAGTGGGAAAAGTAAATGATTTCCCTTCGCTATACAACACTTTCCCTACTGTTGCACTTTCTGGAGTGGGAATAGTAATTTTTACCCCTCCCCTAGCCAACATTTTCTCAACTGTTGCACTTCCTGGAGTGGGAATAGTAATTTTATCCCCTCCGCTATCCTACACTTTCCCTACTGTTGCACTTGCTAGATTGGGAATAGTAAATTATTCCCCTCCATTATCCAACACTTTCCCTAGTGTTGCAGTAATTGGAGTGGGAATAGTAAATTATTCCACTGCGCTATCCAACACTTTACGTAGTGTTACATTAATTGGAGTGGGAATCGTAAATTATTCCCCTGCGCTATCCAACACTTTCCCTACTGTTGCACTCCCTGGAGTGGGAAAAGTAATTTTTATGTCTGCGCTATCCAAAACTTTCCCTACTGTTACACTTAGGGGCCAATTCCTATCTCGCTCGGAATGGCACAGAACGCGATCAGGCCGGGAAAAGTATGAGCCGGACGCATGTTTCCAGACCGACTCGTACAACTGTACGAGAGAGCAAGTAGAACACGGGAAATATGAAATCGCCGACCGAGACGTTTCCCTGTCCGGATCACTCGGTACGTGTCGGCCGTAAGCGAGCCATGCTGTGCAATAGAGGCAATATCCAACCGAGCCAGTACTATGCACGATTCGGACAGCAGGATCAAGACTGAATTTCTGACTCATAAAAGCTCTGGAAAGTGGACTTCGGGGGCCCGCGCTGAACCCCCCTTCAACCATAGCCTAAGGAGTCAGTCACAGGGGGAACCCAAGAGTTCCCCCAACACGTTCATCTAAGGTACGGGTGGCACATATGCGTCCTAACTACAGGGGGTGCCCGTTTGAGCAACTTACCTTTTTCGTCAATGGTAGTCTATGTATGCATCGTACAACAGGCTCCTGTTGACTTCAATGGGGCTCTGAGCGATCTGTGTATTATTTGATCTATTTTAAATTATTATTTAATCATTTTTTAAAAACGGTGGGGCGTGTCTAAGATGGCGACCGCATAGGATGTGTTTTTCTGTCCCCCCCGACATCGCCGTTCTAAAGCCTTGTCATCACACCCTAGCTGCCGCTTCTGACGGGTGGGAGATAGAGAGCGAAATCCTGCTAACAGCCTGGGGGCCATCTGGAGAGTGCTACAATCTCCGACAGCGAGCGGTGACCGAACAGCCCTGAAGTGCTGCGGCCTAAGACACAGTGAGGCAACTCCGCGATCTCCTGGAGGGCCACGTCGCACACAGAGCAGTATCACGCCTGCTGCCATGATAAGAAGTGAATGAGGAGCAGTGCTAAGCCCCCTGCTGGGGTGGTGAGATGCGGTAGCATCGTGGCGAGGCCTGCTACTTACGCCAGCTTTGGTGTGCTTCCCTGACAACTGCACGGCCTGTGGCTGCAGGATAATCCCCAGCACAAGAGCAGACTCGTGAGCGGTCCGGTGAGCTGGTGTGCTAAGGGGAGGAGGTATTCTGCAGGCCCAGAAGGTACACATGTGGAAGCAGCCTGGAGACCCTCGAATGAGCTGATCTGCATTGCCAGGCGGATGTTGGTGCACCCAGGTGCCATGAGGGATATGGCCTGTTGGACCGACAGCAAATGCCGGTGGTTGTGCAGTGTGAGGAGTGACCGGTCGCGCTGCCCCTCTGGAATGGGGCGATACAAAAGGGGATGATGGACGGAGCATTTGAGCAATTCAGACACTCACCCCCAGTCAACTGATCTGGGTTTAATACATCACCATTCTTTAGCTCACTCAGCCACCCCAGTTCAGACATGGCCATATGCAAATCAGTCTGACCCTGTGCCTCATGGGAACAGTCCAGCCCGAACTGCCAAGCCATGTCTTCCCTGGACCGGAAACAAGCATCCTGGGACCGGGTTCGGATTCATAATCCTCATTAACCAGGCTATCTTGAATCCAGTGGCCAAGTGAGCAAGGGACTCACGTCTGAGCATACCCTGCCAACTTAGGGCGAACAAAGCGATACAAAAGGGGATACCAGTCGGCCATGTGCTCTCTCCACAAGGAGCCCCTGCAGTCACGGCTCGCAATCGCAGCTATGGTGGGAGGCCTGCATGGGTCCTGGGTCCCTCTACCCACAAGCACCACATCTATCAGCTCAGCAGCACGACTCATGGGCCTCGTGCCTGCCCGCTAGACGTGGAGTGCCTGACTCTGTCATGAGAGGGGAAGCTGATTCACCCGGACAACCCCACTGGACAGAGGCAGATATCGAGTAGACCCCTCATGTTGAGTGCTAGGATCAAGAAGCAATGCTCTGTGAAGGACATGCTGCAAAATAAGGCCACACAGGGCCATGCTGGCCAAGGGGTAGAGGCGTCTATGGGGTCTCAAGACGGAGCGCCCAAAACAGCAATGAAGGCCTTTATGACATTTCTCTTCTCTGCGCTCAGGGAGGACCTTCAAGAGCTCAAGGATCAATTGGTGGCAGACCTCCGGAAAGTGGAACGCGATATCTCTGAGATTGGGCACCGGGTGGCGACGCTGGAGCAGAAGGAAAAAGAGCACGATGAAGAAATGGAGATGATTCAACATATACTGAAACTCAAGGAACAACATGTCGAGCTTCAGGGGCAGGCAGAGGATCTAGAGAACCTCTCCCACCGCACCAACATACGCGTCCGGGCAGTGAAACAGGGGGATGAGGAGGGCGACATTGGGGAATTTGTCCGTCAAGTGTTTGGCCTGGAGCACACGAACAAGGTGCAGATCGACAGGGTCCATCGAGTGGGACTCCCCCTCCGGGCGCGGCCCCGCCACCAGATAACCTAGCATGTGTACTCAATTTCCAGCTGAAAGAACTCATCCTTCGGAAGGCCTGAGACTCACATCCCCTGCAGTTCTGGGAACACTCTCCACTGCTCTTCCAAGACTTATCCGTTGTCACCCTGTTAAAGCAGAGGGAATTTAGGCTGATTACCCAACACCTAAGGGAGAAGGGGATACCCTATGCTTGGGGGCACCCCTTTCGCATCATCTTTAAATTTGATGGCAGATTAAATCAGCTAATATCGTTGCAGGAGGCCGCGGACCTCCTGGGATTCCCTCCCACAGACTTGTGTACCTGCCAGCAAGTTGCGGCCTCCGCTAGTAGAAACAGACCCTGTGGCTGGCTCACAAACCGGATGCGGCAGCGATGGCGAAAGAAAGAGAAGAGAAGAAGTCCTGGCCTTGCGGACTGACGGCTCTGCCCACTCGTCCCTTGCCTGATGGTGTAGTCCAGATCACTTTTCGGGTCCTCATCACGGCTGGGCCGGAGGGCCGCCGCCCCATGACTCTAGTGGAACCGGTTGGGCACACTGTCCCCGAACTGGGTCATCCAAACAAACTTTCATCATCCCCGCCCTGTTGCAGTAGTTCATCACTCAGTTCTCATGCTGCCTTCCTTGGGCTGGTCATCCTGTGCTTGAGATGATCAATGTTCTGTTGTGTATGGGGTTGCTTTTCATTTTTGGGGTAGGGAGGGTTCTCTCTCCAGTGAGTCTTTTTTCCTTTGCACTTACCCTTGTCCAGCGATGTCCGCCTTCCTCCTCCCTGGGGCCCTCATCCAAGCCCTGCCCCTCAGCACGCCACCCGGGGCCTTAAGGGTAGCACTAGTTGGCCCCTCTTCTATAGATGGAAATTAAGGTTGTTAGCTTCAATATTTGCAGTCTTAACAACCCCACTAAATGGAAGGCGGTCCTTTCCCTGCTTGAGCACTCTCGTGGTGATCTTTGTCTTCTTCAGGATACCCACCTGGTTCATAGTGACACACACCGCATGTGCCATAGTCACTTTTCTTTGCAGTTTTGGTCCTTTGGGAATAGTAAGCGGGTGGGGTGGCTATTCTGCTCTCCAAGTGCTTCAGGGGTTCAGTGGTAGGACCCATCGCTAAGATCAAGGGGCGCCTACTAGCGCTGCACTTCTGTATGGGGCCTTCTCACTTCACTGTAGCATTAATATACTTCCCAAATGAATGACCAGAGACATTCCTACTGGATGCTTATGCGGACGTTCTGCACACGCCTGACCCTGTGGTGGTGGTGAGGGGCAACCTCAACTTAGTGATAGATGCCGGGCTGGACCGTTCAGGATTGCGGTCTGGAGGTGCAGGAGCTCTGTCGGTGGGTGGTGGCGACTGGCTGCGCGTTGCAGGGATTAGAGACGTTTGGTGTTGCTTGCACCCTTTTCATACTACTCAGCGGCCCATAAGACCTATGCCCCCCTTGATCACTTCCTCGTTACCCCAGCCACTTGGGCTTGCATCACAGATTCCACCATTGAGGCCCGCTCCCTGTCTGATCATGCACACATTACCCTGACCATGTGCTTTCCCTCTGTGCAGTATCCCTCCACCTTACACTGGCACTTGCAAGACTCACTGCTACGTTCCCCGGCAGTGGTGGACGACATCTGGCACTGCCTGACTGACTACCTAGTGATTAACGATGTGGGCTCTATTTCACTGTCCTTGGTTTGGAAGGCACTTAAATTGGTAGCAAGAGGGGCATTCATCACCAAAGCGGCTTACGAGAACAAGACCAGACAGTCCAAGCATGCAGAACTAGAAGCTATAGTTAGAGAACTGGAAGTTATTCACAATCACACAGGTGCCCCTAGAATTGGTGGCAGATAGAAAACGAGCAACTTCAGCTTCAGCATCTCGATCACGACCGGGCTGAGCATGCTGCGGTCCGACTGAAGCACAAATACTATGTGGGCTCTAATAAAGGGGGCTGTATGCTGGCTCATTGCCTGCATAGCCAGCATGCAGCACAGGCTATCAAAGCGATATGGGGAGAGAGCGGTAAGGTGATCATGGATGATGCTGGAATATTGGTGGCCTTCCTTTCTTTTGACAAAACTCTTTATACTGCAGACCCTTCCATTCTGACTGATCCCAATGAGTACCTTTCAGGGTGCGGCGGTCACTCCTCTTCCATCCGGCGAGGCGGCAGCCCTGGAGTCCCCTATCCTTATCGAGGAGGTGATCTCTGCTATCCCCCATTTGAAGCCCCTGAAGGCCCCGGGCCCTGACAGCTTTTGTGCTCTTTTTTTTATAAAACCTTCTGTGCCGAACTCACCCCGCTGCTCACTCATTTGTTCAACTCCTTCACTGACACGGGTTCCCTTACAGTCTCTGTGTTGCAGGCTTCTATTTCTGTAATCCCCAAACCGGGGAAAGACCTGGAGCTTCGTAGTTCTTACCGGCCGATCTCCCTGCTGAATATCGACGCAAAGCTGTTCTCTAGCATTCTGGTGATTAGATTGAATTCTCGAATGCCAGGCTTGGTTGACCCGGACCAATCTGGTTTCATTCAGGGTCGGCAATGTGGGGACAATACCAAACGGATTTGCCACTTAATTGACAGGGTGTAACGGTCCAAAGAAGAAGCCATTCTTCTTGCTGTTGATGCAGAAAATTCCTTCAACCATGTACGCTTGCCATACTTTCTTGATACACTTGAGCATTTTGGGTTTTGTCCCAGGTTTTGGCAGTGGGTTGGGTCTCCCTTTATATAGAGCCCTTCACCCATCTCATTAGCCTCTACGCCGATGAAGTCATTTTCTCTGTGGCTCACCCTCTGATCTCATTGCCCACTATTGTGGCTGACCTATGGACCTTTAACCAGGTCTCTGGCTTTAAAATTAATATGTGCTCAATTTTACCGCAGCACAACCAACAGTTGACACCTTATGGGCCCATTTCACCTTCGACTGGGTGTCAGATGGTATTACGTACCTTGCAGACGTGAACTATACAGCCCCTCTCTCTCGCATCCGTGCAAACTTGGCCCACTGGCGGCGTCTACCTTTGACATGGTTTTGGAGGTTGTCTGCTGTTAAAATGAATGCATTTCCTCGAGCCCTGTATCTTTTTCAAACGCTCCCCTTGGACCCCCCACCACATTTGCTTTGCCACGTTCAGACTGCGATCGAGCGCTTTGTGTGGGGTCTGATCTTTTCCCCACTGCAAAGGACCCTGCTACAATGCCCTAAGAAGGATGGCGGCCTCGCCTTCCCTAAAATTACACGCTACTTCCAAGCTTCACTACTATGCTACCTCATGGAATGGAATTGTCCTATGACAGAGAAATACTGGGACTTCATGGATCAGACGGTGGCGAGCCACCACATCTGGAGTGATGCTTGGCTGCCGAGATCCGCTCGCGCACGGGGGCTCTACCCCTCGCCAGTCACCCACCCCACACTACTTGTCTGGGATAGGGTTTTCTCAAACCCTGCCTTTCCACCGGGGATGGACAAAAGACTTGCTGTGCTCTGGCTGGAGGGTGGTTGCAAGCGCATAGGGCATCTATTTGACATCCAGGGTCTCATTCCATATAAAGAGCTGCAAGAGGACTATGGCCTCTCCAACTCCAATCTCTTCCAACATTCCCAAATGACGCACTGGATCTCGGGGGCCACAACGCGCCCCTTGGCTATTAGGCCGATGAGGCAGTTCGAGAAATGGCTCATTAGTAAAAAGGATGATCATAGGCTTACCTCTGAAATATATTCCTTTTTCACACTGGGCGCCCGGCGGGTCCGCACAGCTGGGCATAGACACTGGGAGGCAGAACTGGGATGCACACTGTCCGATAAGGAATGGGAGGATGTCTTTTACAGGTCTCACCACACAGAACATTCCATGGGTCATGCCGAAACTACTTTTAAAATTGCGTCCTATTGGTACGATACCCCAGCCCGCCTAGCTAAGTGGCACTCTGGATGCAACGGCCTCTGCTGGTGGGGCTGTGGTAGCCCTGGTACACTCCTCTACCTGTTATGCCACTGCCCAAAGCTCACCGGTTATTGGGAGAGAATTTTGGATGATATTGATAATGTGTTCAACACCACCATTCCCAGGCTTCCAGCTTACACTCTCTTAGGTCTACCGAATGCGCTGACATTCCCCCTGCACTCTACCAGAAGGAGACAGATGGCGCTTGCGTTAAACGCTGCACACCAGGTGATACTGGCAGAGTGAAAATTGGATAGGGTTCCGGAGCACACGCAATGGCTGCACCAACTCTGGTATCTTTTAGGTATGGAGAGACTTTCAATGGCTACTTTGGGGAACTACACAGACTATGTCAAGATTTGGGCTCCCTTCATATCCATCCTCTACACTGAATTCCAGGAACTGACCAGCCCTAGTTATCTCCGGATCCTGAATTGATTCCCGAGGACATTGCAGCCGCTAAGTATGGTTGCTCCCCACTGGACTTCCAAAACCCTTCCGACTAGGTGTAGTCCTGCATCAAACAGCTTTTACAGTCTGGATTACCCTTATTTTCTTTGCTTTTTGCTCACTGGGAGGGAGGGGGTGGGATGGGGAGTTAACTTCTTTCTTTTGTTGTTCTTTGTATTTTGTTAAACGCAGAACCACTACTACGTCACTATCTGATACAGGCTGTTGGCTTACTACTGCTCACTAGCTTTGCCGCACACTGGACTTTATGGCTACCCATTCCTAGTGGAAGCGGTTTTCAGACCCCCCCTTTTAGGTCTCGCCTACGCAGCACACATGCGCTGCTAGGAACACCTTTAGCAATCGATTCAGTTTGTGTCCCAAGAAACGTGCACCAGTTGCATTGCGTTTAATGGTAACGCGTGCATGTTTGGCGATTCACTAGCGGGAGCAAGCTTTAAAATCATCTGGTTTTAGTTAACCTATGGTTCCTTCTTTCTCCCGCAATGGAAACAGGCACAGGCTCCCTCCTCTATCCCCTCCCTCTGCTGCTTTTTATTACTTATTAATACTTTGAACGCGAGGCGCGAGCTGACAAAGCCACAGCGCTTTTCCCACAAAGCTCGGTCTATCGTAAAAAACTTCAAGCTTTGCGTCACCTCTGAGTTTTCATGCTGATTTTTAAAATGCAAGCCTCACTCTACACCATGTTGCAGCCTACTAAATGGTTTTAAACTGGCTCAGAGCTGCCACTACAATACCCTGCTCATGGATTACCTTCTAACCCATTAGCTTTTAAAACCAGCAGTGTGCTTGTTGGGCGCTATGCACACCACTGCACCCCAGCTAAACGGGGCCTTTGACATGAGCATCACAGTACTCCCTAGCTTTTCTTTGGGAAGTTTATCACTGATACTTTTCTAAGCCTTCCACCACAGTATCCTACTCGCAGACCATCGCTTTGTTTAATCATAATCAGTGGCTCAATTTAATTTTGAATGGGAAATCAGGCATCGTACTGACCCACGAGGTACCCAAGTAAAAATAAAACTTTTCTTGAAGTCGATCTTGACCAAGCTTGCTGGACTGGGAGGATGAGGGTGGGGTCTAGTCACTACCCTATGCGACACATTTCGAGTAAAGTTGCATTTTTTTGCAGTTTAGCACCAACTTGACCCAAAGAGAATGGAGCACTTTTACAGGAGCACCAGTTACATTATACAATGGCAGATTCAATTATATATTCATATTTGCATACCTTGTAACCGCTTGACAAACTTTTCACACCTCTTTGCAGAAAATCCTTGCCTCCATTCCGCCCATTAACCTCAGCGAGGAAAAATGTATTAATATACCCACCTCTCCCCGTCTAACTTCTTTGGGACCAGTAACTGCCGAAGAGAATGCAACTACGCTAGACACCATCAAAAGCGGATCCCCTATGGACTCGGTCCCGCTACGCATACTTAAGAAAGTTGCCCCTACTATCGTCCCCCCACTCACCATCTCATAAATGCTTCACTGCTTCAGGGAAAAGTTCCCTCCAGCTGGAAGGCGGCTGTAGTCAAGGCGCTACTAAAAAAACCTTCTTTGGACCCCTCGGATTTGGCCAATTACATGCCAATCTCTCTCCTCCCCGGAACCAGTAAAATTGCTGAAAAGCTAGTGAACAAAAAACTCTCGCAGTATCTGGAAACCAACAATCTGCTTAGATACTCGCAGACTGGATTCCGGCCAGGGCAGGGCACTGACATCGCCCTTCTCGCAGCGGTGGAGGAGGCCAGAGCACTTTTGGATGCAGGAGGATCAGTGGCAGTGATCCTCCTGGACCTCAGTGCGGGCTTCGACACCGTTAACCATCGGGTCCTAATCCAACGACTTAAGAACGTCGGTGTGGAGGGCACTGCGCTGACCTGGCTTACCTCCTTCCTTGGCCAGCGCTCCTTTCAGGTCTGGGAGAATGACACCCGTTCCCCCGAAACCCCCCTCCAATGCGGCGTGCCCCAGGGCTCATCCCTAAGCCCGACATTATTCAATGTCTACATGTCCCCATTGGAGGAGGTTGTCAACCCGTTCGGAGTGCATATCATCAGCTACGCTGATGACACTCAATTAGTGGTGTCCATATCCCACCCGAACCAAGTACCATCGGATTTATACAACTGTCTGGCAGAAATACAATGTTGGATGAATAGCTTGTCTTTGAAACTTAACGGCTCAAAGACAGATATTCTCCTCCTTGGCCAGAAGGGGCTTTCCCTCTCTCAGAACATCTGCCCCCCCCTGCTTGGGTGAACTCCCTGCTCCTAAGCCTGAGATCAAGAACCTAGGAATTTGGCTTGAAAAAGACCTGTCTTTCAAGACGCAAGACAAAAAATCCGCGGGTACTTGTTTCGGGCTCCTCAAATCGATCAGGAAGATTCTGCCCCTACTTCCTCCGGCCTCCCAGAAACTGGTAATCCAAGGCCTTATTTTATCAAGGCTGGATTACAGTAACACCATCTACCTAGGCGCTCCTGAGGCAACCCTTAACAAATTACAAAGGATCCAGAACGCCGCGGCCCGGATCCTTACTAATACCCCAGCCAGATCCTCGGCCAAACCAGCCCTGAAACTCCTTCATTGGCTCCCAGTGAGAGAGCGAGTGAAGTTCAAGGCCCTCTGTCTGTCTCACAGACTTCTACAAGATAAAGGCCCCCCTATCTTAAGAAAATTCATCAGGCCCTACAAAGCCCCAAGATCCCTCCGTTCTGATCAGGAATACCTTATCACCATCCCCAGAGTCAAGAAGGTGCGCACGGGTGGACGGCGCTTCTCTGTTAACACTGCCCGCTTTTGGAACTCTCTTCCCTGGGACCTTAGGACGGAAACAGACTATCTTCGATTCAGGAAGCGGCTGAAAACGCACCTTTTCCCCTGATCTGCCTTCTCCATCTGTCCCAGTCTGACCCTCAGTTGTTTGGATCTTAGCGCTGGGATACTTACGGGTGACTACGCGCTTTATACAATTTTAATAATAATAAGAAGAAGGATGACATTCACGAGAACAGCCTGGGCAGGACAGCAATGGAAGCAGCGTGCATGTGCCTCTGGGCAGGGCTGCAATGGGTTTTGCCAATGAGTTGGTGGTCCCTTTAGTCCCCTTCTCTGCTACATTTAACGGAAGGGGTCTCTTTAGTATAATTGATTTTATATTTGTCTCAAATAATATGGAGCTTACTATTAGGGACTTCAAGACCATCAATAATCCTATAAGTGATCATTTTCCTAATAGCCTCTCCATATCCTTACCAGCTACCTTAGGGAAGCCTAAAGCAATAAGCCTGTTGGGTCAACAAACTTTGAGCTTAGGTAGATTAAATGGTTTCTTGCCCTTAATCGAAAAATGTCTTAACCCTGACACCCCTCATGAAATAATATTGTCTACTTATACAAGGATCACCAGAATTGTGCAAGACGTCCTACATCAAAAAGTTAGAAATAAAGGGAACTCCACTAACGGGTGGTTTAATAAAGAGTGCACAAAAGCCTACTCCAGCTTGAAAACTGCACTCCATAAATCCAATCGGGACAAAGATGAAATTGTTAGACTTAGAAAGGCCTACTATACGGCCCTAAAAACCAGCAAAATTGAATAAAAAAATTATTTATGGCATCAACTCCACAAGAGTTGCTCTACGAACGATAGTGTCAACATTTGGGGAGTTGTTGAAACCCCTTTTCTTTTAGATGTGAAAGAGTCCCCTAAGATATACGTCGCTGTGGATGATATAACATCGGATAACCATTATACGCAAATATTTAGCTCAGTTTCAAATGAAAATCATGAACAAATTGAGAAGGATGGGCGGGAATCACTTACAAACCCATCAGTCTACCCAATTCCACTTATTTTTACCCATTTGGAAGTGGTTAATGCTTTATTGGCCAGCAAGGGTGGAAAAGCACCGGCCCGACGGGGTCCTGGTCTACCTTTTCAAACATAATTTGGAGTTGTGGTCCTCCATACTCACTAAAGTACTTGAAGCTGCCAATGCCGTACACCTACTTCAATCATGGTCTGCTTCAATTCTTGTACCTATCTTTAAAAAGGGCGACCAACATAGTCCAACCTGCTACCGACCTATCTCCCTTTTAGATACCCTTGGTAAGGTCGCTGGCCGCATCCTTTTAGAACGCCTTCAGGATTGGGCCGATGATCATAACATAATCTCTGACCTACAGTATGGGTTTAGAGAGGGATTGGGTACTGTGGAGCAAGCGCTAAATCTCTCACTTCTAATGGGGAAATATGTTGGAGCCAAAGGGGGGTACCTACACATGGCCTACGTTGATTTGACCGCGGGCTTCGATTGTGTAAATCATACTAAATTATGGTTGATCCTTTTAGAAATGGGTGTAGATCTACCTCTAGTGAACTTTCTTTGTGAACTCTATTCGGGCGCAATTGCAAGAGTTAGGAACAGATTGAGGGGAGAACTCACTGCATCATTTGGGGTGGAGAAGGGGGTTAGGCAGGGCTTTGTCCTGGCTCCCTTCCTATTTACTCTTTATACCAACGGGCTGGAATCAGCTATGTTGGAAGGGAGCCAGGACCTGCCCTACATTGGCTCTCGCCCTATACTGGCACTTCTATTTGCCAATGATGATGTGATTCTGGCTAGACCCTCCCTGCAGCTCCAACGCGTTTTTGATAGATACCGTAGTTTTATGGCAAGCTTGGATCTGAATATTAATATAAAAAAGCATATGTAATGCATGCAGGAACAAGATCCAAGAAAACAAAGGATATTTTTATCAATAATATTAAGTTGGAGAGTACAAACTCCTATCCCTATTTTGGGATTTTAATAGATAACAAGTCCTCATGGAAGCAGGTTATTGATGCGAGAAAGTTATCATTTCTCAGGACTAACACCGCCCTTGTAGCATTTGCACAAAAGCTAGGGAAGAGGTCACCACCCGAAATGATAAAAATATATCAAACGAAGTGCACCAGTGTAGCAAGGTATGGAGCCGGGGTCTGGGGTCATGCTAATGTAGATACTCTGCAGAAAGTTGAGAACAGCTTTCTGAGATACCTACTTGCGATTCCCCGGAGTTCTTCGACCTACTGCTGCCATCTAGAACTAGGGATGGTGTATATAACAGATACCATCAAAATTCAACCAATCATATTATGGCATCGTGTTTGGTCGTCTGTACAGTGCAAACTGTCTCGAAGCCTCATACACGACTGCCTCATGCTAGAAAATGTGCTCAAGATCATTTGGCTTGTATACGTCAAAAAATTCCTCTATGACCTAGGTTTAGAAAGATATTTTCATCTTCCGTTAACTATTTCAGAGCTATCGCGGAAAGAACTAAGAAAGCTATGCATCTCACACCTAGAGCAGCTACGACTTTCTTCTGAGGTCGGAAAAAAGTTCAGTGCAGCACATTTTAGCCATTCAGACCACCTTCACAGTGCAGCCTTATTTAACTTATAAGCTGAACACCTATGAGAAATTTTTACTGACTCGTTTCAGGTTTAATATCTTTCATCGTCTAGTGACTTTTCCCCAACCAAATGATTGGTCAAAGAACCTTTCTTTCTGTCCCTGCAACAATGTTTCTCCACAGTCTCCGATCCATGTAACTTTATTTTGTAGATTTTATAGTGACCCAAGGAACCGATGGATATTACCAATACTTAAAATTATGGGTCTACGTAGTGTCCGCCCTGCATTTCTCGCGCTCCAATTTCTGGAAGTCGAAGCTTATGCTAAAAAAATTGCCTGTTTCCTGAAGTTCTGTGTTAAAGACCAAGCAAATCTTGGTTAAAATTTGACCAGTTGAATTTAAAAATTTTGTATTAATTTATAAATTATTTGTTTAGACTTTTTTTTTGTATTTTATTCGCCCCTTTGGAGTACTTTTGGAATTTTGTAATGTGATGCTTAACCCTATTGTCTGTACATGCTTTTTATTTGAACTTTTATGGTTTTCTATGACATTTTAGAAACCGAATAAAGACATTTTTGACTTTGGATGAATTGCTTGATGTTAGATGACCTAACTGTGGCAACTTGTTTTTGTGGTTGTAGTTATAATATAGTGCAAACTCCGCATTAGAGTGCTTACATGAGCTGAGGCGCCAGATACTGATTGACATGGTCAGATTAATGAAAAAAACATTAGGCACAGGGTGATTAAGTAATTTGCCCAGAATCAAGGAATCTTGAGCCAATGCCTAGACATGAAGCCGGTTCCCCTAGTTGTCTGAAGCCCTGGCCTAATGCCACATCCTCTTCTCACGACCTCCCTTCTTCGTGTTGCATGCCCCTCCTGCTATCCGTTATGTTATAGCTCCCACCCCATCTCTAGACTCTGGCACAAAAACATTAACAAAGCCGAAAAGCTCTAACATATGCACAGGCGCTATTTGGCTTAATCAATGTTTTTTAGACATATTGCACAACAGAGCTGCTGTGCAGCATTGCTTAAATTCAGGGCCACTGGAATTATGTGATTGTGCTGCTGCAGTGATTTGAATCGTATAATTATAGATTTGCTGCATAATCAATTTTCTTCCGCATAATCTGCAGATTTTAACAAAAGTAAACATTGTTTCTAGCTCAAATGGTTAAAAGGTTACTAAAGATGCAGCAGAACGCATTGTAGTGCAGTGGAAGGTTCTTTGCAAAGGTTAACCAGTTACATTTTTGTTGCTTATTGCTATATTTGTGTGTTGAACTGGTACTAATGAGGCACAACTAATGCCCAGACAATGTTAATAAGTTTGAAAATCACAGAATAGTGAAGTAATACTATCAGGAAACATGCCAAATCATGCATTATAAGTGCCTTTTCTTGTCGAATAATTGACTCTGTCTCACTGCAGAATTTGGCCCTCCCCTGCCATATAATTCCCTTCTCCCTGCTTAGAGTAAAGAAACAACAAAGCGATATGATGTGGTTAACACTGGCTGTGATTATTTTTGTTTACTTTAAACCATGTTGCATACCAGCCCATGTTGCTAAGCTAAAGTCTAAATAAACTTTGACAAAGCCAATAGATCTTACAGACACAAAACCTATTGGCTTTGCCAATGCTTGTTTGAATGACATTTTGCGCGGATTCAGCATTTTTTTTCGTTTTTAAATGTACTACTCCAAGATTACCATCTAGATTTTGGAACAGAAAATCAAAAGGAAGACTTTTCATCATGCCTGTGTGGTATTACAGCCATTGGCATAGCCACTAGGTCTCGCCTTTGGTACCTTATACGTGTTTAACCATGCAACAGTTGATGCTGTTGCACCAAGAACATTGTGCTGGATAACTAAACACTTATAAGGTCCCAAAGACGAGACCTATTGGCTATGCAAATGCTTGTTATACAAGCGGCCGGCCCTCTCTGGGTTGTAGGCGAGATGCTGTGTTAATTATCAGTCGGAGTGTGCTTATATTTCATTCTCTTGCTGCCTTGAACTGACCAGGCATTTGCCAGCCCGCTGAGTTGTAGGCGTCACTGTCCTGTTTTGTCCTGCCTTGTGTTATGCTAATAAAATTGATTTAATACTAAAAAGACGATATTTTTAACTTTGATATTTTTAACAACGATTTTTTTTCTCTCGATATGTTGGTACTTACCATAATGTAGATAGGATGTCAATATTTTTTACATCGATATTTATGTCAGGATATTTTGGGAACATGATATTTTGACCTTCGATATTTTGTCAGTGATCCGTGAGAAGAGATGTCCATTTTTTAAGAGGGCCAGTATCTGTAAAAATGAAATGAGACGCTGTGTGGGGCAATGTGTGTTCTCCTAAATGATACAAAAATTCCACAAAATGATTTATTAGTTTGCCTAGGAGGTAACAGGAGCTTACCATGGAATTCAGTTACTGCTCCTGATCTACCCATCCCTGTACATATAGAGATAACCTTACTCTCCAATATCGATTTTACGGTCCGGAAAGGCTTCAAAGGAACTTGCCCTTGGAAAATCTATAAGGCTCCCACAGGTGTGCAGCCGGTAGATGCACATCGGAACCTTTTCTTATTTCCTTCTTACTCAAAAACTGATTGATTTGGTTGACTAATTTCACATCTGATAGCAGGTCGAACATGGTATCTGGCTGATCCTTTGATCGGTCCAGGAACTTTGTAGACACCAAGCGGAGAACCTTTTTTTGCCAACTGCTTTATAAATACCCAGTTATAGTCCTCGCATAATATATTGTCTGGGAAGGGGGAGTGTTACAGTTTAGCTGTTTGAGGCGCGGTGCCTCATAACGGGCGTAGGGGCAGATTTACAAGTCCCTTGCGGCACTTTTGCGTCATTTTTAACATGGTAAAAATGACGCAAAAGGGCCGCAAGGGGCTTGTAAATATTTCCCGTATTTTTTAATGAGTGGGCCCTGTTTTTAAACTCAAGAGAATATAAATGCTATTCTTACCAAAGACGGGGTGGTATGATTGTCTGTAAGTAAGGCAGCGGATGTAATGTATACTGCCTGCCTTCTACTCTGGGAACTGGCTTCTGCCAAGACATGCTTCTCAGCCAGGACAGAGACAGAGAGAGAGAGAAGAGAGAGAAAGAGAGAGAAGGGAGAGAGAGATACTGTTAAGTAAGAGTTCTCCCGTGGTTTAGAAAATGTAGAAGGATCCCTATTGGAAATCTAATTTATTATAGTAGTCCTATTCCTAACACTGCGCACACCCAACCAGGAGCGATCATCTCTGTGCTCTGCTTGGTAACCATTGTGATGTAGCTGTTAGGCGGTCATTTTCTAGTAACTCGTGGATGGGTTGTTGAAGCCAGGCATTAGAAAGGCAGGACAGGATAACCAGACCCTTCAAGAACGAGTGTAGCAGGGAACTGTCGTGGAACAAAAAGACTTACGGCCTCTTGGAGAAGGATACCTTGCGACGTTACCTTTCAGCTCAACAATACAGGTAACGAGTAGATTTACTTCAACTTTGAAGACGTGATTAACCAAGTATTAGTGTTCTCAAAACAGAGCAATTTCTTAAGGTGTGAAAGTCAAGGATTCAGCGGTGTGGTACATGGTACAAAGAGACAAACGACTCTCTCCGTGGACACTTGTCTGTCTCTGTCAACAGAAGCAAACAATCGGTAGGGGACGGCAGAACAGCATTCAATGTGTTTTCCAAAATTCAGAAACACATGCATGTGAAAAATTACAATAAAGGAGGAGTACTTCTAAACAAAAGGTACTACACATTCTATGCTGTAAAGGTGAATGCATAAGTATTTCGTAAGTTAAAAATTGTAATGTTGCATCCATAAACTTAACAAATCTGCCGGCAGAGGGTTCTGCTCAGATGAAACAGGGCAACTCAACTTCAGAGCCGAGCCCCACCCCACGCCTATAAATATGCAGCCTCGGTAACATCGTTCGTTTAATTAATAAAGCGGGGCAGCTCCAAAAAATATCTAGAAATTGCTAATGCAAGTCTGATTTTCACTGCTGCATAATGGAGGAACTATTTACTGACGGCATCGGCTTGGGTTAAGATTAGTCATCTTTTAGTTTCATAAGGTAGAAATCAATAAACCAATGTAAGTTTTGTGTCTTATTAAGAATTGGGTGGGGGCGGTACATCCGCCCGAAAGTGGTAGTGTTGGTTTTGCCCTCTGCCCTATTTAAAGTGCATAGATGCACATTCTACTCTAACTAGGGCTTATGGGAAATCCGCCCCTTGCTGGTGGATATCCAGTGGCTTAATACAAAAAGATCGCCCCCCCCCCTGCAGGATGAAATGAGCAGTCGCGGCTGGTGACATTTGAAATAGGCGGGGCGTAAATCCTGATCTCAGCACACCTTACTGCACCAGCGTGAAGGAGGCCCTCTGGAGCCGGGTTATATTTTTATTGGACTAGAAACACCTAATTTGCACTGAGTTGCATAAAACGCCTTTTTCTATTAAGATCGGAGCCCTGTTTTAATAAAAGCATTGGACAGAAATAACAGTGTGGATATCTGAGGAAGAATCTACATACATCATGACGTATGTTAATAAATGGCGGGCTCGTGCTGTTTTCCACACTACCCCTGTCTTCTTATAAAGCCAGCACTGTTTGTCGCACTCATCACCGCCAGCCAGTGACGCATGCAGCAGGTTAATGAACCATCCAGGCACTAAAACAGCGTATCCCAGAACTCAGCACTGGTGGAAATAGCGCGAGCTGGCACACCGCCCATTCCACCAATATCTATGATGTAATACACTGTTAATTATTTGAAAATCGTTTTAAACTGAAACGTCCCGGGGTATATTTCTGCCACGGGTGTCACGATTAAATATGTCTCCCACAGATTGCTTGCACTGTACTCAAGATGTTATGACCGACTCTGATTTGACCATAATACCATGATGGATATACTGAGGGCACCGAGTGATTTAAAATGCCACATTGCATCAAGAGTGCATATACCATGATGGATATACTGAGGGCACCGAGTGATTTAAAACGCCACATTGCATCAAGAGTGCATCCCCAAAAAGTAAACAAGGAGACGAGGAGGCTCTTGAGACCCGGAGCGATAATCCCTTGCCTCATAATAATAAAAATAAAAGTAAAAAAACTTACCTTGGCTTGGCTTCCCGCTCTGGCTCGAGTCCTGTCCCGAGGGCCGAGACTGCAGACTCCCGCGCGCCATCCTGGATATTTTTGAAATGCCTCCTCACCAGAGTCGTCAGACTCGTCACTGAAGGCTACAGGCAGCCTCCCTCCCCTCCATGGCAGCCGGCGCTGATTGGTTCGGCCGGCTGCCCTAAATACGTCATTCCTCTTGGTCTGCATGCTGCAGAACTGAGAGTGGGAGGAGGCTTGGGGGAGCGGCTTGCCCACTGTTGCTAATACTGTCTGTTTGGACAGCCTCTCAGGCTGTCCAAACAGTCCATATTCACAACAGTGGGCAAGCCACTCCCCCAAGCCACTCCCCCCTGCCCTGAGGCTCGAGTGAACAGGAAGTTTGTTGCTGACTGTTTTCTCGCCATGCGAGAAGGGCAGGCAGAAACAAATGGTAGTTATAAATAAATAACTACCATTTGTTTCTGCCTTCTTCTCGCACGGCGAGAAAACAGGGGGGGCGGCGCCCAAACGCCCCCATGGTAAAACTGCCACTGGAAATGAGGGGCCCCCGAGTCTCTCCAACGTCGCAGATTTTCATCGACCTTGGGCTGATTGGGGAGCCACTATATGGATGGAGGCCCCCTGAAGGAATGAGGATCGCCTTGCACCACAGGCAATACTTTAAATCTGCCGGTACAGTACTTTTAATTGAAGAGTACCGCCACTTCTCAGAAACAAGGAGTTACTCTGCTATAAAGTACCTGCACTTCTAGTTTTTCCATTTGAAGCACTGACCACAAGGACCTCTGCTTCGCTGCTGTGGATGTCCTGTACCTGCCAGACTCTTACTACATGAGAAGTGCATGGGCTGGCTCTCTAAAAGTGCACTAACATGAAGTCCCTTGTGCACAGTCCAGAGAGCCCTTTACTGGTATGCAGAGGCAAAATAAGATAATACTACTGCTCTATTTGGGGTAGTGTTAGCGACCAGTTATGCTTATCAGAGGGAAGGGCTAAGCATTTGTTGTACTCACAGAGGCAATAAAAGAGACACACTCTCAAAAAATATGTTGAGACCAATTTTGCAAAAATAACACCTATTTTTAAGACCAAGAACTTCGTTCACAGGTAACTACTTATTTTGTTAAGAATTTTCAAAGCTTGTAAAATAAAACAGTTGTGTGCAATCATGCACAATAGAAGTCAAAATGTATAGAAAATAGCACAGTTGGTTCTCGGGGTTCACCTTTTAGATTTAGGGTAGTAGCAATGCCATATCCAATGTTACACCAGCGGATCTTCAGGAGAGTCCGGGATTCGGCCAGGAACAGGGTGCTGGACTCCTTGGTAGCAGGAGATACGAAGAAGGGGGCCAGGTCACAAGGGCTTTAGGACCATGGGAACACAGCTTGTTCATTTGGACCAAGCCCAGGCTGGCTGGGTGCAGAGCAGACAGGTCATCTGGGCTCGCTGAGTCAAGGTTGTCCTCGTGATCAGGGGCAGGCAGGTTAAAGGGATGTTTTTGGGACAGCTGGGCTACTCAGGGAGTAGGTCTCAAGGGTCTCAACATCCCTCAATGGGTGCTTGCTTCCTGAGCAGTTGGAATCCAGACAAGTCTTTTCGTGTTGGTGTCGGTTTGCTGGGGTTCAGGTACCCCAGGTATTGGGTATGGCACAGCCCCAGTAGGTCTTGGTGTCTGCACACTCAGTAGGGAGAGAGTAGCAGCAGATGGCACAGGTAAACGCAGTGGGATGGGGAAGGGCGTGGCAGGAGGGGAAGCCAACAGATGACGGAATAGGTATTATTGATATATTTAATTACACCTATTCCGTTCTTTGTCAACTTCCAACCCACCCGCTAGCCCCACCTCATTTACCTGTGCGGGCCGCTGCATGGAGACAGATCTGACCTTCCAAAGCTGGTGTGCCTCTTCTTGCTTGGTGGCTGTATCAGAGTCGCCAGAGAGCAGTTAGTTCATAAGTGGGACTCTGAGGGTTTGGCACCTGCAGACAGCAGTGGAGTAGTCCCTCTACTCCACTATACACAACTGTCCATGAATCCGATAAATAGAAAGGAGAATTCAGATATGGAGAAATGATGGCCTTCTAAATGAAGATGAAGCTCGTTTTCTCTTCAATGACAGTCCTGTAATGCCGACGATATACTTTCTTCCGAAAGTTCACAAAACTTTGATCAATCCACCAGGGAGACCCATCGTCTCCAGTTGTAACTCCCTACTTGAAAACATGTCAATCTATGTGGATAAATATTTGGTATCAATATTAACCAAACCAAGCTCCTACATAAAAGACACTCAGGCTTTTCTTAGAATACTGACCAACATGGGATGGCAAAAAGGGTTTCAACTTGTAACCATAGACGTGGTTATATACCTCAATTGACCACAAAATTGGGCTTAAAGTAGTGGAGTACTTTCTACGATGAAGGAACATCCAAGAAATCAAACACACTAAGATGTTGATGGAAATGGTGGAACTATGTTTGACCAACAATTTATTCCTATTCAACCAAAAAGTATACACCCAACAGTGTGGTACTGCCATGGGAATATCTTTCGCACCCAGCTACGCTAACCTCACCATGGAATGGTGGGAGAAGTTAGTGGCTTGGAACAAAAAAATGAGATACGTACGACCACGATAGAGATGTGGTTGAGATACATTGATGATCTCATTTAGCCAAAATGAGTTCAAGGAATACTTCAACATCCTGAATACAAATGATGTGGGTTTGAAGTTTACCTACAATATAAGTTCGAAATCTATTCAATACTTGGATGTCCAGGTGTATATCGAAAACAATCACATACACACGCAAGTTTATCGAAATCCCACTGCAACAAACAGTATTCTCCATGGTGAAAGCTTTCATCCAGCAAATCTGATAAGAAGTATTCCATATGGAGAATTCATCAGAATGAAGAGGAACTGTTCTGCAACAGATGTAGTGGAAAGAAGTCTACAAGAAAGTTCAAACCACTTTATGAAAAGAGGATATAAACACAGAGTTGTAAGAGAAGCCTTAGAACCTGCCAGAGCTGTTCCTAGAGCAGAAACTCTGATTACTAAAGAAAATAATTCAAATGAAGACACAACAAGACTGATACTGACCTACAGCAAAGAAAGCTATCAAATCAAAAAGATTTTACAAAAATATTGGAATGTGTTGGAAAGTGATCCGGAAATTGGTAAAACAATTGGACCAAGACCAAACATAACATATCGAAAACTGGCATCTCTCAAAGATAAACTAGTAAATAGTCATTTCGTCTAGAAGAAAACCAAAACGTGGCTAACAGATAATCAGAAAGGATTTGTTCATTGTAACAAATGTAAAGCCTGTAAAATTGGGAAATCTGTTAAAAGCATCAAAGATTCCAAAGGAAAAACATTCACAATAATCGAAATAATTACATGTGACACAACATATTTAGTGCACATAATTGAATGTACCAGCGGGCTGCGCTACATCTGTAGCATCATCTCTCCCCTTCGGAAGCGAATACAGGAACATTTGAGAACGATCCATAACAAGGATATGAACTATGCAATATCTAAACATCTTCACACCAATTGAACCAATTGGAAAAACATCAGGGGCCTCATTTATGAGGCTGTGCTTCACTTTTACGCCGCCGGTGCGTCACTTTTTGTGACGCACCAGTGGCGTAAAAGATGCGCCTTGTTGCGCCATATTTACAAAGTGATGCATCTACGTAGATGCGTCACTTTGTAAACCCCTGCGCCACATTATACCTGCGCCAGGTATAAAGTATGCAAGGGGGGCGTATTGACGCAAGGAAGGGTCGTAGAAGTGACGCAGTGAAATCTATGAGATTTCACTGCGTCACTTTTAGGACGCCGTTGCGTCAAAATCTTGCGCCTGCCTCACAGCAGGCGTAAGACTGACGCAGGCCCTTTCACATGGGGCTTGCCCCATGTGAAAGGACGCATTGCTGGAGTTACGTCACTTTTGTGACACACTCTATCAATGCGTCACTTTTGCGCTTACAGATACGTCAGAAATACTGATGTATCTGTAACTCCTTGCGACATGATGCGTCATACATTAAATATGAAGCATCAGGAATGTCGCAAGGAGTGCGCACTGAGAAGTGACGCATCGCTGCTTTCACACAGCGATGCATAATTTCTCATAAATGAGGCCCCAGGTACTTTGGCATTGCAGCAATCCCACACCAGGCGGCAATCGGACACTAAAATTGAGGAGACTAGAATCACGCATAATAATCAAGTTTAAAACCAAGGCCCCTTTTGGGCTAAACGGTGACGAGGAGTTACAGGTACACTTATAAGCAAAGGCAAATGAGTTTGTATAATCTTTGGGCACTAGTCCCATGATCTGTGTGTGTGTGTGTGTTTTTTAAGTAGCACCCCGAATTTCGGTATGAACCGAGAGAAAATCTCACACAAGTAACAAAAAAATTTGGCAATGCAATTGTGAATATACAATGACAATTTATACATGTAAAAGAGACGATCTCTTTGTAAATATACATGATTGTGCTTTCAGTTAGATAACTGCAACTACCAGAATGCATCAAACTGGGTGTAGAATAAAACACTACAATGGGTGAAAAAGAACAGAGACTCACATAACCGTGAAAAAGGCCATCTCTTGGCTGAAACATTGGTGATGGTGATGGTGGTGCTCATTATACTTTAATAAAAGCTATCTAATCTTCTACAACTCCTGGAGTGCTGTGAAAACCTTGTTCTATGTGTGGTCTAACCTCGACATAAGCACCATCGGGGAAAGAGGGCACCGATTGTGGTCCGTTTGTTTTGAAAAAAAATATATATATATATATTTATATATATATATATCTTCACTTAAAAAAAATATAGTTTTTAGGGAAAGTTATAGTTAGTTGGAGATTTCACTCGTACAAAACCAGATAAATTCCCCCGTTATAGTTAGTTCAACTTACTATAACTTGAGCCCGCAATGCACTGCTGATGACATCACACATTACATCACTCATGACATGGCCAATGACATCACTGATGACATCACGATGACATCATCCATGTGATAATTTGATGCATCTTCTCACACCCTAATATAACCTTTGATACACCCACTCTAAATTACAGACTGTCATTCTCAAAACCTGAGACCCTCCAACAGCGATAACTACATACACACTCACTGATTCGTAGGTTTACATACACATCCACTCACTCACTCACTCGTACAGTCACTCATACTTATGGTCACTCAGTACATGACTTTCATATGCGCTCATACACCTATATAAACACTCACACACCACCACTCATCCATAGAGGTACTCACACACCTAGTCAGTCATGCAAAGAATTTTTCACACTACCATTTACTCACCTATACAGTTATACAGTCGCCACCGCACCCTGACAACCCGCCTCCACCACGCCGGAATCCAAGGAAAGGCACTGGAATGGATCACTTCCTTCCTCTCCGACAGAACACAAAGAGTCCATCTCCCGCCCTTCCACGCAGCAGCCACCAAGATCATCTGCGGCGTACCCCAAGGCTCCTATCTCAGCCCCACCCTCTTCAATGTCTACATGAGCCCCCTCGCAGCCATCACACGCAAGCACAACCTCAACATCATCTCCTATGCCGACAACACCCAACTGATCCTCTCCCTCACCAACGACCCCACCACCGCCAAAGCCAGCTTCCAGGAAGGCATGAAAGACGTCGCAGAATGGATGAAGCTCAGCCGTCTGAAACTGAACTAGGCAAGACAGAAGTCCTCATCCTCGGCCCATCCATATCCGCCTGGGACGACTCCTAGTGGCCCCCGGCTCTGGGCACCCCCCAAGCCCACGGACCGCGCACGCAACCTGGGATTCATCCTCGACTCCTCCCTCACGATGACCAGGCAAGTCAACGCCGTTACTTCACCCTGCTTCAGAACCCTCCGCAGGCTCCGAAAGATCTACAGTTGGATCCCCACTGGAACCAGAAAGACGGTCACCCAGGCCCTCGTCACCAGCTGACTGGACTACAGGAACACCCTCTATGCTGGGACCACTGCCAAACTACAGAAACGACTTCAACGCATACAGAACGCATCCGCACAACTCATCCTGGACATCCCCCGACACAGCCACATCTCCGCCCAGCTGAGAGACCTGCACTGGCTACCCGTCAGCAAGAGGATCTCATTCCGGCTCCTCACCCACGCACACAAGGCTCTCCATGACACAGGTTCCGAATACCTCTACAACCGCCTCACGTTCTACACACCTACCCGCCAGCTCCGATCCGCCAGCCGCCCCCTTGCCACCGTTACACGAATCCACAGAACCACCACCGGAGGAAGATCCTTCACCTACCTGGCGGCCAAGACATGGAACACCCGCCCCACCCACCTACGACTGACCCAGGACCATCTCTTCTTCAGGAAGCACCTCAAGACCTGGCTCTTCGAGCAGTAGCGACCCCCCCTCCCAGCGCCTTGATACCCTCGCGGGTGAGTAGCGCGCTCTATAAAAAAAAACGTTCTTGATACACACACCAGCTCACTTACTCATACAAATACTAGCACATTCTTATGCTCTTATACAATCACTGATACAAGCACACACGCATCCATACAGTCAGGCTCACAATCACACACTCTCAGGTTTAGCCTTTTATATACTCCAACACACATACATACTGCCTTTCACATATGTAGTTACTCACACATGTACCACTGAGATATACATATACTCATTAACACACCCATACACACAATCACCCACCCATACAGTCCATCATAGATGCAGTCTTGAAATCATGCACCCACTGAATCACTGTCACACACACCCCACCCACATAAACACTCAGGCACCCATAGAGATACTCAGACAACCAATCAATAACCCATATAGACACTCATGTAGCTATTCACAAACCATGTAGCCGCTTACACACCAACAAACATACGGATACAGACATTCACACAGTTTAGTCACTAACCCATGCATTCAGGAAGATACGTTTAATCACTCAGTTATAGAGTCAGTCATGCACCTACTAAATCATACATTCAGACACGTATACACCCACTCATTCTTCAATACGCCTTTCCCTACATATATTAAACATTTAAACTTTACAGAAACACACGGCCCCCTCGCTGCCCCGGGTATAATTAAGAAAACCCCTAGGGTGGCGGTTCCCTATGCTTGGGGGGGGGCTTGGTGGGCCCCACACATTAAAAAAAAAGGGTGGCAGTCCCCGGATCTGTGGGAGGGCTGAATGCTCTCCTTCACATTATTTAAAGTAATCCCCAAGGGGTGACGTTCCCCGGGGCTGTGAATATTAAGCAAGCCCTGGGGAGTGGCAGTCCCTGGGGCAGCGGGGGCCCACGTTGGCCCCCACATATATTTGTTGGCAATGCCCCCGGAACCTCGCCCACCCGGGGGCATTTCTTTTTTTTTTATTTCATCGAGATTCGCGACCCCAGCACGAATTTCACCGAAATTAAAAAAGAAAAATGCTTTTTTTGGCCCTGGGGGTCCTTGTGGGACCCCCTGAACAAGCCTATGGGGTCAGGTTGTTTCTACCCTGCCTATTTCCTTTTTTTTCCACCTTTGTTTTACTGTTTTCTTGTGAATCGGTTCTACCAAGTCACAAGATGGCTGCCAACACTTCCTGCTCATGGTGGGGAGGGGTCACGACTCCAACGCGGCCATAGATATCAAAACTTTTATTTTTGAAATTTCTCAGCAACTACTGGATGGATTTGTACCATTTTTAAAAAAGGACGCTTTCTGACCCAAGCACTACCTTTTTGCCAAATTTGGGATAATTCCGTTCAGCTGTTTCAGCTGTAGCCTTGCCTAAAATTTCCTATGGGAAATTGATTTTTTTACTCTTATTTTTTTAATTTCTCAGCAACTACTGAACGGATTTACCCCATTTTTTTAAAAAAAGGTCGCTTTCTGAACCAAGCTCTACCTTTTTTACAAATTTGGGGTAATTCCGTTCTGTAGTTCGGGTTGCAGCCTGTCTCAAAATTTCCTATAGAAATTAACATGGGGCAAATGCATTTTGGGCCCCCTCTTTTATCTCAGACCCCGCTTGACGAATCACCCCCATACTTTCAGGATGGGAGCTGACATGGATACACTTTTTTGGTGGAGAATTTCATGAAGATTCATGAAGAATCATCAAACAACGCTAAAGTTATCAGCAAATCAAAAAAGGCTTTTCCTATGGAAACGAGGTTCTAACTATAACTGTGTACTGGCGAACACCAGTAGGTAATATATATTGGTTATTAATGCTATCAATAAATATAACAGAGACATCTTGCAAGGCACTCTGGAACCTCTTTGAAAATATGTGTCAGAATATCTTTTGAACCTGGTGTTCACTCTCATTAAACTAATATCTAAAACAGGTAAAAATGGACAATTAACTTTACTGGATCGTCAAGGCACACTGGTGAACGCGAGTTGGAGATGATACATGATGGGACATGCTATATAATGACGACACAGGCTTAGGTTGAAAGGGCAAGTGGTGCAACAAGGTGTAACATGGACCACCTGGTGCTAAAAACCTTTGATGGTCATTCTATTCCCTACCCCTGGGGTTACTTCCAGCTCCACGAGCGGCCACCAGCGGTTCATGGAACCCGCCGGTATTAGGCTGGTGCAACTTGTGTCCTCTGATGTGCCCGTCAGTCCAGCCTGATCAGTCCACCAACCTTGATAGGCCTGACAAGCCTGCACCCGCACTGTACCTAGCCTGTACCCTATAAGGTGCTCCAGGACACAAAATATACACCTGTGAGGAGACTCAAGCAGTTTGGTTGCCCGGCTGAAAGAAGCCACTAGAGAAAACTGGAGACATCTGGAGGCTTGTGGATTCAGTAGCTGCTCAGTATCCCATGGCTGATGTTTAACCCTAGAGGTGAGTTATTACTCTCCTCTCTACAAGTGGGACTGTGCGTTCTCATGCCCTCCTCCCTCAGCCACTTGTTAACATGTGTGGGGGTGAGGCAGCGCGGTACACAGTCAAAATATCGAATCTTTAATTTCAAATTACACTTATATCGAATTGCTAATATCGAAGGGACAGAATATCGATGTCCAGAATATCGATGGCCAGAATATCGACCCTAAGGTAAGTAATATCGAAATTACTTATATCGATAGCATATATATCGATGTAAGTAATTTCGATTTACTAATATGTGTTAGAAATTTTAGTTAAGTATTTAAATTAATTGTTATAATATGTGTTTAATATGTTTTTATAAATAAAAAATATATAAAAGTAAATTATATGTTTTACTACCAGAGCGGGTTGTGGGTTTTTAGGGGAATAGGGTGGGAAGTAATTTATTTGTAATTAAATAATTATTTTTTAATGATTAATTTATTTTGCAAATAAATATTAATTGGCAATGAATTATTTTAATTGATTAATTGATTAATTAATTGATAATTTATGTATATTTTTAAGTAAATTATATGTTTTACTACTGGAGCGGGTTGTGGGTTTATAGGGGAATAGGGTGGGAAGTAATGTATTTGTAATTAAATAATTATTTTTTAATGATTAATTTATTTCGCAATTAAATATTAATTGGCAATGATTTATTTTAATTGAATAATTGAATAATTAATTGATAATTTATGTATATTTTTTACTAAATTATATGTTTTACTACTGGAGCGGGTTGTGGGTTTATAGGGGAATAGGGTGGGAAGTAATTTAATTGTAATATTAATTATTTTGGTTAAACGAGTATTTTTAGGGTTCAGGGTCAGTTTTGGTTTTTTGGGTAAAGGGGTATTTTTAGGGTTCAGGGTCAGTTTTCAGTTTTTGGGTAAAGGGGTATTTTTAGGGTTCAGGGTCAGTTTTCAGTTTTTGGGTAAAGGGGTATTTTTAGGGTTCAGGATCAGTTTTCAGTTTTTGGGTAAAGGGGTATTTTTAGGGTTCAGGGTCCGTTTTCAGTTCTTGGGTAAAGGGTTATTTTTTGGGTTCAGGGTCAGTTTTCAGTTTTTGAGTAAAGGGGTATTTTTTGGGTTCAGGGTCAGTTTTCAGTTTTTGGGTAAAGGGGTATTTTTTGGGTTCAGGGTCAGTTTTCAGTTGTTGGGTAAAGGGGTATTTTTAGGGTTCAGGGTCAGTTTTCAGTTCTTGGGTAAAGGGGTATTTTTTGGGTTCAGGGTCAGTTTTCATTTTTGGGGTAAAGGGGTATTTTTTGGGTTCAGGGTCAGTTTTCAGTTTTTGGGTAAAGGGGTATTTTTAGGGTTCAGGGTCAGTTTTCAGTTCTTGGGTAAAGGGGTATTTTTTGGGTTCAGGGTCAGTTTTCAGTTTTTGAGTAAAGGGGTATTTTTAGGGTTCAGGGTCAGTTTTCAGTTTTTGGGTAAAGGGGTATTTTTAGGGTTCAGGGTCAGTTTTCAGTTCTTGGGTAAAGGGGTATTTTTTGGGTTCAGGGTCAGTTTTCAGTTTTTGGGTAAAGGTGTATTTTTAGGGTTCAGGGTCAGTTTTGGGTTTTTGGGTTAAGGGGTATTTTTAGGGTTCCGGGTCAGTTTCAGTTCTTGGGTAAAGGGATATTTTTTGGGTTCTGGGTCAGTTTTCCCTACTGTTGCACCCACTGGAGTGGGAATAGTAATTTTAACCCCTACGCTATCCAACACTTTCCGTACTGTTGCACCCTCTGTAGTGGGCATAGTAATTTTTACCCCTACGCTATCCAACACTTTCCCTACTGTTGCACCCTCTGGAGTGGGAATAGTAATTTTTACCCCTACGCTATCCAACACTTTCTCTACTATTGCACCCTCTGGAGTGGGAATAGTAATTATTGTTAAGTAAGTATATATTATATATGATTTGTTAATATTATTTTTTTTATTAAATATGTATTATTATTTTTTTTACCATTATTAAATATATTTAAATATGTTTAAGTAATTTATAAGTATTATTTACAGTATTTTTCATGTTATTTTAAACCAAAAAAAACGATATATTTGACAACGATATTTTTAACATCGATATTATTTTTTCGATATTTTGGTACTTACCATGTTGTACATAGGGCGTCGATATTCTTGCAATCGATATAATTACGCCGATATTTGTGTAGGTCGAAATTCTGTCTGTCGAAATTCTGTCATAGATTCGAGGCAGCGCACCTAGACGTTTGACCTTCCCTGTGAACAAAAGTTGCGAAATACGCTATGGGAAAGTAATAATTGCTTCTTAAAACCCGGGGAGGCAAAGGTGGCAAGGGAATAGACAACCCTCCCCTAGAGTCTGATTACTAGTCCATCAGCCCTCCTGTGACCTGTTTTTGACCTAATTCACAGAAGCATTTCTGTTGGCGAGAAACCTTGGTAAGAGTCCAAATGTGAATGGAGTTGCAGACAGTTGGCACAGAAGCAGACAGATTTACCCAAAAGCAGCTGGCTCTTCCCCCTGCAACTTGCTGCTTTATGTAGTCCCCCCAGTCTATCTAACTGAAAGCACACTTGAAGTGGCACAGAGCTTTACTGCTGACAAGGGGGAAAAACGTCCGCAGCTAGAAGCCGACAGACTTTGCGCAGTCTTAGAAATGCGATCTGGCAAGTCACAGTGCTAGTAGTGTCTCAAAAGAAGTGGAGGAAGAGGCCAGATCAACCTTCTCACCCAGTTTTGCCAGACCGGACACTTCAATTAACTCCAGCAACACCAACAAGAGACCATCAGTTTGAATCAACATCAATCGAGACCGCAATTATCTCCTCAGGAGGTATGAGCACTACATGGTTGCAGACAAAAATTACTTCCAAATGTAATTTTCTAATAGATGATGGGACAGACATATTTTCCAGCAACACTAACCTTACAGGACTGCCCATTCCCTTGAGCCCTACTATGATTGCCTGCAAAGGGGACCCCACACTCCCCAGCTAGAAGAGATCCCAGGAAGCGGTAGGGCCCTTATGAGTGCTGTGCCTTAATGACTCGCTCTCATAAAGAGGTTGCCCTTGCTGCCTTGGAAATATCGAGGAACAGCCTGTTCACCATGGTGCAAGTGCTCACTTTAGTAGATGTGATAAAGCTGATCGAGCAGAACAAGAGGAGCCAGTTAAAACCCCCAGGAGACAGTGTTAAAATCTAAGGCTGTAGGTGACTCAATGCAGTCTTACTTCAACTTGCCCCTGGGAGGAGAAGACTTGTCTCATCTAATAACTCAAATATAGGAAGAGAAGAAGAAGTTGGTAGCACCTGGAACTGAGGCGTGTCTCCATTTAATGGCACCGGAGCAACTAGAGGGAGAGTCTCTGTCATTGGATCCATTGGCCTGCCAACCTGCAATTAGATGAAACCAATCCACCCACACTGAAGAAGATTCACAGACCCCTGTGAAAGACATATATTATCTCCACTCTAAAGAATGAGAGAAATATGCTGGCCTCATATGGCAACGAAGCACCTAAAAACTTAAGCTCAACTGTATCTCACAAAGAGGAGCCCTAGGATTCCCAAAAGTCACTTTGGGCCACTGACTTGCCATCTTCCAGAGCTCTGTGGAGGCAATGTATTTTCAAGCTAACAAAATGGACATACAGATCAGGCCAGGAATACTTTAGCTCGGTACATAGCAAAAATTGATTACATGATTGATATCAAACCTGAAGACCCTGATAAAAAGGGCTCAACAGATGCAAAGGGACCAAGCCAGCAATGCAATTGTTCTCCGGTACTTGATAAGTGCACTTCCAGAGATGATGACAAAGCTAGTGGGCGACTTGAAGGAATTGGTTAATGCGAAACCCAATAAAAACAAAGGCTGGCCAACAGAAGAAGATGAAAGAAAAGCTGATAATGAAAATCTGGCCGTCTAGGAGAAGGCACAAACGTATCAATAGCAGCTGAGTCTGGGAATCCACAGTAGATGATTTTAACACTTGCCACTGAAGTCAATTGTCTGAGTATATCAACCAAGGGTACCAATATCAATAACACATCTGCCTTGATAATTGGACCCAGTGATCTTGGCTGTGAACTTCTCATGTCAGAAAAGGAACCTAAACGTAAGAGATAAAAAAATGATGGGCCGTAATAAAAACCTGACCCAGAATCATTATATGGTGCCCTACCCAATCATCCATACTGCAAAAAGTAAAGTCTCATTCCTGTGCCTCAAAAAATTACTAATTCAGAATCTACACAAGGAAGCGCCCCCTCAAGTCACTGCAGAGCCAGACACAAAAGAGACTGCGGGCAAAGATACTTTGTTGAACAACTTACAAGGCAATAAAAATGCAGAGACAAGTCACCAAACGATCAATATCTTGGAAATTCCCCATGCGAATGCCCCACATGATGTCACAGGACCAGCCTCAACAAGCAAAATGAAGCCCCACAAATACCTCCCTTTGACATCATCAGTGGTGAATCAATTCTATACCATAATACCCATGATGGTGACCTTTTGCCCTCTCTTAATAACACGTGTAGTAATAAGTGTGGGGTAACAGTCTCGTTCCTTGGTCTTGTGGGAAAATTCATTGATCGGCATGCACCATCAGCACCTGCTAAAAGCGTCCTTGTAGCCCCAGTCCATTTCAACAGGGACGATCAATCATCCACTAAGTTTCACACTAGCCACCTAGACACTAAGAAAGTTCTATCCATACCTGCACATTATTCTATCCGGAACACAAGTCCAGAGGTCAGTTTGACATTCTTAATCAAGGAAACATCCTCAAGATAGTTCGATCAATGGGTATGCTTAGAGAAGTTATATCAGAAAACACCTTCTCTATTGAGTTCATTGCTCCTGGGCCTGACCACTATAACAAAATGACCAAGGTAATCTGGTGATCCACCGAAATGGCCCTGAAAGTCTTGAGATATACAGATACTTTTAAACAGTGGGGGGTTATCATCACTTTGCTAAGTGAATCTGGATACCCACATGTCCTTGAAAGCCTGAGGAAAGAGGATATAACATAGACTCAAGGCAGACTGGTTTACTCCGTTCTTAGAGGTGCACTAAGCAAACCATTAGGTATCATGCAGAGTTAGCCTCTGGCCCTGAAGTGGCAGACAATTGGAACTGGCTGTTAGGAACCCTTAGATCAACACACCTCCCCAGTCTCAAGGATTAGGCACTCAAGATATGTCGTGGAATAGAGTCAAGAGTCAAAAATACTTTATTCGATTAGTTAAAATCATAAAAGTATACTACAACACACATAAACACATATCAACACAAATAAGGCATATAAGGCATATTAAAACATATAAAGAAATATAAAGATGGGGATGGCATTTCATTCATATTTAAACAATACGGTTCAGGGATGTGGTATACATATAAAAAGTATTTTAAAAGACATTAAAAAGAACAATTATGAAGGGAAAATCGGGGTCAGGTGTTACTTTTTCAATTTCATTTTTACTTTTTACTTTTACTTTTAAATTCAAACCCCTTAATACAACATCACATTTATATTCTATAAGTAATTCATTCATTGGCAATTTCAGAAAACAATTAAAAAACTATATGGTGCAAGTTATTTATACAAATCTACAGACATAGGTTGTGTAATATACTACGCCTATATTTACGTGATTCAATCAATATTTAAGGAATTCATTGATCTTGGACGTTTAGCTCTCATGGCTGCCACCAAAAAACTTGCGACCCCATACATCACAATAGGGGTCTCCATCATTTGTAAAAACAGCAATGCGGGTTTCACTTGCATAAATCCCCTATTTCTCATCAGTGGTAGTATGTATTTTTTTCTCCCCTCCGCAAAAAAGGGACAGAAAAATACAAAATGGGTCAGGTCTTGGTCGGAAAAGGAATCACATTTACATGGGATGTTATCCCTTGGTTTATTCCATTTCTGGTATTCTCCCAGAAGAAGGTGCATCTGGTTGAAACGGAATTTGGTGAGAAGCCACCGATGAAACGGCCTGTTCACTACCCTTAAATACGGCTGGATGGACATGGTGGATACAACAATATAGTGATCCCTCACAGTAGTTTTCTCTATTTCTTGTGCTTCTCGCCGCATGTTCCTAGACTCTAAAAATTGTGTTTTGATCCATGTAACATCTTCATTGCACAGCCTCTCGGGGTTGCTATATAGGTCAACACGGCCCAGGCGGGTAGCAGTTGACTTGATATAACTCAGCCATTTAATATCATTAGCTCTGTCTCTCCCCATGCAATCAGTAATAATTTGACGGTTTAACGTCAGGTTTGGGTTCAACCACATTTTCACCCAAAGAAGTAGTGGGGCCAGGTTAAGGGTGTCTTCGATGTAACCTTGCCCTAATTCAATTAAGACAGAAAAGATGGGTGTGGACTGTGGTAAGCCCAATAATGAACGCATGGACCTATTCTCCTCCTTCTGTATCAGGGCCAAATCCCTGAAACCCCAAATCCCAGCTCCGTATCTAGCCAGAGCCAGGGTCTTGGCTCTATACAGCTTGAGAATGGCTTCCGTTGGTTTACCCCCCAGTCTTTTAGCGAAGCTCTGTATCGCTCCAAATGACCGCCGGATCGCCATTGCTTTATTAACCACCTGTGGAGTCCAGGTGCCCCTGTCATCAAAAATGACTCCTAGGTATGTAAATGTTTTAACTTTAGTTAAAATCACTCCATTACATCGCAGGGTTTTGGTGGTGTTCTTTCCTTTCCCTATGGACATAACGTGTGATTTATCCATATTTACAACCAAGTCTAGTTTTTTCATAAATGCTCCAAACGAGTCAAGGAGCAGCTGTAGACCATTAGGGGTTCTGGCAATAAGGACCGTGTCGTCGGCGTACATCAGTACGGGCAACGGTGATCCTCCCATCATAGGTATATCTGGGGTAGCAGTTTTTAAGACGGAATACAGGGAATTAATGTACAAGGAGAATAACATGGGGGCCAAAATGCACCCCTGTCTCACCCCTCTAGCTGATCTAAGCCCCTTGGTGCACTTGCCACCTGTAGTCATCCGGACCGATGCCGTCAGGTCGCTGTGCAGAAAAGCTAAGAAATTTATCAGAGCAGGGTCTAAGCCCAACTCCGAGAGAATTGTCCACAGCTTCGACCTATTTACTAAGTCGAACGCTGTGGACAGGTCCATAAAAGCAAGGTGGATTGACCCGCTAGAAGCAGCAGTATATTTAGAAACAGTCATGTTTAAGTTAAGACACTGCTCCTCAGTACCCCTCCCTGTTCTAAATCCATATTGAGTATCACATAAAATTGCATTTTCCTTTTCCCATAAGTTGATTTTATTTAAAATGACTTTGCCAAGAATCTTAAATGAAGAATCGAGTAACGATATAGGTCTATAACACCTAGGGTCACCCCTTTGCCCCTTCTTAAAAATTGGAATAATAACTGAGTGTGACCAAGTAGTGGGAGTGTCAGTCGGATTCATACATGCTAAGTTAAAAACATTTGCGAGTACTACTGCCCATATGTGGGGATGAGCTTTATACATATCGGCGGGTACCCCATCCGGGCCTGGAGCTTTCCCGCCGGCAGTATTTTCGATTGCATTTAGTACTTCTTTTACCGAAACCCTTAATGGCATGTCTGTAGGTACAGAATCTATAGGAGTAAAAGGGGTAGTAAGGGACTTGCTTCCATAGATGTTTTCAAAGTGATCTAGCCATTGTTTCTCAGTGATATTAGCCTCTAATATCTCATTCTCGTTACCACTAAACAAAGGGGAGTTCACTATTTTCCAAAATTTTGCACTGTCTCTTAAAGTAAGGTTGTCATAAAGTGCTTCCCAGGCCTTGTGTTTTAGTTCTTTTTTGCGGGCCTCAATCGTACTCCTATAATCTTTCCTCAATTGGGACACTACAGTTATATTTCGAGGCTTACATTTAAGGGCTGCTAGAAGATTTTTATGCGCCTTTGAGCAATTGGTATTGAACCATCCCTGTGCCAATCGCGGTTTATCAGATGATTTGATTGTGAGTGCCTCAGCGACGCTTTTGCATATGGTACAAAATGCATTAGTAACATTTCCTCCTGTTGATAGCGGATCCCTACATATGTTAAATTCCACACTTAATTCGTCACACAATTTGGTAAAAAATTCCTCAACATTAATCTTAGACCATTTAACCCGTCTACCTTGGTCATGAGCCCGGACTACTGTAGGATATGTTGACTGATGGTCATAATTTACTACAGTAGGGTTTATGTTGGATAGTTCCATAACGACCGGGTTATGGTCACTAAATGCTGTTATAATGGAGTTATATGAAATAACCTTCATGAGGATACTAGGTGACACAAAGATATAGTCAATGATAGTGTTACTACCTCTCGCACTATATGTTGGCACTCTGTCTTTCGGGTTCGCAAAAGCTGGTTCAGACATATCCATATCTATCAACAATTCTTCTAAAGCGCCCCCCTTAGCAGAGTGTTCGAAGTGCGGGTGAGTCAAATAGTCATCATCATAGAAATTTTCGTTATAACAGTTAAGCTGACAGAGATGTATGTTAAAATCACCAAAAACAATGTAATAAACCAAAGTAGTTTGACTCTTCTTGTAATTGTTTAAAAAATCAGTCAACATTAGGATGTTTTCACCTCCTTGAGACCCTTCTGTTGAATTATAAAAATTAACATATAGGAGTTTTTCCCCCGTATTCATCAAGACCTCTAAAATGAGACAGTTAGGGGAATTGATGTCTATAATTTTCATCACCCCCATATGATGTACTGAGATTAATAGTGCAAGACCTCCCTTGCTTCTGCCCCTATTGGACTTTTGTGCCGCTTTAAAGTGGGATACGTATCCTTCCACCCAAAAGTTGCAATCGGTGTCCCATGTTTCTTGGAGTGCAATCACTTCATGTTGCTTAATGATTTCAAGCCATTCTTTGTCTTCTCTTTTAGTTTGTAGGCCAGAGATATTCCAAGTCATTAGCTTCATGGTTCTTACAACCCCATTAGACCCAGAAGGTTCCTGCTGCCCCATCTCGGTGCCCAGTCAGATGTTTGTATCCAGGTTTGTAAGAGCATCAAAGCGGTTACTTAGCTCCAGACCTGGAGTCAGAGCTGCTTGATGATGACTGTCTAGGGTAAGATATGAGCTTAGTGGTAAAGTAGCCCAACTGGCTAGATGCACTTTTTGTCTTGGTATATTTTTCCTATGAGCTAAGTCCCGGGTGGTTTGTTGTGTTGGGCGAGGATAGAAAAAGCCCAGTGGGACTGCACGTATTTGCCCTTGGATAATATCAGTTGCATCCCAAAAGAGTCTTGAACAAACGTGTGGATTCCTGAAGTTAACGATGACACAATCATCAGGGAAACGTTTGGCCGTCGGGCCCAACCAAGTAACTCTTCTCGCCAAGCTAACATGTGCAGAAACATCACTGGGGCCTGTGCAGTTTTTGTCGCACCAACTCTTTACGTTTTCCATAAGAGTTAGTTGAGTTTCTGATTCTCCCGGATTAAGTTTTGGGACATTCACCAAGACTGCCACGAAAGGAGTTGCCTCAGGGGGTAGATTCACCATAGGCTTGGGATATAAACCATGCCCCGTTCTCTTGTGAGATGTGTTGTCTGTAGCCCCTTCATTTACCTCACAAGTATTGGAGTCCGAGTTGTTCTGCCTGCTAGGGTGCAGAGTGTTTCCAGCAGCTTTGGGATTATTTGCAGGAATCACTGTTGGAATGAGCGGCAGGTGTGCTGTTTTGGGTATTGTATTTCCAGTATTGGTCACCTCCATGGGTTGGCTGATGTGCCCTGTGGGATGCAGTGGAACCTTTGCTAAATGCTCTGCCACTTTTTGGAGCAACAGGGAGTTCATCCTCTCACATCGGGTTATAATACCTGCTACACACTCTTTCAGGGTTTCAACTATATCACTTGAGATCTTTATGAGTGTGGATTCAATAGTGTCAGATAATACCCTTTCTATCATATCCTTAATAGAGCCTTCAAATTTATTTGAGGCTTGTCGTGATTTGGTTGTGGCTCTATATTGTGAGGGTAGAGTTTTATATGATCTCGCTCTTTTCCTAGTTTTACATGTCTTGGCATCCCCCGCTAGTGCTTGGGCGCGCACAGGGGGGTCAGGTACCCCTGTGGAGTGCTCCTGATGTACTGGCTGTTGAGCATTAGGTAGGCTATCACAGGCACTATTAATAACAATATTGGGTTCTAAGGGTATCCTTAACTCATTGTGTTCAATCGAAGCTCCCTCTAAACCGAGTTCCCGTTCTGTCTCAGGAATTTCCTTATTAAGCTTCCCAACAGCAGATGTTAGATATGTCAAGATACTTTCGGGAGCACTGGTTTTACGTGCAATTTTAACTTTGCTGGTTCCCCCTGTGAGCGATGTCTGGAGTTTTCTCTTACCCATGACTGGAGTTAGATGTTAGAGGACCGGCCTGTCCTGTCCCCTGTAGTCCCCAAGATATGTCGTGGAATAGAAATGTCACTTGGAAAACTCTACATTTCTTCTCTTATCAAAACGTTCTATTACAAGAACCTGGTCATAGAAGGCACATCATTTTGAGGGCTACAGAAAGCATTTCATACCTACAACTAAACTTCAAAAGTAAGGCTGCAGCATGGGTTGTCTGGCCATATATGTATCCATCCCCAGCGCAATTGAGTCCTAGGAACAAGATAGTAATGATGCAGGGCTGCAAGTGGTAGATTTGTTGTGCAATAATATATCTTTGTGTTCTGCTGTGCTTGTTGCATTGCATTTTTCGTTAATTGATTTTTTTATTATGCCCTGTTCTGTTTTTAATGTCTAGTGCTATTTCTATGTGTATGTTATTGAGGCATTTATATTGATAGATAGACATACAGATGGATGGATGGATGGATGGATGGATGGATGGATGGATGGATGGATGGATGGATGGATGGATGGATGGATGGATGGATGGATGGATGGATAATCAGACAGACAGACAGGCAGTCTGTAGCACTGAAAGCACACACTAAAAAGTTTTACAAGAAGACACACAGACTAAATTGGTTTACAAGTATAACTGTAGTCATCAATTAAAATAAATACCAGGATGAAATTGAGGAGTGCTGTTATAAATTAACTTCAATGCATGCATACTAAAAAGAGGATACATTTACAATAAGGCATGCTGAGAAATAGAAACAGACAGATAAACAAATGTTGTTCCAAAAGGAACATCTGGTAGAAAGTGTCCTGCTATTACATCAGACCTAAACACAAAGGCAACCCTAAAGAAATAATAAATTGAAAACAATAACATGGGCTCTGAAGGAAACTACCTTGGCCGCGGGTGTGCAAGGTGAAAGAGCAAAATGCACTTACTCAAAGTGAAATTCTGAGCATGTAGCTGAAGTAGGCTGGCCCATTACCCCAAATTGTGAGTAGTGGATAGAATCAAAAAGTGAATGACACAACAACAGGCCATTAGTTGAAGAGAGTTTGTTGATATCCCTTTGAGGTAAGTATATTATTCATAAATTTGGACCAAAACAAAAATGCAGGTATTAGCAAAATACAGATAAAATGCGCCCTAATTTTGAAAATTGAAAAAGTGTGTTCATTTACATAATTGTATATGTGCAATTGTTTGGTATTTTGAGCTTTGCAGAAAGGTAAAAAAAAAAAAATGTTAAACGTTGTGTATGTGTGTTGCTACATTTGAGAGAGTAAAAGGCTATGGCACAGGTTGTCTTGTATAAACTGTTAATTGCTAAATTAGTTTCAATACCTCTATGTGGCTTGTCTCTGAAAATTTGGCCCAAAAGTTATAGATTCTAAATAGGCCAAAATGATGCTTTAAGAGGTATCCATTGAACATTATGAAGGAACCAATATAAACTATGTGGTTGCTTCTGGGCTTGGTTTGTCCATTGTATACAGCCATTACCACCCGGTCCCTCCAGTCCTCATCCCATTCCTTACAAAGTGGAGATGAGCAGCTCCACAACACAAAAAAGAACAAGAGAATGCTGGGACACCTAATCCCATCCCTCCCACCGGGAGTACATAAGCTGTACCAACCAAGAATTCCGCCTGTTCTTTTTTTCTGTCTTCTGGCAGAATGGGACGAGGATTTTGCTGGTTCTTATCCGTTTGCTGGAATGTCTTAGTTGGGCTGCTGGTCTGTCCTTGACATCCTACTGCATGGTCTCCTGGCCTGCTGGACTTGCTGGGAGCCGCAATGGTTAGTGGCCAGCTCTTTGTGGCTAGGGCTCCGTTCCTCCCAGTCTATTTCAGGTTGAAGGGTGAGTCTTCCTGTGGCTTGGCCGGTCTGGAAGACTCGCTGCTGCTGCTACTATGTAGTGTCCCGGGTCGATCTTGTTGGTGCCCCTGGAGTTCCTGGCTGGCTGATGAGGTCCTGCATTTCATCCTTTTCTTCCCTGGAGACTCCTGCACTTGTCTGCTCTCCATTATGGTACAGGGGTGGCGTAGTCTCTACTTGGCTGCCTGACTGCCTGGGAGTGCTGAATGCTGCAGGCTTTTCCCCTTCTGCCCGGAACCGGTTTGGTGGAGGGTGCCTGGGCTTGCTGGTGGGGGCAGTCGGTGTGTGGTGCTGTCTGCCTGCCTCGGTGGTGAGTACCTAATAGCAGTTTCTTTTCCTGTCCTACTTCTGCCTGTAGCCGTGTCGCCCTTTTTGTTCCTCTGTTCTGGTCTGCTCTCTGGTTGCTCTCTGGTTGGGCCTGGTTGTTGCCTTCTCTGGGTGGCCGCCTGGAGGTGCCTGGTGTTGTTGGCTCACCTTCCTTTGACCTTGCCTCCCTGATTCCACTTAGTCTCATCTGCTCTCTGACATTGTGTTGGGTCAGACCTGATTGGTACCTGGATGTGTGTCCACCTGGGTTTCCCTGGTGCTGTAGGCTTTTGGATTTTTGTGCCCCCAGCACCCTGTAGCTTGGTCAGTGCTTGGGTCTCTGTTGTCTCTCTCTCTATTTCAGGGAGTATTTCCAGAAGGCCTTCTGCCCGTCGCTGCACTGGTTGTTGATCCTGGGCTGGCTTATGGGGGCAGGCGGTGTGTGGTGCTGTCTGTCTGAACCGGGGTAAGTACAGCATTGTAGTTTGTCACCTGTCCTGGATCTCTGGCTCTGTTCTTTGGTGTCTTCACCCTCCCGGTTGCTGGGCTGTATGTTTTTTACTGTTTCCCCAGACCTGCGCTGGTTGTATTTGCCTGGGCTGGCTGGAGGGAGTGGGCAGTGTTGTGTGACATTTGCCTCCTGCAGTGTTTTTTGGAGGGTTTTACTTACTCCTCTGGGGGTCTGTCTTTCCCGGCCATTCTGCCTCTTGGGTTCAGTTCTTAACTGGGGGGGTTTGGTTTGTGCCCTCTCTCTGGCCAGCCATGGCCCTTGGTGCTGGGGTTGGCTTGTGCACTGTGCATCTGCTTCCTCTCGCTGGTCTCCTTCAGCTGTCTGTGGTTGGCTGGTTGGCTCTAGTGCTGCACAGATGGTGCCCCCGGTGTGCCTTGGTGTTGGTGTTTGTCTGTTGCCTGGCACTGGGTTGTGTTTTGCACCTGGACTGGCTGGTGGAAGTTGGGTGCCATGTTGCAGTTTCCTTCTCCCCTCTTGGGTTACTTTTTTGAGGGCTTGGGCCATTTTGTGGGTCCTCTATCTCTCTGCTGCCAGTTCCTTTGCCGCCGGTGGATGTTGGGTGTTGTGGTTCTTCCTTCTCTTTTTTTTTGTTTGGGTTGTTCCTGGTATGCCTAGTTGCCATTGGCCAGGTTTGTGGGGTGCCTCCCGGTTGGCTTGGTCCTGTCGCTTTCCCTTTCTGCTGTGGTGTCTCTGGTCCCTGTTCTTTTGGAGACTCAGTGGTTGCAGGGTCTGCTGGGGTTCGGTTTTTCCCTTTGTTCTTATGGTCTCTCTCTCCTCTGTGGGTGATTGGGTTCTCCTGGGTCGTCCCTTTTTGAGTTGTGGTGTGGCCTCAGGTATTTGGGTCTGTGGTGAGGCCTTGACTTTGCCCCTGTCGGTCTTGGCCTTGCAGTTCCCGTGTTTGGCCCCTCGTTTGTCTCTGCAGTAGGGTTTGTGGTGCCTTTCGTGCTTGGTTGTGTCCGGTTCCGGACGTGGGGGCATTGGTCCCTTGGGGATTACCTTTGAGTGCCTGCCTATGTCCTTGTTTGGTATTCGGCTTTTTGGACCCTTGGTGGTCAGCGGTCCGGTACCTGGTGTTGCTAAGACCCAGGCCAGACTTGTCCTTTTCTTCTTGCTTCTCTTTTGTGCCTCTATGGTGTGGGCTTAGCCTTGATGTTGGCATGTAGGTGTGGGCTGCTTGGCTCCCTCCCTGTCTGCCTGTCGCTTTTTGTTCCTTATGTGGCCTGCCTGTGGTGGTTCCTGTGCCTTTCCCCGAGCACCCAGTGTATCGGGGTTGGGACGGTTCTCCCTGTGCCGCTCCTTCCGGACCCGTGAGGGTGCCATGTTGGTGGCTTTATGTGTTGCTGGTGTGTCTGTTGTTCTGTCTGCTACCTTCTTGGGTGTTTTTTGGGGGCATTTGCAGGGTTGGATTGTGTTTTTCTCTCCTGTTTTTGCCCTTCTGCTGGTGCTCTTAGGCCTCGTTTTTAGTTTTGGTGTCTTCGTGTGTCGTTCTGGCTGGTTGGTTGGCTGTTGGTTTGGTTGCGGGTTTTCTCCCCCTTTCCTGGTGGCATTGTCTTCCCCAGTCCTGTGTTTCTCCCATGTAGGTGGCCCCCCAGGTTTTTGTTTGGGGGTGTCGCCCATGTTGGGTGTTGTTGGGTGTTGTTTGTGGCATATTCTTCCCGGTTGTCCCTGTTTGTTCTTTGGGTTTCCCTCGTCTTCGTGGCCTTTGGGGTTTTGCCTCTCCCCAATCTTGGCGTTGTGCCCTGGTCTGGTTTGAGACCTGCTGGAGGGAAATATCCATTACAATGGCGTCATTACAATTACCTACCTTTACAACACAACTGTTACAACGCAACTGCCTTCACATCGTATGCCATTACAATGCATGCCATTACAACGCATGTCACTACCACGCATGCCATTACAACGCATACCATTACAACGCATACAATTACAACGTATTATAATGCAAGTAATGGAATTTGTTTTAGTACTAGGGTGGGTATGGGTTTGGGGTATATGGGAATAGAAATATTTACCCCTACACTATCCAACACTCATTAATTTTTACCCCTACACTATCCAACACTTACCCTACTGCTGCACTCACTGGAGTGGTGATAGTAATTTCTACCTCTACACTATCGAACACTTACCTTACTGTTGCCCTAAAAGTATTATGCATTGTAATGGTATGCGTTGTAAGGGTATGCACTGCAATAGAAAGTGTTGTAATGGTAGTTTTTAAAAATGCATTGTAATGGCACGCATTGTAAAATCATGCAATGTAATGGTAGTTGCAATGTAAAGACTGCATTGTAAAAGCATGTGTTGTAATTGCATGCATTGTAATGTCAAATATTCCTGCTGGGATCGGGCATTTGCTTTATTTGGGTAGGGTCCTGTTGTTGGCAAAGTTTTGTGGGGGGGGGGAGATGCGCTTCTGGCCTCCATATTGTCTTTGTTGGGCATGGTGCTGGGTTTGTGTCCTGGTGTACCCTGGTTTCACGGTGGTTGCCTCGGTTCTTGCCTGTTGGCCACCTCTGGGATTTTCTGTGGCAGGTTCCTCTGGTTGGTACTTTTGGTTTGGGGGGGGTGCTTCTGATCGCTGCTACCTCCCTTCCTGGTTTGCTCGATTTGGGCCTGCTCTTGGTTGGTCGTCCGGGTCGGTGCCGTGGATCTTTTGACAGGCACTGTCCTCTTTTGTCTCTGCTGATCGGCTGGGGACTTCCCCTGGTATGTTGGGTTTGGCCCTGTGGTTAGGTGTGTGGTTCCTTTGTTTCCTGCTTTGGGTGGGATTTGTTTGGTCTCTCCTCACTTCCTCTCGGATTTCTGGTGAGGCCATTGTGGGTTTTTGTGGCGGTGTGTGGCATTCTTCCCTTGTCTGGTGGGGTCGCTCTCTGTTGTTTATGCTGCTGGGTTCCTGGCGGAGGGTGGTGTTCCTGTCCTTAGCAGCCTTCTCGCTGGTCGGGTGTCCTTCTGGGCTTTTTGTAACATGTGGGCACTTCCGCAACTTCTGGGCCCCCTTCTGCTGGTTGTTCTGGGGGGCTGGTTGTTTCAGCCCCTCTGGGAGTTCACTTGGGGCTTGGCTCTCGCTGCTTGGCCTTCTTTCTGCCCTTGCCTTGTGGGTCTTGTGTCCCTCTTGGTGTGGCCCTGGCTTCGTGTTGTGTCAAGTTGCTCTGGGTCCTCTAACGTGGTTGACCTCATCGTTGTCCTTATGGTGGGGTCGGTCTCTGGTTCTTTCCTGTTGAGTTCTCCTCCTCTGTGGTTGATTCTGGGGTTCCTGGTGTAGGGTACCTGCCCTTTGCGTGGCGGCTTGTTTGTTTGGCTCCTTGTTATGACTCTTTCTGGTCACTGCTTCTTTTGGGGGTTTTGGCCCTGGGTTTAGTTGGGGTTATTGCGGGTTGGGTGCTCCTGCCTGTGTTTTTTTTGTGGCTCTCCCACTTGCTGTTTTTGGGGTGCTGCTTTTTCGGTGTGGTGTCCCTGGTGTTATTGGGGGTTCGGGAGGCCGGGTTGTTTGCTTTGCTATTTTCCATTTTGTACGGAATGGGACGTGGACTGGGGGACCGGGAGGTAATGTCGTATTACTTACCAGTAAACTTCATTACTCCTGCTCCCATTGTCCTAATCCCATTCCTTATGCCCCTCCCTCCCTCTTGGTTGGTCGGCCTTCTGGTTAGCAGCTTGGTAGTTCAGGCGGAATGTTGGGTAATACAGCTTATGTACGCCAAGTGGGGAAGGGTGGGGTTAGTTGTCCCAGCATTCTCCAGTTCGTTTTTCTTTCGTAGAGATGGTCATCTCCACTTTGTACGGAATGTGACGAGGACTACAAGACCCGGTGTAATGAAGATTACCGGTAAATAATAGGGCATGCACAAGCAGGTACTACAATACAATATGACCGGTCGGTTGGGCATTGAAAATGCCCTGATCTACAATGATCTAGTGAAATTATACACCTATCAAAAGGCAATCCTCTACATCTTTGCTAGAAGTCTCAATTTATTAATTGTTGTTAACGCAGTTGAATCTCAGAAATTCGAATTGATCTTAATTTGTATGTTTTATGGCCCATTAAAAAGGCAGATATGAAAAACAAGAAATGCCAAAATACCTGTGGGCTTCAAAGATGTTCATGTCAGAGTGTGTATTTTGAATGAAGTGGGTGGGATTTTAAGTCAATGCCCACAATTTAATGAACATTTTTGTTAATCTGAACCAGGCCAGAAACAGGTTGGATTATGAAATTATTTTTATTTAGACCTCAGTCTTTAAAACATTGCACAACTTAAAAAGGCCTTCTATTTACGCCCCATTAAATTATAAAACAGTTACCTCTAAAATTCAATTATCATTTCCCATGTAAAAACATCCAAAATCAGCCCTACCACAAGTCACATCCAAAAGTGCCCTATCACATAAGAGCCTCATTGCATCTTGTTTTGTCTTATTCCCATATTTGTAAAAACAAGTTTTAAAAATCGAAACCTCAAATTCGAATCTTTTAAATATACAGAGTCACAAATAAAAGTGCACAATAACCTTCCCTCCTATGAGGCCATAAGAACGGGCATCCGTTTCTCCTACCAGATATTTCAATCTTATGAGTATACAACGGGTTTAGGCCTATCTTAGAGAGTCCAGTCACTTTGCATTGTTTGGTAATTTTGCCAAATAAGGGAACGAAGTAGCTTCCTGCCAAGATGCTCGCAGGTGGACTGTATATTTCTTTAGTGAAACGTAGTCCAGAGCTTTTGTATTCAAAACCGTTGAAGCTCATGTGTAATTCCTTTTTGGGAGGAAGGCATGGCGCCTCAATACTAACATTATCTAACAAAAGACCTCTCCCCATCTGGGCTAAATGCCCCCTTACTTGGCCGGCCCAACCTACTTTGCTGCTAATAATTACGGGAAAAAAAACAACAAGGGTTTTGGCTTGAACACAGTAAGGCTGCGCCAAGATTATAATGAACAAACAAATTGCCATAGCAGATAATACTGTTTTTTCAAAATAGATGACCTCTTTTGGCACTTTATGAGTGGGTGGGCAGAAACTTGATTTCCTCCTTAATCCGGTGGTTTCCGTTTGTGGCAACATTTCTTTTTCCGAGAAAAAGGTAATTAAACAAATTTTTCTACAGAACTCGATGAATTCAAGTTTCAATCGGACAAAATCAGTTGGTTTTGACGGGACAAAAGTAAGTCCTTTTTCCAAGATGCTTATTTCTATTGGGGTGAGGAGTTTATTAGAGAGATTATAGATCGAGGATTTCTCTAGTTTTTGTAGTTCTGTCTCCTCGTAGACATCTCCCAAGGTTGTTGAAATCCCGTCAAAACCAACTGATTTCGTCCGATTGAAACTTGAATTCATCGAGTTCTGTAGAAAAATTTGTTATATACTCAAATTCCTCAGGATCAAGCACTAGCGGTGTTAGAAATCTTTCTAAACAAACGAGAGCGTCCATTTAAAATACCAACTGAATTTATCCTGGATCTGGCCAGAATGGCTTTGACAAAAAATTACTTCAAGTTCAAGGACGACTTTTATTTCCAAATAAAAGGAGTAGCTATGGGCTGTCCTTTCGCCCCAGAACTGGCAATATTGTTCATGAGCCAATACGAGGACATATACATCCACAACAACAACCCATTTCATCAATGGATTGGTGGATGGGTCCGGTTCATTGATGACGTCTTTTTTACATGGTCTGGCACTTCAGAACAGCTTTCGGAATTCCACGAATGGCTCAACAATAGGATGAAAGACATTAAGTTTAGTCTTCAAGCATCTAAGACTCGACTTTCATTTCTAGATGTTGAAGTTTACTGCTCCAATGGCCAACTGGTGACCACTCTCTTTAAGAAAAAATCTGACAGAAATAAAGCGCTAGATTATTCAAGCAATCACCCAAGGAGCTTGAAACAGAACTTTCCTGTGGGACAGTTCCTCCGCATCCGGAGGAACTGCACCTTCAAGGATGAGTATATGAATCATGCCAACGCTTTTAAAAGAGCAAGCCATCAAACAAGCGTGGTGGACCCCACGTGAAGAACTCCTCAAAAAGAAAGAAAAGAAACAACTACAACGCACAGTTTGCGTTTCTACTTTTTGTCCATCATCCAATTTCCTCAAAAAAACATCCATCACAACTGGCATTTATTAAAAGATCTTGATGTCCAGTTTTCTGAAGCGCCACTCTTCGCTTTCAAAAAGACAAAAGCATAGCGAATCAAAATGTTCGAGCGGCTATACCAAAAACAAGAGCCCCCACATTACGTGACTATGTCAATCTTCCCTCAATAACTGGACATCGGAAATGTAGCACATGTCTTTGTTGCATTTCCACCATTGAGGGAAACCTGTTCCAACACGAAGGCATATCATGGAAACATGACCAGTTTACAAATTGCAAGACGCAGAACATTGTTTATGGAATACTTTGCCCATGTGACAAGCTCTATATAGGCAAGACAAACCAGGAAGCCAGACAAAGGATGTTGCAGCACAAATCCAGGATAAAGAAGAAAGTTCTTTCAGCCCCTCTTGTCCAACATTGGATCGATCACTCCCATGTAGAAAATGACTTAAGATGGACAATAATATCTAAGATTAAACATGACCCGCGAGGCGGAGACGTGGAGGCCAAACTGAGACAGCGAGAAGCTATGCTTATTCTCAAATTCAACACTACCATCTGAGGTTTGAATGAGATGTCTGAATTATATAATCTATAAATATCTGTCTATTCCCTTGCCTCCAAGCATGCTGATATAATAACATGAGCTATATATATACCCTACATATATCCGGAGGACTAACTGTCAATTTCACAAATTCGAAGAATAAGTCCTAAAACCCATATCAGCCATCTGGCGGCTTTTCCCATCGTGTTTTCAATTTCATCATTACTTAGGTATAAACTCCCAGTTCCAAACATCCGTGTTTATATATAAAAAAACTACAATTCCCAGCAACACTTTGAAGTTGACCCGGAACTGACACCTAATTTAAACTGTCAGACCCGGAACCAGTAGATGGCACTCTCATTCACGGAAGCGACGCATTTTGGAGGATACCTGTTTCTACCCAAGGTAATAAGATTTGCGTGTTGTTCTATATCCACCGTTTTTAGCTCAACTAACTGCCGTGCACAAACATGACTTGGAACTTTGCAATTCAACTTCTCAAGTAATGATCGTAAACGTACCAACAAGAGTCAATCACTTAATAGTCTATATCGGACCATTTCTACCAACCGCGAGCACGCTAATATTCCTAATCGTGACTAAATAATGCCGACACCGGCGTGACATTATCTAAAACATTGTGCAGCGCTCCGACATAAAAATAGCCCGCAGTTCCTGGCAAACGGCTGTCTGTCTTCTCTTGTAAATAAACCCATTGGGTCCTTCAAACCTCATACAAAATATCAGTTTTTTTCAGAAACAATTATAAAAACATGAAATTTCTCAAAAAAGGACGTGACGATTTATCGGACAGTCGAATAACAGTGGATCCAGTAGGAAATGCTCAAATCAGCAATCAAGTGAGTAAAACACACAGGACAAGACATCTTGTGAAATGCGGCCCCATATGATCTTGATAAGATATTTAGACCTGTTTGTCATCTCTTTTCCTAGCACTTTGAAGGAGAAGACTTCACAAAGTAGTACAGGTAGGACCTGAGTGTGTGCTGGACTGAATGTAAGCTGAGAGTTGTTCATTTATACGACTGACAGTATGTTATTTAATTTGTGTCTTTCAGATTTTTGTGTGTGGTCCTGGAGAGAATCCTTTGATTTGAAAGGGATTCGAAACGCGTCGACCTTGATATTTTTTGAGTGTGTAGACCAATCGATTATAAAATTGGTGTTGTAAATAAAAAAATGCAGATGGTCTATTTCATGAATATAATTGAACCTTTTGTATTCCTCCATTTAGTGGATTAGGTTGTACCTGCTAATATCAATCAATCAATCAATCAATCATGACATTTATATAGCGCACTACTCACCCGGAGGGTCTCAAGGCGCTGGGGGGAGGGTGGGGGTCCGCTACTGCTCGAACAGCCAGATCTTGAGCTGCTTCCTGAAGGCGAGGTGGTCTTGGGTCAGGCGGAGGTTGGTCGGAAGGGAGTTCCAGGTCTTGGCTGCCAGGTAGGAGAAGGACCATCCTCCTGCGGTTGCTCTTCGGATGCGGGGAACGGCGGCGAGGGCGTGGCTGGTCGACCGAAGCTGGTGTTTGGGAGCGTAGAAGTTGAGGCGGCTGTTGAGGTATCCTGGGCCTTGGTTGTGTAGGGCTTTGTGTGCGTGGGTGAGGAGTCGGAAGGTGATTCTCTTGTTGACCGGGAGCCAGTGCAGGTCTCTCAGGTGTCCGGAGATGTGGCTGCGGCGGGGGATGTCCAGGATGAGTCGTGCTGAGGTGTTCTGGATCTGCTGGAGTCTCTTCTGGAGTTTGGCGGTGGTTCCGGCGTAGAGGGAGTTACCGTAGTCCAGACGGCTGGTGACGAGGGCCTGGGTGACTGTCTTCCTGGTCCCGGTGGGGATCCACCGGAAGATCTTACGTAGCATGCGCAGGATGTTGAAGCATGACGATGAGACGGCGTTGACTTGTTTGGTCATGGAGAGGGAGGAGTCCAGGATGAAGCCCAGGTTGCGTGCGTGGTCTGTGGGTTTGGGTGCGATGCCCAGGGCGGGGGCCACCAGGAGGCGTCCCAGGCAGAGGGTGACGAACCCAGGATGAGGACTTCCGTCTTGTCCGAGTTCAGTTTCAGGCGGCTGTTCGTCATCCACTTGGCTACGTCTGTCATCCCTTCGTGCAGGTTGGCTCTGGCGGAGGCGGGTTCGTTGGTGAGGGAGAGGATCAGCTGGGTGTCGTCGGCGTAGGAGATGATGTTGAGGTTGTGCTGGCGTGCGATGGCAGCGAGGGGGCTCATGTAGACGTTGAAGAGTGTAGGGCTGAGCGAGGAGCCTTGAGGAACGCTGCAGATGACTTCGGTGGCCTCCGATCTGAACGGGGGGAGGCGGACTCTCTGTGTCCTTCCGGCGAGGAAGGAGATGATCCACTCTAGTGCATTCTCCCGGATTCCAACGTTGCTCAGGCGCTGTACTAGCGTGCGGTGGCAGACAGTGTCGAAGGCCGCAGAGAGGTCCAGGAGGATGAGGGCCGCTGTTTCTCCGTTGTCGAACAGGGCTCGGATGTCATCGGTGGCTGCGATCAGGGTGTTCTCGGTGCTGTGGTTGGCCCGGAAGCCAGACTGCGAGATGTCGAGGGATCCGTTCGTCTCGAGGAAGGTGGCCAGTTGCTTGTTGACGGTCATATATATAATATATATATATATATATATATATATATATATATATATATATATATATATATACCAAAGAGTTGCCTGTGAAAGGAGTCGCCACCCTCAGGTAAATATCAGCCACACTTTCTTTATTGCAGGTCCAGTCAGGTAACATTACGCCCAACACTCAAAATTTCAATACAGCGCCTGACGCGTTTCGTGTAAACCACTTTTTCAAAGGCTTCTGTAAATGCGCACACAGCTGATCTTTATCCCGGCACTACTCGTCAGATGAAACAAAGTCCCGCCCACAGAGGGCGTGGCCGACCCTATGGCCTGCTGGACCTGGTAGTGCTCACTCTCGCTCCAGTGAGCTGAACAATGCTGTGTCCATAACAATAATGTTACCCCAGTGGGTTGGTGGTGCGCAATGTAGGACCTTCTCTGGCACGTTGTTTTCTGCATTAAAATCGGCTTCCTGTTCCAAATGCAGCGGCGGTGATTCACGACGCTGCTGGAGTGTTCCCAAGAACACCGGGGCTTCTCCGCGGCTCAGGCAGGCCGCCAAACATACCAAAGAGTTGCCTGTGAAAGGAGTCGCCACCCTCAGGTAAATATCAGCCACACTTTCTTTATTGCAGGTCCAGTCAGGTAACATGACGCCCAACACTCAAAATTTCAATACAGCGCCTGACGCGTTTCGTGTAAACCACTTTTTCAAAGGCTTCTGTAAATGCGCACACAGCTGATCTTTATCCCGGCACTACTCGTCAGATGAAACAAAGTCCCGCCCACAGAGGGCGTGGCCGACCCTATGGCCTGCTGGACCTGGTAGTGCTCACTCTCGCTCCAGTGAGCTGAACAATGCTGTGTCTATAACAATAATGTTACCCCAGTGGGTTGGTGGTGCGCAATGTAGGACCTTCTCTGGCACGTTGTTTTCTGCATTAAAATCGGCTTCCTGTTCCAAATGCAGCGGCGGTGATTCACGACGCTGCTGGAGTGTTCCCAAGAACACCGGGGCTTCTCCGCGGCTCAGGCAGGCCGCCAAACATACCAAAGAGTTGCCTGTGAAAGGAGTCGCCACCCTCAGGTAAATATCAGCCACACTTTCTTTATTGCAGGTCCAGTCAGGTAACATGACGCCCAACACTCAAAATTTTGGCAACTCTTTGATATATATATATATATATATATATATATATATATATATATATATATATATAAATATAAATTACCTACTGGCGGTCGCCAGTAGGTAGTTATAGTTAGGACCTAGTTTCCATAGGAAATCCTCAACATTCTATTTGGAATAACTTTGGCCCTGGTTGAAGAATCTTAGCGAATTTCTCAAAGAAGATGGCTCGGTCCGCTGCGCTCCTTCCCTAAAAGTTTGGGGGGAATTGGTCAAGTGGGGGCTGAGATAAAAGGGGGGTCCCAAAACGTGTTTTCTCCATGTTATTTTCCATAGGACCTTTAGACTCGGCTACAGGTCGAACGGGTGAATGGATTTATAAGAAATTTGGCAAAACTGTACAGTCCGGCTCGCAGATTACGCTTCTTTTGGAATGGTGTAAATCCGTTCAGTAGTTGCTGAGGAAATGAAAGTTAAAGTCAATTATATATCTATACGCGCGCACACGTGCGCGCACCCAAACGGCTGCGCGCGCGAGCGGAATTTTGTTGCGTGACGTCTGTTAACGTTCGATTCGAAGGAAATCAGGAAGTGTTGACCGCCATTTTGTCATTGCGAGTAAATATATTGTTGATTTCAAAGCATTGGAATATGGAAAGGGGAGAAGGTAGAGATTGTTTTGCTGCGTAGGTTTTCTCAGGGTGTGCAGTAAGGCCCTTAAAGGCGAAAATATATATATATATATTTTTTTAAAAGTTGCGTGGTGCGCGCCCCCGGTCGCGCACACCTTTTTACAAGAGTGTGAAAATGGAGATAAATGAGAAGTTTGAGTGCTTAGATATAAGGTGGCTCTGAAAAGAGCCATTGTGTTAATTGAGTGTTTTCTGCATTTATAAGTGAGTACCGATGCAGAGCCTGATGTTGCAGAGGAAGATTCTGTTTCCCTCATTCGTGAAATGAACACCGTCTCTCCTATAGACGTCTTGCATGTGGTATCGCAAGTTGTTGTGGTAAATAGAACCCATGCTATAATCTCTGAGGAACGCAAAAACAGATTTATTTACATGTCTCCTTGCTTTCTCAAATTGTGCACAATGGTGATTGGACCAATTCCATTTCTGTCTTTGGCATATATTGGAATATACCAAGGCAGATCGAGGAAAAAGTGTCATCAATTGTCGAAAGGTGTCTTTTAGAAGCATTTCCAGACCTACCCCAGTGATTGTGCCTAGATCGTTTCCACCACAGTGCACAATTATAAGGTCTGGTTCTGGGAGATGCATAAAAGTTTTCACCAATGGAATCAATTGGTGACATTTCAATCCTCTTTTGGAAATCCATGTTATGTGTACATTTGGTAAGCTGAGGTTGCAAATTTGTCTGCTTACTGCATATTTTTCACTCCAGTGAATATAACTGTGTCCTATTAGCCAGACCTTCATTTTCAAGGGATTTGTAGTCGTCCTCCGATCGGTTCTGGAAGTGGAATGGTAGTTAGAAGTTGAAATTCTAAATAAAGAAAAAGGAAGAGGCTGGGTGTGGTTTAAAAAATAAAAATGATTGGTTGATTGTAAGAAGTGGAGATTGAACAGTACGTTGCATGTTAATGTTTATGTTAAACGAAAAGTACTATTGGGTGTGAAAAAAAAAGACATATAACAGAGCTGTGGATTGGCAGGTGTTTCTGGAGGGAAAACAGTGTTGTTACTTTGCTGTAGAACGTTAAGATATGAACTTTTGACCTGTGCCTTCAGCCAGGTGCAGAATGAGATGTTACCATGGAAACAGCCAGAGATGGCAGTGGGTGATGGGTGACTTTTATGTGACATTGAAAATATTGTGAGGGAGAACCAACTGAAATGTAAATGCTTACGTTACGCGCTCCGCATTGCTTCCGGGAAGCTGCGCTTCGCGCCTCGCGCACCGGAGCACTTCTGGGTGCGCTAACGCGGCTCGTCATATGACGGATTACGCAAGAACGCGATACGTTGTTGGGGCTCCACCGGAACTGATCGAATTGGTAGTCTACAGTGTTTCTGGATGTTTCAGACTGAAGCTGGCGTCAGCATGAGAGCACCCCGTGGCTACGTCGTGGCCATTCCGCGAGCAATCATGGCAGTCGCTCCCCACCGGAAGTCTGCTGGAGTCGGGGGCCTCGGTGACTCTTGTAGAATCTTCAAGGCTGACGGGACGCTTTTGGGAATGGGGCTCATGCCCTAGCAGTCAAGCGTCCGAGTTCCAGGGTTGCCCAGAGCCATCCTTGCAGGCCAGGCCCAAGTCTGTGGAGCCGACCGCCATTTCCTGAGCTCCGTGGCAGCCGCCTGTCGCTGTATCGGAAGAGTGGGTGCAATTCAGCCGGATGGCGGGTGAGACGGTGTAAATGTGATGGTTGGACCAGGGCACCGCAGGACGTGTCTTCAGGTCAAACGGATTGTGGGACAAGGTCCAGAATGGAAGAGGCATCAAAATGCAAGAAGTTCCGCCTGACCCCGGGAGCCGGCCGCCTATGTCGTGGGCGATCTCAGGCCATACCAGGGGAACAAGACTTGGGGAGGGGGCAGGAGCCAAGCGCCCCCTCCGAGTCCGCGTTTCTTGGACCCTGAAGTATGGCACTCAACATTCAGAACTTATGACATTTGTGCAAGGCAGGGACATCGAAGCCTCTCAGGGACCAAGTATATCCAGAGTCCTTCCTACAGAAGGTGGTGGGGGTGGCGGAATTAGCAAGGCATCCCCCCACACAACTTGTCGGACCCTGAAGTATGGCTCTCAACATCCAGAACTTATGACATTTGTGCAAGGCAGGGACATCGAAGCCTCTCAGGGACCAAGGATATCCAGAGTCCTTCCTACAGAAGGTGGTGGGGGTGGCGGCATTAGCAAGGCATCCCCCCACACAACTTGTCGGACATGAACTCTGGATGTACTGGGTGTTCAATTTCAGAATTGAAACTACTAAGAAGCAATTAGAAGTGTTGTTTTCATGTTGCAGTAGGTTCCATGTAAATAGTTATTTAATAAAACATTTTATCCTGTTACTTTGCTGGTGTGTTGTATATATTTATAATATTTGCATAGTGTTTGTCGTTATTTTGGGCGGGGTGGGTGGCGGAGCCGAGCTGTCTTGCAGCCATCATGGCGTCGAGCTCGGTTCCTCTCTCTAGTTTCATGTTTTTTCTAACGATTTATATGTTATAGTTTGCTAGCACGATACAGCGGATAGTCCGCATTTTATATATATGTCCTTTTTATTAGGGGGGTCCTCCAGTGGAGTCGGACGATCTACCTCTAATAAACGGTCCGGGTTGAACCAACTACCAACAAACGGGGCAGAGATAGGCATGACGGGTTACAAAGGGGACAAAAGTGTGCACTACCTATCCTTCACTATCTGCAAAAACTAAATAGAGTATTGCGACTTTATGCTTATTTGTGAACAGAGAATGACCCAAAGAGAACCAATTTTGAACAATCATAGGCTATTGGCAGTGGGCAGAGAGGCCATGACACAGAAAATGGCTGTTACTTACGTGCATGATGGGGCCTAAAAGGGACTAGATGGCGTGGCCACTGTTTCGCGACTTTCACTTTACTTTTAACAATGGCTGTGGTGAACATAAATGAACGCCGCTTATGTATACCTAATTTTAGTCATTTTCCACAAAAAAGCTTTTGATATTTGCTATTAAAAAACCAAAGAAAAGCACTGAAAAAACCATAGGTTATAGACCATATATAGTTAAATATCTGAAGTCCTTCTCTGCACTGCATGGAGATACAGGTCGTCGATCAGAAGATGTGCTGGCCACCTCTAATGGTAATAGCGTGGCCAGGGCTCTTGTCGTTGCCTCTGCAAATTGCAGAGGGTGCACTTGTTTGACATGCCGCACCATGGTATGTATGGAAAAGAAATATTTTTTTGCTGGATTTCTTCTTGAGAGAACCAAGTCACATATCGTGCAGGTTACTTTTGGTGCATTCACTTTCTTTTGATCTTCAGGATAAGTGAAAAATTGCCAGATGAAAGATTTATTTTTTCTTATTAAAGGTAGACGATCATTTTGGTCAGATTCGGAAGATGAATGAGATACGGTAGCCATTTCACCAAAGTCTTCCGAAAGATGTAGGACGTTGTTGTCTCTTGAGAGTAGAAAAGATAGTGAGGGAAGTGGGTGGAGTGCTGCATGTAAATTTCAGAATTGAAACTATTAAGAACCAATTGAAAGTGTTGTTTTCATGTTGCAGTAGGCTGCCATGTAAATAGTTATTTAATAAAACGTTTTACCCTGTTACTTTGCTGGTGTGTTGTGTATCTTTATAATATTTGTTGTTATTTTGGGTGGGGTGGGCGGCGGAGCCGAGCTGTCTTGCAGCCATCATGGCGTCGAGCTCGGTTTCTCTCACTAGTTTCATATTTCTCATGAGGGGTTGTTCCTAATTTTTCTATTTTAGCGAGGTCAAAAAAAGATCTCATCAGTGGCCTACTGATTTTGCTCGATTCCTTTTGTTTTTTCTAACGATTTATATGTTATAGTTTGCTAGCACGATACAGCGGCTAGTCCGCATTTTATATATATGTCCTTTTTATTAGGGGTGTCTTCCGGTGGAGTCGAACGATCTACCTCTAATAAACGGTCCGGGTTGAAGCAACTACCATCATGATTTTGTATATGTTCTGAGCTGGATTTAAGCGCACAATTGTTAAAGTATGAAACGTTTTATATTTCTAAAAAAAATACCAAGGTGTGTACATCCGGTAACGCACGAAAGTTTAAAAAGACATTCGGCTCCATTTACTGAAAAGTTTCATAAGAACAAAAAAGAAGTCTAGGTACAGTCTCTTTGACGTACTATAAGTTCTTTGAGGGGTGTATGAAGAAATTCAATAAGTTCAAATCGCAAGGTTTTTACGAAATATATAGGCGGGTGCGCGCATTCGGTCGCGCACGAAAGCCTGGAAATGCGATATCCATTTTATTGACAACTGTTGCCGAGAGTGCGCACACCGGGTCGCGCACGAAAGTTTAGTAAGGCTATTTTTATTTACAGACAAATTTTAATGTGCTTAAAAAAAGGCAAGGTACAGACTTTCGAATTCTGTATTGCTTTACAAGGAGTCTCTATGCAACTTGAACAGTGAAGAAAACGGCTTGTTTTTGAAAAAAATATTGCCAGAACTTTATTGCCAAAAGTATAGGTTGCATACACGACATTTTTCTGAATTAGCATTTTAAAGACCAATGAAATTCACAGAAAAAACCATAGGTTTTACACACGTTATAGTTAGGAAGTAGCATTTAAAAAACCTATGAAATTCACTGAAAAAACCATAGGTTTGACACATGTTATAGTTAGCTGGAAATTTTACTGACATAAAACCAATGAAATTCCACGTTATAGTTAGTTGGACTCACTATAACTTGCGCGTGCAATGCACTGCTGATGACGTCACATATTACATCATTCATGACATGGTCAGTGACATCACTCATGACATCACTGATGACACCATCCAGTACATATGTGTCTTTCTGAAAAATAAATATTAGTGAGTAATGTTTAAATATTTAAATATATATATTAGTGTTTCACTTTGTGTATAAGTGGCTACATGTGTTGGTAAGTAGCTACATGCGTATGTATATGGGTTATTAGATGTTTCTCTTAGTATCAGTATGAGTGTCTATATGGTTTGGTGGGGGTATTACTTAGCACATAGATGCATGAGTGACTGACTCTCTGTTTGTATGTGTTTTGAAGACAGCATATGTGCAGGACTGTATGGGTGGATGAGTGTGTATATGTGTTTGTTAGTGAGTGAATGACTGTCTCACTAGTGTCTTTATCAGTAACGACATATGTTTTAATCTAGTATATGTGAATATTGATGTATATAAGTGAGTATATGTGAGAGTAAGAGATTGAAAGAGTTCCTGTTTAAATAAGTATGTGTTTCTATAAGTGATTGTTTAAGAGAATAAATATGTGTAATTTTCAATAGAAGTAAGGTGGAAGTGTGTGTATAACTTTATATTCAAATAAATGGATGTTCAATAGTTTATTTGCACGTGTGAGTATGTCTGTGAGTAACTTTTCAATGATTGTCGGTGTGTAACAGGATGTATAGGTGTATCATTATATATGATGAGTGAGTATATGTATGAGTGGATGTGTATATAGATGGTGGAATTACTGAATTACTTGTTGTAACTGATATGGGTATCTGCATTTTTTTTTTAATTTCAGTTTCTATTTTTGAATATGTGTTTCAAGAGTTACATTACAGTGAAAGGAGGTCTGTCACTATGTCACAAGGATGGTGTCATCAGTGATGTCACTGACCATGTCATGAATGATGTAATATGTGACGTCATCAGCAGTGCATTGAAAGCGCAAGTTATAGTGAGTCCAACTATCTATAACGTGGAATTTCATTGGTTTTATGTCAGTAAAATTTCCAGCTAACTATAACATGTGTCAAACCAATGGTTTTTTCAGTGAATTTCATAGGTTTTTTAAATGCTACTTCCTAACTATAACGTGTGTAAAACCTATGGTTTTTTCTGTGAATATAAATATAAATAGGACTTACGCAGGGCCTACAATATAAAATATCTCCCCTACTCAACTTGTTTTCCCATCACCATCCTCTGTTGTCTGTCGTCAATTTATGTTCACGAATGAATGTTTGAAGTGTGAAATTGTCTTTCCCCCACTTTTCCTCATTCTTGAATCACGTATTTCTTTTGTTAAAATTCCCAATCTCAAGACTTGGTATTCCTCCCCTATGTCATTCATAATAAATATGTTGAACTAAAGCCAAAGCCATTCATTCAGTTAGTTGTGTCTTAAAACAAAATTATAATCTTTTTTTTAAAAGAAAAATAAAACATTCAAAATAAACTTATTTGACTTAAAAATTTTGACTGAAAGAGTGGTCTGTGGGAATGAGTAATTTCTAGCTCATTCCCCTTATTACTTGTTGAATTGTTGCACAGTACTGGCAATTTTTTTTGTTCATGCTAATAATTACGGGGCATATTATCAAGAACGGCGTTAAAATTATCGCCGCTTTAGCGGCAGGAAACTGCCGCCAAAGCGGCGATAATGGGCTTGATAATATGCCCTTGAGAATTCCCATAGAACCCCATGTTCTGGTGTGAACCTGGGCTTCCATGGGAATTCACAAGGGCATATTATCAAGCCCATTATCGCCGCTTTAGCTGCAGTTTGCTAGCGCTAAAGCGGCGATAATTTTAACGCTGTTCTTGATAATATACCCCCTCTCTCGTGAAACTGTTCGAGATTTTTTTTTACTTGAGTTATAAGTTGCTCCTGCCAAAATTGCAAGAAGTATTTAGCAGCTATAAAGCTCCAGGCTTTTAGGTTGACTTTGAGTCGATTGCTTGCACCATAACACAGTTAGGAACGCCCCAAAACATTTGTACACAGCCCTTCTGTATTTTCCCCGGTAATTTCTTTACCGATACACAATACTTCCACATACTTCTACGCCATATAAAATTTGAGGGGGTATTATTGCATCATTTGCAGAAAAGTTTTAACAATGATTCCTAAGAATCTCTCTTAAATTTCCCTAACCCTCCAATCGTGGTCATTCCTCAGTTTCTTCATGAATCCATATGTATTTTCCACTAGAGCTTTTTCTCAAAGTCTATTCTTAGCTAGTCCCAGATTGACCACGTAAAGGGTTTACTTGTATTCCCCAGAGCTAAGATTTGTTTTTTTCTATGCCATTATCGATATAAGTTTCCTTACAATATTGACTGAATGCTTTCCATTTCCTTTAAAGGCCTGATTGCACCAAATCCAGGCTAGCAAACTCATCTGTAAACAATAAACAAGGAACATGCAGCCTGATTCATGAAGTAAAATTGCGCCCGCAATCGCTGCGAAAATGCAATTGCGGGCGCAATTTACGTAATTGGCATTCAACATCAAAATAGCGAATTCGCTAACACATAATAGCGAATTCGCAATAAAAACCGCAGAATCCCGGTAGGCGAGCATTAGCGAATCGGAAAATGCGACAAACCACGGATTCTGCTAAATAAATAGCGGAATCGCTAAATAATCGCAATCGGCATTCATGAAAAATCGCTAATAGCGAAAAACCCAAAAATCGCTGTTTGCGCGGCGCAAATTAAGGACAACTCAAAGCAGGTGGTAACCATAAAAGCCATGAAAAAATAACATTTGAAAAACCATTGGCCAATCACCAACAGGGTCAGGCCTGACCAATCACACATAAGGACAATCAGCAGCAGCATTCGGAGTTCCACAATGCCAGGAATGTACATGGTTGTGAGGCGTCGAAGGCTACAGCGAGCAGCACGGAGGAGACACAGGATCCAGGACAGGATTTTCCGCCAGCAGGTCACCTTGCTGGGCCAAACCAGAGAGCAGATATATGCAAAATACAGGCTGAATGGGGAAATGATAATGCAGCTAATACAGGACCTTGACCCCCTGATGCAGCACCCAACAAGCCGTACCAATGCGGTGCCTACACATGTGCAGGTATTGTGTAGCCTGCACCTCCTGGCCTCTGGGAGTTTCCAGGGGATAGTAGCGGCTGCTGGGGGGATATCCCAGCCCACCATGTCACACTGCCTCCACACTTTCGTTGACGCCATGCTCACCCAGCTACACCGTCACATCACATTTCCCACGAGCCAACAGGAATTGGACTTGACCAAGATACAATTCTACAATGTAGCCCATTTTCCCCATGTACTCGGATGCATAGACTGTACCCACGTCGCCATCTGCCCACCAGCTGCCACAGAGTATATTTACCGCAATAGAAAGTCCTACCACTCCCTGAACATACAGATGGTCTGCAATGCTAAGACATACATCACTGACATTGTCGCCCAGTACCCAGGGAGTAGCCATGACTCCTTCATATTCCGGCACAGCGGCCTCCACACAAGACTGGTCAGGGGAGAGTTTGGGGAAGGACACCTACTTGGTAAGTACACTTTGTCGACAATGTCACATTGCTATGAAGTAACTGCGCAGCACAGGCAATCACCATCTGCTCCTCTCATGCAGGTGACAGTGGCTACGCCCTCCGTGAATACCTCCTGACCCCTTACCTCAACCCTGCCACACCCCAGCAACGGCTCTACAATGTTGCACAAATACGGACAAGGAATTGCATAGAAAGGACATTCGGCCTGCTCAAGAGCAGGTTCGGCATACTGCACAAGACAGGTGGGGTCATGTATTACAGTCCTGCAGTGTGCTGCCGCATTGTGGCTGTCTGCGCAATACTACATAACATTGCAACCAAGCGCCGGATACCTGTCGACATCTCTGGCAGTGAATCTGAAGGGGACGACCGGCCACCTGCACATGCGCACCATGCACGCGGGGAGAACCCAGCTGAAGGCCACAGACGTCGCAACCACATCACAGTGAACCGTTTCTAGGCCACCCTCTTCCCTCACCCCACAAATCACAATTGCATGCAAAATGTAATAATGACACAACGCTAATGTGTGCTGCAAAATAAATATATTTGTTTCATTCACAAAAAATGTCACCAGTACAACTATTTTCTACTAACAGTATTACTTCATACTGCAGTGTCAAAGGACAGGGCAGGCTTATAGTCAGCCTGTGCCTGTAATTGTCCAAATGGGTCAATTGCGCCTCCTGCGCGTTCCACCCAAGCGCCTCTGAGGCTCATCCCCTTCCGAGGCACCTGTACCTGGTGCTGCGCCTGAGTGGCGGGAGTTGTGAGGCAGAGTGGCTGCTGATGCTGGATGCCCCCTCACTGGCATCATCACCCCCAACAGTGGCAGGTGGAGCAGGAGGGTGTAGTGCCGTAACCTCCGTGGTGAGGTGCTCCAGGACCCTGGTCATGTCTTCACAGCACTGTACGAGTGTGTGCTGCTGTACTAGTGACCGCCGTGACAACTGTGAAGTTGCATTGGCTGCCACATAATTGGACCTGCTGTAGGAGGCCAGCCGGCTCATGAGCTGCGTTGGCCTCCATGGCTGCAGTCATGCGGGCCATTCCCTCCCCCACACCTGCCATGGCTGCAGTCTTGTTGTCCATGCGGTCCCCCATACCTGCCATTGCCGCCGTCATGCGGTCCATGCGGGCTGCCACTCCGGCCACATTGCGCCCAATCTTGTGTAGATGGAGCTGAATGGCACCTTGCTGCCGTGCCTGGCGCTGATGTATTCTCAACAAGCGTCTTTCGACGCTCATACGCGCAAGAGCCTGTCCATTGCCCCTCCTGCTGATTGCAGCAGTGGTGTGCTGGCGAGACCTCCCACGCCTGCTCTGCTGGCCTGTCACTGTGGCTGGCCGCTGTGTTGGCGCTGTCGCAGGCCCAGATGTTGTAGCACCAGCTGCTGGTGGTGTCACAGCAGGCGTTGCTGGTGCAGCAGGGACTGGAGGCACATTAGTGGCGGGCCTGGCTGCGGCTCTAGGTGGTCCGCCAGATGCAGGGGGCACAATGGTGGGGGGCCTGGCTGGCTGTGGCTGTTGGTGGTCTGCCAGATGCAGGGGGCAGAATGGTGGGGGGCCTGGCTGTGGCTGTCGGTGGCCCGCCAGATGAAGGGGGCACAATGGTGGGGGGCCTGGCTGTGGCTGTTGGTGGTCCGCCAGATGCAGGGGGCACAATGGTGGGGTGCCTGGCTGCTGGTGTTGTAGCAGCGGCAGGGGCTGGTGCCTGGGTTTGTGGTGGCAAATCCTCCTCCTGGGCCTCCTCATCAATTTGCAGCCTTTCACTGTCGCTGCTTTCAGCGCCACCTGTGAGGGTAAGTGGACAATCTTTAGTTGCATGTATCTGTCAGACATGCAGTTGCTACATGCATGCTGGGTGACATTCCCTGAATGGCTGTGGATTTGCGTACTTTGGAACCTGTCTGGCTGCATTGTGGTACTACTACATTGTGGCCACACTACATCTCCCACAATGCTTCAGGGCATTCCCAGATGTGCAACAATGGCATGACTAAGGGACATTATGGGAGCCTATTTGGTCAGGGACAGTCATAGGGGACAGGGTCGCAGTCGCATGCCACTTGCCTTGGGTGTCTTGGGTGAGGCGGGAGGAGTCCAGACGTGTGACGCCAACGCACGCCTCCCTCTCAAGGGTGTTCTCCACCTGGTCCTCCAAGGGTGTGTTAGGAGGGACTGTAGGTCCGCCACCTCCAGTGCCCGATGACTCTCCAAGGCGCTCCGCCACCTTCTCCTTGGCACGACCTCGGAGGTCATACCATCTTTTCTTCAGCTCCTCTAGTGACCTATCGGCCACACCCACGGAGTTGACAGTGGAGGCAATTCCCTGCCAGATCCTCCTTTTCCGAAGAGTTTTTCGTGGTTTGCCACCACCCCTTCGATCAAATGTTCGAGCTCCTGCTCAGAAAACTTGAGCTTCCTCTTCCGCCCTGTGGTGTTGCTGGGGCCAGGAACAGGTTCCTCTGACATGGCAGCAGAGTAGTTGCAGTCTAAGCATGGGCGAATTTTGCGGATCTCGCGTTCGCGAATTTTGCGGATTTGCGGATTCGCAATCCGCAAATTCCCGCGAATTTGCGGATTTTTTTTTTTTTGTGTTCGCCCGTGTTTCTGCCAGTTCGCAAGGGTTTTTACAATTTCGCAATTTGCGAACTTACCTGTCGGGTCGCAAGTTTTGCGAACTTGTTGTTTCTACATGTCCAGCCTGTTTGGGACACTCTTCTTCATCACTGCCACTCTCTGTCACCACTGCCACTCTCTGACTACTCATGCCACCCTCTGGCCCACCCATGCCACCCTCTGTTTCATCACCACACCCTCTGGTTGTCCAGTGTACATTATTTTCGGCAAAGCAAAGCACACCTTCCCTGCCTCAAGTGACCTGAATTAATTTGGGGCTGATTAATGTGTCACAGAATATTTTTTTAGCTGGCACCTGCTTCCTTAGTGCGCCCTGATTAGTGATCTTTTGCACTTGCTAAGTGCTTTCATTGTTGCAAAATTAGTTACAACACCTGCCCTGCCCCAACTGACAATAATGAATTAGGGGCTAATTAATGTGTCACTGAAAGAATTTAAAGTTCCAGCCTGGCACCTGCTTGTCTGCTCCTTTAGCTGTAAATCAGGACCTTTGTGGCATACAGTTAAGGTCAGAGCAGGGTCACACAATAGTTGCAAGCAGGCAACCGAATTCTGGAGGGCCCCCTCAGGAAGCACTACAAAGAATCGTTACAAATCATGAGGTTGACCTTTTGCACCTGCTCATTGCTTTTGCTTTTGCTGAAGTCGTTTTTCGGTTTTTTTCGCGCTATTCGCGGGGCGCGGCGTCGTGCGAAACCGACCGCGGAAGCCGCCAATTCGTGCGAATGAGCATTTTATTTTTTTGCGGCTTGTTGTTTCGCGAGTTTTTTTGCAGTATTCGCGAGCCGCTTGCAGCGCAACACGCGAATTTACCCCAAGGTCGAGTACGGGCGCGGCCATTTTGTTTGCGTGGCGTATTTCCGTTTCCGCCCGCTATGTATAATCTCGCGCAGTAAGCGCATTGCGAGTAGAGGTTCGCACGAGATCGCGCGGGAAATCTAGAGGTTCGCACGAGATCGCGAGGAAAATCTCGTGCGAACTTACTTTCGCGCTCGTGAACGGGCGCCGGCCATCTTGTTTTTCATTCATTTCCTGTGTCTGGGCATGGTGTTTAATCCTCTTGGTATCTTTGCCATCCTTTGCTTGTTTTCAGTTTTTTTTTTACGATTTTGCTTCTTATCTATCCCTCTCTTTTCCTAGCTGTATATTTTTGTCTTTTCTGCTATTTTTCTTTACTTTTAAACTACTTTTTTAAACTCTTTTCTTTTCTTCTTCCCTATCCTATTCTTTCTTAATTTTCTACTTCTTCCTACCTTACCTGCCCAGACCATGGTCAAGCCAGGCGCCGTGAAGCTGCCCAGGCACTTGAGGGCCGCAGCGGCGGCGGGGAGTAGTGCTGGACCCAGTGGCAGGACAGCATGCGGGAGATTGAGGGGGGAGCAGGTGACGCAACGGGAGATATTCAGCCCGGAGGAAGTGGGCGCGCTGGTCTACTTCGTCCAGCGCCGCCTGCCCAGGACCATTGCGGGAGGCGGCAGGATCGCGGCCGGCGGCTACAACATGCGGGAGCGCCGGAAGCGGTGGGAGAAGGTGTGCTGGGCCATATCCCACCTCTACGGGGTCCAGCGCACCTACAGCCAGGTCACCCATCGCTGGACGGACCTCCTGGACCGCGAGCGCGACCTGCTGGACCAGCTCGGCTTGGAGATCCCCGGGCTTGGTGAGTAGTAGTAGCCATTTAATCACTCACTACTATGATGTTTTCTCCTGCTCTGTGTTGTTGTATTGCAAATATTTGTTTTTTACATGGAGCAAGCCAATAATGCCGCTGATAACGATTACATTGTAGTTAAATTATATTTCAAAATCTTCTGTGCATTTCAGGTGCACTGCTCTCCTTCTCAGTGGCGTTGCTACTATGCTTATTTGTTTTCTATTTCGTGGTCTCATTGGCCTGAGTAACTATTATGTATGAGTGTACTTTACAGAACTGCGTAATGCTAGACACTAGGGGGCAGATTACATTTACAAGCCCCTTGCGCCACGTTTACGTTGCCTTGCGTGACGCAACAGCGGCGTAAACGTGCCGCATCCCTGCGAGTCATTTACAGCATGACGCATCTAGGGAGATGCGTCACGTTATAAAGCCATGGGCCTGCACCACAATGGGTGCGTTCCTAGTACGCAGGGTGGGCGGTCCAGCGGCTGTGCGCCTCGCAAAATTGCCTGCGTGAAATGTACAAGATTTAACGCAGGCACTTCTGCGACGCTGCTACGTCAATTCAATTCCTTATGTCTGCTCGAAGCAGGCGAAAGGACTGACACAGCATGTTAAGTATTGGGTGGCCCTGAGCATTACTGGAGTTGCATTGCGTTGGCGACGTGACTCCAGCGATGCGCCGCTCTTACGTGACGAGATGCGTCACGCAAGTGCCTACCCTTGCGCCAGGGCGCGCCGCATTGTAAATGAGGCACATCTGCCGTGTCGCAAGGGTAGTTTTGCGTGACGCATTTGATCTGGCGCATCTCTGGAGATGCGCCAGAACGCGTAAGTAAGTATGCCCCTAAGGGGCAGATTTGCAATTACCGTCGCATCCCTGCAAAGTAGCAGGGATGCGCCATTAATTGTGCGGCCCGCTACCACCACCAAACATGGTGCGCCGTATTTGCAATGCGGCGCACCATGGGCCCAAAACGTCACCGAAGCTTTACTGCTGGAGTTGCGTCGCAACGATGGCGCAGCTCCATCAATGCTCTGGGGTACCCTATCTCCCCAATGCTGGGTCAAGCCGTACGTCTGCTTCAAGCAGGTGCAGGGTTTGTGTGACGCATCATTGTCCTAAAGGTGACTGATTGATATTTTGTAGATTTCCCTCAGCCACTATTAGGATGTGTTCCAGCGCAGGAATGCCCTCCCTTGCGCCGGAACGCCCCCTGATGGCGCAGCGCTTTATAACGGGATGCATCTCCCAAATGCGTCACGTTGTTATAATATTATACGCCGCACCATGGCGCCCTTTTTTGTTTAGCTGCTGCGTCACAAAAGTCACGCAAGAACGGCGCAAAAGAGCCGCAAGGGCTTAAATCTGCCCCTTCCTTTGTAACCCTGACAATAAGAAAAATAGTGGCGGTGGATTGATAGTTTGACTATTTAAATGACTGGTAATGTAGCAGGCAACTGTTAGTGTTGTCACTGATCTGACTGAAATCACAATGGAGTTTATCTGTCACTTTGCGTCTTGCCTGCGGACTGCGGACTGCCAGTTCTAGGTGAACGTTTCAGTACTTTGTTTAGTGAGTTACGTGACTTTCGAAGTCACAGGTCCGCAAATAAATGAAAAGTAACCATAATCAATATAATTTCGCGGAAATATTTTGTTATTGTTCTTTTGAAATGTTTGATTTGGTTGACATTGACAAGCAACAATCATCCATGTTTTCTGTTCTTTCTTTCATGTTGTACGTCAGCTCCCAAAACATTTTTGATGAAAAACAGTCTGATTGTTGAATTATCAAGTGTTTTATTCTTCACGTAGTATGTTTGTATTCATCTGTGTATTATACATCAAAGGCATGTTACTGGGTGATCCATAATTCAATCATTATAATCCAAAACACAAATTCCCGATGCATTTCGGGCAGACGCCCTTTCTCAAGGGAAATGCTCTACAAAAAAGAAACAAATTGAACCAAAATCAATAATATGCAGGCGATTAAATATTCGACCGAATAGCAGCATGTTGAAGCCGGATTTAAGGTGACTAGACAGCAAGTGACGAAGGTTAAAAATGAAATGTGACTAAAAAATACACCGGAGAAGCCAAGTAAAGTATGGTAACCAGAAAGGTGCATGCAAACAAGAAACAGAAATGATAGCAGAAAGTTACACAAAAATAAAAATAAACAGAGTTGCTAGACCCTAAAACGGGTAAGAACAAACATCAACCTGCTTGGTAGCGCTCAAGTGAACTTACTTGAAGTTGTTAGTAAAGTGCCTCGCGGCGTAACAGCGGTGTGATGATACCAATGTAAGAGGTTCAAACGTGTGTTTAAATAGTGTGTACAACATAAAGGTAGGACCCAAGATGTGCAATTAGTGAACAGTGAAGAAGGACATCGAACAGAGGAAATCGGTCGCCATGTTAGAACGGGTGTAAGAACAAAAAATCAGTGCCATGAGGTACATTATATAATTTTTGATCTTGGAACAAGTACCAGTCACTTACAACAACAAGAACACTTTACTAAAACGTGAGAACTTTTGGATCCGTTTCCTTTCCACGATGGCACCAAATGGGCTGAACGACCGAATTGAATTTTTGTGCTACTTATGATTCATTAAGAACTTTATGTCTATCACTATTGATTATATAATGTACCTCATGGCACTGATTTTTTGTTCTTACACCCGTTCTAACATGGCGACCGATTTCCTCTGTTCGATGTCCTTCTTCACTGTTCACTAATTGCACATCTTGGGTCCTACCTTTATTTTGTACACACTATTTAAACACACGTTTGAACCTCTTACATTGGTATCATCACACCGCTGTTACGCCGCGAGGCACTTTACTAACAACTTCAAGTAAGTTCACTTGAGCGCTACCAAGCAGGTTGATGTTTGTTCTTACCCGTTTTAGGGTCTAGCAACTCTGTTTATTTTTATTTTTGTGTAACTTTCTGCTATCATTTCTGTTTCTTGTTTGCATGCACCTTTCTGGTTACCATACTTTACTTGGCTTCTCCGGTGTATTTTTTAGTCACATTTCATTTTTAACCTTCGTCACTTGCTGTCTAGTCACCTTAAATCCGGCTTCAACATGCTGCTATTCGGTCGAATATTTAATCGCCTGCATATTATTGATTTTGGTTCAATTTGTTTCTTTTTTGTAGAGCATTTCCCTTGAGAAAGGGCGTCTGCCCGAAATGCATCGGGAATTTGTGTTTTGGATTATAATGATTGAATTATGGATCACCCAGTAACATGCCTTTGATGTATAATACACAGATGAATACAAACATACTACGTGAAGAATAAAACACTTGATAATTCAACAATCAGACTGTTTTTCATCAAAAATGTTTAGTGAATAAGACCAAGGTCTACATGCTGTGCATCGGTTTGTTCCCCTCCGAGTAGGGGAACCTTCAGACTTCTTAGCTCTTGTGCTTTCACTGTTTGGTCAGCCAGTGTTTATCCGACTGCACGCTACAATCCATTACAACCGTATCAACTCAAGTTTACCTACGCTGTGCGAGTGCCCACTTAAACTAGTACGTCAGCTCCCCCCAGGGGCGAGAGGAGGACACAGGAGCAGCAGGCGGCGGATGCTGTTCAACAGGGCCAGGATCGGGCAGGCGAGGGCTCCTCTGCTGGCCCCAGTAAGTTTTCATTTTAGACTAGTACCTATTTTTCCTAGCGTTCCTCATTTGACTTTTTTCAAAATTGTCTTTGCTCTTCTTGTAGACTGTATCTAAATTCTTATCCTGCCTCTACTATGACTCCCTGTGGTATTACTAGATTATTCTTATTAGTCTGTCTGTGTAGCTAACTAAGATTGCACGGTTGGCGAAACTCCCATGATTCTAGTCAGCAATAGCTCTATCAACTTAGTGCAGTCCTCTGGGATTGTCCATAATGTCTTTTGAAGTGTTCTATCTGGACTCATGCTTGCAAAAATTGCAAAACCTTTCGCTCAGTCACTCTAGTCTGGACCAAAAAACACAGATTGTATTTAAGTTTAAAAGCTTTATTAAAAGTAAACACATTTATTAAAATGAAGTCATAATAAAACTAAACGTTTAACTGATAATGGAAAAGTGGTTAGTGCTGACGATTAATTGAAGACATTTCTTGTGGTCGAGCCGAGCTCTCACCTGGTTTCAACTTGATCTTGTTGTTAGAAGTCCATCTTCTGTCTGTGTGGAGAAAAATGGTGCGTGTTAAAAAAACAGCCTTCATCAGTTGTGCCAAAAAGTGCAGCAAGACAACCTTCCCTGGAAAAAGGGACATTTTTTTTAACTTTAACGTAGACAGTCACAAATTACATTGTTTTCACATGTCTTCATTCCTAGACCAAATACTAGTGACTAGTGAGTGCTTTATTCTAACATTGTTAAATGTACTTTGTAGGTGGAACATCTGGTGGCGGGGCCAGTGTGGAGGTGGTGGTGCTCGACACGGAGGCGGAGGCCGATTCTTCAGGGGAGGAGGCGGCGGCGGCGGCTGTGAGAGTTGAGACGGTGGTGGTGGCGGCCAGAGGTAAGCTCTTATATATTCCTTACTTATTGAGATTGAAGACTAGCTGGGAAGGCAAGAATATGAGATGCATGGCTGGGTGAATGATGAAGCAATGATGGGTGGAAGGACAACAGCCTGGGTGGGTGACACAGAAACTGTATGTGTCCATATACCTGGATCATGCTACTATCTGACTCTTAGATAGCATATGTGTATCTAGAGCAGGGGTACTCCTAGTACGGCCCGCGGGCCGGTGGTGGCCCGGCAAGCCTTCCTTGGCGGTGCGCAGACCTTGCAGACAATCACTGCTCCCCCGGCCCCCACAGAGCAGAGGCTTTTTTGTATTTCACCTGTTAGCGCCCCTGCATCTCCACTCTGACAATCACTGCTCCCCCGGCCCCCACAGAGCAGAGTGGAGATGCAAGGCCACAAAGAGGTGAAATAGAACAAAGCCTCTGCTCTGTGGGGCCGGGCAAGCAGTGATTGTCAGGGTGGAGAAGCAGGGGCGCTAAAACAAACAAAGCCTCAATAATATGTTAATGGTCTTTTAAAGACCTGTTAAGTACTTTGGTGTTGTTGTCTGTGTGTGCGCGTTGAGGAAGCGGTCTCAACCCGGGCTGAAGGCTGACACAGATAGACACACACACAGTGAGATGACAGAGGGGGAGGGAGAGGGAGGGCAGGAGGGAGAGAGAGATGGAGGGAGGGCAGGAGGGAGAGCAGGAGGGAGAGAGATGTATGTAAATGCTGGGTCTGGTGGCTCAGTGGATGAGGGCATCTGCTGCAGGGACCTGTGTGCAACCTCATGGTCACAAGTTATCGTTTTGCTTTAGCCCCGCCCCCTCTGACTCCGCCCCCACCAGTGCGGCCCTCGGCCCCAAACTACACTGTAAATGTAGCCCCTGAGAGAAAGTTTGTGAGTACCCATGATCTAGAGAGAGTAGACGGTCAGTGGATGAACTAAGTGTAACTTTGAAGAGCATGTAACACTGCACCCGCACGTCCGTTCCAGTGTAGGAAAGGCAAGGAAAAGAACTTTTAATTTTGTCCAAATACTACCATAAATAGTAGCAGTAGTTTGTATTGCAAGCACTGCATAGATCCGGTTATTATGGTGGCCACTCCCTACCTCTCTTAATAAGTTTAGTAGTACTCAGTCATTCATGTGTGGATGTATCACTGGTCACTCAATAAAAAGCAAAGCACCTAAAGTCATCCCATATATAAGCAAAAACATCCCATGTGAAGTGATAGATAATCAGATTATTTATCTTCTTCAATTTTCCATTTCTAGTACTCATTTCCACTGTAGGGTGAAAGTTAAATTAATTAAGCAGTAGCCCTTGAGTTGTAACAGAGTATTCTCAGTGCCACCCGTAATAGAAAAGTAAGAGCTTCACCACCTGCATGTACTGGACGGGTACAGTAACGCAACGGCAACGCAAGTCTAGGTCACTCCTCATGGCGTGCGTCTCTTTTTCTCGGGTGCAAGTTTACTGCGCTGGCATTATGCCGGCTTGCAGAAAATAACGTACCAAATTTCCAAAACAAGAGATAAGAAGAAGAATAAGACTGGTGTACTTTCATAGTCGACTCCAATGGAAGTCCACAGTGCTCGTAGAATTTGTTCCTTAAACTCCCACTAATGTTAGAGCAAGGATGAAGAAGTGTGAGGTTAGATAGATACTGGCCTCAATAGTTATGTAATGCGCTTGCAAGTTGCTAGTTGTACTGCAACACAAATTTCTGCTGAATGATTGAGTTAATCTTAAAGAGCATTGGTTACAGACTATGTCTTTCTTTCTTCATATAGGTTCTCCTTCCAAACGAACAAGGAGGAAGGAGCTGGCTAGAGCGGCCCGGCAACGGAGGATCGAGGCCACTGTTGCGGAATATCGGCGGCTGGTGGCCCTGGAAGACGTGGAAAGTGTGCAGTCGACAACTACAACAACGTCGTCTGCATCGGCCTCCGTGGCCCCACGGGCTGCCACCCAGCACAGTGGTCCACCCAGACTGAGCCGGGCTGCCAAAGGCAAACGCCACCGCCGAGCAGCAAGGCCAACAGCTGCCTCTCACAGGCATTGCACCTGCAAGGCAGTGAAGGCACGCCTGCGCCGCACTACCCTGATGGTGTCCCGCCTTCAGCAGGAGCTCGCCTTGCTCCGCGAGGAGCATGATGCCCTGGCCCAAAAAGTTAACAGCATCCACCCATAGTGTCCCTTGCCCCTTTTTTAGAGACTTTTGGGGGGTGGGAATTGGGAGTTGGGTTTTTGGGGACTTTTGAAGGACAATCGTTGGGGTTAGGGAGGGTCTTGCGGGAGATTATTTTGTTAGGGATATAAATATACTTTTTCAAACTTTATCTGAGCATACCTGTTTTTTACTGCTTGCCTGGTGGGTGGGGGTTTAACGTTGACTGTTTTCCTGAAAGTTTAGTTCCATTTTCTTCCTTTAAGTGTAAATGCCCAAATGTTTTCAACACTAAGTGCCTCTCACAGACTAAGTGAAGTGAATCCAAGAGTCCTAGGACTTTAGTAGTACTACCTTCAGTCTCTCGTCTCTCGTACTAATACTCCATTATACCCCCAAACCACCAAACGCTTATCTTACCTGTAATTTGTGTTTGAAAGTAGGGCTAGACCCAGGGCTGGCTCCACGGGAAACACCGAATAACGTTGGCAATCTTGGTCGGATAAAATTTCCTCATAGCGGTGGTACTAGTGGTGTGACACAGTGGCAGTTGCATGCCTATGAAAAAAAAGAAAATGAAATCTGGTTTGTCCTCCTGAGCAATTCAACGGTACAACTGAGAATATAGCAGGTGACAGAAGTACAGTAGAGCAGTGCCACATTGTAGCCTAACAAATGGTAAAGTATAACTACTAATTCGGTTGAAGTTCTTTCACATTAGCAATGGTTCTTTGTCAAGCAGAGTAAGAATATATCATCGACAACTGTGGAAAGAAAGAATGCGACAGTACAGGGCCTGTGTGGAATTATTGATAACGATATTCAACATAAGGTCTCTGTAGCCAGATACCCGAGAGCCTTGCTGGTCACTATAAATCCATTCACAACAACACTCAATGGGGTTGGTCTGGAAGGTGTCAGGTTTACTCCCCGTGATCCAGTCGATGCAAATATGGTTCCACCTCCAAATGTCACCAACACCCAGAAGTGTAAACACAGGGTGTTCGAGCCATTAGGCGGGGGAGAAAAATAACAAACTAAAATAAAAAATGTGGGATGGGTAAAGGTAGGGTCAGCAGGGAAAGGATACCTGTAACAGAAGACAAGACAGGCATCAGTGAAGTGCTGTCCTAACATACAAGGGTACTCTCATATAGTCTCACTAAATAACCAAGGAAGTAGACAAGTATCTGAGCACCAAGAAAACATGACCTTGGATAGGAAATACTATAGCCCTTCTGCCACAATCTGTGAGGAAGGCCTAAGAAACACATAAACATATAGTTAACGAACACACTCCTGTCGCACCAAACACACTCGCGTTATACTAAGACATCAAACCCACTACTCACAACATACCACAAACTTGGTAGAGGACTCAATGTACAAAGGGGGTTCCAAATAGTCAAAGCAAAGATGTATGGTCCAACAAAAAGGAAGAGGGAAACGGTAGTGTGTAGGAAGCAAGAACTACAACACTGCGCTCTCTAAGTAATGACCCAGTAGAGAATCTTTGGTGAAGGTCAAACAGAAAAACGTAGTTGCGACCACCACTGAATTCTGCCAACAACACACCCCACGGTGCACTACACAAAGAGAACTGGGGTAGCCTGTAGTTACCCCACTACATGCCCAGTTATGGAGGTCCTTTGAAATACACAGTTATACAACGGAGATGCGTAGTTGTCCTTACTACCGCGCTCCGTTTTAATAGTACAAAAACGATCCCCGATGTGAACGCTAACACGTGGTATAGACCGCCACTGTGCTCCGCCACACACAATTCAACCAAACAGGAATTCATCAAAGGTAGAATTCTGTTAGAAAACAGTCACAGAACCTCCCTTAACAATCCGTTCAGGCAGTAATCAGCTGACCGCACGGGCGGCCGAAGAGTTTAGAGCGGCTTTACCTGAAGACGCGTGAAGTCCGTCTACCACCAAGGACAGAACACGGAAGCGCTCCCCACTGAGCCTCAGGGGGGGGGGGGAAGGTGATAGTCCACAGGAGACACGATAGAAAAGCATGCAGAGCGTCCGCTCTCATGCCGGTGCAGAACAGAAACCAGAATAACGCGCAACAGGAAGCGCGTCTGTTCCCCAGATAAACTTCCTGCAAGTCTCCCGCCTACTCATGGGAAATGTAGTTTCATAGTACGGTAGGCGCTTAGGGGCTGCGTAACCTGACAGAAGGTATAGTAGATAGAAAAGGAGAAATTGCTTTTTTTCTAGGTGTCCCCTCACTCACCAGGGTTGCCCCTTGGTGACATGCTTCATCATTGGGGCCATCCCAGTCCTCTACGGCCTGGGGCGTGCTGCGACTTGCGAATTACGTAGGAGCACTTACAAATGACTATGTGTGGTGCAGATGTGATAGTGGAGTGGACTAAGTGATGTGTTAAGGGATCAATTTAGAAGCCTAGAGAGAGCCAAGAAATGCAGTCACGGTCAGAGAAAAAGGCAAGGGATACTGTATCTATGTGATTGTAGTGGTCCTGTTGGAAGTGGTAAGTAAGTTGCCTGCAGAAAAAAAATCCTCCTATTAGCGGCACTCCTCCATTGCAGCCGACGCTTCGTCCATCGATGTTGGTCACCAGAAGACACCCTGTAAAAAAAAGCACAGCATAGACAAACAATTGAACATAAACAATTCTTTGGGTACAAACCTATCCATCAATCTTTGAAAGTGCATGCACTACTGCATGCATGTCAGTGAAAAGTAAGTAGTACATTCGACAACTGTGGAAGAAAGAATGCAACAGTAAAGGGCCTATGTGTAAATTATTGATAACGATATTCAACATAAGGTCTCTGTAGCCAGATACCCGAGAGCCTTGCTGGTCACTATAAATCCATTCACAACAACACTCAGTGGGGTTGGTCTGGAAGGTATAGTAGATAGAAAAGGAGAAATTGCTTTTTTTCTAGGTGTCCCCTCACTCACCAGGGTTGCCCCTTGGTGACATGCTTCATCATTGGGGCCATCCCAGTCCTCTACGGCCTGGGGCGTGCTGCGACTTGCGAATTACGTAGGAGCACTTACAAATGACTATGTGTGGTGCAGATGTGATAGTGGAGTGGACTAAGTGATGTGTTAAGGGATCAATGTAGAAGCCGAGAGAGAGCCAAGAAATGCAGTCACAGTCAGAGAAAAAGGCAAGGGATACTGTATCTATGTGGTTGTAGTGGTCCTGTTGGAAGTGGTAAGTAAGTTGCCTGCAGAAAAAAAATCCTCCTATTAGCGGCACTCCTCCATTGCAGCCGACGCTTCGTCCATCGATGTTGGTCACCAGAAGACACCCTGTCCACTGCCTGCCTGATGCTGAATTGTGGCTCGCTACTGTGAAGCCTGACTCCATCCTTTTTTCCCCATTGCAGAGACTGAAACCCGGCCTGTAATTATTCAACGAAAAACAGGAAGTGATATAATATTACAACACCACTGATAAATAAATATAAGGTATGTAGGCTGTGGAGTGCAAAAAGTCACAATTTGTTTTTCCTAGTAGACAGTACAATGTTTTTGAAAGTGCGTACTCTGAGTCACCTTTTGAAGGATAAATAAGTATGGGCAAATTAATGTAGCGGATCTTGCCCCTCAAGCTAGGTGTACTGTAAACTGTGTTTTAGAACAAAATTAGATCTTCCTAGCAGTGCTCCCACCCAGACCCTTACTAAAGCCAGTCGCAAAAATGTAGAAGACCCCCAATCAAATCTCAAAAAACGAGGCCTACCAGAAAACTGGTGACAAAACTTACTTTGAAAGTAAAAGTAGGCCGAAGTACCCTAATTACCCATTACCCACCGTGGATTGCATTCAAACCACTTGCAAGCAACCAAGCAAAAGTAGCCATAGCCAGCATCGCTCCAAGACTCGAAATCCCCCCCACTCAAACACATGCAATAGAAATACTGCTAACCCTAACGAACCCTAAGTTAAGAATAGTGGCAAAGGCTTTCTTTAACTATGCCAAATCCCCCCTTTCCCACCATGGATTTTCTTCAAATGACTTGCAACCAAAATTACACATTCTCACAAGTGCTCTAAGACCCCAGAACTCAGTTGGAAAAATCTAGAACACCCCGAAACACATGCAATCCTGCTGCTAGGGCTAACCCTAACGGACCCTAAGTTACAAAAAGTGCCAAAACTAAAGGCTTTTCCGCGCGGATTTTGTCCCAACCACTTCTACCCGGTATTAGACCTTCCCAGGAATGCCCCAAGACCCGGCAACCCACCCGCCAAGAAGCGTAACACCCCCAAACAGGCCAAAAGCAAAATCTCATACTTGCAATATTTCTGGGCCTTCGGTCCAAACGCGCTGCGTAGCTAGGCCATAAGTCGGGGTTGGCACGACGGATTTCCTGAAAAGCAAATGCAATCAAGATTAGAGTGTCCCAGCAGTGCTCCCAGACCACGAAACTCACCCGCAAACAGACGGAACCCCCCCTAAGAGCACCTCAAAGGCAAGCAAGTCATCAAAAACACAAAAAAAATTCCGCCTGGGATTTGGTCCAAAACACTTTTATCCGGTATTAGAGCTTCCCAGCAATGGCCCCAGAGCCGTCAACCCAGGAGAAAACGAGTAGAAGACCCCCAAACAGCCAAAGAGCAAAAGTACAAAAATGGGGACTTAGTCAATTTTTCACAAATTTCCCAAATCACTCCGCGCGCGCTCTGCAGCTAGGCCCTAAGTCCCCTCTGCCACCATGGATTTGCTTCAAACCTCTTGCAAAGTAAAGTATATATAGCCAGCAGTGCTCCCAGACCACGAAACTCACCCACAAACACCAGGAAGCCCCCCAAACAGGCCCCCGAAAACGCTACATAGAGCAAAATGTCAGAAATAGCCAAAAAAAAATCGGCCTGGATTTTGTCCCAACCACTTCTACCCGGTATTAGACCTTCCCAGGAATGCCCCAAGACCCGTCAACCCACCCGCCAAGAAGCATAACACCCCCAAACAGGCCAAAAGCAAAATCTCATACTTGCAATATTTCTGGGCCTTCGGTCCAAACGCGCTGCGTAGCTAGGCCATAAGTCGGGGTTGGCACGACGGATTTCCTGAAAAGCAAATGCAATCAAGATTAGAGTGTCCCAGCAGTGCTCCCAGACCACGAAACTCACCCACAAACACCAGGAAGCCCCCCAAACAGGCCCCCGAAAACGCTACATAGAGCAAAATGTCAGAAATAGCCAAATAAAATCGGCCTGGATTTTGTCCCAACCACTTCTACCCGGTATTAGACCTTCCCAGGAATGCCCCAAAACCCGTCAACCCACCCGCCAAGAAGCATAACACCCCCAAACAGGCCAAAAGCAAAAACTTATACTTGCAATATTTCTGGGCCTTCGGTCCAAACGTGCTGCGTAGCTAGGCCATAAGTCGGGGTTGGCACGACGGATTTCCTGAAAAGCAAATGCAATCAAGATTAGAGTGTCCCAGCAGTGCTCCCAGACCACGAAACTCACCCACAAACACCAGGAAGCCCCCCAAACAGGCCCCCGAAAACGCTACATAGAGCAAAATGTCAGAAATAGCCAAAAAAAAATCGGCCTGGATTTTGTCCCAACCACTTCTACCCGGTATTAGACCTTCCCAGGAATGCCCCAAGACCCGTCAACCCACCCGCCAAGAAGCATAACACCCCCAAACAGGCCAAAAGCAAAATCTCATACTTGCAATATTTCTGGGCCTTCGGTCCAAACGTGCTGCGTAGCTAGGCCATAAGTCGGGGTTGGCACGACGGATTTCCTGAAAAGCAAATGCAATCAAGATTAGAGTGTCCCAGCAGTGCTCCCAGACCACAAAACTCACCCACAAACACCAGGAAGCCCCCCAAACAGGCCCCCGAAAACGCTACATAGAGCAAAATGTCAGAAATAGCCAAAAAAAATCGGCCTGGATTTTGTCCCAACCACTTCTACCCGGTATTAGACCTTCCCAGGAATGCCCCAAGACCCGTCAACCCACCCGCCAAGAAGCATAACACTCCCAAACAGGCCAAAAGCAAAATCTCATACTTGCAATATTTCTGGGCCTTCGGTCCAAACGCGCTGCGTAGCTAGGCCATAAGTCGGGGTTGGCACGACGGATTTCCTGAAAAGCAAATGCAATCAAGATTAGAGTGTCCCAGCAGTGCTCCCAGACCACGAAACTCACCCACAAACACCAGGAAGCCCCCCCAAACAGGCCCCCGAAAACGCTACATAGAGCAAAATGTCAGAAATAGCCAAAAAAAAATCGGCCTGGATTTTGTCCCAACTGCTTCTACCCGGTATTAGACCTTCCCAGGAATGCCCCAAGACCCGTCAACCCACCCGCCAAGAAGCATAACACCCCCAAACAGGCCAAAAGCAAAATCTCATACTTGCAATATTTCTGGGCCTTCGGTCCAAACGTGCTGCGTAGCTAGGCCATAAGTCGGGGTTGGCACGACGGATTTCCTGAAAAGCAAATGCAATCAAGATTAGAGTGTCCCAGCAGTGCTCCCAGACCACGAAACTCACCCACAAACACCAGGAAGCCCCCCAAACAGGCCCCCGAAAACGCTACATAGAGCAAAATGTCAGAAATAGCCAAAAAAAATCGGCCTAGATTTTGTCCCAACCACTTTTACCCGGTATTAGACCTTCCCAGGAATGCCCCAAGACCCGTCAACCCACCCGCCAAGAAGCATAACACTCCCAAACAGGCCAAAAGCAAAATCTCATACTTGCAATATTTCTGGGCCTTCGGTCCAAACGCGCTGCGTAGCTAGGCCATAAGTCGGGGTTGGCACGACGGATTTCCTGAAAAGCAAATGCAATCAAGATTAGAGTGTCCCAGCAGTGCTCCCAGACCACGAAACTCACCCACAAACACCAGGAAGCCCCCCAAACAGGCCCCCGAAAACGCTACATAGAGCAAAATGTCAGAAATAGCCAAAAAAAAATCGGCCTGGATTTTGTCCCAACTGCTTCTACCCGGTATTAGACCTTCCCAGGAATGCCCCAAGACCCGTCAACCCACCCGCCAAGAAGCATAACACCCCCAAACAGGCCAAAAGCAAAATCTCATACTTGCAATATTTCTGGGCCTTCGGTCCAAACGCGCTGCGTAGCTAGGCCATAAGTCGGGGTTGGCACGACGGATTTCCTGAAAAGCAAATGCAATCAAGATTAGAGTGTCCCAGCAGTGCTCCCAGACCACGAAACTCACCCACAAACACCAGGAAGCCCCCCAAACAGGCCCCCGAAAACGCTACATAGAGCAAAATGTCAGAAATAGCCAAAAAAAAATCGGCCTGGATTTTGTCCCAACCACTTCTACCCGGTATTAGACCTTCCCAGGAATGCCCCAAGACCCGTCAACCCACCCGCCAAGAAGCATAACACCCCCAAACAGGCCAAAAGCAAAATCTCATACTTGCAATATTTCTGGGCCTTCGGTCCAAACGCGCTGCGTAGCTAGGCCATAAGTCGGGGTTGGCACGACGGATTTCCTGAAAAGCAAATGCAATCAAGATTAGAGTGTCCCAGCAATGCTCCCAGACCACGAAACTCACCCACAAACAGACGGAACCCCCCCTAAGAGCACCTCAAAGGCAAGCAAGTCATCAAAAACACAAAAAATTTTCCGCCTCGGATTTGGTCCAAACCACTTTTAGTGCTTCCCAGCAATGGCCCCAGACCCGTCAACTCACCTGCAAAGAGGTAGAACAACACCCCCACAAGTGCTGAGTCTTTCTTCATTGGGCGTAAACCAGCCCTCTGCTTTGATGGAAATAGGAGTCTGGAGGAGGAGGATAGAGGAGCATGTTCTTCTGAACTTGTGAACCTGAGGAATGCAGACTGCGGCACCTTCAAATAAATTAGCAAACAAGTGAAGACAGTTCTGCTGATGGGCTTGTTTTTGTGATTATCTGATTAAAGTTTGAATTATATTAACTGTGCACAACAAAGAAAGACAGACACACAGGAATAAAAGTGAATAAGGATGAAAAAGAAAGTTATTGATTCGTTGTCTCATTTTCAGGGCTCGAAGTCGGTATCACGGTCCAGGAATAAGAATAAGGCTTCGTCATCATACTCTGCAAATTCAGGCAGGGTGAGCTCAGTGTCACCTGACAGAGTAGAAATTCCCTCATCTATGTTGCTGGCCACCTCCTCTTCATCCGGCACGCTCTCTCGTACTCTGAAATCTGGTGGTATGAGGTGCTGATTCATCTTGATCATTGTTAACCTCTCCACATTTTTGGGCGAGAGGCGGCTCCGTTTGGGAGTTACAATCCCACCAGCCGCACTGAAAACCCATTCAGAAGACACGCTTGCGAGTGGGCAAGACAAGTAGTTTAAAGCCAGGTTGGTGAGCTGTGGCCACAATTCTTTTTTCCCATGCCAATACGCCAATGGGTCAGAATTAACATAGACCTCTGTTGAGTCATTCAGATAGTCCTTCACCATCGACTCAAGGTCCTCATCCAAGGTTCCTCCACTTTGCTTAGCTCTTGCTGTGCCTCTGACCTTTTGAGAACCAAACCCACGCAGAGCTAGCCAATCCTCTTCAGCCTCCAATGTTTCTGTTGTCTTTCGTGCAGATGATCCGGTTGCCGGTGTCTTTAACGGCTGAGAGGTCACTTGTGCCACAGCCACAGGTGCAGAAGTGGATTGTTTTGACTGGGGATGGCCTGCTGATGTACTGCCATTTCCTTCAATTTCCAGCCGTTCTGTTTCAAACTTCTTGGCTGACAAGGCTAGCCAACGTTTGTACTTTAGAACATGTTCATCATCAAAAGGAAAGAATGCTTGGCCTGCCAGCGCCTTTTTGTAGCGTGGATCCAGAATAGTAGCACAAATGTAATGCTGTTCTGAGTGGATCTTTTTAAGACGTTCATCACCTTGTGGGAGCTCTAATAATTGCTCGGCCAGAAGCAAAGAGTCTTGGTTTTTATCTTTTCTAAACACAGAACACACCTCCTTCAGTTGGTCCTCCAGCATGTACAACAATGGGATAGCTTTTCCCAAATTAGAGTCCTCCTTGCTGACTGCACGCGTGAAGAACTCAAAAGGACGAAGCATGCGTGTCAGGCTTTCAACTATGTTCCATTGCGGCCCACCCATCCTCAGCTCCTCTGCACCCTCTTTAAGGAAATATTGATCGAGTTCCGTATACTGCTCATACAGACGCTCAAGCATGTAGAAGGTTGAGTTCCAACGTGTTACCACCTCCTGGATGAGTGCTTTCACTGGCATTTGATGTTGATATAGCAGGCTCCTCAGCTGCTTCCGGGCCTTAAAAGAATGGCTGAAATGCTTGCACATTTTTCGGCAGGTGTCCAATACACCGTACGCTGCACTGCCTTTATTACCCAAGAATTTTTGGACAACCAGGTTTATACAGTGCGCTAAACACGGCACTCTGAAATAGTAACCGTCCCTCATGGCCTTAACTATATTGGAGCCATTGTCTGTGGAAACATAACCAACCTTGCGTTTTAGTGGGGACAGACAGTTAAGGACCTTTGTGTTAAAGACATCCAAAATGTTTTCTGCTGTGTGACGTTTCTCCAAACCAAACATGGCTAGTGTTGCATGTTTCCGAGCACCTTTAAAAACAATGTTAGTGTCAACACCTGAGTTTAGCTTTGCTTTAGCCCCTGAAAAAGAGACCCAGTGTGCAGTGATTCACATGTAATCAGCGCCTGCGCCACTGGTCCACATGTCTGTTGTCAGATGTATAGTGTGAACAGCACTCTTCTGCAAAGCTGCCCCAATCACCTTCAGAACATCTTCATGTAGTGCTGGAACCGCAACTCGTGCAAAATAGAACCGGCTAGGAACCTTCCATTTAGGGCAGAGCGCTGTCACTAATTCTAGAAAACCAACCCCTTCTACAAAAGAAAAAGGGAGAAGGTCCAGAGCTAGCATTTTAGCCAGCTTAGTGTTATACAGACGGGTCATTGGGTGGTTGCGTTCATATTGCGCTTCTGTAAACAACATCTTTTTAATGTTGCCCTGGACCAAGGATTTACGGGATGATGATGATCTCTTCGACCCAGTTACGCTCGCTGATGAACTTTTCCGCATTGATGTCTCACTCTCTCCCACACTCTTAGTGTGGCTCCCATGGGGTGTGCTGCTGACAGGGGAACTGGGTGTAAGTGAAGTGTTTGAATCGTCTTCTACCTCCTCGTCATCACCAGATGAAAAAACAACGTTTTCATTGCGTGCAATTGCGGCTTCCTTGATCGTGTGTAGGTGCGCAAACCATTGGACATCGTGCGTTCTCCTAAGATGACCTCTCTGGCCTCCGGTACCATAGTTGGAACCCAACTTACCACGACTAACTCGAAGCTTACAAATGCTACAAATGGCTATGTTTTCATTTTTTGGGCAAACACTAAAGAAGTCCCAAACTGGAGACTTGAAATGTCTTCGGGGGCCGGAGGAGGCGGCGATACTGGTGGTGGTGGTCCTGCTGCTAATGCCAGATGAAGTGGAGGATGTGGATTGCCGAACTTCAGTACGTTTTGCACTTTCACCACCACGAATTGAGGTCGAGGACGAGGTGGGTACCTTCTTGCGAAGAAATATGGAAGCGGTAGGTTTTGGTGTACTACTTAACTCCAAATCTAATGATTCCATTTCCATTGCCTCCTCGCCGACATCATCATCACGCTCAGCAGCTTCTCGGGATAGGGTCAAAATGTCTCTTTGCTGCATGCCCGGTGGGGCTGCAGTGACCTTTGTGATGACTGGCTCGTCGTCATCGTGAGAGGCTTCATCACCAGCAGTATCTGTCACTTCTTGTTGAGCCTCATCACACTCCATAGGTTTGAGTTTTTGGACGACCTTCCTTTTACGCTTAGGTACCGGTGTCAGATCATGGTGTGCCTCACTCTCAGGCTGCCGTGGTGGTACCCATTCGTCATCCAGATCATCAGAAGGCGGTGGGCTTGAAGAAGATGTAGACACCCCCCTTGATCTTTTCCTTGCTAGGGATGTGGAAGACAATGAATGATCATCAGGAAGAGTGGCTTCCAATGATACCTCGGCTTCATTGTCGATTTCCTGATGTGCCCCTACTTCGGGAGGAACAACTATTGTGGGCACTTGTGAACCTCCATGCACCTTTGCTTGCGCATCTCCTTTTGCTGCCTCTCCTTCCACATGTACTTGGGCGTGTACTTGCACATGGTGTTGTTGTTGCGGCTGTGTTGATTCAGGGACATTGCTGCTACTTTCTTGCGATGAGCCAACATCACTGGTCGATGGTGATTGGAGAAGTACACTGACTGCCTCTGAAGCACTCAAGGGCTTTGACTTAAGTTGGCGTGGTGGTGGAGGCACTGAACCCAATGGAGCAGGGGTGCTGCTCCCAGCTTGGTCCCCAGCAGAACCTGCTGCAGCAGGCGTACTTTTTTTTTTGCTCCCAAAAAACGTGGCGGGTGGCACACCAGCCTCCTTGGTACCTTGCTTCTTCTGCTCCTTACTAGCAACTTTCTTGCTAGAGGAGCTACGGAGAACTTTCTTTGGGGGCGGGCCATCTTCTTCAGAGCAGGTCAGACAGCAGGCCGCAGTTGCACGAATTGTAGAGTTGTCTGAGGCCAGACGTGACGTCGCGTGACGTTATGCTGCACACACACACCGCTGCAGGACTTCTTCCTGGCACTGGTGGTTCTCTTGAGTCTTGTGCACCTAAAAAAAATGGAAGACAGAGGAACATCAGTTCAGTTATAGAGCACAAAAAAAATCGAAAAACACTGCAAAATCAGCACAATCCCAATCCATCCATGCCCTCCATAATGTTTAAATTCAAGACAACCCACAGAAAGACTAGGCCCATGCAAGACTCACTAGTACCCCTGGGCATAAATAAAGGTTGAAAAGTAGGCAAAATGGTTGGAGGCCTAACAACAAAGCCTGCATTCAAAATGGCCACTTGCCTGCCAGCACATGGCCAGTGCCTGTAGCTGCACTCAAAATGGCCACCAGCCACATGGCATGTCCCTCCCCATGAACACCCCCAAAAATCGAAAAACACTGCAAAATCAGCACAATCCCATTCCATCCATGGCCTCCATGATGTTTAAATTCAAGACAACCCACAGAAAGACTAGGCCCATGCAAGACTCACTACCCCTGGGCATAAATAAAGGTTGAAAAGTAGGCAAAATGGTTGGAGGCCTAACAACAAAGCCTGCATTCAAAATGGCCACTTGCCTGCCAGCACATGGCCAGTGCCTGTAGCTGCACTCAAAATGGCCACCAGCCACATGGCATGTCCCTCCCCATGAACACCCCCAAAAATCGAAAAACACTGCAAAATCAGCACAATCCCATTCCATCCATGCCCTCCATGATGTTTAAATTCAAGACACCCCACAGAAAGACTAGGCCCATGCACCACTCACTACCCCTGGTCAAGGCCCCAACAACAGGTCAAAAATCGAAAAACACAGAAAAAATCAGCACAATCCCATTCAATCCATGCCCTCCATGATGTTTAAGTTGAAGACAGCCCACAGAAAGACTAGGCCCATGCTAGACTCAAATACCCCTGGTGAAAAGGCCACAAGTACAGGCCCAAAAAACGAAAATCACTGAAAAATCTGAACAATCCCATTCAATCCATGCCCTCCATGATGTTTAAGTTGAAGACAGCCCACAGAAAGACTAGGCCCATGCTAGACTCAAATACCCCTGGTGAAAAGGCCACAAGTACAGGCCCAAAAAACGAAAATCACTGAAAAATCTGCACAATCCCATTCCATCCATGGCCTCCATGATGTTTAAATTCAAGACAACCCACAGAAAGACTAGGCCCATGCAAGACTCACTACCCCTGGGCATAAATAAAGGTTGAAAAGTAGGCAAAATGGTTGGAGGCCTAACAACAAAGCCTGCATTCAAAATGGCCACTTGCCTGCCAGCACATGGCCAGTGCCTGTAGCTGCACTCAAAATGGCCACCAGCCACATGGCATGTCCCTCCCCATGAACACCCCCAAAAATCGAAAAACACTGCAAAATCAGCACAATCCCATTCCATCCATGGCCTCCATGATGTTTAAATTCAAGACAACCCACAGAAAGACTAGGCCCATGCAAGACTCACTACCCCTGGGCATAAATGAAGGTTGAAAAGTAGGCAAAATGGTTGGAGGCCTAACAACAAAGCCTGCATTCAAAATGGCCACTTGCCTGCCAGCACATGGCCAGTGCCTGTAGCTGCACTCAAAATGGCCACCAGCCACATGGCATGTCCCTCCCCATGAACACCCCCAAAAATCGAAAAACACTGCAAAATCAGCACAATCCCATTCCATCCATGCCCTCCATGATGTTTAAATTCAAGACACCCCACAGAAAGACTAGGCCCATGCACCACTCACTACCCCTGGTCAAGGCCCCAACAACAGGTCAAAAATCGAAAAACACAGAAAAATCAGCACAATCCCATTCAATCCATGCCCTCCATGATGTTTAAGTTGAAGACAGCCCACAGAAAGACTAGGCCCATGCTAGACTCAAATACCCCTGGTGAAAAGGCCACAAGTACAGGCCCAAAAAACGAAAATCACTGAAAAATCTGCACAATCCCATTCCATCCATGACCTCCATGATGTTTAAATTCAAGACAACCCACAGAAAGACTAGGCTCATGCAAGACTCACTACCCCTGGGCATAAATAAAGGTTGAAAAGTAGGCAAAATGGTTGGAGGCCTAACAACAAAGCCTGCATTCAAAATGGCCACTTGCCTGCCAGCACATGGCCAGTGCCTGTAGCTGCACTCAAAATGGCCACCAGCCACATGGCATGTCCCTCCCCATGAACACCCCCAAAAATCGAAAAACACTGCAAAATCAGCACAATCCCATTCCATCCATGGCCTACATGATGTTTAAATTCAAGACACCCCACAGAAAGACTAGGCCCATGCAACACTCACTACCCCTGGTGAAAAGGCCACAAGTACAGCCCAAAAAAACGAAAATCACTGAAAAATAAGCACAATCCCAAGCCATCCAGCCCCTCCATGATGTTTAAATTCAAGACACCCCACAGAAAGACTCAGTCCACCCACCACTGAGTACCCCTGGGAAAAAGGCCCCAAAACAGCCCAAAAATCGAAAATTCCAAAATTTTAATTGCAGCAACTGTATTGCCCCAAACAAACTTACTTGTAAAATTTCTAATCCAACAGTGATCCAAAGAAAGTCAAAAAGGCCTCAAATCCAAAGATCCAGCAGCATCCACAAAAAGTAATCCTTCCAGCTGCACATCCAAATGAAAAGTGACCAGGAGATGGACAAAGCACTGGGAGGAGCCTGCTGAACAGGAACAGGAAGTTGAAGACTATGGGGCACTTCCTTCCTCCCACCCCCCTGCACCCCTCCCCAAAATGGACTCCTCGCTAAAAAAGTGCAGGCAAATGTCAAACTAAGGAGTTATTCACATAAAAATCATCATTTCTAGAAGGTTTATGCTGCTTGCTGGTGGATTTCTTGTGCAGAATTGCAAATTTATATTTTCGCTCGCCGCATCTCAAATCTCGCAATTGCGAAGTACCGCGAGACGTGATCTCGCCGTACTCGCGTTGACAAACTATCGCTGGCAAGCCGCGATGACGTAATCACGCTCGCCAATTCCCGCGGGATCACACAGCAAGATCCAAAATGGCGCAGCACTCGCAAACTATCGAAAAAAACAACTCGGCAAACGATGATAAACGCCGCGCGCCGCAAAAATTGTATCACCAACGCCGCGCGCCGCCAAAAAAATCCGCTGCGTGCGAATTTGCGGATTTTGCGGGAAATCCGCAAATCTCGCGGATTGCGGATTTCCCGAAAATCCGCAAAATCCGCGAGCGTAACGGATTTTCCGCCCATGCTTATTTACAAGTCACCAGAATAGCAGCAGCTCTCCCACTTGCTCCCTCCAGGTCTGCCTCACTGTGGTGAATGGGGGTGGGAACTGCCTGCTTCCTGGTTGTGATGTCATCACTGTGCTCGAAATTCGACTTCCCGTTTTCCCGATCTCGCGATTTTGCGATCTCGCAATTAGCGATATCGCAAATAGCAATATCGCTATTTGCGAGATCGCAATCCCGACGCGGGTAGCCGGAAATAGCAATTTTTCTGCGATTATCGTTTAACGGTATTTGCGCACGCATGCGAATCGCATTTTTTAATCGCTAATCTTCATGAATTCAGATTTGGATTTCTCAATAGCGATTCGCAATTTATCGTTATTTGAGAATCGCAAATCCTGTTTTTCATGAATCTGGCTGATGGAGTCTCCAATTTGAGGCTAGAGTAAATGTGTTCTTTGTAGTCATGGAGGCATCCAAGACCTGGCACATTTTTTGTTTGTCTGTCAAAAATAGCAATTTGGTTGAGGCGCGCTCAAGATTTTTAAAACCTATCTGTATAAAGTATAATATTTTTAGAAATACGGATCTGCTTGAGATCATAAGAACCCCCCCTGATGAATGTGTATGCTAAAAAGTTTTAAACTTTTTTACAGTGTTACACCAGCTATTTTAGAGATATACAAGCTAAGAAAAATAATCAATTTTGCTTAAAAAGAATTTTATGATATATTGTAATTCAATGGGATTGGAAACTTTTATATATTATATTACTATATTGGGGATCTCAGATGAGGTCTAAATCTATCAATAAATTTCATTTAATTTCATTTGTAGTAATGCTGGGAGGTCGGCTTAGTGTAGTGCAAAAAGAGAGTATGATAAAACTCTTCTCTGCTTTTCTACTGACCTGTTGTTGTGGGGTCACGGCCACCTGTCACCTTCATCCTCGAGCCCTGGTTGGACTGGAGTCCCAGGGCACATGCACGCCAACACCGCCAGGACCCCTGAGGCATCCATCATCCAGGCATTGGACTACTAGTCCCAGCGTGCTTTGCTGCCTTCACAGGTGCCACCAGTGAGGGGGAGGGGCTAATCTACCAGCATGCATATGGTGCTGCCTGTCCCTCCGTGGCACAGGAACATGCCCTGCTTTTCGGCTGACCTGTTTTTGTGAGGTCACTGCCACCTGTCACCTTCATCCTTGAGCCCTGGTGGGACTGGAGTCCCAGGGCACATGCACACTAGTACTGCCAGCACCCCCGAGACATCCATCATCCAGGCAGTGGACTACTAGTCCCAGCGTGCTTTGCTGCCTTCACAGGTGCCGCCAGTGAGGGGAGGCGCTAATCTACCAGAGCGCATATAGCAATGCCTCTCCCCCCGCGTTGAAGCCCGGGCCGAGGGCGAGCCCTTCCTTGCCCGACATTGGCAGGAAGAGGCAGGGCAAGGCCACCCCTCTTTCATTTGTGGCCTGGTAGTGGAACTGATGCTGGGACCACCCGGGGACTATGGGTATGAACTAAAAGGTACTGTTTAAACCCGTGACCACTATTGAGTTTGTTAAATCATTGACGGACTGTCTGTTGGACTTGTTGGATTCATTGACCCTAAACATTTTATTATTCCCCTTTTATTGTTATATTCAGTATGGTGCCCGTAGGTTAAATTATAATTGCGATGTTCCTAGCATTCGTGCTGGTAGGACTAGTAGTCATAAGGGGCCTGGATGTATAATCAAGGATCATGGGGAAAAGAAAGACACTGGGAGGAAGCGGGGAAGGGGGTGACGTTGGAGGGATTGGAGCAAGTCGGGGTAACAGGGGAAAAAAGGCTAGGAAGCTTCAAAAACGTGCAGGTAGTAACTGTGAAATGGATTGTATTGATACCCTTATCAGTGAGTGTGAGGGTATTTTAGAGTCTTCACCTATTACACTACCTATCTTCATTAAAACTCCCCCCAGGCCGAGCCAACCCTCTAATCTTGCTATCCCTGCAATATTTCGCAAAACAAATAACAAAAGACCGGCCACTAACAATGTTTTTGGGGAAAGCGAAATGATGGAAGTATTCCACTCAAACACCAGCCTGACTAAGCCTATGTCTAATACTGAACATATAGACCCTACAATCCTTTGTACTAATAGATTGTGCCCTTGCTAGATCAAGCTAACAATGAAAAAGGTACGGGTGAAAGGTCCCAGATGGCCCAGACATCACTGACACCAGCTACACAAAGCAAAGATGTAGTGCGAGGTACTTACATGGAATGGCAGGACATGATCCAACTAGTCACTATGTTAAGGCAAGAAATGGGGTCCATGAGAAGTATGATAGAGGACCTAACCTTGATGGTTAAGATATTAACATCTGATTCAACCGAAAGAGGGAGTCCAAACGTAAAGGACAATAGTCACCTAGTTTGTCCACAGGGTGCCAATTCTGTAACTCCATTGGCTGCACTACTATAGACATTAATGCCACTTCCAGCTGGTTATCACTTTCCCCCAGGAAGGCTATGACAAATACAATAAAGACAGCACCACCGATGACTAAGCACTTACCTCACTATGCAGTGAGGAACACTATCAACCCATATAAGGAAGCATTACTGAGAGATCAGACACCATTTAGTAGAAATACTCTTTCTCACAGTGATCAACCGCAGATAGGTTCCCTGCCTGGGCATCGAGAACAGTACCCATCTAACTTACCTAGCACCCATAGAATCCTTATGGTAAATCTACCCAAGTTTGATGCAAGTAAAGGTATAGAGAATGTGGATTTCCTAACAAGTAAAGCTATTCACTGTGTACAGCATGTCAAGGTTTGTCGATCAGTGATAAGGGAAGACATAGTAAAAGATTGTAGGCTAATTTCCCCAGATCACCATCAAGACTGTACCGAGCTTACCATAAAAAAGGGCAGATCTTCCAGAAAACCTTTTTCATAGGAGTTTTGTACTACTACACCAGGGTATTCATCAATCCAGGTTAGACGTTCCCCCTCCCGACTAGTAGGAGTGCTCACTTGCAAATGCACAGGCTATCCGGTATACAGGGAAGTTCCACTCTTGAAAATAATGATTGACTGTTTAAAGAATCACCCCCAAAGCAATAAGTACACATAATAGCCAGTCACATCACTAGGGACAGCTCCTCAAGCACTAAGCATTCTGCTGTAGGGATAGTTCAATCCCCAAAGACTACTCCTGATTCTTCTAGCCAGATAGATGGTGTGTTGGAGGTGGGCAGCCTACCTCCTTTTACACTCAGCGGGCCACTGTCATCTTGTATAATCCCGATCAAGGATTCCTTGCTGTCCTGGAACATCGCAGAACTGAGCAAGAATATGGGTTCTCCTGAGTGGCATGCTTTCATAGAGGGATATGACATTTGTCTTTTTCAATAAACTTGGGCAGAGGTTCCTCTCTTTTGTGTAGGTTACTTGAGCTATTATATTCCGGTCATCAAAGGTGCAAAAGGGAGGCCATCTGGGGGCTTGACAATTTGGGTGCGGCAAGATCTAGGTTTAAATATACAGGTGCTTCCAACCCAGAGTCATGATATTCAAGCAGTCAGATTGGCCACAGGCTCACATTGGAACATAGACATCTATAATGTCACATGACACTAGAGGGAAGAAGTCGGGGGTTTTGGTGGCTCTCGCCAATCTTCATGACTCATACCTGGAAGTTCTGAATATCATAGTTGCGGGTGACTTTAACTCGACGTTTGAGCCCCTTACAAATGAGGAAGGTCAATTTACAGAAGAGGAAGATACTAAGTGGGGAATCCCAAAGCTGGAGCTTGACCCTATAATAAAGTGGACTGATGGGGCTATCCAAAATAATTCCATTTGCATAGGGAGGGGATTGTGGGCTGTAAATGGTTATACACCCTGAGATAGATCCGGGACTAACACTTTTATTAGAGGGTATAGTGCTAGCAGAATAGATTATGTATTGATTAGTCTGGCACTATGGCACACCATTAAAGATATGATGGCTAGAAAGTGACCAAAACCCCTTGTGTGTGACTCTGGAACTAACTAAGCACAAGGTACCTACCGATTTAGGAAACAAATATTCCCCCTGTGATGTTATTCAAACTAATAATATGAGACGCCTTAAATGGGTAAAAATAAGAGAGATGCCTGAACCGCTAGATAGCATTGAAAAGGGTATGGATAGCTCTATAAGCGAGCTTGAGGACAGTGTATCAAATTATTTGGCCCTAGAGCAATCAACTTGCATCCACAGCAATTTCTTTGCTCACCTGCATACTAATTTTTTCAAGCAGGGCAGACATAAAAAGGCCTCGAACGGGAAAGCTGGTTATTGGTTCAACAAAGATTGTCGAGAGGCACGTGAAGCTCTAGGGGTAGCAAACAGCAGCAGCAGCCAGGTGTATCTATAGGGGTACCCAGATAAAGGGAAAGAAAATATGGGATGATAAAAGATGGCAGGAATTTAGGGAGGCATGCGCCATGAGAAATCCCAAACTGTTTTGGAATGTATACAAATGGGACAGAGGAGGGCAGGCCCGGCAGCCCCAAAATCATGTATCACAGATGGATTGTGTGAATTCCCCAATATACCTCAAATGTAGCTGACAAAGAGGGTGACATCACTCGATTGTTCTATCAGGACATGGCCTTTAGTAGCGTTGAGGTAGAAGCGGCACATACATCTTTAATGGCCGGGAAGGCACCTGGCCCAGATGGTATCCCTGGGGATGTATTTCTATGCAATGAGAAAAGATGATGACTGTACATTCTATTGCTGACTAATGCCATTGCCCAGGGAGCGTCAATCCCAGATTCCTGGTAAGGAGCTGAAATTATCCCGTTTTTTAAGAAAGGGGACAAATCATGCCCTGGGAATTACAGACCGATCAGCTTAATAGACTGTCTACAAAAGGTAATGGGGAGACTAGTGCTTAATAAAGTCCAAGAATGGATTGACGAGTTCAAGGTCTTATCTCCACTGCATGCAGGGTTCCGAGCTTTCACTAGCACCATTGATCATGTGCTTAGGTTCATCTTTCTCTATTAGAAAACGGTGACTTTGGGCAAGGGCATCTTGTATGCTGCTTTTGTTGACCTTAAGTAAGCATTCAACCTTCTACCTCGAGCCAAACTAGTGGGTACATTACAAGAAATGGGGATGCCACCAGAATTACTGATGCTCACCATCAGATTGCACGAGGACAATAATTCTAAAATCTGATGGAGTATGCAGGGCGAAGTCAGTGAATCTTTCCCTGTAGAAAGAGGTGTGTGCCAAGGATGTGTGATGGAACCGACGCTATTCTCTTTATACATCAATGGAAAAGTGAATTGTATGAGTTCTATCCCTACGAATCCCCCAATACTAGCAGGCGAAAAAATCCCCTTACTAATGTTCGCAGACAACACATTGATTATCTCCAAGACCCCAAGTGGCCTCCAGAGAGCTCTAACAACTTTTGAGGAGTTCTGATTGAAGTGAGGCTTGGAGGTTAATGTGTCAAAAACGAAACTAATGGCCTTTAACTTGCATAGGACCTTTAAGGGGTATTAAAATGAATGATCGGCTGCTAGAGCAAGTTAAAGAGTTTACATACTTAGGGTTTAACATCCAGGATTACCTGAAATGGAACCATCAAGTTGATTTGGCAACCCTAAAACACTGGCAGTTGTCGGGGGTATTGCACACAGAATATAATACCTCATTCCCAAAGCCAATCAGCCCAGTACTTGAGATTTACAACATGAAAGTTATCAGTTCAGCCCTTTACGGATCAGAGCTCTGGGGGTGTGAGAACATATCCATGTTTACATTTTCAGAAATAGGTTTTTGAGGAAAATTACCAGGCTACCACAGAGCTGTCCAATGTGTTCATTATTGTATGACCTTTGGAGGAACTGCGTCTCCTTTTGTACTGGCAGAGGCTCTGGACTACTTCAGAACTTGCAGTATATGTGGCTGGGTTTCAAGATATAATGAGGGCAGACACATCTTACTGAAAATAATGGCTATCGGTGGTAAGAGATACTCTATCAAGTATTGGCATTATCTCACTGTGGAAGGACCCAATAAATCCCAATTTTCCCACAAAAAAGATTCTGAAAGAAAAATATTGGGAAATGGTACAGTATAATGTACTTAGAACCAGTGAGTCGTCTTCTTTAACTGGCCTTTTCCTGTAAAGCAAATGAATCCCCAGGTTGGAATTATATTGGGATTTAATCACAAAACCGCTTGACCCAAAACCATATTTTCAGTTTAGGATGGGCATACAGACACTAAGAGCATTTACTACTAGATGGGCTAAACCTAGAGATGATTCTTGCCTGGTGTGTTAGTCTAGTAAAGAATCACTGGTCCACCTATTGTTCACCGGTGTTGGATACGATTCCCACGCCGTGTCTGGCTGACACCAATCGGTAAGCTCTTAGGGACAAGAAGGTCGAGCGAAGCAGAAACAATCCTTCGAACTGACACATCAACAACGATTGTCATAGCGATAGCAAAATACTTGGGGTTATCGTGGGCAATAAGATCACACCCTCTATGTCCAGCCCAGGTTAAAAGAGGTAGTGTTTAACTGTACCCAATCGAGCCATTGTAGTAGATATCAGGTTACATTAAGTGTTTGTCCTTATTAACTACGCTCTGTAATCTGTAAAATCTGAAATCTTTTTAAATTAAGTTTTTATTATGTGAGATTTTAACAGGTTTTAAATGTCGTATACATTTTTTCCAAGGTGTTTCTGTTTGTCCTTCCATTCTGGCTTTGTATTACATTTTAGCAGGTGTTTTATGAAACTATTTTACTTGTATTATGTATTTGCTTTTATGACTTAATAGGCCAAATAAAGCTTGTTTGGATTGGATTGAATAAAGTTCATACATGCCAATGTCCACTCTCTATATGAATTCTATTTGAAAGGGACCTCATTGTGTCTAGCTCCACTCTAGCCAAGTTCCCTCTATTCAATTTTCCCAGAATCATTAAGCGACCCCTTGGAATTTTCACATCTTCAAATATGCGCCAGTATTTATGAGGTCAAAGGCCAAGTGGAAATCTACAAACATCAAATTGTCCCTCATTTCTTTAGCTTTTTGAACAATCGCCCACCAACTAAAACATTGGTCAACTGTCCTATGACCTTCTATAAACCCTCCCCAATCAACAGAGATACATTTATTTGTATCAATACAATCTTTCATATAGAAGACAATTGCTTCAGCATAAATCTTACCTCCTACACCAATTAGGCTTATCAAGCTAATGTTTCAGGTCTAAGGGGTCGTTTTATTGAATATTGCATTAATGATTGCCTTTTTAAAACTTTTCTGGAATGTATTTGTTGTAAATTATTCGATCAATGAAACAAGACATCAAATCCACCTATCTGTGTTACTTGTTTATTATTTTTATGGACAGATCATCAGGGTCAGCAGCTTGACAGATTGACTGTGAAGATTGTCTTTCTGAATGAAGTACTTGATACTAACCCTGGGCGTAGTGGGGCTAGGCGAAGCATCACGTAGGAGGGGGAATCTACGCACACCCACACACTTCGCGTAGCCCCAGTACGCGCCGCCCGCCTCCCTCCCACCCTCTTCTAAATGCCCTTGAAATCATTAAAAACATTCTAAAACAAATGAAAACGACTTACCCGAGATGCGTTGTCCCGGGGCTCCCTCTTCCTGGTTTATCGCCGACTTCTTCATCACAAATGTGCATGTGCGGGCGCCCTGAATGCGCGTTTTCATTAGTTTTCATTAGTTTTAGAAGGTTTTTAATAATTTTAACGGCATTTAGAAGAAGGCGGGAGGGATGCGGGTAGCAGGCAACTTCGCTCCTCCATGGCATGTGCGTAGCCTGCCTACTACGCCTACTTTGCGTATCGTGAAGTAGGCAACACTACTCACACTCCATGGACAAAGCGGAGCACTACACCCACCCTTACTTGATACCCAAGCCAAATTGTTCTTGCCTGCAGTAAACTCCAAATTCTGCTTACTATTATCACTACCCTTGGAGAGTTTACTCAAGAGGTTTTTCCAATCTTATTCCATAAACATATTTTTATGGAAGCCTAAGTCATTCAGGCTCCTTTTTTAGACCAACCACCAGAATTTATGCATATCTTTTGATGATATCACATTAATCATTTCCTCCCAACGTTCTGCATAATAATGTCTCTTATGTCTTTAGATCTATCTGTATATTCCGCCTATAATTTACAGTAATTTTCTTGAGTTTTGAAGTTCCATATTTTTCTATTTTTTGTCACAGCTATCTTATCTTCCTCTTTAGATCTCAACATTGATCATCAAGCGATTTAACTAACTTATTTGGTCTCTTTCATCCTCCAACCGGGTTACCAATTGAATTATTTTTTAAGGTATTAAATAGCTTACTACACCTTCTATAATTTCTGCATGCTTTCCCCAATATCATTTCTTCCCCTAAATCCCATACTTTCCAAGTAGGCCTCACTCTGAAACTGTCTAAACTGATCCAAATGTTTGTCATCTATTCAAGTAGCCGCTGTCTTGGGGTGAGACATCTTCAGGAATACAGATTTTGCTATGGAGTATGATTTCAAAGTATCCTTAAGCGCAAAATCTTCTTTAGGTAAATTCAACTAAAGGTTAAAGTTGCCCGATATTATTAATGTATTAACATCCTTTTTACTGATGGTAACAAAATCAGCTTTAAATAATTGCGTATGAGTCACATGAAATAGATTATCTCCTACTAAAATATATACATTATTCACTATCATATTGTTAACTGGCAGCATTTTTGAACCAATTAATATGATATGCTTGCAACCAATCACATTCTGTTTTTAATTGTGTCAGCTTTTGTGACACCTTAGTAAGATTAAAGTACTGAAACCTCTCGATGGACATCCTGTACCCAGTGGGTTTGCTTGAGTGTGAATTTTGAACATATCTGTCGAACTTTGGAGATATACCAGACAGCCTGGTCTCTTGAAAGAAATAATCTGATTTTGCTCCAACACGCTGTTAAAGCCATGTATTCCCAACAGTCTACTTAAACCATGTACATTCCAAGTAGAGACCTTTAGGTTGTCCAGTGTAAATTTATCCTAATCTAGATTACTCTTATTTCTATTTCCCCAGTCCCAGCTTGATGTCAGACAATCATATCGATTTGAATTTTTTTAAACTATATCTTCCTATTTTCTGTTGGATTGTAGAATAATTACCTGAAAGTAACCCCACTTGTCCATACTGACCTCCATTAGTTTTTCCCCTCATCATCATTTAGAGACTACTGGGTCTGATTATGTCAGCCCTGCATGAATATTTAGAAATATATTTGTTTTATTTTTAGTCAGCTTTTCATTTGAGTTTAGCCTTATTCCCTGACTTGCTGGCACTTTTACAGACCTCTGAATTATTTATTTTTACCACCATCGAGTAAATCCCTACTCTTGAAACCTCTTTGTCTTCTCTATTAGAGACAAACCCCACATGCTTATGGTCACTAGTCTTTATTGCTTGTAGAGAGGGGCCCTGTTCAAATGTCTGTAACAGGTGTGATTCATTCAGGTATCTTCTTTTTCTAGGTTGCTTACTTGACCTTTGAAGGTCAAAATATAGCACTAGGCTATTTTATTTGGTTGTAGGATAGAACCACAAGTGGATAAACCACTCATGTCCATACCATGCAACCTAAACAACGAATGTGCCAGCCATGCATTCCTCTACAACCTATGCCTTTACTACATCATTTCATGGTACAGTCAAAAATGATGAAGGGGTATGCTTGGCTAAGGTCATGACCCCCCTTTCTCATCCTAAGCTATAAACTCACCTACCCCTTCCCTGCCCTGAGGTCCAAATACACCTGTCCCTCAAGACGACCCCACCCCAGCCCTATAGACTACCCAGAGCCTCCAGCCCTAAAAACTATCTAGACCCCCCCACCCCTGAAAACTACCCCTGATCCCCCATCCCGTAATACTACCCCAGCCCTAAAAACTAGCCCCAAACCAACCCCAGCCCTGAAAACCTCCTACAGACCCCGAACCCTGAAAACCTCACCCTACCCCCAGCCTTAAAAACTAGTACTGGTCCCTCCTAAGGCCTGAAAACTAATACCAAACCCCACAGTCCTGAAAATTACCTACAACCCTCCCAGCCTTGAAATCTTCCCCTGACCCCCCAGCCTTGAAAATTATGCCCAACCCTCCCCCAGACCTGACAACTACCATGACCCTCCAGCCCTGAAAACTAGTCTCAAGCCCTAGCCCTGAAAACTCCCTTCAACCCCAAGCCTTGAAAACTGCCCCTCCCCAGCCCACAAAACTATCCTGACCCTCTTCCACAGCCCAAAAACTACCAGACCCCCAAACCCTCCCCCAGCCCACAAAATAACCTCTGGCCCAGCCCACAAAACAACCCCAACCCACCCGCAGCCCACAATCCAACCCCTGGCCCAACCCCAGCCCAAAAAACAACTGACAATCCAACCCATGGCCCAGAAAACTTAACCGACCCCTCAAGCCCAGCCCACAAAACAACCCCGACTCACCCCAGACCACAAAACAACCCTGATCCACCCCAGCCCAAAATGCAACCGGACCCACCTCCAGCCCACAAAACAACTCCGACCCACCCCGCCCTCAAAACAACCCCTGACCCACCCCAGCCAACAATCCAATCCCTGGCCCAAACCCAGCCCAAAAAACAACTGACAATCCACCCCATGGCCCAGAAAACTAAACCGACCCCTCAAGCCCAGCCCACAAAACAACCCTGACTCACCCCAGACCACAACCCTGATCCACCCCAGCCCACAATGCAACCGGACCCACCTCCAGCCCACAAAACAACTCTGACCCACCCCGCCCTCAAAACAACCCCTAACCCGCAAAACAACTCTGACCCAACCTCAGCCCATGGACAACCCAGACCCACAGCCAGCCCACAAAATAACTGCCAATCCAACTCCCAGCCCAGACCTACACCTAGCCCCACTTACCTCACTGCTACCTGCATCCGTACGCAGCAGCCTACAACTCAATTGTGTATTGCCTTACCCATGCATATGCATGGTTAAAGCATATGAGTGGGTATGGCATGCGTGGTAGGCCTTGCGGAGTCATAACACTCATGGTTTAGACCGCAGTGTTCCATCTGATTCTCATTTTATTTATATGCATCTTTGGACTCATAAAAATCTCCCTTCTCTAGCCCTCTTGATTGTGTTTTGGTCCCTTCTTATTGGAGCAATTGTTATTATTGCCCTTATGTTCATTCTCTGTTTTATTTATCTTCTTTACCTGCGTAATAATTTTTGTTTTTCTTAGTTTTTTAGGCCCACCATATCCTATTGAAATTGATATTGCCACAACATAGATCTTCTTTAGGTTTTCCCAATCTCTCATCATGGTTTTTGCCCTTCTTACTTTTCCTGTTTGTCCTATTTTAATAGCTGCTGCATCTAATTTATTTGTCCCCCTATTCCCCATTTTTACTTTGCTCTTCCTGTTCCAGCTTTAATTGGGGGTTCTCTTTTATGCAGCTCTTTCACCTTGTTAGGAACTTTATTTGTCTATAGTATGAGAAGCTGCTACTTCTTGCAATCAACTTGTTTTTTTTAGAAAGAAAGACTGACTGGATCAGGCCAGACCCTCCCCCTGTCCGCAGAGTCCCAGTCGTACCTGCCTGCAAATCTACAGTTGTGTCCTTAATAGAACTTACAATAGGCCTTACCAGTCTGGCCATACAACTGTTGAACAATTTTAAATCCAGGTCAATTGAACTTAGTAAAATGTTTTGCCACTTTAAGTTGTAATTTTTTGATACAATCCCATGTAAAGTTTTTTGCTGAAGAAATAAAACATCCTACATAGTTGAAGAGCCAATTTGGAAGGCTTCTGGTTTTACAGTGAATTCTGGGTTTCTTTTCCCAAGCCTTTCTTATCATTCCCTTTTGCAGACTTGTCTGAAACTTGCATGCCTTTTAGCCACTTGCCCCGTATCCACTGTGAGTGGGTCTTATTGCCCCCTACCTACTAGAATTCATCAACTAGTAAGTAAGTCACCAATAATGTTAAACAAAGAGACAGAGTCAAAGTGGGTGCTCTCCCAAGTTTAGACAACAGGTGGTAAAGGGGGGTTCTACTTGGTTTCCATGTTTAGCATTTTTCTATACAAAGTTGCTAATTGCATCCGCTAATTTTAGCACTGGTGTAGGTTCTGATAAGCAGCCGACTAATTGAATGGATAGGTCCTCTTCAGCCTTTTAGGGGGAGCTTAGCTCTGTTATAGATGCAATCTTATTTTGCACTTCCTTCACATGGCACCTCAATTCGTTTTGCTTCCTTGGGCTATTCTTATCTCTCATGACTCCTTGCCCTTTCTTTACTGAGTGCCCCAGCTGCTCCTATACATCTTTGGGCTTTCTCTTTTACAATGGCGTTTTTAGATAGGTACATGTGGCAGCTGAATCCGAATTTGTGTAATTCTACACTGATCTCCTTCCCCCCCTAAGGTCCACACATTTAATGTTTTAAACAGCTTTCTGTCCTGGTGACTCGATCCTCCTCAAACACTTAACTATAGGCAACGTTGTAAACTCTACTTTCATGTTCTATTCTATACCCTCCTCCCTCTGTGCTTTTCTGCAACTGACGCCTTCACCTTAGGCAGAGAAATTCACATAATCAGGAATCCTTGTAATAGCTATCCTTTTGTCCTTCTATCATATGGAGTTCTGCCTTTGTCTTGCCCCATTTGTTATTATTGTAATAATATTAAAAGTAATAAAATTATTACATACAGGTTATTCGGTGATTATTAGCATTCAGCTCGCAGTACCATGCCTCTCACCCTCATTCTGCCACACGCCTATCCACCCCCTGTCTCCCCAGGAGGGGTTAGCTCTGGTGCCCTTCAGCAAGCTTATGGACTTGGCCACAGAACCCCCAGTTGAAATAGTTGGGTGAGGAAGATGTAGAATTACTTTATAACTACAAGGGAGCGAGACAATGAGGTCAAGAGATCTCTTTTGCTGCACTTTGTTGGGGATAAGATATATAAACTGTTGCAACACCTCCCAGACACAGGGGGGTGGGTTGATAACTATGATGTGGCCATAACCAAGCCCCATGTTCATGTTGACCCACAACCGAACACTAATTGTGTTCGTTATTGTATGACCTTTGGAGGAACTGCGTCTCCTTTTGTACTGGCAGAGACTCTGGACTACTTCAGAACTTGCAGTATATGTGGCTGGGTTTCAAGATATAATGAGGGCAGACACATCTCACTCAAAATAATGGCTATTGGTGGTAAGAGATACTCTATCAAGTATTGGCATTATCTCACTGTGGAAGGACCCAATAAATTCCAATTTTCCCACAAAAAAGATTCTGAAAGAAAAATATTGGGAAATGGTACAGTATAATGTACTTAGAACCAGTGAGTCGTCTTCTTTAACTGGCCTTTTCCTGTAAAGCAAATGAATCCCCAGGTTGGAATTATATTGGGATTTAATCACAAAACCGCTTGACCCAAAACCATATTTTCAGTTTAGGATGGGCACACAGACACTAAGAGCATTTACTACTAGATGGGCTAAACCTAGAGATGATTCTTGCCTGGTATGTTAGTCTAGTAAAGAATCACTGGTCCACCTATTGTTCACCGGTGTTGGATACGATTCCCACGCCGTGTCTGGCTGACACCAATCGGTAAGCTCTTAGGGACAAGAAGGTCAAGCGAAGCAGAAACAATCCTTCGAACTGACACATCAACAACGATTGTCATAGCGATAGCAAAATACTTGGGGTGATCGTGGGCAATAAGATCACACTCTCTATGTCCAGCCCAGGTTAAAAGAGGTAGTGTTTAACTGTACCCAATCATGTATGGAGCGCACTACTCACCCGGAGGGTCTTAAGGCGGCTGGGGGGGGGGGGGGGGGGGGGTGGGGTGCCGCTACTGCTCGAACAGCCAGGTTTTGAGCTTCTTCCTGAAGGAGAGGTGGTCCTGGGTCAGGCGAAGGTCGGTCGGGAGGGTGTTCCAGGTCTTGGCGGCCAGGTAGGAGAAGGACCTTCCTCCTGTTGTCGCTCTTCGGATGCGGGGGACGGCGGCAAGGGCGTGGTTGGTCGATCGGAGGTGGCGTTTGGGAGCGTAGAAGTTGAGGCGGTTGTTGAGGTAGCTCGGGCCTTGGTCGTGTAGGGCTTTGTGTGCGTGGGTTAGGAGACGGAAGGTGATTCTCTTGTTGACGGGGAGCCAGTGCAGGTCTCTCTGATGTCCGGAGATGTGGCTGCGTCGGGGATGTCGAGGATGAGTCTGGAGCTTGGCGGTGGTTCCGGCGTAGAGGGCGTTGCCGTAGTCCAGTCGGCTGGTGACGAGGGCCTGGGTGACCGTCTTCCTGGTCTCGGTGGGGGTCCACCGGAAGATCTTCCGTAGCATGCGCAGGATGTTGAAACAGGACGCGGAGACGGCGTTGACTTGTCTGGTCATGGAGAGGGAGGAGTCCAGGATGAAGCCCAGGTTGCGTGCGTGGTCTGTCGGTTTGGGTGCGGTGCCCAGGGTGGGGGGCCACCAGGAGTCGTCCCAGGCGGAGGGCGAGGAGCCCAGGATGAGGACTTCCGTCTTGGCTGAGTTCAGTTTCAGGTGGCTGGTCGTCATCCACTCGGCTACGTCTTTCATCCCTTCATGGAGGTTGGTTCTGGCGGCGGCGGGGTCATTGGTCAGGGAGAGGATCAGCTGGGTGTCGTCGGCGTAGGAGATGATGTTGAGGTTGTGTTGGCGTGCGATGGCCGCAAGGGGACTCATGTAGATGTTGAAGAGGGTGGGGCTGAGCGAGGAGCCCTGAGGAACGCCGCAGATGACTTTCGTGGCTGCTGATCTGAACGGTGGTAGGCGGACTCTCTGTGTCCTTCCAGCGAGGAAGGAGATGATCCACTCCAGTGCCTTTTCCTGGATTCCGATGTTGCTGAGGCGCTGCACTAGGGTGCGGTGGCAAACAGTGTCGAACGCCGCGGAGAGGTCTAGGAGGATGAGGGCCGCTGTTTCACCGTTGTCCAGCAGGGCTCGGATGTCATCGGTGGCAGCGATGAGGGCGGTCTCGGTGCTGTGGTTGGCTCGGAAGCCAGACTGTGAGGGATCGAGGGATCCATTCGTCTCGAGGAAGGTGGCCAGCTGCTTGTTGACGGTCTTCTCGATGACTTTGGCTGGAAACGGGAGGAGCGAGATGGGGCGGTAATTCTTGAGTTCGGTGGGGTCCGCTGTTGGTTTCTTTAGTAGAGCGCTGAGTTCTGCGTGCTTCCAGCTCTCAGGGAAGGTGGCGGTGTCGAAGGAGGTGTTGATGATGTCCCGCAGGTGGGGTGCGATTACAGCGTTGGCCTTTTGAAGACGTGGTGGGGGCAGGGGTCGGTCGGAGATCCGGAGTGGATAGAGTTCATCGTGCAGATGGTGTCTTCTGTGTTGATCTGGGTCCAGGGGCTGAGGGTGGTGGTGGGGGGCGTTGGTGCGGTCGTGGGGAGCGTTGTTTGTGGGCTGAAGCTGTTGTGTATGTCAGCGATCTTGTTTTGGAAGTAGGAGGCGAGGGAGTTGCCGAGGTCTTGCGACGGGGTGATGTCGTTGTTTCCGGCGTTGGGGTTGGAGAGCTCTTTCACGATGTAGAAGAGTTCCTTGCAGTTGTGTACGTTGTTGTCCAGCCGGTCCTTGAATGCTGTTTTCTTGGTGGCGTGGATCAGTTGATGGTGCTTCCGGGTGGCGAGCTTGAGGGTGGTCATGTTGTCCGGTGTTGGCTCCCTTCTCCAGGCTTTCTCGAGGGCTCGGCAGTTCTTCTTGGAGTTCTTGAGTTCGTCGGTGAACCATGGGGCCTTCTTGCTGCCGGGTCTGCTAGGCGGGGTCCTCAGTGGGGCGAGGTCGTCTGAACAGTTGCTGATCCACTTCGTGAGGTTGTCGGCGGCCTGGCTGGGGTTCGCTGAGCTGGCGAGAGGGTGCTGGCTCAGAGAAGCAGCGAGCTGGACTGCTGTGATCTTGTTCCAGTTTCTTCGAGCAACCTGTTGCTGGTGGTGGTGGATCGTGGATCTTCTGAAGGTGAAGTGGACGCAGCTGTGGTCCGTCCAGTGGAGTCCGGTGGCGTGGCTGAAGACGATGTCCTTGCTGGATGAGAAGACAGCATCGAGTGTGTGTCCGGCGAGGTGGGTGGGGGTGGTCACCAGCTGCTTGAGTCCGAGGTGGTCAAGCAGGGTGGTGGTGTTGCGGTCGTTGTTGTTCTCCAGGTGGAAGTTGATGTCACATTAAGTGCTTGTCCTTATTAACTACGCTCTGTAATCTGTAAAATCTGAAATCTTTTTAAATTAAGTTTTTATTATGTGAGATTTTAACAGGTTTTATATGTTGTATACATTTTTCCAAGGTGTTTCTGTTTGTCCTTCCATTCTGGCTTTGCATTACATTTTCACAGGTGTTTTATGAAACTATTTTACTTGTATTTTGTATTTGCTTTTATGACTTAATAGGTCGAATAAAGCTTGTTTGGATTGGATTGGATAAAATTCATACATGCCAATGTCCACTCTCTATATGAATTCTATTTGAAAGGGACCTCATTGTGTCTAGCTCCATCCTAGCCAAGTTCCCTCTATTCAATTTTCCCAGAATCATTAAGCGACCCCTTGGAATTTTCACATCTTCAAATATGCGCCAGTATTTATGAGGTCAAAGGCCAAGTGGAAATCTACAAACAGCAAATTGTCCCTCATTTCTATAGCTTTTTGAACAATCGCCCACCAACTAAAACATTGGTCAACTGTCCTATGACCTTCTATAAACCCTCCCCAATCAATAGAGATACATTTATTTGTATCAATCCAATATTTCATATATAAGACAATTGCTTCAGCATAAATCTTAGCTCCTACACCAATTAGGCTTATCAAGCTAATGTTTCAGGTCTAAGGGGTCGTTTTATTGAATATTGCAATAATGATTGCCTTTTTAAAACTTTTCTGGAATTTATCTGTTGTAAATTATTCGATCAATGAAACAAGACATCAAATCCACCTATCTGTGTTACTTGTTTATTATTTTTATGGACAGATCATCAGGGTCAGCAGCTTGACAGATTGACTGTTAAGATTGTCTTTCTGAATGAAGCACTTGATACTAACCCTGGGCGTAGTGGGGCTAGGCGAAGCATCACGTAGGGGGGGGGGAATCTACGCACACCCACGCACTTCGCGTAGCCCCAGTACGCGCCGCCCGCCTCCCTCCCACCCTCTTATAAATGCCCTTAAAATCATTAAAAACATTCTAAAACAAATGAAAACGACTTACCTGAGATGCGTTGTCCCGGGGCTCCCTCTTCCTGGTTTATCGCCGACTTCTTCCTCACAAATGTGCAAGTGCGGGCGCCCGCAAATGCGCGTTTTCATTAGTTTTCATTAGTTTTCATTAGTTTTAGAAGGTTTTTAATAATTTTAACGGCATTTAGAAGAAGGCGGGAGGGATGCGGGTAGCAGGCAACTTCGCTCCTCCATGTCATGTGCGTAGCCTGCCTACTACGCCTACTTTGCGTATCGCGAAGTAGGCAACACTACGCACACTCCGTGGATGAAGCGGAGCACTACGCCCACCCTTACTTGATACACAAGCCAAAATGTTCTTGCCTGCAGTAAACTCCAAATTCTGCTTACTTTTATCACTACCCTTGGAGTGTTTACTCAAAAGGTTTTTCCAATCTTATTCCATAACCATTTTTTTATGGAAGCCTAAGACATTCAGGCTCCTTTTTTAGACCAACCACCAGAATTTATGCATATCTTTTGATGATATCACATTAATCATTTCCTCACAACGTTCTGCATAATAATGTCTCTTATGTCTTTAGATCTATCTGTATATTCCGCCTATAATTTACAGTAATTTTCTTGAGTTTTGAAGTTCCATATTTTTCTATTTTTTTGTCACAGCTATCCTACCTTCCTCTTTAGATCTCAACATTGATCATCAAGCCATTTAACTAACTTATTTGGTCTCTTTCATCCTCCAACCGGGTTACCAATTGAATTATTTTTTAAGGTATTAAATAGCTTACTACACCCTCTATAATTTCTGCATGCTTTCCCCAATATCATTTCTTCCCCTAAATCCCATACTTTCCAAGTAGGCCTCACTCTGAAACTGTCTAAGCTGATCCAAATGCTTATCATCCATTCAAGTAGCCGTCTTGGGATAAGACATCTTCAGGAATACAGATTTTGCCATGGAGTATGATTTCAAAGTATCCTTAAGCGCGAAATCTTCTTTAGGTAAATTCAACTAAAGGTTAAAGTTGCCCAATATTATTAATGTATTAACATCCTTTTTACTGATGGTAACAAAATCAGCTTTAAATAATTGCGTATGAGTCACATGAACTAGATTATCTCCTACTAAAATATATACATTATTCACTATCATTTTGTTAACTGGCAGCATTTTTGAACCAATTAATATGATATGCTTGCAACCAATCACATTCTGTTTTTAATTGTGTCAGCTTTTGTGACACCTTAGTAAGATTAAAGTACTGAAACCTCTCGATGGACATCATGTACCCAGTGGGTTTGCTTGAGTGTGAATTTTGAACATATCTGTTGAACTTTGGAGATATACCAGACAGCCAGGTCTCTTGAAAGAAATAATCTGATTTTGCTCCAACACGCTGTTAAAGCCATGTATTCCCAACAGTCTACTTAAACCATGTACATTCCAAGTAGAGACATTTAGGTTGTCCAGTGTAAATTTATCTTTATCTAGATTACTCTTATTTCTATTTCCCCAGTCCCAGCTTAATGTCAGACAATCATATCGATTTGCATTTTTTAAATCTATATCTTCCTATTTTCTGTTGGATTGTAGAATAATTACCTGCAGGTAACCCCACTTGTCCCTACTAACCTCCATTAGTTTTCCCCCTCATCATCATTTGTGGACTGCTGGATATGATTATGTCAGCCCTGCATGAATATTTAGAAATATATTTGTTTTACTTTTAGTCAGTTTTTCATTTGAGTTTAGCCTTATTCCCTGACTTGCAGGCACTTTTACAGACCTCTGAATTATTTATTTTTACCACCATCGAGTAAATCCCTACTCTTGAAACCTCTTTGTCTTCTCTATTAGAGACAACCCCCACATGCTTATGGTCACTAGTCTTTATTGCTTGTAGAGAGGGGCCCTGTTCAAATTTCTGTAACAGATGTGATTCATTCAGGTATCTTCATTTTCTAGGTTGTTTACTTGACCTTTGAAGGTCAAAATGTAGCACTAGGCTATTTTATTTGGTTGTAGGATAGAACCACAAGTGGATAAACCACTCATGCCCATACCATGCAACCTAAACAACAAATGTGCCAGCCATGCATTCCTCTACAACCCATGCCATTACTACATCATTTCATGGTACAGTCATAAATGGTGAAGGGGTATGCTTGGCTAAGGTCATGACCCCCCTTTCTCACCCTAAGCTATAAACTCACCTACCCCTTCCCTGCCCTGAGGTCCAAATAAACCTGTCCCCTCAAGACGACCCCACCCCAGCCCTAAAAACTATCTAGACCCCCCACCCCTGAAAACTACCCCTGACCCCCAGCCCGTAATACTACCCCAGCCCTAAGAACTAGCCCCACACCCACCCCAGCCCTGAAAACCTCCTACAGACCCCCAGCCCTGAAAACCTCCCCCTACCCCCAGCCTTAAAAACTAGTACTGGTCCCTCCTAAGGCCTGAAAACTAATAACAAACCCCACAGTCCTGAAAATTATCTACAACCCTCCCAGCCTTGAAAACTTCCCCTGACCCCCCAGCCCTGAAAACTATGCCCAACCCTCCCCCAGGCCTGACAACTACCTTGACCCTCCAGCCCTGAAAACTAGTCTCAAGCCCCAGCCCTGAAAACTCCCTTCAACCCCAAGCCTTGAAAACTGCCCCTCCCCAGCCCACAAAACTATCCTGACCCTCTTCCACAGCCCAAAAACTACCAGACCCCCCAAACCCTCCCCCAGCCCACAAAATAACCTCTGGCCCACCCCAGCCCACAAAACAACCCCAACCCACCCGCAGCCCACAATCCAACCCCTGGCCCAACCCCAGCCCAAAAAACAACTGACAATCCACCCCATGGTTGTCCAGTGTCATCATTGGCTATCCTGCTCCTTCGGCAGGCTGGCGATGCAATGCCCGTCGGGCAGCACAAAGTGCTGCACTTTAGCGGAGATCTTTTATTCCTTTAGCCAATGAGTGCATGTGTGTGAGGGACCTAGGGAGTGCAATAAGTGAGCATGAGTGAGGTTAAAAAAGGTCAGTAGAGTCCAATAGGGGAACCTTTAATAGCATGGCTCACTGCCTTGTTAAAAACCGTGAAAAGGTGAGGGGTATCAAGGCGTGACGGTTAGGGTAATCAGGCCTTATTCAACCCTCAGTCCGGGTGTGGTCGACATGTTTCTTGCCTTTAAGGCAATTCATCAGGACCAATTGCTCATAAAATTGCTCATGGATTCCCCAGTAATTAAGGAATCAAGTATACGACCTGTGAAGTGTCGCAGAATCAACCCTTCATTGAGGCCCTCCCTGGGACTAGAGAAGGAAACAAAACAAGGGTACAGTCAATCGTGGGTTTGTTGACCCGAGACATTGTTGCATGTGACAATAGCATGCAAATCATTGTGTATTTAAGGGGGTCCCAACCCCTGTGGGTTTATCACACTTGTGTCAGAGAGGGTACAAGGGAGTGTAAAACAAAATGAATTGAAGTGAAAAATGTCCTGCCAAGAAGCGCCATTGGTGATCCACAGTTGGCAAGCATTATGTCTGATCACAGCTAGGCAGCGTGCCACACCCAACTGGGTGACACACGTGTGTCATGCAGGTATCAATGGTGTGTTCCTACACACCAACAATTAGAATTAAAATTAAAATTACAAGGCACCACTAAAACAACTGATTAAGTACAGGAAGGCATCGTTCCCACTGATACAGTGATAACGCTTATGGTGAAATTCACCGGGTGAAAAGTAAGTCATGAACATATGGGTAATAGCGGAAACGCGGCGCTTACCCGCAGTCCCTGGTTGGATGTCCCACCGGCTGACCTGGTGGGGCCAGTGCTATGCGGTTGGTACCTAGGAACAAAGCAAGTGCACCGCTCGTCAGCAAAGTGGGGAGCGGTGGATCTTACCCTCATTTCAGGTTCCAGTCCGTGTGTATTCGTGGCGATCGTCAACACGATGCCTCGGGTGAGCTGCGTGTAGGTTAAGCCTACCTTACCTGGCTAGCTGCTGGCAAGGCGTGCAATCACCTACCCCGCCCACATCGGTCCTGCCGCAGGATCGCCGGTAGAAGCGGACTGCCTACCAGTCGCTAAACATAGCCGGTCGCGCGGGCGCCGTGGGGGGCGTGTCCCGTAGGGATTGCTAGGAGACGCGGCACGCTGGTCATAGAAAGCAATGATTTCCCCATTAGTATCGCCTCATAACATTGGGCGCCATCTTGGAACGGGTTAGACACAGAGTGTATCAATGTTACAGTCAACTTGGCGTTCTTAATGGGCAGTGGAAATTAAGGATTTCCATGTATCTATTGGCTTGTAACATTGGGCGCCATCTTGGAAGGGGTCTGAGAGCCAGGTACATTTAGATTACAATTAATGCCTTCCCGGGATGAGTGACTAACTCATGGAATATATTATCTGGCCAGCATAGTCCAGGGCACCGCATCATTAAGGCCGGATTCATCAGTATGTAGGCGATGAACCCATCTTTGTTCCATTTTGAAGAGGGCCTGTTGGTTTATTGAGGGATGGCATTCCAGGACAGTCCATTTCAAGTTCTCAGCCACATGATTTTGTTGTCTGCAGTGCTCATATAGTTTGGTGTGGGTCTTGTGACATCGGATATTGCTATTATGCTCCATGATGCGTAGTTTCACAGGGTGCATCGTCATCCCAATGTAGATCATCTTACAGGGGCATGTGAGTACATAAATACAACGTGAGCTATTGCAATTAGTGTGTCTATTGATGTTCCAAATGAAGTTCCTGGGCAGCTCAATGGTTTTGCCTTGGATTGTTTGGGGGCAGACTACACATGAACCACAGCGGTAGTGTCCAATGACCGGTGGAAGGTCCCACAAGGTATTGACCGGTCGTGTGCTTGATTTCTTAGGGCGAGTGTGAATCAGGGTGTCTTTGAGATTCGCCGTCCTCCTGAATGCGAACCGCGGACGGGGTAATTCCATGCCAGCTGTATTGAGAATCCCCCAATGTGAATTCACAATCTTTTTAATGAACGTCGAGTGCTTGGTGTAGGACGTGACACATGTAATTACGTCCTCCTTTTCCTTGGGGTGGACTTCAAGCAAGGACTCTCTGTTGTTGTTAAGTGCTCGTTTGCATGATGTCTTCAGTAGCCGTGTAGGGTAGCCCCTATCTTGGAGCTTGTGTTGCAGGATACTTGCTTCATGTTTGTAGTCCTGGACAGAACTGCAGTTTCTCCGTATACGGAGAAATTGCCCGAAGGGTAAGTTCTCCCTCAATGCTCTCGTATGGTGACTATTATATAGGAGCAGACTGTTTCTGTCTGTCTTCTTCTTATACAAGGTGGTAGTGATTGTTGATGGAGCCAATTGGATAGTCAGGTCTAGGAACGGTATGGATGCCTCAGAGATGGTACCCGTAAATTTTAAGAAGGGGTTCTGTCGGTTGATCCATAGACAGAAAGCCTCACAGCTAGCCCGGTCACCTTTCCAGAAAATCAAAATATCATTGATGTATCGACGCCAGAGTGTAAGGTTATCTCGGAAGGGGTTTTGTTCTGGAGGGTAGATGTGGTACTTTTCAAAAGGCAGAGGTTGGGGCAGAGGAAGAGGGCGAAAGCCAGGCGGGCAAAAAGGAGTGCAGTGGCAGGACCAGCCGCCAACATCAACCTCAATGGAGACCAGGAGTGTAGCAGCCAGGGGGAGACGAGTCTGATCGTCAACCTGTCAAAGAAAATTCTTTCACCAACAGAGAAAAGAGTGCTAGAGAAAGGTCTTGGGTTTGTCCCCACCCCGACTCCGGATTCTTTCCAGGAAACTATCGAACTAAAACAGTTCTTCAGAAAAATACGACTGCGGGCATTTTTTGATAATCAACCGGAACTTCCCATCCTAGACACTGGTCTGAAAAAACCTTCCACATTCACCCCTAACAATGGAATGGTCCCACCGGAGGTTCTCACCTTCGAACGGGCAGTGCTTACCAGCATGCAAAACAAACCTAAGTTGAAACCATTCCACAATTTAACAACTGCAGAACGACAGGCGTCCATAGATCTGGGCAGGGATGACTCTATAGTCATCAAACAAGCTGACAAAGGGGGTGCCACAGTCATACAAAATTATGAAGATTATGACTGTGAATGTAGACGACAGTTGTCTAATACCACTCACTACAGACCACTGATGGAGGATCCCACGAAACGGCTAATGGCTACCATCACTAGCCTCGTCATTGAAGCCGAGACCAACGAATGGATCAGCAAGAAGGAAGCTGAATTCCTAGTGACTAAGGATCCAGTCACTCCGTATTTTTACACCCTCCCCAAGATTCACAAGGGCACGACTCCAGTCCCGGGGAGACCGATTGTCTCAGGCATCGGATCATTGCTAGAACCTTTGTCCCAATTCTGTGACGCCTTCTTCCAACCATTGGTGAAGCAGATTCCGTCATATTTACAAGATACGAGAGACGTCCTACGTCTGATCAATGACATCGATGGGAGGGAAGACGTTGATCTACTCCTGACTTTAGACGTAGAGGCGTTGTACACCAACATCCCGCAGCAAGCCACACTAGAAACTGTGGACTCACTGATGCAACAAGAAGAATGGACCTCTCCTACTCCCATTGCCTTTATCATGGAGCTGGCACACATAGCCCTGACTGAGAACTTTTTCCGATATGAATCACAACTGTATCATCAGGTCAGCGGGACCTCAATGGGTTCGACATTTGCCCCCAGCCTGGCGTGTATTTATATGGCCTCTTTTGAAAAGTACCACATCTACCCTCCAGAACAAAACCCCTTCCGAGATAACCTTACACTCTGGCGTCGATACATCGATGATATTTTGATTTTCTGGAAAGGTGACCGGGCTAGCTGTGAGGCTTTCTGTCTATGGATCAACCGACAGAACCCCTTCTTAAAATTTACGGGTACCATCTCTGAGACATCCATACCGTTCCTAGACCTGACTATCCAATTGGGTCAATCAACAATCACTACCACCTTGTATAAGAAGAAGACAGACAGAAACAGTCTGCTCCTATATAATAGTCACCATACGAGAGCATTGAGGGAGAACTTACCCTTCGGGCAATTTCTCCGTATACGGAGAAACTGCAGTTCTGTCCAGGACTACAAACATGAAGCAAGTATCCTGCAACACAAGCTCCAAGATAGGGGCTACCCTACACGGCTACTGAAGACATCATGCAAACGAGCACTTAACAACAACAGAGAGTCCTTGCTTGAAGTCCACCCCAAGGAAAAGGAGGATGTAATTACATGTGTCACGTCCTACACCAAGCACTCGACGTTCATTAAAAAGATTGTGAATTCACATTGGGGGATTCTCAATACAGCTGGCATGGAATTACCCCGTCCGCGGTTCGCATTCAGGAGGACGGCGAATCTCAAAGACACCCTGATTCACACTCGCCCTAAGAAATCAAGCACACGACCGGTCAATACCTTGTGGGACCTTCCACCGGTCATTGGACACTACCGCTGTGGTTCATGTGTAGTCTGCCCCCAAACAATCCAAGGCAAAACCATTGAGCTGCCCAGGAACTTCATTTGGAACATCAATAGACACACTAATTGCAATAGATCACGTTGTATTTATGTACTCACATGCCCCTGTAAGATGATCTACATTGGGATGACGATGCGCCCTGTGAAACTACGCATCATGGAGCATAATAGCAATATCCGATGTCACAAGACCCACACCAAACTATATGAGCACTGCAGACAACAAAATCATGTGGCTGAGAACTTGAAATGGACTGTCCTGGAATGCCATCCCTCAATAAACCAACAGGCCCTCTTCAAAATGGAACAAAGATGGGTTCATCGCCTACATACTGATGAATCCGGCCTTAATGATGCGGTGCCCTGGACTATGCTGGCCAGATAATATATTCCATGAGTTAGTCACTCGTCCCGGGAAGGCATTAATTGTAATCTAAATGTACCTGGCTCTCAGACCCCTTCCAAGATGGCGCCCAATGTTACAAGCCAATAGATACATGGAAATCCTTAATTTCCACTGCCCATTAAGAACGCCAAGTTGACTGTAACATTGATACACTCTGTGTCTAACCCGTTCCAAGATGGCGCCCAATGTTATGAGGCGATACTAATGGGGAAATCATTGCTTTCTATGATGAGCGTGCCGCGTCTCCTAGCAATCCCTACGGGACACGCCCCCCACGGCGCTCGCGCGACCGGCTATGTTTAGCGACTGGTAGGCAGTCCGCTTCTACCGGCGATCCTGCGGCAGTACCGATGTGGGCGGGGTAGGTGATTGCACGCCTTGCCAGCAGCTAGCCAGGTAAGGTAGGCTTAACCTACACGCAGCTCACCCGAGGCATCGTGTTGACGATCGCCACGAATACACACGGACTGGAACCTGAAATGAGGGTAAGATCCACCGCTCCCCACTTTGCTGACGAGCGGTGCACTTGCTTTGTTCCTAGGTACCAACCGCATAGCACTGGCCCCACCAGGTCAGCTGGTGGGACATCCAACCAGGGACTGCGGGTAAGCGCCGCGTTTCCGCTATTACCCATATGTTCATGACTTACTTTTCACCCGGTGAATTTCACCATAAGCGTTATCACTGTATCAGTGGGAACGATGCCTTCCTGTACGTAATCAGTTGTTTTAGTGGTGCCTTGTAATTTTAATTTTAATTCTAATTGTTGGTGTGTAGGAACACACCATTGATACCTGCATGACACACGTGTGTCACCGAGTTGGGTGTGGCACGCTGCCTAGCTGTGATCAGACATAATGCTTGCCAACTGTGGATCACCAATGGCGCTTCTTGGCAGGACATTTTTCACTTCAATTCATTTTGTTTTACACTCCCTTGTACCCTCTCTGACACAAGTGTGATAAACCCACAGGGGTTGGGACCCCCTTAAATACACAATGATTTGCATGCTATTGTCACATGCAACAATGTCTCGGGTCAACAAACCCACGATTGACTGTACCCTTGTTTTGTTTCCTTCTCTAGTCCCAGGAAGGGCCTCAATGAAGGGTTGATTCTGCGACACTTCACAGGTCGTATACTTGATTCCTTAATTACTGGGGAATCCATGAGCAATTTTATGAGCAATTGGTCCTGATGAATTGCCTTAGAGGCAAGAAACATGTCGACCACACCCGGACTGAGGGTTGAATAAGGCCTGATTACCCTAACCGTCACGCCTTGATACCCCTCACCTTTTCACGGTTTTTAACAAGGCAGTGAGCCATGCTATTAAAGGTTCCCCTATTGGACTCTACTGACCTTTTTTAACCTCACTCACGCTCACTTATTGCACTCCCTAGGTCCCTCACACACATGCACTCATTGGCTAAAGGAATAAAAGATCTCCGCTAAAGTGCAGCACTTTTGTGCTGCCCGACGGGCATTGCATCGCCAGCCTGCCGAAGGAGCAGGATAGCCAATGATGACACTGGACAATCATCGGGTGGGGTGACAGTAGTCATCCAGCCTTTGACTTGTGTGAGGCATCCTTGATTCCGATAAGGGACTTCCACTTTCCCTGCTCTATCACACCTTTTAAGAGAGAGGTTCTAATGAGTTAATCTAGTCAAATCCCTTTTGGGGAACTCTGTACAATCTTTGTTGCTTTCTACGTCATAGGACATGTACATTGGACCCCGTTAAAAATTGTCCAACCCCTGTTCCCCCTCTTTGATATAATCCACCCCAAGGCCCAGAAAACTACACCGACCCCTCAAGCCCAGCCCACAAAACAACCCCGACTCACCCCAGACCACAAAACAACCCTGATCCACCCCAGCCCACAATGCAACCGGACCCACCTCCAGCTCACAAAACAACTCCGACCCACCCCCCCTCAAAACAACCCCTGACCCACCCCAGCCCACAATCCAACCCCTGGCCCAAACCCAGCCCAAAAAACAACTGACAATCCACCCCATGGCCCAGAAATCTACACCGACCCCTCAAGCCCAGCCCACAAAACAACCCTGACTCACCCCAGACCACAACCCTGATCCACCCCCAGCCCACAATGCAACCGGACCCACCTCCAGCTCACAAAACAACTCTGACCCACCCCGCCCTCAAAACAACCCCTAACCCACAAAACAACCCTGACCTAACATCAGCCCATGGACTACCCAGACCCACAGCCAGCCCACAAAATAACTGCCAATCCAACTCCCAGCCCAGAACTACACCTAGCCCCACTTACCTCACTGCTACCTGCATCCGTACGCAGCAGCCTACAACTCAATTGTGTATTGCCTTACCCATGCATATGCATGGTTAAAGCATATGCGTGGGTATGGCATGCGTGGTAGGCCTTGAGGAGTCATAACACTCATTGTTTAGACCGCAGTGTTCCATCTGATTCTCATTTTATTTATATGCATCTTTGGACTCATAAAAATCTCCCTTCTCTAGCCCTCTTGTTTATGTTTTGGTCCCTTCTTATTGGAGCAATTGTTATTATTGCCCTTATGTTCATTCTACGTTTTATTTATCCTCTTTACCTGCGTAATAATTTTTGTTTTTCTTAGTTTTTTAGGCCCACCATATCCTAATGAAATTGATATTGACACAACATAGATCTTCTTTAGGTGTTCCCAATCTCTCATCATGGTTTTGGCCGTTCTTACTTTTCCTGTTTGTCCTATTTTCATAGCTGCTGCATCTAATTTATTTGTCCCCCTATTCCCCATTTTTACTTTGCTCTTCCTATTCCAGCTTTAATTGGGGGTTCTCTTTTATGCAGCTCTTTCACCTTGTTAGGAACCGTATTTGTCTATAGTACGAGAAGCTGCTACTTCTTGCAATCAACTTGTTTTTTTTAGAAAGAAAGACTGACTGGCTCAGGCCAGACCCTCCCCATGTCCGCAGGGTCCCAGTCGTACCTGCCTGCAAATCTACAGTTGTGTCCTTAATAGAACTTACAATAGGCCTTACCAGTCTGGCCATACAACTGTTGAACAATTTTAAATCCAGGTCAATTGAACTTAGTAAAATGTTTTGCCACTTTAAGTTGTAATTTTTTGATACACTCCCATGTAAAGTTTTTTGCTGAAGAAATAAAACATCCTACATAGTTGAAGAGCCAATTTGGAAGGCTTCTGGTTTTACAGTGAATTCTGGGTTTCTTTGCCCAAGCCTTTCTTATCATTCCCTTTTGCTGACTTGTCTGAAACTTGCATGCCTTTTAGCCACTTGCCCCTTATCCACTGTGAGTGGGTCTTATTGCCCGCTACCTACTAGAATTCATCAACTAGTAAGTAAGTCACCAATAATGTTAAACAAAGAGACAGAGTCAAAGTGGGTGCTCTCCAAAGTTTAGACAACAGGTGGTAAAGGGGGGTTCTACTTGGTTTCCATGTTTAGCATTTTTCTATACAAAGTTGCTAATTTCATCCGCTAATCTTAGCACTGGTGTAGGTTCTGATAAGCAGACGACTAATTGAATGGATAGGTCCTCTTCAGCCTTTTAGGGGGAGCTTAGTTCTGTTATAGATGCAATCTTATTTTGCACTTCCTTCACATGGCACCTCAATTAGTTTTGCTTCCTTGGGCTATTCTTATCACTCATGACTCCTTGCCCTTTCTTTACTGAGTGCCCCATCTGCTCCTATACATCTTTGGGCTTTCTCTTTTACAATGGCGTTTTTAAATAGGTACATGTGGCAGCTGAATCCGAATTTTTGTAATTCTACACTGATCTCCTTCCCCCCCTAAGGTCCACACATTTAGGGCCAGATGTATCAAGGCTTTTGCGACTCGCAAAGGCTGAAATTTGCAGAATTTCGGCCTTTGCGACTCGCAAACGGCCGTTTTGCGATTTTTGATATGTAAGAAAAAATCGCAATTTAAGGAATCGCAATTATTTGCGATTCCTTATTTTGCCATAGCATTTAAGGAATCGCAAATTTTGCGATTCCTTAAATGATATGTATGACACATTTTTGGTTTGCGAATTTGTGTTAAAAAATCGCAATTTACCATCAACTTGTAGTTGGTGGTAATTTGCGATTTCTTTTAAAAATACCCTAATTGGCATTTGTAAGGGTGGCATGTGACACTCATACATGCCCATAGGGCATGTATGTGTGCCACATGCACACACATGTAGATTTGAGGGGTGCAGCAGGGTGTCTTTGAGACACCCCTGCACCCTTGAAATAATTATCAAATTGCGATTAGCAAATTGCGAATTCGCAATTTGAGAATTATCCTCCTGGCCCATAGGAATGCATTGAAAATTATTCTTTATTTGCGAATTCGCAAAATGCGAAATCGCAAATAAAGAATAATAAGGAATCGCAAAAAATTTGCGATTTTGTACATACATACCGTTTTGCTAATTCTAAATAGCGATTCGCAAAAAATCGCTATTTAGGATTCGCAAAACGGTATCTTGATACATCTGGCCCAGTATTTTTAAACAGCTTTCTGTCCTGGTGACTCGATCCTCCTCAAACACTTAACTATAGGCAACGTTGTAAACTCTACTTTCATGTTCTATTCTATAACCTCCTCCCTCTGTGCTTTTCTGCAACTGACGCCTTCACCTTAGGCAGAGAAATTCACATAATCAGAAATCCTTGTAACAGCTATCCTTTTGTCCTTCTATCATATGGAGCTCTGCCTTTGTCTTGCCCCTCCTATGCATTTGTTATTATTGTAATAATAATAAAAGTAATAAAATTATTACATACAGGTTATTCAGTGATTATTAGCATTCAGCTCGCAGTACCATGCCTTTCACCCTCATTCTGCCACACGCCTATCCACCCCCTGTCTCCCCAAGAGGGGTTAGCTCTGGTACCCTTCAGCAAGCTTATGGACTTGGCCACAGAACCCCCAGTTGAAATAGTTGGGTGAGGAAGATGGAGAATTACTTTATAACTACAAGGGAGCGAGACAATGAGGTCAAGAGATCTCTTTTGCTGCACTTTGTTGGGGATAAGATATATAAACTGTTGCAACACCTCCCAGACACAGGGGGGGTGGGTTGATAACTATGATGTGGCCATAACCAAGCCCCATGTTCATGTTGACCCACAACCGAACACTAATTGTGTTCGTTATTGTATGACCTTTGGAGGAACTGTGTCTCCTTTTGTACTGGCAGAGACTCTGGACTACTTCAGAACTTGCAGTATATGTGGCTGGGTTTCAAGATATAATGAGGGCAGACACATCTCACTGAAAATAATGGCTATCGGTGGTAAGAGATACTCTATCAAGTATTGGCATTATCTCACTGTGGAAGGACCCAATAAATTCCAATTTTCCCACAAAAAAGATTCTGAATGAAAAATATTGGGAAATGGTACAGTATAATGTACTTAGAACCAGTGAGTCGTCTTCTTTAACTGGCCTTTTCCTGTAAAGCAAATGAATCCCCAGGTTGGAATTATATTGGGATTTAATCACAAAACCGCTTGACCCAAAACCATATTTTCAGTTTAGGATGGGCACACAGACACTAAGAGCATTTACTACTAGATGGGCTAAACCTAGAGATGATTCTTGCCTGGTATGTTAGTCTAGTAAAGAATCACTGGTCCACCTATTGTTCACCGGTGTTGGATACGATTCCCACGCCGTGTCTGGCTGACACCAATCGGTAAGCTCTTAGGGACAAGAAGGTCAAGCGAAGCAGAAACAATCCTTCGAACTGACACATCAACAACGATTGTCATAGCGATAGCAAAATACTTGGGGTGATCGTGGGCAATAAGATCACACTCTCTATGTCCAGCCCAGGTTAAAAGAGGTAGTGTTTAACTGTACCCAATCATTTATAGAGGCGCACTACTCACCCGGAGGGTCTTAAGGCGCTTGGGGAGGGGGGGGTGGGGTGCCGCTACTGCTCGAACAGCCAGGTCTTGAGCTTCTTCCTGAAGGAGAGGTGGTCTTGGGTTAGGCGAAGGTCGGTCGGGAGGGTGTTCCAGGTCTTGGCGGCCAGGTAGGAGAAGGAGCTTCCTCCTGTTGTCGCTCTTCGGATATGGGGGACGGCGGCGAGGGCGTGGTTGGTCGATCGGAGGTGGCGTTTGGGAGCGTAGAAGTTGAGGCGGTTGTTGAGGTAGCTCGGGCCTTGGTCGTGTAGGGCTTTGTGTGTGTGAGTGAGGAGACGGAAGGTGATTCTCTTGTTGACGGGGAGCCAGTGCAGGTCTCTCAGATGTCCGGAGATGTGGCTGCGTCGGGGGATGTCGAGGATGAGTCTGGCTGAGGCGTTCTGGATCCGCTGGAGTCTCTCCTGGAGCTTGGCGGTGGTTCCGGCGTAGAGGGCGTTGCCGTAGTCCAGTCGGCTGGTGACAAGGGCCTGGGTGACCGTCTTCCTGGTCTCGGTGGGGATCCACCGGAAGATCTTCCGTAGCATGCGCAGGATGTTGAAACAGGACGCGGAGACGGTGTTGACTTGTCTGGTCATGGAGAGGGAGGAGTCCAGGATGAAGCCCAGGTTGCGTGCGTGGTCTGTCGGTTTGGGTGCGCCGCCCAGGGCGGGGGGCCACCAGGAGTCGTCCCAGGTGGAGGGCGAGGAGCCCAGGATGAGGACTTCCGTCTTGTCTGAGTTCAGTTTCAGGCGGTTGGTCGTCATCCACTTGGCTACGTCTTTCATCCCTTCGTGGAGGTTGGTTCTGGCGGCGGCGGGGTCGTTGGTCAGGGAGAGGATCAGCTGGGTGTCGTCGGCATAGGAGATGATGTTGAGGTTGTGTTGGCGTGCGATGGCTGCAAGGGGGCTCATGTAGACGTTGAAGAGGGTGGGGCTGAGCGAGGAGCCCTGAGGAACGCCGCAGATGACTTCCGTGGCTGCAGATCTGAACGGTGGTAGGCGGACTCTCTGTGTCCTTCCAGCGAGGAAGGAGATGATCCACTCCAGTGCCTTTTCCTGGATTCTGATGTTGCTGAGGCGCTGCACTAGGGTGTGGTGGCAAACAGTCTCGAACGCCGCGGAGAGGTCTAGGAGGATGAGGGCCGCTGTTTCACCGTTGTCCAGCAGGGCTCGGATGTCATCGGTGGCAGCGATGAGGGCGGTCTCGGTGCTGTGGTTGGCTCGGAATCCAGACTGTGAGGGGTCGAGGGATCCATTCGTCTCGAGGAAGGTGGCCAGCTGCTTGTTGACGGTCTTCTCGATGACTTTGGCTGGAAACAGGAGGAGCGAGATGGGGCGGTAATTCTTGAGTTCGGTGGGGTCCGCTGTTGGTTTCTTTAGTAGAGCGCTGAGTTCTGCGTGCTTCCAGCTCTCAGGGAAGGTGGCGGTGTCGAAGGAGGTGTTGATGATGTCCCGCAGGTGGGGTGCGATGACAGCGTCGGCCTTGTTGAAGACGTGCTGGGGGCAGGGGTTGGTCGGAGATCCGGAGTGGATAGAGTTCATCGTGCAGATGGTGTCTTCTGTGTTGATCTGGGTCCAGGCGCTGAGGGTGGTGGTGGGGGCGTTGGTGCGGTCGTGGGGAGTGTTGTTTGTGGGCTGAAGCTGTTGTGTATGTCAGCGATCTTGTTGTGGAAGTAGGAGGCGAGGGAGTTGCAGAGGTCTTGCGACGGGGTGATGTCGTTGTTTCCGGCGTTGGGGTTGGAGAGCTCTTTCCTGATGTTGAAGAGTTCCTTGCAGTTGTGTGCGTTGTTGTCCTGCCGGTCCTTGAATGCTGTTTTCTTGGTGGCGTGGATCAGTTGATGGTGCTTCCGGGTGGCGAGCTTGAGGGTGGTCATGTTGTCCGGTGTTGGCTCCCTTCTCCAGGCTTTCTCGAGGGCTCAGCAGTTCTTCTTGGAGCTCTTGAGTTCGTCGGTGAACCATGGGGCCTTCTTGCTGCCGGGTCTGCTAGGCGGGGTCCTCAGTGGGGCGAGGTCGTCTGTGCAGTTGCTGATCCACTTCGTGAGGTTGTCGGCGGCCTGGCTGGGGTTCGCTGAGCTGGCGAGAGGGTGCTGGCTCAGGGAAGCGGCGAGCTGGTCTGCTGTGATCTTGTTCCAGTTTCTTCGAGCAACCTGTTGCTGGTGGTGGTGGATCGTGGATCTTCTGAAGGTGAAGTGGACGCAGCTGTGGTCCGTCCAGTGGAGTCCGGTGGCGTGGCTGAAGACGATGTCCTTGCTGGATGAGAAGACAGCGTCAAGTGTGTGTCCGGCGAGGTGGGTGGGGGTGGTCACCAGCTGCTTGAGTCCGAGGTTGGCGAGGTTGTCAAGCAGGGTGGTGGTGTTGCGGTCGTTGTTGTTCTCCAGGTGGAAGTTGATGTCACATTAAGTGCTTGTCCTTATTAACTACGCTCTGTAATCTGTAAAATCTGAAATCTTTTTAAATTAAGTTTTTATTATGTGAGATTTTAACAGGTTTTAAATGTTGTATACATTTTTTCCAAGGTGTTTCTGTTTGTCCTTCCATTCTGGCTTTGTATTACATTTTCGCAGGTGTTTTATGAAACTATTTTACTTGTATTTTGTATTTGCTTTTATGACTTAATAGGTCGAATAAAGCTTGTTTGGATTGGATTGGATAAAATTCATACATGCCAATGTCCACTCTCTATATGAATTCTATTTGAAAGGGACCTCATTGTGTCTAACTCCATCCTAGCCAAGTTCCCTCTATTCAATTTTCCCAGAATCATTAAGCGACCCCTTGGAATTTTCACATCTTCAAATATGCGCCAGTATTTATGAGGTCAAAGGCCAAGTGGAAATCTACAAACAGCAAATTGTCCCTCATTTCTATAGCTTTTTGAACAATCTCCCACCAACTAAAACATTGGTCAACTGTCCTATGACCTTCTATAAACCCTCCCCAATCAATAGAGATACATTTATTTGTATCAATCCAATCTTTCATATATAAGACAATTGCTTCAGCATAAATCTTAGCTCCTACACCAATTAGGCTTATCAAGCTAATGTTTCAGGTCTAAGGGGTCGTTTTATTGAATATGGCAATAATGATTGCCTTTTTAAAACTTTTCTGGAATTTATCTGTTGTAAATTATTCGATCAATGAAACAAGACATCAAATCCACCTATCTGTGTTACTTGTTTATTATTTTTATGGACAGATCATCAGGGTCAGCAGCTTGACAGATTGACTGTGAAGATTGTCTTTCTGAATGAAGTACTTGATACTAACCCTGGGCGTAGTGGGGCTAGGCGAAGCATCACGTAGGGGGGGGGAATCTACGCACACCCACACACTTCGTGTAGCCCCAGTACGTGCCGCCCGCCTCCCTCCCACCCTCTTCTAAATGCCCTTGAAATCATTAAAAACATTCTAAAACAAATGAAAACGACTTACCAGAGATGCGTTGTCCCGGGGCCCCCTCTTCCTGGTTTATCGCCGACTTCTTCCTCACAAATGTGCAAGTGCGGGCGCCCGCGAATGCGCGTTTTCATTAGTTTTCATTAGTTTTCATCAGTTTTAGAAGGTTTTTAATAATTTTAACGGTATTTAGAAGAAAGCGGGAGGGATGCGGGTAGCAGGCAACTTCGCTCCTCCATGGCATGTGCGTAGCCTGCCTACTACGCCTACTTTGCGTATCGTGAAGTAGGCAACACTACGCACACTCCGTGGACGAAGCGGAGCACTACGCCCACCCTTACTTGATACACAAGCCAAAATGTTCTTGCCTGCAGTAAACTCCAAATTCTGCTTACTTTTATCACTACCCCTGGAGTGTTTACTCAAAAGGTTTTTCCAATCTTATTCCATAACCATATTTTTATGGAAGCCTAAGTCATTCAGGCTCCTTTTTTAGACCAACCACCAGAATTTATGCATATCTTTTGATGATATCACATTAATCATTTCCTCCCAACGTTCTGCATATTAATGTCTCTTATGTCTTTAGATCTATCTGTATATTCCGCCTATAATTTACAGTAATTTTCTTGAGTTTTGAAGTTCCATATTTTTCTATTTTTTGTCACAGCTATCCTATCTTCCTCTTTAGATCTCAACATTGATCATCAAGCCATTTAACTAACTTATTTGGTCTCTTTCATCCTCCAACCGGGTTACCAATTGAATTATTTTTTAAGGTATTAAATAGCTTACTACACCCTCTATAATTTCTGCATGCTTTCCCCAATATCATTTCTTCCCCTAAATCCCATACTTCCCAAGTAGGCCTCACTCTGAAACTGTCTAAGCTGATCCAAATGTTTATCATCTATTCAAGTAGCCGCTGTCTTGGGGTAAGACATCTTCAGGAATACAGATTTTGCTATGGAGTATGATTTCAAAGTATCCTTAAGCGCGAAATCTTCTTTAGGTAAATTCAACTAAAGGTTAAAGTTGCCCAATATTATTAATGTATTAACATCCTTTTTACTGATGGTAACAAAATCAGCTTTAAATAATTGCGTATGAGTCACATGAAATAGATTATCTCCTACTAAAATATATACATTATTCACTATCATATTGTTAACTGGCAGCATTTTTGAACCAATTAATATGATATGCTTGCAACCAATCACATTCTGTTTTTAATTGTGTCAGCTTTTGTGACACCTTAGTAAGATTAAAGTACTGAAACCTCTCGATGGACATCATGTACCCAGTGGGTTTGCTTGATTGTGAATTTTGAACATATCTGTTGAACTTTGGAGATATACCAGACAGCCAGGTCTCTTGAAAGAAATAATCTGATTTTGCTCCAACACGCTGTTAAAGCCATGTATTCCCAACAGTCTACTTAAACCATGTACATTCCAAGTAGAGACCTTTAGGTTGTCCAGTGTAAATGTATCTTTATCTAGATTACTCTTATTTCTATTTCCCCAGTCCCAGCTTGATGTCAGACAATCATATCGATTTGCATTTTTTAAAACTATATCTTCCTATTTTCTGTTGGATTGTAGAATAATTACCTGCAGGTAACCCCACTTGTCCCTACTGACCTCCATTAGTTTTCCCCCTCATCATCATTTGGGGACTGCTGGATCTGATTATGTCAGCCCTGCATGAATATTTAGAAATATATTTGTTTTACTTTTAGTCAGCTTTTCATTTGAGTTTAGCCTTATTCCCTGACTTGCAGGAACTTTTACAGACCTCTGAATTATTTATTTTTACCACCATCAAGTAAATCCCTACTCTTGAAACCTCTTTGTCTTCTCTATTAGAGACAACCCCCACATGCTTATGGTCACTAGTCTTTATTGCTTGTAGAGAGGGGCCCTGTTCAAATTTCTGTAACAGATGTGATTCATTCAGGTATCTTCATTTTCTAGGTTGTTTACTTGACCTTTGAAGGTCAAAATGTAGCACTAGGCTATTTTATTTGGTTGTAGGATAGAACCACAAGTGGATAAACCACTCATGCCCATACCATGCAACCTAAACAACAAATGTGCCAGTCATGCATTCCTCTACAACCCATGCCTTTACTACATCATTTCATGGTACAGTCATAAATGGTGAAGGGGTATGCTTGGCTAAGGTCATGACCCCCCTTTCTCACCCTAAGCTATAAACTCACCTACCCCTTCCCTGCCCTGAGGTCCAAATAAACCTGTCCCCTCAAGACGACCCCACCCCAGCCCTAAAGACTACCCAGAGCCTCCAGCCCTAAAAACTATCTAGACCCCCCCCACCCCTGAGGTAATTGAAATTTTTATGGTCAGATATGTCCCCTAACGTGTACCCCAACGTCTCCCTGTACGAGTTTTAAGTGCATGTAACTTCCCTCCGCAACCGAATCTGAAGACGCAAATACATTTGCGTCCAACGTCAACATGTCCTTTATCAGATCCACCATGAATGGATTGATAATTCAGTTCCTAACCATGCCATGCCAAAGTCTTTACATGGTGCACTTTCACGTTTTCCTGGCTCTGCCGAGCTAGGCCCTGATTTCTGCCCTCGAACCACTTCTGTCTCTGCCTCTGAAGCTGCAGCGTGGAGATGCATCCCTGACCTCTGCCTTAGGTCCTGCCAAGCGAAGCGGTGCCTGGCTCAACCTGGCCTGCCTGCCAAGACAGTATTTTGCCTTCAAGTTATCTGTTCAACCTCCTCGAAAACACATTCCTGTCTAGTGATTTAGGTAAACATATCCCCGGCTGCAGAGCAAAGAGCAAGTCTTCCTGCCTCCATGCAAGTAATTTACAGTTCCCATTGCCATAGTAGGCCCATAGCCCCGCACGTAGACACGTAGACACATATGCACGCACTAGCATTCAGTATTGTATAGCCTCTGTCCGAGAGACCTTTTACTCCAGATAATACATCCTCCAAACATAAGATACCAGATATGTTATAGGTCCAGGTTGTTCTGACATCCCAGACTTCTGTCTCCTTTACTAGTGTTAAAGTTCCCCCAGTTACACGTCTATGTTACGTCATGCTAGCTGCGCGCGCATCCGCACTTCCAGCTGACTCTGCAGAATCCTCTATACACCCACCCACTTATGACACATTTCTGTGACGTTTCCAGTACACACCTCCGTGCACACCCTTGTACACGCCTTTTTGCTACGCACATGTGTTCTTATCATATTCTTTTCACTTGTCACGCCTACTGTATCCTTCGCCATTGTACAGTTTTACTATATATGTCATGTACTGTTAATAAATCGTTGACATCTTTTTGCCATCATTGCATATTCCCCGACCCCTTGTATTGATGGAATTGATTTCCATGGCTCGAGCCATCCCGATTAAAGCCCGTATGACTAAGACACCACGGACTCTGACTCTCATTTGATTGAGCTATTCTTTTACTTGTCAGTAATTATATGGAAAAACTTGTACGGTAAATTATATTTACCACATAATTTGGCGCCCGAATAGGGACCCCTCCGCCACCTCACGCGCCGGCGATGCGTCGCAGGCTTTGCCCCCTACCACAGCCGTGACGGACTCCTATGCGCATCTGCAGGTTTTCCTGTATCTCCCTCAGGCCTACGGTGGAGACGGAGACTGCGGGACAGCATCCAGACGAGGCGGTGAGGAGTGCGAAGGATCCCGACCAGAGCCCAGCCGAGAGAGCAGTGTCCGAGGTGTCCAGAGGCCCACCTGTCCGAAGTGTCGAGGCGCATGCGTAGTGCGCAGCAGCAGTGACGTCGTAGCAGTCCAGTCCAGTCGAGTTTCCGAGGCCTTCCGTTCCGTGCTTCCCGGTGAGTACCGTTGCTGGGGACGCATCAAGACGGGTGCATTAATTTGTATCCGGTCAAGACGGGTTTGGGTACACAGATCCGGTCTGTACTGTTTTAGCAGTGCATCTGTACTGTTTAGCAGTACATCTAGTAATACAGTGATTCAGTGTTTCAGTATTCTTTTGTTTTGGTCGAAATGTTTCAATGTGATTGATGTCGTGGTATGAATGACTGTTTGTATTTTTATTGTGGTCACCGTGTTTTTGCGTCCAGGTAAGAGGTAAAAATGCCTCTGTTTTCTAAATTACGACAGATAGGAACTAGGAAAGGGATACTAGAAGAAGCAGTTCCCGTCCCACCTAGGGACACTCCAGGTCATTTTATGTACCACAAGCATGGCTTAGATGCCATACTGTACTTAGACTTATGGGTGGACTATACGAAGGACTTGGAAGAGAATCAGAGATGGCCCGTTACAGGGACATGGGATGCCGAGTGCATCATGAGAGTAGAAGAAGCGTTATGGAAAAAGAAAGCCAGACAATCGCAGAAAGATGCCATAGAATTGTGGCGCAAAGAATCGCATAGACGGACAGAGAAAGAACTCAGAAAAGCAGAAAAAAGCAGAGAGGATTCCGAAAAAGCTAGAGAAAAGGAACTACTTGGAGAAGGAGAACGAGTCAGAATAGAACAACAAGACCGACAGAGAAATGCCCTTATTACAGGACTGTATCCAGTTCTAGCCGAGGGCCTGCCCAAGGCGACCCCGGATATGCCAAGTGATCTGCCGCCACCATTAGTTCCAACCAAGATCCGTCACAAACAGACCGCAGCAGATATATTCCTTTCTTCCTATTTAGATGGTGTAGCTCCAGCTTATACTAATGTGCCCGTACTACCCGTACCCCCTGATAACAATGCTCAGCATCCTGCACCGGCCAATCAAGCCACGACCCCTCCACGTCACCAATTTCCCGCACATGTTGCCACTTCCCCTACTGGCCTTCCTGCTACTGTTCCCCCTACTAATCCTTTTTCGACAGATGCAACTCAGGGTTCAATCCCATTACATATACCCGCCCCACAGTCAGGTTATGCTCATGCTTCCGTTTCAGGAGGTGCCACTGGTGGCCTCCCCCACACCCGCCACAGTTACATCGATTGACAATGAGAGAATTAGCAATGCAGCATACCCCAAAAGCAAGCCCAGCTGAAAAGCTCAAACAAACAATTGGAGATTGTAGATACGATCCGGTCCCTGGCAAGCAAGGGGACCTGTTGTTAGCATCGTTACGTTTAAGACGTGTTACAGATTATTTGATGACATTACCAGATATGCCAGAACATCTAGACAAAATATATCACTTTATTCGATCGGGGGAGGGTCCAGAATGTGTTTGTGAAGCCATGGCATATCAGAAAGTCGAGACTCAAGGGTTAATATTGCGATTTTTGATTAATTGTTTGATAAGGGAACAAGATCAGCCAGGTTATTCTCAAAGAGAAATGGAAGGATTGACAAAATGGAGTCAGAATATTGCAGATTGTAAGCATGACAAAGAGAAATGTATAGATGCCATGTCCAGAAAAATCCGTAAAGAAATAGTAGCCATACATGCCCGACGCAAAGCCAACAGGACAACTGAAACAGGGGACGAAAATGACTCCTCAGAGGAGGAAGAACCAGAGAATCCAGCAGCGACTCAAGACACGATAGCTTACGTAGGTAGGGCGAAACTCCCTAAACAGTACTCTTCTGATAGACCTTTTGACAGACCGATATGTCTAGAAAATAAAAGACGTTTTCTTCCCCCCATACCAGAAAATTGTTCTCTTGAACAGTTATTCCAAGCCACTGATAGATTCCTGAAAGATAGAATAGGTTACAATGAACTGAGTACAATGCGTGAACAAGAACTAGCACGGTCCGCAGTACAGTGGGCCGATAATGACAGCGTGCATAGAGACGATTCAGTAGCGCAAACATTTTTGAGTCTTACTCTGACTGAACAACGTTTAGTTGGTATGTACATGATCCAACATATTATTATGCTATATGAAAGTCAGCATTCTGATCCAGGTCCCCTGTATAATGTATTAGACGAATTACTCCTGAATAGGTGGAGAGGCCTGGGTACTGATTTGATTAATGTTATTCTCGAACAACGTCATAGATACAGAACATTTTTGACTCCACATTTCGTTCCGGTTCCACCCCCAGTAAGCTATCCTTTTCACCTAGATAGACAGAACCCTTTACGAGAAGTTCATCCCGTTCAGGCAACTCCAGGGGGTGAGCTCCAACGCGTATTTGTATACACGCCCATAACTAAAATGGAATTATTGGAAATGAAGAAAATAGTGCCTAGTCATGATAAAGATCCATCAGGGTTTCACCGTGAAATAAAAGACATGTTACTCATGGGAGATTATACATATCCCGATATTATGAAAATATTGAAAGTGCTATTGCCTGCCGGTATTTATGAGAAACTCAAAGAAAAAGAATGGGAAGTGGGAGATAAAAAGATTAATTGGACTGAATTGGAAAACGAAGAAACCGGACGAACCCCAGGTCTAGGTCTTGGGGAGAAAACTAAAGCATTACCAGGATTATTAGTACAGGTTTTGCCAAGATTGTTGACAACTAAAAAGGAGGACTGGGATGCAATCTCAGCCTGCAAACAGAAACACGACGAAGACACTAGTGATTTTTATTCTAGATTTGAGAAATGTTTTATTATTAATAGGGTAGACAGTCAAAATATCGAGTTGTTAATGTCGAAGTACCATATTATCGAGTCCTAAAAGTCGATGGTTAGAAATATCGACAACCAAAATATCGTTGTAGAAAATATCGATTTATGTGTGTGTCAATAATATCGAAGACATGAATTTGGAAATCAGTAATATCGAAGCTTAAAATATCGATATGCAAAAATATCGATATGTAAAAGAGATGTTTTAAAGTATGTTAAGTAATGATATAGTCAAATGTTGTCTATATATAAGGTAATTTATACATATAATTTCAATAATTTTAGTTATAAGTGTAGGAGCGGGATGTAGAGTTTATAGGGGATAAGGGTGGGTAGTGTTTTAAAAAAGTATAGTGTAATAATGTAATAATAAATTTCGAATTTTAAGTAAAATTTTACATTTTCGAAATTTGAATTAAATATTTGTAAAAGGCGAAATTTTATATAAATTTATGGAGTATTTTTAATTTCATTGTAGTTTGCTTTTGTGTATGTAGTAAACAATTTTGTAAATATATATTTATATTTAAATATTTACGAAATAATTGTATAATAATTTTAGGAGCGGGATGTATAGTTTATAGGGGATAAGGGTGGGTAGTGTTTTAAAAAAGTATAGTGTAATTATATAATTAAAAATTTCGAATTTTCATTTAAATTACTAAATTTCGATAATTGAAATAAATATTAGAAGTAGTCGAAAATTTTTCGAAATTTAGGGAATATATAAAAAAAAATTATTTTTCTTTTGTGTATGTACTAAAAAGTATTGTAAATATAAAATAATTATTATATATTTTTTACATATTTCTAATATATTTTTAGGAGCGGGATGTAGAGTTTATAGGGGATAAGGGTCGGTAGTGTTTTAAAAAATATAGTGCAATTATAGAAATTAAAATTTCGCATTTTCATTTAAATGTCGAAATTTCAAAATTTGATATAAATATTTGAACAAGTCGAAATTATATCGAATTTTATGGAGTATTGTACACCATTTTTTAGTTTGCTTTTGTGTATGTACTAAAAAGAATTGTAAATATAAAATTTTTATATATTTTTAATAAATATTAGTCTAATTATTTTAGGAGTGGGATGTAGAGTTTCAAGGGGATAAGGGTGGGTAGTGTATTAAAAAAGTATACTGTAATCATAGAAGAATAAAATTCTTATTTTATTAAATTATTTCTACATTTCGAAATTTAAAAAACATATTTGTTAAAAGCGAAATTTCAAACAGAATTATGATATATTTTTCAAATTTCGGGCATTTGTGTATGTAGTAAAAAGTATTATAAATATATATTTTCGTAGATATTTTAAAAAAAATTGTATTATAATTTTAGGAGCGGGATGTCGAGTTTATATTGGATAAGGGTGGCTAGTGTTTTAAAATTGAAATTTTTAGGGTTCTGGGTCAGTTTTTTTGTTTGTGGGCAAAGGGGTATTTTTAGGGTTCAGGGGCAGTTTTTTGTTTTTGGGTAAAGGGGTATTTTTAGGTTTCAGGGTCAGTTTTTAGTTTGTGGGTAAAGGGGTATTTTTAGGTTTCAGAGTCAGTTTTTAGATTTTGGGTAAAGGGTTTTTTTAAGGGTTCAGGGTCAGTTTTTAGTTTGTGGGTAAAGGGGTATTTTTAGGTTGCAGGGTCAGTTTTTAGTTTGTGGGTAAAGGGGTATTTTTTGGTTTCAGAGTCAGTTTATAGTTTGTGGGTAAAGGGGTATTTTTAGGTTTCAGGGTAAGTTTTTAGTTTGTGGGTAAAGGGTTTTTTTTAGGGTTCAGGGTCAGTTTTTAGTTTGTGGGTAAAGGGGTATTTTTAGGTTTCAGGGTCAGTTTTTAGTTTGTGGGTAAAGGGGTATTTTTAGGTTTCAGGGTCAGTTTTTAGTTTGTGGGTAAAGGGGTATTTTTATGTTTCAGGGTCAGTTTTTAGTTTGTGGGTAAAGGGGTTTTGTTAGAGTTCAGGGTCAGTTTTTAGTTTGTGGGTAAAGGGGTATTTTTAGGTTTCAGGGTCAGTTTTTAGTTTGTGGGTAAAGGGGTTTTGTAAGGTTTCAGGGTCAGTTTTTAGTTTGTGGGTAAAGGGGTATTTTTAGGTTTCAGGGTCAGTTTTTAGTTTGTGGGTAAAGGGTTTTTTTAGGGTTCAGGGTCAGTTTTTAGTTTGTGGGTAAAGGGGTATTTTTAGGTTTCAGGGTCAGTTTTTAGTTTGTGGGTAAAGGGGTATTTTTAGGTTTCAGGGTCAGTTTTTAGTTTGTGGGTAAAGGGGTATTTTTAGGTTTCAGGGTCAGTTTTTAGTTTGTGGGTAAAGGGGTTTTGTAAGGTTTCAGGGTCAGTTTTTAGTTTGTGGGTAAAGGGGTATTTTTAGGTTTCAGGGTCAGTTTTTAGTTTGTGGGTAAAGTGGTATTTTTAGGTTTCAGGGTCAGTTTTTAGTTTTTGGGTAAAGGGGTATTTTGGGGTTCAGGGTCAGTTTTTAGTTATAGGGGTACAGGGGTACAGGGAAACAATAAATTATGATTAAATTTAAATTAAATTAATTAAATGAAATTACATTAAATTATATTACATTAATTTTTCTTTTACATTTAATTTACGATAGTAATTTATTATGAATTAATGTCCTGCACTTACTCAAATTAATTGGTGATTGGAGTTGGAATAGTAAATTAAATAGGTTCTGTGTACTGCACTTACCCTAATTAAATGGTGATTGCAGTTGTAATTGTAAATTATTAAAGTTTTTTGACAAGCAATTACCTAAAGTAAATGGTGATTGGAGTCGGAATATTAAAATTATTAATTCTGTGTCCTTCAAATATTGATATTATATGTATATGGGTGTATGAATAATAACAGTTATAGGTTCTGTGTATAGTATGTACTCTAATTACATGCGTTATATAGAAATAGATAGAACATTACAGTTATAATACATTTGCAAAAAGACATGGAAATGATTTTGTAATAGGTAATAGAAAATAATGACACAATTTTTGTTGACAATAATTTTTTTTATTCTACAATTGAAAATAACGATCACATATACATTTTATCAAGCTATGTTTGGTATAAATATTAAAAAAAAGAAGGACAATGTTCTTTTAATTATCACATTTTTGAGTAGTTTTCTTGAAAAGTACTTTTAATTTGTAGAGAAAAAATGGTTAGTTAACATAATGCAATGTATGATATTATACATACATAATAAAAATATTGTTTCTTAATAAAACATTAAACATGTGTAATGAAAAACATAAATCAAAAAATTTCAATAAATATAGTGATATACAGATGATGATATTAACATATGAACACTTTTAAATGTATAATATAATATAAAGATCTTGATTAGAACATTTACATCATCATCAATGATTGTTTTAACAATACAATATTGTTATGTATAATTATTATTATTAATAAATACGTTTTAATAATAATAATTTTCACCTATTAGTCATATTGTAAACAAGTAAATCAGAAAAACAAATACAATATTACACATTTAGTTATATAATAATTTTAATAAATATTACATTAAATATTTCAACATTCTCATACTTAATGTAATAAATATTAAAAGTATGTAAAGTATAAATAATATACAGTAAAAAAGATTTTCATTTCACAATGTACTATACAATTTTTTGTACATTACACATAATTTCGAACATATATATAACAATAATGGACATTTATAGTAGTACTTTTCACAGTTACATATAATTCGGTTCTTTTATTTTGTAACCACTCTTTGTCTTTTTGCGTTATTTTGGGAAAGGGAAAGTCGCGGTTGGAAGCAGGTTCACGTTTGAGTAGGTACGATTCTACTTTTATCTTTTTAAAGTATTGTAACTAAAAATTAAAGGTAGTCCTTTGTTATTTTGGTGTTGGTAATTAAAGTATGACTATATACATATAATGGAGTGGACTCAATACGTATTTCCGTTTACGAGTTTTTGGGCCATTTGAAATAGTTGGAGTTAATGAGTATGTGGTATGATTTAATTAAAATTTAAAATAATAGGAATGTTATGTTTATATATTATGGTATACTCGTTAGTGTTATGTCGGTGGGATTGTTTTGAATTTTTTTGTCTCGTATTTTGAAACAGCTATTTCCGTTTCCGATTACTCTTTTTTTTTGGGAAAGGAAGTGTGTTTCAGTTGTTAGAACGGAGATGTATAACATTCTTCCTTTATATTTTGAGTTCTCAGAAATATTTATCACAGTTTAAGAGAACAGTCGTCATTTTCAATGGCATTTAAAGAGTCGTTTTATTTGGATGATGGATAGTTTTAGCACAGTTAATAGAAAAATAATTAATGATTTGTTGGATTAAGTCTTTGAGATTTACACATTGTATTGTCGGTAAAGGATTAATCTTTATGATGTTCTATTTAAAGGTAAGTTATTCATTTTTATTATTTTGTTTGGATGGAAACAGTATTTTAAAAAAACGAATTTTGATATAATGATATATTTATTTAGTCTTTTTATAATAGTGTAAAAAAATAAATTAGACTAAATAAATATAGATTTATTATATTAGAATATGTGTGTTATCAGATTAAGGATATTGTTTGATGTTTATCCATTGATTTACTTATTGCAATTAGTTCAATGTTTTGGCTATCATTTTTAGATATTCCAGTCCTCTTGTTGTAGGATATAGTTGGACTTGCTGTTGAAGATAAAGATACATTTGAGCAGTTTGTCTAGAGATTTTTGGTTTTAGTTGTATGACAGATTGCTCCATACGTAGTTCCTGAAAGCTTGGCTCTTTTTGTATAGCTGTGACTAGCTTGTGTAATGTGGGTGTTGTACGTCCAGTAGAAGAGAGGAAGGCATTGTGCCAACCTTCAACAGCATTGTTCGTTTTTGCCTCTTGGTTCAGCGTTGGTAGATATACATTCCACCAGGGAATTAAAAATTTAGGCTGGCGTCTGTGGCCCGACCTATGTAGTCTTCCTACCCAGTTGTCCTCAAAGTAATGTAAAAGTGGGGCGAGTCTTTGCTCATTTTGGGTGTAGAAAGGACTTTCAATTAATAGATTGTAATGTTCTGCCACATCAGTTACTGGTACATATGCCAGAGCAATGAGATGTTTGATTTGGTATGCAAAAGTTATATTTGTTGCATACTCAACACTAAGGGCAGATTTTTGTAAATGTCTCCAGAGACATTGATTGAAATGAAAATAACATCCTTGAATGGATGTGTGTGGGTAACTTTTCAAAATAGAATTAATCATAGCTTGTTCGAAGTCTATGATGATTTTCATTGGGAAGTAGTCAGAAGTTTGTTCTTTTATTTTTTGCAAAATTTCTGAGTAGGTTGTGGCTTGTTTGTTCGGTAATAAACAGTATATGAAGGGGATACAGGTATTATGATATTGCCCATGAATTGTGTATAATTGGTAGAAAGGTTTTGGGCATATAGAAAAAGTTCCATCCATCATCCAAGTAGCACTTTCTGTTAATTTTTTAATATTGTTATTAGTTGCAAACATGATTTTTCTTTTTTCCTTGCTATGATTATCATAAAAAATAAATGGCTCGTCATTATGAGTGATTACAAGCTCAGGCGGAATTATGACTTCCTCAAAAGTTCTAGGAGTTGGTATATTGGGTCTACTTGCTTTCTTTGTCCTTGCTATTGTTCTTTTAATGGAAGCAATAGATGGTAGCTGACCTCTTGCTTCTCTGGGAACTTTAGGTAGTAATTCTTTCAGAATTACGTTGGTAGGTAGTTCTGATCTGGTACTTAATTCTTTGATATTCTCGAGAGTGGATCTCACTTCAATTTCCGAGATGTTTGGTGGGTGATTATGTTCAGTGGTATTAATAACACTAGTTTCCCTTGTTGTAGCACGGCCATAGCATTTATTGGAGTAATATTTCGTATACTTCCAATTCACTTTAAGGTCTTTTTGTTTCTCCTGAGTATAAATGTAGCCCATATAGCATAACAAAAATTTGCCTTTCTGAGATGTAATAAATCTTGCATCATCAGTCATTCTTGAGTTCTGGTATCTAGAAAAGTTAATATACAAATATTAACAAATTATGAAATGTATAAAAGATTTTAAATAAAGCAAGTACTCTTCTAGTAATTTACTTACCAGCAGTAATGTTCTATGAATCGAAAGTAGGTGCTTGTTCAGTCCGATGTTGTGGTCCTACTGCCACGGTCTGTTGAAAAAATATTAAGTATGTTATAGGAAAAGTTACAATTTTTATTTTGGTTACATTTTTGGTAGTTTATAACGTCTCTAAAAATACTTTAGTTTATTTGGATTTTAAAAGAGACATTTCTAGGATAATACTAACAGAAGGATAATAAGAGTCATTTTTTGTTCGAGTATATGCTATAGAGTTTATAAAGACTTGTTATGTTTTATTTCTGAACTTACCAAGAGAATTAGAGTAGTAGCAGAATGTTTGTTGTTTGATGTGAATTATCTGTTTTCTGTAGCTTTGAGGTCTGTTTAGGGAGAAAGTGTATGAAAATTACCAATGCGTTTATATGTTCCATAAACAATACACACTTGTTATAAAGCATTGTTACTTATCTGCTGAAAAGAACATGGGATGACACATGTATTATGATTTAAAGCAAAAGAAACATATTTAAGAACAGGAATAAATAATTTTTTACACAGCATTGTAACGTTTTTCCCCCAAAACATTCTGGCTTCACAATATGTATTAAGAGTTACAGGCTAAGAAACAAAGTAGAGAGTTTGAAATTAGGACACTAATTGTCAAATAACGTTAAGTAAGTACAAAAAATATGTAGATACCTTTTTAAAATTTAAAGTGTCCAGTATCTTGAAGTTGAAGTATAACTTGATTTGTTTGTAGAGTTTGTTTAAAGGCAAAGTACATAAAGAAACAACAATTTAGGTTACAAATCTTGGTCTATAAGTAATAGTAAAAAAACATTAGAATTTATTAACAGAGCAATATGATTACTTACTTGTAGTTTCAGGATGAATTTTCTTGCACAGGAGAATATAGATGGTGCTCCCAAAATTGGCAGTATGTGGTCACGAAGAATATTCCCTGCAAGTTTTATGGCTGTTTGTGACTGGTTTATATAGTCTATGTGTAATTAAGTTTGCTATCTGATTGGTCAGATATGTAAAGACGAGTTACTATTGGTTAGTTTGAATTTTTTTTAACTTAAACATTTAAGATATATCTTCTTATATTGTTTATCTAGAGGAACTGAAATGATATATTTATGTAATAAAAAACTCTTGTAATAAATATAGAATATGTACAATGAGTACTAACTATAAAAAAGTATGTTTACAAAGAGTTTATATCCAAATATCGTTAGTGCGCGAAAACACATTTTTTTTCAGTAAATGTTACTTAATAATTTGAAAATAAATTAGTGAAGTCTTTTAAAATGTGTGTATTACTAAGAGAATAGATTTATTGGTGTTATATATTAAAAATAGAGTATTATTTTGCAATTGATATTTTTATATAGACGAAAATAGTGCTATCTAGATTTTAGTATTCGATATTATTGTAGTGTGCTATATGTAGTATTGAGTGTCGATATTATGGTAGTCGAAAATAATGTTAACGATATTTGTGTAGACAATATTTTTGTGCATCGATATAGTTTGATCGATATTTTAGTCGTTTTCATGTTAAGTATAGGGTGTCGATATTAGTGATATCGATGTTTGAGACTCGATGTTATAGTAGGTCGATTTTTGTGAAATCGAAATTCTGTCATTGATTCATTATTAGTGGCCTGAAAACAAGTAGCGAGTCTTACCCACATCTATTTGTGACCAAATTAGTCGAGAATTCATTACCCCAGGTTAAGAACCGTGTATTGAAAGTCGAGAGCACATGGCAAGCAAATACGCCTTGCCAAATGTTACAAATGTTACAGTATCACCAGAACAGAATTAGAGAGGAACATGATCACGAACAGAGACGTATGAAAGACACAAAAATGAAAGTGCTAGTTGCTCAGTCAGTTCCAGCTGATGGTCAGAAAAGGGGTGCGACACAGTCCAACAATTCGGCAGCTCCTGTTAAGGGGACATGCAACTATTGTAAACAGCCAGGTCACTATGTAAACGATTGTGCAGTTCTGAAACACAATATAGCCACAGGTAAAACTAAAGAGAGACCACGTCCACCTAGACAAGACCAGGTCCAACAACATATTCCGCAGAATGTGCAGCCTATGCAGGTCCCACAACAGACTGTAGCGGTACCACAGCCCCAGCCCATTGCCGCAACACAACATGTCACACAGCAGATGTACCAGTATGCACAATCCGATTATCCTGATTATCAGCAGTACACATGAAACAGCCTAGAGAGGGAGGTTGGCTTGCCTCTTATTGAGGTTCCTGTAGATCAAGAGGGTCCTTATGTACATAGTCAGGTATTAGGAAAGGATAGAAAATTTTTGATTGACACAGGGGCAAGCAGAACTACCATTAGTCATGACGAGGTTCCAGGGGCACCCCTCTCAGGCTCACAGAATGTTTCCCTTGGATTTTCAGGAAAGCCTATTGTTAATGAAGTATCAAAACCAGTTCCTCTTGCAGTTGGTCCATTATCCCGTACTACAGATTTATTGCTCACGAAATCATGTCCAGAAAACTTGCTTGGTATTAAAACGCTGAAAGCTCTAGGAGCTGTAATTTGTTGTTCTCCGGAAGGAGTAAGGCTGTTCCTTCGAGATTTTAAGGGTCATTATGTGTTGAGAGATTTTGATCCCAGGTTACAGAATGTTCCTGCACATTTATGGGCACAAGGCCCCACTGATGTAGGTTGTATGCACAGTACACCATACAGTGTTACACTCAAGCCAGGAGTTGTACTGCCCCGAATACGACAATGCAAGTTACCACCTGATGCTGTAGTGGCTTTACTGAAAATCATTGACGAGCTCATTGCACAAGGAGTGGTTGTAGAAACCGACTCCAATGTTTGTAATTCCCCTATCATTCCGATTCTTAAACGCACTGATCCGAATGCACCTCCAGTTTATCGTTTGGTGATCGATTTACGTGAATTGAATAAATGTATTGTACCACAGTATCCAGTGGTCCCAGACATCTCTTCATTATTGACAGCTATTGATTCAGAGGCAACGTTCTTTACTGTAATCGATCTCAAGAACGCCTTCTTTAGTGTCCCCATTGATCCGGAAAGCCAGTACCTTTTCGGATTCTGTTTAAATGGCCGTAGCTTCAAATTTGCACGCGCCCCTCAAGGATTCACAGAAAGCCCCAGCATCTACAGCCAAGCATTGAAAATACAACTTGACAGTATCCACATGCCTGCTAACACTGCCCTACTCCAGTACGTCGATGATCTGTTGATCACCGCCCGAAGTGAACAAGAATGTGAACATGCATCACTGACAGTTTTGTATTTCCTGGCGGACAAGGGACACAAGGTCTATTATTCTATTATTCTATTCTATTCTATTATTCTATTAAAATTATTTGTACCGCGCACTATCACCATAGGTTTCTTGGCGCTCACGGGTGTCTCCTTCGAAGTTACAATTCTGTGCCCAGCAAGTGGTGTACCTTGGGCACTTGCTGTCCAAGTGGGGTAGGCAGCTGACACCTGATCGCATCCAGTTAATTGCACATCTTCCACAACCCAAGACACAGAAGGAAGTACGAGCCTTTATTGGACTCACTTCTTATTGCAGACAATGGATTCCCCAATATGCATTTCTAGCTAAACCACTTATACAGTTGACAACACAGGAGGCAGCGTCTTCGTCTGTTCTCCCTTGGACTCAGGAACATACACAAGCTTTTGACGAATTAAAGAAAGCCTTATGTCAAGCACCTGTTTTAGCGACACCATGTTACAGCAAACCTGTTACACTTTTTGTCACAGAACGCGATGGCACAGCGTTATCGGTTCTCACTCAGGTTCAAGCAGACAAACACAGACCGTGTGCTTATTTTTCGAGTACGTTAGATCCAGTAGCCCAGGCCTTGCCTGCGTGCTTAAAATCAGTTGCAGCAACAGCTCTAGCGATCAGACAAAGTGATTCCATTGTATTAGGACATCAATTGACAGTACAGGTTCCACATTCTGTGGAAGTTCTCCTAAACAGAACACAGACCCAGCACTTGACCATAGCACGACTGACAGGTTATGAATTGACATTATTCCAACCACACATAGAAATCAGACGCTGCAATACACTAAATCCTGCTACACTTTTACCATCGAGCACAACAGATCCTACTCCACATGACTGCGTGGATGTCATTAACACAATCACGAAGCCCAGACAAGACTTGACAGATGTTGCACTACCCGATCCAGACCTGACACTTTATGTGGATGGTTCATGTATGAGAACAAGTACAGGAGAGCTAGTGGCCGCATATGCAGTGACCACTGAAACTAAAGTCTTAGAAACACATCGTATTGACACCCTCTCAGCTCAAGCGCAGAGCTCATTGCTCTGACCCAAGCCTGTATACGAGCCAAGAACCTTAAAGTAAACATATACACAGATTCACGTTATGCATTTGGAGTCGTACACGACTTCGGTGTTCTCTGGCAAGAGAGGGGTTTCCTGACCTCTCACGGAGCCAAAATCCAGCATGGTCCCCTCATTCAAGCTCTGTTGGAAGCAATACATTTGCCTACAGCCATAGCCATTATGAAGTGTAAAGCACATACAAAAGTCACAGACACTATTTCCCAGGGTAAAGACCTGGCAGATCGAACAGCGAAACATACAGCCCAGACTCATACTCATACGACTGATATGACAAAGACTGACGTATCTTCACTGACACATTGCATGACAGTTAGGGATCCCACACAAGATGTCATCGACATACAGACACATGCTACTCCAGATGAAATAAAGAAATGGACTGAACAAGGAGGGGTCCAGACTGAACAGGGATGGAAGACGAAGGGAAGGACCACATGGTTTCTCCCCGACTCTATGGTTCAAGTTATTATCAACACTGCACACAGTCCAGCACATTTGAGAGAGAAATCCATGTTAGACAGTTTACAGAACCTCTGGTTTAGCAAACATTTACGAGCAGCAGCAAAACAGAAAGTGCGTACCTGCATGATCTGTTGTCAGTTCAATCCAGGAAAAGGTATTCCTGTGGAACGAGGTGGATTTCATCCTCCCGACCATCCTTTTGAAGTCCTCCAGATGGATTATATTCAGATGGACAGATGTCGAGGATTCAAGTATGTCCTCGTAGTTGTATGTGCCCTATCCCGATGGACAGAAGCATATCCCGTCCCAGATTACACTGCCCCGACCACTGCCAAACAGTTGGTTCGTGAATTCTTCCCACGGTACGGTTTGCCCCGTGTCGTGTATTCAGATAATGGTCAGCCATTCTCGTCTGAACTCATGAAGCAGGTTTCACTTCTGTTAGGTTATCAATGGAAGTTCCACTGTGTTCGACATCCCGAGGCAGCTGGTCTCGTGGAGAGACACAATCAGACTCTGAAAACCTGTCTTGCCAAAGTGTGTAAAGAGAAAGGAGTAGATTGGATAGTAGCTTTACCAGTTGCCCTCTTTTATATGCGAATGGTAGCTCATTCTAGGACAGGGCTATCCCCGTATGAGGTGGTCTTTGGTAGGCCTCCTAATATGTGGGGGACGCCTATGCCACGTAAAATAACTGATGTTGACAGTAGTATGCTGACAGATTACCTTGCTTCCTTGATGTCTGCACTACTATCATGTCGTTCACAGGTCGCGGCAGCCTTTCCAGACAACACCGAGGTGAAGCCGCATGAGCTGGTCCCAGGAGATGTCGTCGTAGTCTGCAATTTTGATCGGTCAAGCCCTCTGGAGCCCCGCTGGAAAGAGCCGAAGATCGTCTTGTTGACTACAAGGACTGCAGTCAAGATCGAGGGAAGAAAAGGCTGGCTCCACTCGAGCCACGTCAAAATTTTTTATGGACTTCCGCCAAAGACTGATTCCCAGGACTATCGCATTCCAGACACTGATACTAAACTCCCCCTGGTAGAGAAAACTCCTCAGCAGGAGTACAGATTAAAGTTGAGGTCTAGTAAGTCAGACAGTTTAATTGTTTAAGTCCCCCTCGGGTGAAGCGGTTAGACAGGTTCCTGACATGTACAAGATAGACCCACATAGTGAGAGAGATAGACAGGAGATCAAGAAACAGAAATATTGTAAAAATCTCCGAAGCCATTGTATCTGCACGTTACTTATTATGTTCTTTCTGAGTCTTACGTTAATCTGTGTCAGTTGGATGTTATATATGTACTTTCCCATTGCACATTCTTTTTCTAATGTCACTGCAGAGCACACGTTTAGTGAACTACCCCCACATGAATTGTCTTATCGCCTTGCACTGCACAACAATACATTCATCCGTATGTTACACCATTCTCACCAGATCAGCAATGCTACCAATTGTTGGATATGTGGCCGACTCCCTCCCTATCAGGACTACAAGGGAGCTCTGCCCCTCTTTCCTTACCCGTTTACACATAATGGTTCCTGTGGTGCATGGTTTAGTTTAATATCCTCTTTAGACACTGAATCCCGTGTTTCCCAAGGCAAATGGATATGGGGAAAACTGAACACAGTCATGAACAAAGCATGTTTCCCAGACGAAGAAGGTCTTCCACAAATGACAGGGACCGATCTAGAAAATGAAGTGTATGGATTAGGTAATTTTACACTTAACCTCATGATTCTAAATGTTCAGTCAGAAACTAGTCCAGACTTGCCATCTATATCAGTTTTACCAGCAAAAGGTGTATTATGCGTCAGAAAGAATGGTTCAGTACATCTAGGCCATAGTGACTGTATTACTGTGGTCGAATTCAGTGATGAAGGCCAGTCTACATTCAAAGCTTCCCGACATTCCTATTTCATTTGTGGCCAGACGGCCTATGTACGATTACCTCTAGATTGGGATGGTACTTGTTTCATTGCATTCCTATTGCCACCAGTTTTTCTAGCCCCATCTGATTATCACAGGAATTCCCGCCTCACTAACGTTAGACAAAGGAGAGGTCTCCCAATCGTTGATCAGACTGAAACTACATGGGAACAATATACAGATTTCAATAAAGGATTCTTTCCTTATCTAGGCACTGTCTCAAATAGTAAACTGATACGCAAATTAACCAGAATCCTCGAAGCAGTAGTGAATGAGACTACTTCCGCTTTGGGCAACTTAACAGAGGAGCAGTCTGCTATGAGACTTGTTGTTCTTCAGAACCGCCTTGTCCTTGACGTCATCCTGGCCGATAGGGGCGGAGCTTGTAGAGTCATTGGATCCAGTTGTTGCGTGTTTATTCCTAATAACGCGCCATCAGTCTATATGGCCATCACCAGACTTCACGAAATTGCCCATCAGATACATCAGAACCCAGGCTCCTGGACTTGGTCCGGTTGGCTCTGGAGTGTAATAACAGCCTGGGGATGGAAGCTACTGTCATTCCTAGGGATTATATTGGCCATAGTATTCAGTTGTTGTCTGTGTCTTCAATGTGGGCCAGCGATTTGCGGCTTGTGCGCCACAGCTTGTATTCCCCGCCCAAGTTCACGTTCCCATTCCCGAATAAAGAAAGAAGAACAGATGATGTTATACGAACAAATAGATGGTCTCATGAAAATAGATATATCTTGAAGGGTCCGTAGGGGACAAGGAGGGGATGAGGTAATTGAAATTTTTATGGTCAGATATGTCCCCTAACGTGTACCCCAACGTCTCCATGTATGAGTTTTAAGTGCATGTAACTTCCCTCCGCAACCGAATCTGAAGACGCAAATACATTTGCGTCCAACGTCAACATGTCCTTTATCAGATCCACCATGAATGGATTGATAATTCAGTTCCTAACCATGCCATGCCAACGTCTTTACATGGTGCACTTTCACGTTTTCCTGGCTCTGCCGAGCTAGGCCCTGATTTCTGCCCTCGAACCACTTCTGTCTCTGCCTCTGAAGCTGCAGCGTGGAGATGCATCCCTGACCTCTGCCTTACGTCCTGCCAAGCGAAGCGGTGCCTGGCTCAACCTGGCCTGCCTGCCAAGACAGTATTTTGCCTTCAAGTTATCTGTTCAACCTCCTCGAAAACACATTCCTGTCTAGTGATTTAGGTAAACATATCCCCGGCTGCAGAGCAAAGAGCAAGTCTTCCTGCCTCCATGCAAGTAATTTACAGTTCCCATTGCCATAGTAGGCCCATAGCCCCGCACGTAGACACGTAGACACATATGCACGCACTAGCATTCAGTATTGTATAGCCTCTGTCCGAGAGACCTTTTACTCCAGATAATACATCCTCCAAACATAAGATACCAGATATGGTATAGGTCCAGGTCGTTCTGACATCCCAGACTTCTGTCTCCTTTACTAGTGTTAAAGTTCCCCCAGTTACACGTCTATGTTACGTCATGCTAGCTGCGCGCGCATCCGCACTTCCAGCTGACTCTGCAGAATCCTCTATACATCCACCCACTTATGACACGTTTCTGTGACGTTTCCAGTACACACCTCCGTGCACACCCTTGTACATGCCTTTTTGCTACGCACATGTGTTCTTATCATATTCTTTTCACTTGTCACGCCTACTGTATCCATCGCCATTGTACAGTTTTAATATATATGTCATGTACTGTTAATAAATCGTTGACATCTTTTTGCCATCATTGCATATTCCCGACCCCTTGTATTGATGGAATTGATTTCCATGGCTCGAGCCATCCCGATTAAAGCCCGTATGACTCAGACACCACGGACTCTGACTCTCATTTGATTGAGCTATTTTTTTACTTGTCAGTAATTATATGGAAAAACTTGTACGGTAAATTATATTTACCACACCCCTGAAAACTACCCCTGACCCCCAGCCCGTAATACTACCCCAGCCCTAAGAACTAGCCCCAAACCCACCCCAGCCCTGAAAACCTCCTACAGACCCCCAGCCCTGAAAACCTCCCCCTACCCCCAGCATTAAAAACTAGTACTGGTCCCTCCTAAGGCCTGAAAACTAATAACAAACCCCACAGTCCTGAAAATTACCTACAACCCTCCCAGCCTTGAAATCTTCCCCTGACCCCCCAGCCCTGAAAACTATGCCCAACCCTCCCCCAGACCTGACAACTACCCTGACCCTCCAGCCCTGAAAACTAGTCTCAAGCCCTAGCCCTGAAAACTCCCTTCAACCCCAAGCCTTGAAAACTGCCCCTCCCCAGCCCACAAAACTATCCTGACCCTCTTCCACAGCCCAAAAACTACCACACCCCCCAAACCCTCCCCCAACCCACAAAATAACCTCTGGCCCACCCCAGCCCACAAAACAACCCCAACCCACCCGCAGCCCACAATCCAACCCCTGGCCCAACCCCAGCCCAAAAAACAACTGACCATCCACCCCATGGCCCAGAAAACTACACCGACCCCTCAAGCCCAGCCCACAAAACAACCCAGACTCACCCCAGACCACAAAACAACCCTGATCCACCCCAGCCCACAATGCAACTGGACCCACCTCCAGCCCACAAAACAACTCCGACCCACCCCCCCTCAAAACAACCCCTGACCCACCCCAGCCCACAATCCAACCCCTGGCCCAAACCCAGCCCAAAAAACAACTGACAATCCACCCCATGGCCCAGAAATCTACACCGACCCCTCAAGCCCAGCCCACAAAACAACCCTGACTCACCCCAGACCACAACCCTGATCCACCCCCAGCCCACAATGCAACCGGACCCACCTCCAGCCCACAAAACAACTCTGACCCACCCCGCCCTCAAAACAACCCCTAACCCACAAAACAACCCTGACCCAACCTCAGCCCATGGACTACCCAGAACCACAGTCAGCCCACAAAATAACTGCCAATCCAACTCCCAGCCCAGAACTACACCTAGCCCCACTTACCTCACTGCTACCTGCATCCGTACGCAGCAGCCTACAACTCAATTGTGTATTGCCTTACCCATGCATATGCATGGTTAAAGCATATGCGTGGGTATGGCATGCGTGGTAGGCCTTGCGGAGTCATAACACTCATGGTTTCGACCGCAGTGTTCCATCTGATTCTCATTTTATTTATATGCATCTTTGGACTCATAAAAATCTCCCTTCTCTAGCCCTCTTGATTGTGTTTTGGTCCCATCTTATTGGAGCAATTGTTATTATTGCCCTTATGTTCATTCTACGTTTTATTTATCCTCTTTACCTGCGTAATAATTTTAGTTTTTCTTAGTTTTTTAGGCCCACCATATCCTATTGAAATTGATATTGCCACAACATAGATCTTCTTTAGGTTTTCCCAATCTCTCATCATGGTTTTGGCCGTTCTTACTTTTCCTGTTTGTCCTATTTTCATAGCTGCTGCATCTAATTTATTTGTCCCCCTATTCCCCATTTTTACTTTTCTCTTCCTATGCCAGCTTTAATTGGGGGTTCTCTTTTATGCAGCTCTTTCACCTTGTTAGGAACTGTATTTGTCTATAGTATGAGAAGCTGCTACTTCTTGCAATCAACTTGTTTTTTTTTAGAAAGAAAGACTGACTGGCTCAGGCCAGACCCTCCCCATGTCCGCAGGGTCCCAGTCGTACCTGCCTGCAAATCTACAGTTGTGTCCTTAATAGAACTTACAATAGGCCTTACCAGTCTGGCCATACAACTGTTGAACAATTTTAAATCCAGGTCAATTGAACTTAGTAAAATGTTTTGCCACTTTAAGTTGTAATTTTTTTATACAATCCCATGTAAAGTTTTTTGCTGAAGAAATAAAACATCCTACATTGTTGAAGAGCCAATTTGGAAGGCTTCTGGTTTTACAGTGAATTCTGGGTTTCTTTGCCCAAGCCTTTCTTATCATTCCCTTTTGCAGACTTGTCTGAAACTTACATGCCTTTTAGCCACTTGCCGCGTATCCACTGTGAGTGGGTCTTATTGCCCCCTACCTACTAGAATTCATCAATTAGTAAGTAAGTCACCAATAATGTTAAACAAAGAGACAGAGTCAAAGTGGGTGCTCTCCCAAGTTTAGACAACAGGTGGTAAAGGGGGGTTCTACTTGGTTTCCATGTTTAGCATTTTTCTATACAAAGTTGCTAATTTCATCCGCTAATCTTAGCACTGGTGTAGGTTCTGATAAGCAGACGACTAATTGAATGGATAGGTCCTTTTCAGCCTTTTGGGGGGAGCTTAGTTCTGTTATAGATGCAATCTTATTTTGCACTTCCTTCACATGGCACCTCAATTAGTTTTGCTTCCTTGGGCTATTCTTATCACTCATGACTCCTTGCCCTTTCTTTACTGAGTGCCCCAGCTGCTCCTATACATCTTTGGGCTTTCTCTTTTACAATGGCGTTTTTAAATAGGTACATGTGGCAGCTGAATCCGAATTTGTGTAATTCTACACTGATCTCCTTCCCCCCCTAAGGTCCACACATTTAATTTTTAAACAGCTTTCTGTCCTGGTGACTCGATCCTCCTCAAACACTTAACTATAGGCAACGTTGTAAACTCTACTTTCATGTTCTATTCTATACCCTCCTCCCTCTGTGCTTTTCTGCAACTGACGCCTTCACCTTAGGCAGAGAAATTCACATAATCAGAAATCCTTGTAACAGCTATCCTTTTGTCCTTCTATCATATGGAGCTCTGCCTTTGTCTTGCCCCATTTGTTATTATTGTAATAATAATAAAAGTAATAAAATTATTACATACAGGTTATTCAGTGATTATTAGCATTCAGCTCGCAGTACCATGCCTTTCACCCTCATTCTGCCACACGCCTATCCACCCCCTGTCTCCCCAAGAGGGGTTAGCTCTGGTGCCCTTCAGCAAGCTTATGGACTTGGCCACAGAACCCCCAGTTGAAATAGTTGGGTGAGGAAGATGGATAATTACTTTATAACTACAAGGGAGCGAGACAATGAGGTCAAGAGATCTCTTTTGCTGCACTTTGTTGGGGATAAGATATATAAACTGTTGCAACACCTCCCAGACACAGGGGGGGTGGGTTGATAACTATGATGTGGCCATAACCAAGCCCCATGTTCATGTTGACCCACAACCAAACACTAATTGTGAACGGTTTAAGCAACGATAAGCCCTGCAATGGGAGGAGGAGTCTATGGATAATTTCCGATACTAGGAATATAGAAGACCTAGGACTAAAACTGAATGCCAAGAAAACTTTCGTAATGACTTGTGGCCGGTGGAGACAAAAATTTAGTACTCTCCCACTATGAAAAATCAGAGTAGTTTCCACTGATTCCTTTACATAACTGGGTGTCTTGTTTGAACAATCAGGTATCTGGAGACCAGCGGTTAAGAGCAGGAACTTACTATTTATAAGGTCAACCGCAGCTCTCGTAAATTTTTCAAAGAAAATGGGTAAAAGACCCCCGGATATTCTTCTTAAGATATACCAAGCGAAATGCGTGAGCATTGCAATTTTTGGTTCAGGAGCATGTGTTTTTTATGATGCTTCTCCTACACAACGTGTGGAAAATGCATTCTTGAGATTTGTTTTAGCAGTGCCTGCCAGTTCCCCAGTCTTTAATTGTCACAGTGAGTTGGGAATCCCTTACATTTCAGACATTATTAAATCCCAACTAGTGCTACGTTGGCACAGAATTTGGACTTCTAGTTTTACAGGTCTAAACAGAAAAATTATTAGGGATTCGATGAATCTGGATCATGTAAGTAAGATCCCCTGGTTGAAATATGTCAAGGATTTTATGACTGAGCTAGATCACCAAGTCTATTATACTTTTCCTGATTCTATTATCTCCATCTCCAGAAAAGAGTTTAAAGTAATTTGTATGGCCCATCTTGAGTCACTAAGGGCTGCCTCGGTGATGAATAAGAGTATGGTTGTTCAACATCAACTGACTTTAATAACCTATAATATTCAACCGTATCTCCTATGCTGCTCGGGGGGATATGATAGGTATCTCTTGACACGTTTCAGGTTTGGTACTTTCCACCATTTAATCAGCCATCCAGAGATGATTGATTGGTCTTGGGAACTTTACCATTGCCCCTGCGATAATTTGTCAACACAATCTACCATCCACATGATTTTATTTTGTAAATTTTATGATAAAGAAAGACTAAGATGGATTATACCTCTATTAAAGAGTGGGAGATGGAGGCAATGTCGACCTGCCTTCTTACATCTGCAGCTTTTGGACAGTATTTATTGTATTGGTGTAATGGCTGGCTTTTTAAAGAGTATACTGAAAGTTAGGAAAATATTAAATTATTAAAAGTTCCCAGTACATAGACTTGATTGTATTCATTCCTGTAGGTTTTCCCAGTTTAAAAAAAGTATATCCTTAAATTTTAATATGATTGGAATAATTGTTTTTGATCTGCGTAATAAGTGTATATCTATTTTTAACATCTGTATAAATATGAATCTGTTTGCTTTTGTGATTTTAAATGACTAAAATCGAATAAAGCATATTTTGAATTGAATTGGATAATTTCTACGCTCACCTGCAGGATTTAGCCAGCGTATGCACATATAAAGACCAACAGAAAGATATCAGGGTGTAATGGACTGGCAGCTGACACCCAATCGAGACAATCAGATATAAGTCAATAAGGACACTCAATGAGGAGCAATACACCAATAGTGTGCACAAATTCGCTTTAATTAGACATTAAAGTAAATAAATGTTTTGGCACCGAAACAAGATTGTTATGCACATCAGAGTATAATGAATAAAAGTAACAATCAAAAGATCCAATTACCTAAATATACTTTGATTGTATACACAAGTATAAAGTACACCAAAATAGCATTTGAAGAGCCTGGCTGCTTAGGATCTAATATCAAACTGTGTAGCAATCGAATTAGCATTTCATTGTTCTTGGTTTGAAAAACAATATTAATTGGCTTTCGTTGAAATGCGCAATAGCTACCACATCACATTGGAATATTCTAAACAATCCCCTAAATATAAGCGTCATAATAGCGCATAATACATTTGATCATAGACACGATACTTACGCCCTAATCAATAGAATAAAGCAGTGAAATAAAGGCCAATCATCCCTAGGTGGAACTTAACCCATCCACAGTGCTGGGAAGCTCTCTACTTTCTCTCGAGTCCCTCTCTCTCTCTCGCGTCACAGCCAGAGAACAGCACAGCCAGGGAGGTGCCTAAATGGGCGAAGGAAGTTTGCACAACCCTATCTGTGAGCTTCATTCCTACCCACGTGATTCTGTCTTTAAATATCTTGAAGCTTGGCTTGTTTCATATTCTGTCTCTCTCTCTCCATTTCTAGCTTTGTTATCATAACGTATCCTTTAGCTTCCCTGATGCTTCTGGCTCTTTCTCAGGGTCAACATAACCTTCGGCTGCCTCTTTCCCACGGTTCCCGCTTCATGTACCTTTTTAGTGTACTGTAAATAGCATAACAGCTGCAGATAGTCACGTCGACGGAATGCTTGAAAGAAACAGTCTTAGATGCGACAGCGTGAACCTTCTGCACTATTCGGGTTTTCTGTATGTATTAACGCTCATCTACACTGTTCAAACTAATTAACCCTTCATGTCACAATGTCTTACGAAAACTATCCCTATACTATCCTACACAGAGGTTGTAGATGATACAGTGGGACCGGTTCGCAATTCTGAGGAGGCTCATTTTCCAGCAGCTATGAATCAAACTGAAGGACATTCTCATCCTGGCACGCATGTATGGCCTATCCAGCACTGGGGAAGATGAGCTGTAGATAGCCCCCAGCTGCCAATATGAAATTGCTTGTCATCACATCAGAGACAGTTGATGCCATTGGCAGTAGGCCACTGCTGCAAAAGGGGAAGGTGCGCATGGACCTCTTCTGCGAGCAGTCGGGGGTCACAGCTGTTATCAATAGCTTGCTCTTTGCTACTCCTGGCACTTCCATCGTGACCCCAAGCCTTGGAAAAGACAACGTTTTTGACCCCTCTGAAGCCACGGGTCACAAAGGAAGTACCAGGAGCATCAGGGATCAAGCTAGAGGTCACAAATGCGACATCTGACTACTCCCAAACAACATTCATGAAGATGCAGCCTGACGTGGACACCTCCTGCAGGATCTATGAGTTGGAACCTTACCCATTAGAGAAGTTTCCAGCTGCAGGGTGCCCAGCTTGGCATGCAGCAACAACTTTGCAAGGGTCTGCTGAAATGGTAAACATGGGTGCAGAAGCCCATGACAGGAGACCGCCGAGTGATTGAACAGCCCTAGCCCACAGGCAGAAGTGGGGACTCTGTAAGGAAAGACAGGTTGGACAAGGAAGACCCTGAGGAGGAGGTAGAGTTATTACTAATCTCATACACAGCTCCAGGGACTCATGGATGGTGCACTCGACCGGTCTGCAAGGTGACCATCACCGGAACCACTGTGCTAGCACTGATTGATGAAGGGGCCCTCGACCAGTGTGATGACCTACTAGCAGTATCTGCTGCTATGCCACAACTGCCCTCTCACATCAAAATCAGGGCATTTGGGGGAAGGGAGCCACTATCCCTGGTGGAGACACCGGATGCGACAGTCCAACATGGAGACACAGAAATCGGGACCATGTTCCGTTTGACAGCTGAAGGAGAAGAGACGCTGAATGAGTGTCTCCTTTGCCAGGGAAATCCATAAACTACAGGTGGTTCACCTCCTTGAGATATTCCCAGAGCTAATCCAAAGGTTCAGCTGCCATAAAGGGGCCACATTCAAATTGAGCATTACCCAGGCAATCAAAGCAATGGCTCTCTGACATGATTGAGTATAGTTTCACCTCCACACTCAGGTCCAAGCAGATCTGGAGAAACTAGAACGGATGGATTAAATAGGAAAGGTCTCGGGACCCACACTGTAGCGATCCTCCCTGGTAAAAAGGAAGTAGCCAAAACAGCTAGGGCTGATTCATCCCTGCATAGACATGCTACTTCCCAACCAGGCTACTTGCTTCATTACAGTCTCTCGCCAATCTCCTAGTTGGTAGCACCCCGCCATCCATAAACCATGTCTTTTGACAGTATCTCTAATCTAACTGACAATAGAGCAGATACCCTTACATACACCAATGCTCAAGTACAAGATATTTACTCTTTAATTCAGGACGCACCATCATTCAATGCCCAAGGAAGCTCAGTTTCGCAGCACATTAGACAATTGGAGTTAATTACTCGCAGAGCACTCAGTCAACGGTTGCATGTATCCACATTAATTCAGTACCATAAGGTCCAAAGAATACCACAAGGGCTTTGGTTCCCAATTAAACCCCTTCTTGACAAATTCCAATTTAATAAGGCATTTATGGAGAAATGGCAGGCGGTTCTTAACAAGTGTTCAATTGATTTGATTTTACTTCTCATAAAAGAACTTTCAAGAACCATCAAAGAATTGGAGGAGGAAATTGACATCATTAAATCTGACTTGTCCAGTCGATGTGAAGCTGAGTATTGGCGAATTAAATTAGATGACATAAACAGCAAACTTGATCCTTGGTCATGATACTTGTGTAATACTTTGTTCATATTGTTTATGATTATCTTACATTGACGTTCTTCTCACAGCATGTTTCTTGTTTTACTACTAGTGCCCCTGAAGAAGGGATATCATCCCGAACTGCATTGGGCTTAACTAAGAAGACTTGAATATCATTGTTTATGACAAACACTGAAATTCTTTTTCTTTTTACTTGATTCATCAAATGTAAGATGCACAAACATGATTGTGGTTTCTTTGTATATTTACCATTTTGCAATATTCATGACGTTTTTCAACAATGAAATGAGAATGAATTGCATTATTGAGTGTTTTGATTTTTTTGACAAATAGTTCGCATTAACCATATCATAAATTTGACATTTACATTGCTCTTAAGAATTATACTTTAATTTTTGCTGTGCGTCTGGTATACCAGTGGATTTCCACTAGCTGTTGCTCATTGTTCCGGGCTGGCCGCCCACCCACCAGGCAGCATGCGACCTTTGGTTCAACTTGGATACAATTTCGTGGCTCACATTATACAAACAGGGAGTGCACTGACTACACCGCTTGCTTCATTACAGTCTCTCGCCAATTTCCTAGTTGGTAGCACCCCGTCATCCATAAACCATGTCTTTTGACAGTATCTCTAATCTTACTGACAATAGAGCAGATACCCTTACATACACCAATGCTCAAGTACAAGATATTTACTCTTTAATTCAGGATGCACCATCATTCAATGCCCAAGGAAGCTCAGTTTCGAAGCAAATTAGACAATTGGAGTTTATTACTCGCAGAGCACTCAGTCAACGGTTGCACGCATCCACATTAATTCAGTACCATAAGGTCCAATGAATACCCAGAGGACTTCGGTTACCAATTAAACCCCTTCTTTACAAATTCCAATTTAATAAGGCATTTATGGAGAAATGGCAGGTGGTTCTTAACAAGTGTTCACTTGATTTGATTTTACTTCTCATAGAAGAACTTTCAAGAACCATCAAAGAATTGGAGGAGGAAATTGACATCATTAAATCTGACGTGTCCAGTCGATGTGAAGCTGAGTATTGGCGAATTAAATTAGATGACATAAACAGCAAACTTGATCCTTGGTCATTGTACTTGAGTAATACTGTGTTCATATTGTTTATGATTATCTTACATTGACGTTCTTCTCACAGCATGTTTCTTGTTTTACTACCAGTGCCCCTGAAGAAGGGATATCATCCCGAAATGCATTGGGCTCAACTAAGAAGACTTGAATATCATTGTGTATGACAAACACTGAAATTATTTTTGTTTTTACTTGATTCATCAAAATGTAAGATGCACAAAAATCATTGTGGTTTCTTTGTATATTTACCATTTTGCAATATTCATGACGTTTTTTCAACAATGAAATGAGAATGATTGCATCATTGAGTGTTTTGATTTTTTTGACAAATAGTTCGCATTAACCATATCATAAATTTGACATTTACATTGCTCTTAAGAATTATACTTACATTTTTGCTGTGCGTCTGGTATACCAGTGTATTTCCACTAGCAGTGGCTCATTGTTCCGGGCTGGCCGCCCACCCACCAGGCAGCACGCGACCTTTGGTTCAATTTTGATACACTTTCGTGGCTCACATTATACAAACAGGGAGTGCACTGACTACACTGCTTGCTTACTTACAGAGAGCTCACATAAACCCCATAATTCATAACATAATGGTAGGCCTGGGCATGAAATTCCACTCCTCACCTGGAGTTCATGCAGTTTTTCCTACTCCATGCTCCATGTAGCCCGTAAAGTTCTGAAAAACTCCGCTCCGCATAGCAGACAGGAGATTTTTCTCTCAGGCGCTCACCAATATTAAGTTGACGAGCGAGGAAAATCTTACATCAGTCTACCTCCCGGCGAGATTTCTCAATGTGGGCAATTTTGAATGGCAGTTACCACTAACGTTTAGAAACCTTCCGTTCACTTTGAGGAAGCTGCCGCTCGAGTAGAACATCTATTCGTGTGCCAGAAAGAAGTAGTGCCCTCTTGCATTTTGCATGATGCATTCACGCTGATTTTCCAGCATGGGATAAACACATGCTGCTAAAAATCAGTGAAAATGGCACAACCTAATGCACACCACCACTTGCAGAAGTCCACTTAGAGCAACAGAGTTTTTGGTCACTTTGCGAAGTTCTGCATAGCAGAACTCTGCAAACTCTGTCCAGGCCTGCATAATGGCTGACTTAAATGATGTAAAATGGTTTTAGAAATTGGATTTGATTTCCAGGTACCTTTTGCTGATACTACAGCCAGACAGTTGTTCCATCACAACATTCTTAATGCACCCGGGGCTCAAAATATTCAAGACACTAAATTTTTTTTAAATCTCTGCAGCACCTGAGGTGTTTCAGAATGCAATCCGAGAGACACTGTCGGGTTTGAGAGGGTTCTCAATGTCAGTGATGATATTTTCATCTATTCCAATAAGCTGACTGAACACCACTGATGCCTTAGTATGACCACACTTGAGAAATTAAGGGACAGTGATTTGTTCCTGCATAAAGACAAGTGCTTATTCCACGAGCGCAAGATCGACTTCTTTGGATTTATGATCATGAGGAAGGGGCTACAAGTGGACCCATAAAAACTCTGTAGCGATCAACGAAGCTCCAGCAGTGAAAAGTGCAACAGAGGTACACAGCTTCCTGGGCATAAGGACCTATTGTGGCAGTTTTCTGCCAAATTTGACCACTCTGTTGTAGCTGCTCTGAGTCCTTCACAAAACTTAGAACGAGAAGGCTGTGGGGTCTGCAAGAACATGAGGTACTAGATATCGTAAAGGGCGCTCTCTTGGCAGATGCTACAATGGCATATTTCAACCAGGACAAAGCAACAGAGTTGGTGGTGGATGTGAGCTCTGTAAGCCTAACGGCCATGCTGGCACAGGAGTAGGAACCATGGGTGTGGACCACTCTAGAATTCACAAGCAGGGCACTTATGCCCACCGAGGGGTGGTAGTCGCAGATTCAACAAAAAGATCTAGAGATTTAATTGGACTGTCAACATTTTCACCTGTAAATATACAGAAGGAAGTTCAAAGTGATAATCGACCACAAGACACTGATGAGTCTGTTTAGGGGGCAACTCCCCTCCCTCTCCCTCTACATTGAGCTGTGGGCCATGCAGATACTATCGTACCGGTTCTGGGTATTATATCGAACAGAGACCAGCAACCCAGCAGAATTCCTGTCCCTGACCCCACCCCGACCGGGCTGATGGTCCTATTGGGGACAGTGAAGAAGCTGGGGAATTCACACAAATGGTGGTGCTGATGACTTATTCAAAGATGATGACAATCGAGGACATCCAGCAAGCTATGTTGTCTGATGACGGCCTCAGGTGAGTGGCGTAGGCCATCGCCAACAATGCATGGAATCCCTACCCAAGCACGGCAACCACTGGCACCCTGCATAGAAGACCAGGCTGTTAAATCTCCGGATGATACGGGATGCACTGAATCCATGTCAGATGGTATTATATTGTGAGGACACCACATCATCATCCCCAAATCACAACGAGCTTCCTAGCTCTCTTCCCATACACTCATGGGACTTCCTTTTGCTTTTTTCATTTGGAACAACTCAATAGTGTTCCCATCACTTCTTTTGAATGAAGTGGATGTACGCTGTAATGTTCATAGATTTCTCCACATCTTAACATTTCATTTTTTTTTATTTGTCCACTTGACGTTTCAGTATCTTCTGCTAAAAGTATTTCTTCTTCTCCCATATAAACATTTTTATAGTGCATATTGTTTTTTTATCAAATACAAAGTTGCCTTCTGTACTTTCCTAACATCCACTAACTCCTGCCAGATTTTCTTATTCTTAGTTGGCACACCATTAACAAAAATAACTAGTGGTTCAGTTTCTACACTCTCTACACCAATAGTTTCAATATTTTTCTTTAAATCTAACGGTAAATACACAACTCTTCCTTTTAATCTTCTTTGTAAATCTGAAGGAGGCAATTTACCTATTTTAGGCTCAATACGAACAATGGCCTGAAACGGGTGCACACATTGAGTGAGAATAGAATCATAGGTATTTAAATCTATCAATTCTGGAGGAGTAGCAACTAACTAAATTATTATGTACAGCTCTAGCGGGCATTTTATTCTCATCTAATTTGTTTTAACAATATTTACAAATACGCTGATCAGAACCCAAATCAAAACAATTCTCTTCCAACAAATAAGTTGCAAATTCCTTCCACTCAACATTATTTTCGTTTTCACTATTTTTGGATTATTTTTATTGATAAAGTGCATAACAGACAGATTGACAGTAATTACATACAGTACTTGCAAGTTACATTTAACACCGCATCTGGGACAAAGGCCGGAAAAGCATATATAGTAAACAGTTACTTCTCTGTCTCTACTTCTCCGCATTTCCAATTCCACCACAGGTGATACACATATCTCCCCCCTATAGAAATTCCACTTCGACCATTTCCTATTCCACTTCTTCGGGCACCCGCTAGCTATAAATACTTCTTTCTCCGCTACATCTATCGAATTCTTTCAGTCATACTGCCACTGCCGGCGCACCACTCCATCTCTCGCTATCTCCCTCTTGACCAGCGTGAAGCCTAGCATTGCCAATTGCTGTTCCATCTCAGTTAGGTCTGTATCTTCCCATACATTAAGCAAGCCCAAGCGGGAAGTCAGGCTTAGCGTCTTCCCCAATGCAGATTGCACATGAGTTGTGGCCCTGTCCCATATTTTCTGCACGAACGGGCATTCCCACACCATATGGTAAAAGATAGCCGGCTGCCGGCAACCCTTCAAACACAGGTCATTTTGTCGAGACCCAATTTCTGCTAGTATTATTTCCGTCAAATAGGAGCGGTGTAGGATACTAAGCTGTATTAATCTAAATCTGAGCATAATAGCAGCCTCTCTGGCCAACATAAGCGCCTGTCTCGAATCCTCCTCATCAATCGGCCCAAGGTCTCCCTCCCATTGCTCCTTAGGCTTTCCGAAGGTATGAAGCAAATTATTACTACGTTTTTTATAGGTCAAGGAGATCGCTTTGGACTGCAACAGCACATCCAACAAGTGATCCTCAAGGGGTGACGATTCCGGTTTTTCCTCGCAGCTAGGGAAGGCCGCCTGCAAAGCATACCTAATTTGCCGATACCTAAAAACCTCTCCTGAGGCCAAGTGGTAGGCCTTTTGCAGCTCCTCAAATCTGAGAATCACTCCTCTTTTAACCAGGTCATTGACTGTCGGGATACCAATGACATCCCACCCATCAAACACCGGGTGATAGCAAAGCATGCTCACTTTCTGTGAATACCACAGTGGCATTGCCTTGGTGAGCACCCCTGCCCATCCCAGACGTGAGTTAGCTAACCGCCAGATCATTACTGTATATAAAGTGGGGCAAATATACTGTTGCTTCTTAGTGCAGTAATACAGAGCCCCCAGATAGCCCGAATGATCCATCTGATACCTTTCTAGCGCACATGCCTGGTCATCTGGCGGGGCGCATCTCCATCTATTCACAGCCACCAATTGAGAAACCCAATAATACAACCTTACCTCAGGCAACGCAATGCCCCCATCATACCATCCTTTCATCAATTTCTGAGGCCCAATCCTCGGGGCTTTACAATCCCAGAGCATTGTACGTATCTCCCCTTCAAAATATGTATCTGGAATCCGGTGCGGGCAGTTCTGGGGAATGTACAGAAATTTTGGGAAAGCCAACATGTTAAAAAGAGCTGCGTGGTCCACCAGCGACAGAGGCAGCGACCTCCAATGCTTGACATCTGTGCGCAGCCTGGCCAACGGGGGTGCCAAATTGCGGCTATAAAAGAGAGATGGATCTGGTGTGATAAAGACTCCCAGGTACTTAAATCCATCCGCTGAGCCCACTGTGCACAGTCTTTAGGGAGACGGGTGGTCTGCCCATGCAGCACATACAGCACGGACTTTCTCCAATTAATTGCATACCCCGAATACTTCCAGAAGTTCGTGAAGATGTTAAGAACTGTGTGGATTGATTTATATGGAGAGGCAAGATATAGCAACATGTCGGCGGCTTAAAGAGATATTCTATCTTCACACTCCGGCGAACATCTAAAACTCCGTACCATCATGTCACGATGACTCCAGGTCACCAGGGGATCCAGCATGAGGGAAAACAGCAACGGGGACAGCGGGCACCCCTGTCTGGTGCCGCTCCGTAGAGCGAACTTTTGGGACGTGTAGTTGTTGACTCTAACCTTCCCCTGGATGTCAGTATACAGCAGCCTCACCCATTGTATAAATTTAGGGCCAAACCGAGCTCTCACCAGAACCTCAAAAAGATATGGCCATTTGATCAAATCAAATGCCATGGATGCATCGAGTGAAAATATAACTGCATCCTCCTCCAGATACTCCTGACACGCCATCACATTATGGAGCCGGCGGATGTTAAGGGCGGTGTTTCTCCCAGGCATGAAGCCAGGCTGGTCCTGGTGCACCAAGGAGGAAATCGCCATTCCCAGCCGCGTGGCGAAGACTTTTGCCAAGATCTTTGCCTCAACGTTTATCACTGAGATCGACCTGTGGAAGCGACAGTCGTCCACTGGCTTTCTGGCCTTATGGATAACAACTATACTGGCTAAACGCTGGTCAGGCGGCCGAACTCCCTTCTCCCAGCTTTTCTGATACATTGCCCATAAGTGCAGGACCACCTGAGTGGCCACAGCCTTAAGGAACTTCACAGGGCTACCGTTCATCCCCATCACCTTCCCAGGCTTAATTTGGCCGATAGCCTTTTGAATTTCCACAATCGATAAATCCGCATCGAACATATCCCTGTCCATCTCCGAAAGAGTCGGCACATCACTATCCACCAGCAGCTGGCGCGAGTCCTCCTCTGTATATGTTGGGGAGGGAGAATACAGCTTCTTGAAGTGATCTGCAAACGCCTCTGCTATATCTCTGGGGCGGTGCAGGACCTCACCACTGGGTAATGTTAGTCGGGGCACCCACCGTGCACCCTGTTCCCTCCTCTCGAGCCACGCTAGTGTCTTTCCTGCCCTGTCTCCAAGCTCATAAAGCCAGTGTTGGGTAGCTGCCTGTTTGGCCAACATGTGTTCACATGCTTTGAGCTTGTACTCCTCCTGCTTTTCATTTCAGACTATGCAGTGCATCCTTTGGGAGAATTAACACGTGAGCCGCCTCAAGCCCTCGGAGGGCTTCCTCCTGCTGTACCAAGATCTCTCGTCTTTTAGCAATATATTTCACTTTCAACAACATGGCATACCCATTCAGGACCACTTAATACGCCTCCCATAGCGTTTGCACCGATTCCACCAACCCTAGATTATCTGTCAGGAAATACCCAGTTTGCACCCCAAGCTCCTCCATGATATCTGGAATTTTCAACAGCCATGGGTTGATGACAATAGTACAACGCTGCTGCCTTTCCCCATGAGTGAACTCCACTCCCACTGGGGAGTGATTCGAAATACCCAGGGGATACGTCCGGGGATCCCAGAAATTACCCACTGAGGCTGTGTATGTTAAAAAGTAGTCTATTCATGAGAGATTGCCATGCACACTGGAATAAATACGTAAAGTTGGAGTCCACTATCTGTAGCTCCTGTCCCACATCCGAGAGGCCCAAGGCCGCGGTAAATTCCGCCATAAGCTCATTTGGCCTGGCCCCTTGCCTCTGCGGGTACCTATCAACCGTATCGTTCATTGTCATGTTATAATCCAAGCCCAGTATCAAAGTACCGTCAGGAAGTTTGGTCAATACCCGGCCTAGTTCTATTAAGGGATCTCTACCCAGCGCTGGTGGCAAGTAAACAGAAACTACATTCAGGGGCCTCCCCTCCCACTGGGCCTCAGCTACCGCAAACCCCCCCCCCCCCCCCCCCCCCGGATCCACCCACATGTTGTGTTCAATCAATAGTGTCCTTTTTCTAACCAGGATACAGGTGCCTCTAGATCCGGTGGTATAGTCAGCATGCAATAGGAGCCGGTATCCCCATCTACTAAGGGCCTTACTTTTTTTGCCTATTAAGTGGGTTTCCTGCAATAGAACCAGATCTGGGGACTGCCTCTTCAGGTACTGCTGGATGGCACCTCTCTTTATTTTATCACCTAAGCCATTACCATTCCAGGAAAGGACAGAGAGCACTGATTTCTGTTCAGCCCCCATCCCCAAGTACGGTGATACTCATAGCACAATAGGTCAATAATACATCAATCACTTCTTTATGCAACTCGCAAATAAAAGCAGCACTGTCACATCTGAGTCTGTCGCATTGGAAAAGAACAAAGAAAACAGAAGATAGCAACACAATACAGTTTTTCTGGAACTCTTCTCCGAAGCACATATTTAACAGTCTATCCAATCCGTAGCATAGGAGTTCACCGCAACTTTGAAAGCAGCGAAAAACTGCAAAACACCCCCCATCCCTGGCCCCCATTGTGAGAAGTTGGCCTGGTATATAATGCTCACTAATTCTAGTGATCACTTTGTACCATGCCAAGCAACCCTTATGATGATTGGTTGTAAGTCAACCTTATAGACCAGTTATCCTAGTGGTAACGTGGACAAAGCAGTCATAGGCTAAACTCTGAAAGGCATGTGAAGCCAGCTGTAATACCATACACAACCCTCTTGAATACCAAATGAAAGGGACACCACACAGATATATATATTGGAAATATATATAGATTTATTAACTACAAAATATCCCCTGGACTCTTTATGAGCACAGAAGCACAAGCGTTAAACACAAGACAGTTTAAAATGCACAAAAGTTGCACAATATGGATGAGCCCTAGGGGCCACCTAAACCATATACTAAGAAAGTGGTATAAGAGATACCAATCGGAAAGGGAACAGGCCTAGGGCCTTGGGAATCGCTGGAGCGATTCGAGACTAGCAGTGACTAAGTCGGGAAAGGCCCGCGGGACTCGGGTGCAGTGTTCAAAGTGCACGCACTTTCCAATGTAAAGTCTATGGTGCGTAAAAAGTACAAAGTTAGTTAGTTCGGAACCTTCCGAGTGACCTAGAAAGCTGAAACTTGAGACACAGGCCCTAGAGATGTGTACCAGTGTAGGAACACCAGTGGAGCTGAGTTACCTCACCCACAGGAAGCGGGTGCACAGGGTCGAAGTAGTGTCGGGTTTCGTTACGCTGGTCGATGGTGCTTGGAGCTGAAGATGCTGCAGGCGGCTCGAGGTGAAGAGTTCCGGTGGATCCAAGGGTGGATCTGAAGATGTGAAGACCTGAAAGCAGAGGGGACAATGTTCAAAGTCACTAGCCAGTGACTACCGTGGAACCAGATTGGAACCAGGCGATGTCGGGTGCAAACAGGCGTTGAGGTGTAGCTTCTCTCTGCAGCCACGTGGACTCCGGGGATTGAGGACATCCAGGAGTCGGTCACGAGCATTCCCACGTAGGCTTCTCGCTGTTGGCGGTGTCGGCGACTTGATTGAAGCAAACAGGCCTTGTCTAATGCAAGCCACGCAGAAGATGAAAAAGGCTTCTTACTCAAACCAGCAAGGTCAGAGCAGGTGCTCCTTTTTACAGGAGGGAGGGCAAGTCTTGAGCAACCAGAACCGCAGTGTAGTTTGTTGATTTCGTTGCCAAGATGGCCGCTGGCCGGGTGGCTAGTGGCCAGGATGGCGCGTCAAGTGGCACAATGCAAAAGGGCCCCACGCAGATCGTGGAGATGCTGGGGGGCTGTTCTTCGGTGCAAGGGCTGCTTGGTGGTGGGGGTTTTCAGGCCTCAAAGCACAATATCGAGGATGCCTCTGGTGCTGCGCAGTCAGCTCTTCGGGTGTCTTTCAAGATGGCCGGTCCCACGTCTCTCGATGCCTCCACGGGTCCCTTCTTTGCAGGGACTGTGGATCGGGCTATGAGAAGTCTGGGAGTCTGGGTCTTGTCAGGCTCTGGGCTCGGGCTCTGGCGGGAGGTGGCGGCAAAGCAGATGTCGATTCGCTGGTTGGTACCTGCTTTCACAGGGTGGCCACTCCTAGGCCACAAGGGAGATTCTCTTCAGTCTTCTGAGCAGCAGAATGTCGAAGTCCAGTCGTCTTCTTAGTTTCAAGTTGATTCAGGATGATCTGCTGTGCAATGGCACTGCTCCCACTCTTATTCCCAATCTGAGGGGTGGATCCCCTACTAGGTCCCACCTCTGGGAGGAACCAGGAAGGGGGGCGGTTACACCCCCTTTCCTTTGTCCAGCTCCTCGCCAGGCCTGGGTCTGGAAAGTCCCAGGACCTGTTTGGACTGGCTTATGCACGGGACACCTTGTGTGCCCCGGGCATGTCTGTTTCTATTCAGCCCTGTCCTACCCAATACACAAAACCCTGTCTGGGGTGGTGCTCGCACCTCCCAAGGCAGGAAACCCTTTGTCCAGGCCCTCCTCGCTGGAAGGACTCCCAGCATCAGGAGGCCAGACTCGTGTCTGTAGGGGCAGCATCCATTTTGTGATGCTGAGGCTCTGGTTAACTTTAACAGGGGTTAGGGCTACACACATGTCGTGTCCCTCTAGAAGGGTGGAATGCTATCCCCGTCGACAGAACTGTCGAGAGGATAGTATTCCAATTCGTATGACACCTTACTCGACATGTTTTGATAAAGCCAAACCAAAGATAGCATATAACCGCGAGGATTATAATGCACTTAAGAGTATATGGTATGGCAATATCCCGGAACAGCTTAGGGAGTGGTTCCCGACAGCTGCAGACAGGCTCAGCTCATGCTAGAGCACCATCTCACATCTTTCCAAGCACTCTGCCTCCAGGATTGATGAGGCCTTCCATAGGAGTGGCTGATAAGAACATATGTGTCCAGTTTAGGGTTAGATATAGGGAAACGATATCTAAGCAAGAGGTGATTACACCAACTTACCCCAGCTGAGTGATCAGCCACTTGTGTCAAATATGGAGGCCAGGCCAGGGGTGGCCCAATGCATGCTGCAGCCCCTGGTAGGCCTTGGATGCACCTATGCCCTGGGTACCTAGGGTACACTGTTACAGGGGCCTATAAGGTGAACCAGTATCCAATTTGTAATGCACCTAGAGTGCATTGGCAGTAATTTAGAGAGAGAACAGCAGGCTGTGGGTCTCATTAGCAGGCCCACAGCCACATTAAGTCATAAACCAGTGAAGCAAAAAGCAAAAATTTGGGGTGACCATAGGATAGCAGACCCTACTCTCCTACACCCATTTCCCCACCTCCCTGCCAGTGGATTAAGAACTACCCACCCCCAAACATGGCAGAGTGCCTCTCACCCCCCCAAGAATGCTGAAAACGCAGAGGGAACTGACCCCCATCCCGCAGATACACATCAAAGTTATCTTAATTTTGTAGCCATCCTCTATTAACAGCAAATAAGAGATGTCATATCACGTCAATATACCCATCAAATAAATCACCAAGTATAGAAACAGTCTCGTATCAGTGAGTCTTTCTACCACCCCACCTGTGCCCCTCTACTTGGGTATTCTTCCAGTTCCAGGCTCTTCAGTCCCACCGCCAAGGCTATCAGTCCTGATCCTCCAGCCGACTATTCTCCATAGTCGGATCATTGCTCACCGCCTCCATCCCGACTACTCTCTGCAGGCCAGATCTACTAGGGCGGTCCCTTCTGTGGCCTCCCACCATGCTCCAGCCCTCCATCTAGTCCCAGACCACCTCTGGTGAGTCAAAGAACCACAACTTTCCATCCAACTCCACTCGCAGCTGTGCTGGGAAGAACATCGTATATTTCACCTCCCGATCACTCAGCTCCTTCACCACTTGGAAGCTTCTGCTTTGTGCCTGAACCTTGGCTGTGAAATCCGGGAAGACCGCCACCTCATAGTTATCTATATTCAAGGGAGGGCTGGACCGTGATGTCTGCAGTATTATGTCCCTATCTCGGTAGTTGAACACCCTGGCAATCAGGGGTCTCAGAGGTGCGCCCGGTTTTGGTCTACCACCCAGTACCCTGTGAGCTCTTTCTATAGAGAAGAAGCTGGACAAAGTCCTGGGCTTTCAGTGTTTTGTGATTAGCTCCTCCACATACAGATCCACAGCCGGCCCTTCTGTTCATTCCGGAACCCCTAAAATTTGAATATTATTATAGCGGGCTCTACCTTCATATTTGTCTAGCTGTTGCAACATTCTTGCATACTTCAGTTGAATGTCGAGCATTTGTCTCTGGAGTTTCTATGTGTCCGTTCCTTAACTTTCTCATCCATTTTCTTAAAGTCCGCTCTGAGCAGCGAGACCTCAACAGTGACCGAGTCCACTGAAGTATGCACCCTACCTATTGCCGCCATAACATCATGAAGAGTCGGCTCCGGTCCCGGTGGAGGGGCCCCATCTCTCTCCAATCGCGGTGATTCGCCTTTTTCACCCATTTTAGACCATGCGAACTTCGTCAACTGTTTCTGGACATTAGCCTTGGGACCCTTCCCTCCTGTAGCCATGACTGCGGAGCCCCGAATCTTCAGACAAAAGAAGAGGGAATTAGTGCCTCATCCCGGGGTCCATCACTTCGAGCAGGCTTTCACTCACGATGGTTGACAGGAGTCAGGGGCCAGCTGCCACTGCAATCAGTGTAGGACTCATTCGTCCCTTAGTCACAGCCCACTAGCAGATACTCTCCGTAGTGCTCCACAGTGGCAAAACTCCTGCTCCTCAAGGCACATCAGGGAGGGCCAACACATACTATGTCAGTTCAGGCTCGAGGTCAGGCGCCCGCCAAAGCAATGCCCCAAACTCAGCACACCGCCCACACCAGAGGTCCGCGCCGTGTGATCTCCGTTGCATTTACCACCAGGATATTTGAGTAGGGCAGGCCTGCACAGCTGTCACTCCAGTCTCCTGCCCGCAGGGCCCTCACGTAGATCCAACTGTCCAGAGGGATCCCAACCAGGCTACAATCGCCCACCCTGCCTCCTGGTTCAGCTGTCGTCACTCTCCTTTCTTCACTCCTCCACCGCTGAAGCACTGCACACAGTCCTGTATACAGGCTGCACCCCCTTCAGACAAGGAGCAACAGCCAGCGCTCATCTAACACACCTCCTGCAGCCAAGTGGCCCTCCCACTACGAGGAAAGTTCAGGGCATCAGTGGGGAGCTCAAGCGCCACTACCTCCAGGCATAGGCTCACTCCCTGTTAGGCCGCAATTCAGAGGCTGTAACAGCTGTAATACAGCCCGCCTTCCAGCTGCCGAGCCGTCACAGTCTTCTATACTCCCAGGCCTTCTCTGCCCGCCCCCACAAGCAATGAGGCAAAAGGCGCTCCTTGAGACCCCCTGCTGCCACCTCTCCTGGACCGCTGTTACCTCACTGGCCCTCCACAGGGCACCATCTCTGGGCCGCCGGTCGTAACGCGGCCCTTCTCACCATGTAGGTCACAAAGCCAGGGCCTCCATTACCAGGGCGCCAGCACAGGTCTCACACTGCCTCCATCATTCGTCACACCTCACTGCTGGCAGCGGATCTCACGGGGCAAGGTCACTATAGCGCCCGGAGGCCGTCCCTCCTCACCTTCCGCACCAAGGGGCGGCCATTTTCCCGCCGGACCACTGCACAACCCGGACTATTCTACAGGGAAAGACGCCACGGCGGGGGTCCAAAGGTAGCACGGGGGGTCAGGAACTAAAAACCCACCACCTTATAGCGTCGCATAATCTACGATGGCTCAGGATAAAGTAGAATAGCCGCAGGAGGGAAGGAGCTTGTTTAGGCAGCGGCCATTTCCCCTTCTTTTTCACTTTTTAAATACAGATCAACACTCCTAGTCTGATTCTTATAGTGAGTTCGCCGACAACAAATGCAAGAAAAATGTGTCCTTTCACCTGAAATCACCTTAAACTTTGTAATTTCACCTTCAAAATGTTTTGTACAACTAGGTTCAACATTCTCTTCAACATTTTCTTCTATTAATGTCTCAGTTTCTGCACTCGCTTGTTCAGGACCAAAGTAACAAAATTCAATGTAATCACAAACCTTCTTCACATCTGATACCGACCCACGCAAAAGAGCACTATTCAAATCATTTAACTTTAGTGCTCGACTTTTTGCATAATACAATCTTCTGGCTAACTTCTGTATTTGAGTTTGATGTACTGCCATCATCCTAAAATGGTGAAAAACACTTTGACATACTTTCCTAGAAAGACAAGCCAGATAACGACCTTGCAAACCAGTATTTTTTCTTACTCTGCAAGGGTCTAGGCCTTGCAACAGCTTAATCTTTTGTTTAACACTTATTTTACTATATTCTCGTAAGAAATTGCATAAAAGATCAATAGATTCTTGTCGTACACTCCAAATACTATTCAATCGCAAGTATGTACTGGGGCTTTAGGACGTCTGCCTAGAACTCCATCAGCTATCACTTCTTCTGCATTTCTGGGAACCATTTTCTCTTTGTCAATTGGACAACCATTTCTAACCTCATAAGCTTGACCACTGGTGTCAACTGCATGCAACAAAACATTGATCTGAAAATTACTCTCATCATTAAAGAAAGGCTCAGAACTTGAACTGTGTTTTCATTCCCCTAAAAAATAATCACAAAAATTAGTTCTGTTAACTACTCTTTTAGTCTTACTTTTTTTGTTTGCTATTTTTTTGTCTATTTTTTCTACTTGAAGCATTTTCAGTGGTTTAGCATTCTGTACATTCTGTCTTGCCCTAGAATTTTTTTTTAATGAATTGCTTTGTGCTCTTACCAGAACATTTTGTCTTTTTAACCCCATTATGTTGGTCTTACAATACATGTGGTTGAGTTTTCTTCAAGTAACTGTCCTTTCTCTGTCCTTTTCTTTTTCTTACTTTGTCCGGCATGATAACATTATTTTAATGATGATAAACAGTATCTGTAAAAAATAATCATAAATAAATAAATATTAATAACTTTATAAAGTATACTTTTCTATTGCTATACAAACACATTTTATATAAATACTGACTAAGAAATTGTAGACCATAAATACAAGTGTGAAGGTAGTTAGAGCACTGCATGCATATTGCATAGGAGTTTAAAGCATTCCATATGCTAAAACCTCGCTCACTGCATAACTGTATACATAGTGACAGAATGATTACAGTACTATAAGACAAAACCTTTGGGTTAATTCATTATTGGTTGAATTTTATTTTCGTGAGTGGATTAGTACATGGTACTGAAAGAGTCACTTAAAGATTGCAACAGCAGTCACAGGGTGTTTGCTGGAGTGCATGGATAGTGACTGGGGAATTGTAGACCTGAAACACAAGTGTAAAGGTGGTTAGACCAGTACATGCATTGTGCATAGGAGTTTGAAGCACTCCGTGCCCTTAATTGTCCCTCACTGCATGAGTACATGTACTTATGTGTCTGCAAACTCATAAAGCAACCAAAAGATTCTCTCTCAATTTTCCCAAATTCACACTGACTCACAGTTTGATTCTAGACAACTAACAGTATCCCTTGCACTTTACTGAAAAGATTACTACATGCTACTGAAAGAGTCACTGTAGGATTGCAAGAGGAGTGACAGGGTGTTTGCTGGAGTGTATGGATACTGACTGGTGAATTGTAGGCCTGAAACACAAGTGTGAAGGTCGTTATACTACTACATGCATAATGCATAGGAGTTTCAACCACTCTGTGTCATAAATCCTGGCTCACTGCATCACTACATGAAAACTGACTGAATAATTCCAGTAGTATAAGAAGAGACAGTGGGTGAATTCATAACTGATTCAGTTTTACTTTACTAAAAGTATTACTACATGGTGCTAAAAGAGTCACTACAGGATTATGAGAGCACTCACAGAGTTTTTGTTGGAGTGTATGGATACTAACTGGAGAATTGTAGGCCTGAAACACAAGTGTGAAGGTGGTTAGACCAGTACATACATAGTAGATAGGTGTTTGAAGCACTCCGTGCCCTTAAAGCCTGGCTCACTGCATGAGTACATGTACTTATGTGTCTGCAAACACATAAAGCAACCAAATGATTCCCTCTCAATTTCCCCTATTGCACACTGACTCATAGTATGATTCTAGACAAATAACAGTATCCCTTGCACTTCACTGAAAGTATTACTACATGCTACTGAAAGAATTACTATGGGATTGCAAGAGCAGTCACAGGGTGTTTGTTGGAGTATATGGCTACTGGCTCAGGAATTGTAGGCCTGAAACACCAGTGTGAATGTAGTTAGACCAGTACATACATAGGACATAGTAGTTTGAAGCACTGCATGCCCTAAAGACTGGCTCACTGCATGAGTACATGTACTTATGTGTCTGCAAACACATCAAACAACCAAATGATTGTCTCTCAATTTTCCCTATTACACACGGACTCACAGTGTGATTCTAGACAAATAACAGTATCCCTTGCACTTCACTGAAAGGATTACTACATGCTACTGAAAGATTCAATATGGGATTGCAAGAGCAGTCACAGGGTGTTTGTTGGAGTATATGGATACTGACTGGGGAATTTTAGGCCTGAAACACAAGTGTGAAGGTGGTTAGACCAGTACATACATAGTACATAGCAGTTTGAAGCACTGTGTGCCCTAAAGCCTGGTTCACTGCATGAGTACATGTGCTTATGTGTCTGCAAACAAATCAACCAACCAAATGATTCTCTCTCAATTTTCCCTATTGCACACTGACTCACAGTGTGATTCTAGACAAATAACAGTATCCCTTGCACTTCACTGAAAGGATTACTACATGCTACTGAAAGAGTCACTATGAGATTGCAAGAGCGGTCACAGGGTGTTTGTTGGAGTATATGGATACTGACTGGGGAATTTTAGGCCTGAAACACAAGTGTGAAGGTGGTTAGACCAGTACATACATAGTGCATAGCAGTTTGAAGCACTGCGTGCCCTAAAGCCTGGCTCACTGCATGAGTACATGTACTTATGTGTCTGCAAACACATCAACCAAACAAGTGATTCTCTCTCCATTTTCCCTATTGCATACTGGCTCACAGAGTGATTCTAGACAAATAACAGTATCCTTTGCACTTTAGCAAAAAACATTTACTAGTCTGGAAGAGTTGACATGACTACACACATTCCACATATTTTTGAAATGCACTATACTGTGGACCCAAACTTGGCAACAGCATACGTTTTTAACCAGTTATATACCTGCAAACATATCAAATACCCACAACCTTCTCTCACAACCATTCTCAAATGTACTCAGAATCACAGTGTGATTCTAGAGAACCAAGACTATCCCTTAGACTTCAAAACACATTCACTGATCTACAAAAACTAAAGTGTCTTCACACATTTCACATATTTCATAACTGCATTTCAATGTTAAAGTCTAATTCATTTTCTAAATACAAAAGCAATGTCTATTTTCTAATTCTATCAAAACTTAACATCAAGAAAAGTTTTTAAGCACTTTTTGTGAGGTAGTGTGGCTCACTGGTTAGAGGCGGCAGACCCGAGAGCAGAGGACGGCCCGGGACCAGGGTTCGATTCCCGGCGCGGCAGGTTTCTGGACCAGGGTCAGCGGACTCGATAATTCTCTCGCCTCGGTGCCCACTCTGATCAGCGATCACACTCGGCAACTCTGGGCATTCGCTTGCCTCATCTTAACTAACGGCCCCACCAGACCGCCGGGGATGCCTGGTCTCACCCTGGAGATACCCATTAAGGGACCATCTCTCAGGGAAGCCAGGAAGGGTTTCGCAGCGGTCGAAGCGCAGAGATACTCCCCCGGGAGTGATTCTAGCGCTATATAAACACGCAAATTAAATTAAATTAAATTATGTGTCTGCAAGCATAACACACATCTAAATAATTCTCTCTCGATTTCCCCAAATGCCCACTGACTCACAGTGTGTTTCTAGGCAAATAACAGTAGCCCTTGCACTTTACCAAAACATTTAGTAGTCTGGAAAAGGAAACATGACTACACACATTCCACATATTTTAATACACATTCTCACAAACTGAATCTAGACAAGCAACACTACTCCCTGCACTTTACCAAGAGAAACACATTAGTCTTATTAAAAACAAACATACGAAATACAAACTCTCACAAAAGAATAAGTTACCTTTGAAATTGATTTGAAGATTAAGAAGTATGTCAGTCACACACCAGATTTTCTTATACAGAATCTCTGTACTCTGCTGCTCTTAGCACAACCAAAAAAATGACAACCTTTTCCTCTCATTCTCCACACATATACATGTAAATATCAAATCACATTGCTTCCCACTTTAATTCAAAAGCAAACACACTTTTCTATTGGTTACACACTTCAACCCTTTCCAAGACACATAAGTTTGAACCATACCCCAATCTGCCTTCTGCCTGTTACCATAGTAACAGTTCATGGAACACTCAACTCGGTACACAGGTCACAAGTTCAGCACACAATGTTCCTAATCAAAACAACGAGTGTGCTTGACTTTTCAATATATCAGCTTATCCTATGTAATGTTCCTTCCAAACAGTTTTTGTTAACCAATAAGAAACCTGCATTTAAAAAACAGAAACATACACCATAATTTTGAGTCTAAAATGTTCTAACACAACCAATCCTTTCTCTTCTTTTTTCAAAACTGCATCTTATCCACCATTTTAGAAAAAATCTTATTTTTCAAACTGCCATTTCATTTACAGAGACCATCTGAGTGCAACAAGACCTCCTTTCAAGATGCTTACAGTGTGGATTGTGGACACAGCTATATTTTCTGGAGCCAAAGGTATGCAGAAAACAGAGAAATGGACAAAGACCTAGCTTTGCCAAATGTAGATATTAAATGGTTTGGACAGAGAGGGTTAAAGTTGGACCAATTGATGCCATTGGTTAAATCCTTTTTACATCTCCAACACCCTGACCTCATAATTGTGCACTGTGGTTGCAATGACTTAGGCACTTGGACTGGGGTGGGCCTGGAAATGCTTATGAAGGACACCTTTGGAGAACTGATGTCACTTTTCCCCCAAACTGCCTTTGTCTATTCTAACATATACCAAAGGCACAAATGGAATCAATCAATTTTGTCCACAGATTAAGAAAGCTAGGAAACATGTCAATAAATCTGTTTCTGCTTTTCTCCGAGATTATAGGATGGGGTCCATTTACCACAACAATCTGCGTTTCAATATGGATGGCATCGATAGGAGAGATGGTTTACATTTTACAGATGAGGGTAACAGAGTCTTCCTCTTGAACTTTAGACTCTGCATAGGTACTTACTTGTAGGTACCAACATTTCTGAATAAACACAAGGGCTCTTTTTAGAGCCACCTAAGACCTAAACACACAATCTTGATGTATAGCTGAAAAATATTATTAGTTTTTTGGCTTGGAGTTGCACACCCAATGCGCCAAAGTCATGCACCCAACACATAAAAGTCATGCACCAAACGCGTTGGAGTCATGCACCCTACAGATTATAAGTTGTGCATCCAACGCGTACACACCAGGGGGCCGCACTCAGTGCAACGCTGGATGCGCGACTCCCAATTTTACCGTAAAAAAAAAATTGCCCCTATCACTAATTTCTATTATCCCCGGGGACCCTATCCCCTGGGGCTTATATAAGAACGTTGGGGACCTGGGAGGAGCCCCAATGCCCCACGGTCCCGCCAGCTCCCCGCGTCCGTCGGGAGCTGGCATTGCTTTTACACATGGGGAGCTGCTAACATGCAGCTCCCCGTGTGGAAAAGCAATATGGTTTGGATTTTGAAAGAGAAAGCAGGTTTTCCTGCTCTCTCTTTCAAAATCCAAACCAAGTTTGCTATGGGAGGGCGGGAGCCTCGGCTCCCACCCTCCCATAGTAAACAACAGTGTCCTGGGGGTGGGCACCCTGGGCCACTGCAGGAGCCGGCCTTGGGGGGTGGCGGTCCCCGGGGCCTCGAGTGCTCCAGGAGGGGTGCCACGTAGCCCCCCTCCCACAATACATAAAGCTTGGTGGTGGTCCCCAGGGCTTTGGGGGCCTTGGAGCCCCCCAGTCATTTTTTTTGTAGCACGCTGGGGTGACGGTCCCTGGGGCTCCTCTGGGCCCCCATAAAATTTAATAATTTTGCCCCCGGGATTTGGCCCCCGGGGGCTAATAATAAAAAAGTTAAATTTGATTTATTTATTTTTTTTAACTGCAGGATCCGCGCACCTTGCGCACACTTGCTGTTTTTGCTCAAAAAAACATTTGTGATGCCCTGCAGGTCCTTGTGGGACCCCCTAAGCAGGTCTAGCGGGTCAGGGTATTTATACCCTGCCCCCTTTAAGCCCTTTCCACACTTATTCCATTGACTTCTTCAGCCTCGCTTCTACCGATGCACAAAATGGCTGCCAACATTTCCTGGTTCCGAATGCTGACAACCATTTGACAGTCAATTAGCATTCAGCGCGTGATCGGGAGGGTGCGCTTAGGGTGCGCTCAGGATGTGCTGATCCACCGCAGCCATAGATATTTATGCACTTTTAATTGTAATTTTCTCAGGAACTACTTCACAGATTGACACCATTTAAGCTAAAGGCAAAAGTCTAAACTGAGGACTACCTCTTTGCCAAATTTGGTGTAATTCCGTTCAGCAGTTCGGGCTGTAGCTGCGCAAAAGGTCCTTTGGAAAATTGCATGGGGGAAACACGTTTTGGGATCCCCTTTTTTCTCAGCCCCCCGCTACACGTATCATCCTGAGACTTTCAGGATAGGAGCGGACCGGAGCGCCACACCTGTTTGAAAAATTTAGCGAAGATTCATCAACCGGCACCAAAGTTATTCCAAATAGAATAATGCGGATTTCCTATGGAAAATAGGTCCTAACTATAACTACCTACTGGAGTTTCAGGAATGCTCCAAACACACAGTTATGCTCCCAACATGAAGAGCACGGGCCACACACCAGGTCAAGTGCCTGGGGGGGGGGAGTAAAACAAAGTCCTCAGCAGATTCCTTGCTGAGGCACACCATGTTGCCTCCTTTCTCCCCATTTCAGCACAGGCAGCCTGTTGGAAATATACCTGCTGGGGGGGTGCTGTGTTTTTCCAACAATGCAATTTCCACACACTGCTCCCAAGGTGCTCCAGATCAAGAGGGTGTGCAGTATGGCAGCGTCCAGCTTGCTGACTAAACACTAAACCACGCTTGTTCCCTGAAGAAAAAGCTCAACATACTCCGGAATCTTTAAGGGCTTTATTTTTGATAAAAATGTGCAGTGCTGGCTGGCCATGAAATGCAGGGGAATACACGTTCCAGGGGTAAATCGCCTTTGTCAGTGCCAGTTTCACTGGCTCCATCGGGGGTCAACACAGGGTACCACTGCTGTAAAATCCGTCCCTGTTTAAATGTTCTTAACGCCCCTCCTCCAAATCAGGTGCACTTGCATTGCGCTGACAATCCCATGAGCAGATACATGCTGATGCCTGAAGTCTGGGTGGGAGGCTGTAAAGTTTCAGGAATGCTACAAACACACAGTGATGCTCTCAACATGATGAGCACGGGCGACACACCAGCTCAAATGCCCTTGGGTGTAAAACAAAGTCCTCAGCAGATTCCTTGCTCACACACACCATGTTGCCTCCTCTCTCCCATTGCAGTACATACAGCCTGTTGGCAATATACCTGCTGGGGGGTGCCGTGTTTTGCCAACAATGCAATTTTCCACACACTGCTGGTCTCCCAAGGTGCTCCATATATATATATATATATATATATATATATATTCACTGAAAAAAACAAAGGTTACAGCGACATCATAGTTAGGTGCAGATTTCACTTGAACAAAACCATTTAAATTCAGAATTTATAGTTACCAGCACCAACTATAGCTTACGCCCCCGCAATGCTCTGCTTATGACCTCACATATTACGTTACTCATGATATGATCAGTGACATACTAAGTACATCATCCACAGAACCACTTTCACTCCCATACAACTTCTCAAACACCCATCACACAACCACACAGCCACTCACATACCCATTTACAGACCCATACAACTACTGACATGCACACACTCAATCACCCATACAGCAACTCACACAGCCACTAACAGACCCATACTGCGACTCACATACCCAAAAACCACTCACAGACCGATACAACCCCTCACAAACCCATACAGCTACTAAGTGAGCTATTCACTCACCCATAAAGCCACTCACACATCCATTCACTTATCCACGAAGCCACTAACATACCTATTCACATACAATACAATTACTCACGTGCCTACGCACTCATCTATACAGCCACTCACACAAGTACTTGCTGTGCAAAATAGTCACTTACACTCCCACTCACTTACTCATACACCTAAACAGCCACTCTCTTACCCATACATCCACTTACACACCCAATCACTAACCCTTAGATCCATTCACCTGGATTTACTTATAGCCAGAAAGCTGACAAATTACTTGTGCACGACTTTGGAAACTATCTGCTGCTTGATTTTTTCATTTACGTCATTTTGTCATTTTTGGTGCACTTGCTTCCAAACTGCCAAATATTTTTAAATTTACTCTCCTCGACATTTTAATATAATCGTAGCCACTTACTTGCACTATAAAACTGGTACAGATCATCTCTAATAAAAGAGAGAGGGACCCCTAAACCAAAGGGATAGGGTACCACAATAGACACAAGTCAGAAAAAGTCAATTCCCTTTGGGCAGATAAACATAAATACCACAGTACTTACAATAAATGACCTCACTAAAACAAAAACATAACAAAGAAGCAATGAAAAATGAAAATTCAAACACGTGAAAACACTGTAATAGGATCAAAACATTAATACAGTTTATTGACATAGATCATGTTAATTAAAAATTGGGAAACACATAAAGGACGTAACAATAAAAAATTAAAAACATTCCAATTAAAAAAGGAGCTAAGGGGGAAGGACTAAATTCAAACACTATTATGAATTTTCCTTAAATATGTAATCCACATTCACTCCTTGGGCATCAACGCGTTTCGGCGGTATGAACAAGGTATAACTGCCTTCATCAGGGTATGAGTATATCTGTTTCCCAATAATTCTGTAAATTTAAATGAGATTGATCCAAATTAAAATAATCAACCAAATCAAATACAAATTTAAAGAATACATTTTTCTAAAAAACACAATGGAATGTCCTACTCTATCTTTGAACATACATTTATAGCATTGCTTCCAACATTAAACATCACATCAATACAAAAAATACAAAAATACAAAAAACATTACATACACCAATTCCATAAACTTTAGCAGCATATTGACAAAATAATACGATAGGTCTCTAAATCGAGCAGTACCTAAAAATTCATTGTGAATACATTTTAAACATACATCAAGCCTCAGCCTTTCGGCTCAAGAACATTACATATACCAATTTCATAGATTTTAGCAGCATATTGACAGGATAATACAGTAGGTCTCTAAATAGAACAGTACCTAATAGTTCATTGTGTATACATTTTAAACATACATCAAGCCTCTCGGTTCAACATATAAACATATTTATATAGGTAAATGACCCTCCATAAAAAAGGGTTGGCAATAGTATGGAGCATGATACATCACCTACCTCGAGGGAAAAATGCTTAAATCAGTACGTCATAAGGGGTATGTATCCTCCTTATTCATTCATAGGGATATTCGACCCGCGAATTATCCAAAGGTTTACCTAAACATAAAGATGAATAGATTTCTTAGTCAATTTAGCCTGATATAAGTGCTATAGTCAATACTGAAATGAACCAAACTATTACAGGCCATGACATGGAAGCGTGTCATGACTTCTTCCCCAGGTCTCTGATAGGGTCTCGCTTTTTCTCTTTTAGCCTTGGTTTAGTCCATACTGTTAGTCTCAGTTTCGGCCATACTGGCAACAAAAATAATCCAATAAACCACGTTATAGATCTTTCTTCACATCATATTACAAATGTGCTATAGAGCACTCATAGGATCAATCTATAGCCGGCCACATGAGTAGGATGGGATAAGACCTTATTCATCAATTGCTAAATGTATTTGATTCAGGGCAATATATATAGAGAATATTGGGCCACATCCATCTTAAAACAAAATGACAGTTTGTACAGTTTAATACAACTTACTGAAGCTAAAAAGCGTTCGAAATTCCAAATACGTCCAGCGCTATAACTGGAGGCTGAAAATAAACACACAAAACGGGAGTACCGTTAGTCTCTGTAGCATATCCAGCAATGTCAAGCAAAGACTACTCCTTAAGGGGCTATCATCAGCAAGCCACTTACTAGTTTAAAAACAAGATTGTTGCCGTAAAATCCGACTTCAAAATTGCGTCTGAAATACTTCCGGCAATGTGATTTTAAAAGCTGTGAAGCAATCAGAAAAAGCGGAAGAGCTATGAGCGTGTGTTTCAAATATACATATCACTGACGCAAATATTTAAAAATAATACAGAAATGAACTTACACGAGGTAGTAGCAATGTAGGCAGCGGTCGCGGTACAGTCAGAATAATTGTAAGACTAGGTAGGGACACAGTATGACTCCTGGTTCCCTTTAATATGGGTAACTCGATATGGGTCTCTGTCCTGAAAATTACAACAAACACAGAGCACCCCCGGATTAAAAAGACGTCCAAACCCGGATAGGGTAAAAGAGTTAGTGCAATGCAAGCCTAGCCCGTCCCTCTTACCTCTAGCGTATGCTCAACCGACGTCCCGCGTCCGTCCTAAAGCACGTATAATCAAGAATAGCCAAAAGCCGCTTTCCAGCCTAGCGTTTATATGCCACACAAAGTGATAGGCGTGGGCTTTAAAACACGGAAGTAAAGTGATATGCGTCACCATAATAGACATCAATAATGGACTAGTAACAAGCTAGTCGTAACGTAATGGAAGTGATGGAAGTAAAAAACGGACTACCGAAAAGTCTCCCAAGTCAAATAACGTAATGGTAAAAGGCTGTATTCAATATATAAAAAACGCGTGTATAAAACCACGTGCATTAACATGCAGGATGCGCAATAAGTATATAAAGCTGACTGAATACTTCACAACAGAAACAGTGTATATAAAGCTGTCTGAATACTACACAGCAGAATAAGTGTAAATATGTTCCTGATTGGCGTTGTAAGTTGCAAAACGTAGTATTCCTACTAAAGGCACTAATAGTGCAAAATAAACAAAACAGGCTGATAGCCTTGTTTCTTGTTAAAGACAATGCTAGGTACAAATCCAAGCCTGCGTATGACGATAAAACCCTAGAAAAAGTGTCATCAAAAGAGGCATATCGCAAGCGGAACGACTCTATAGGTACCAGTCAAGGAAAGGATCTTTACTATTCAGCAGTAATCAGGCGTAACACAATAGCCCCAAAGCTATTACACTGCTCCAGTGATACGCTCCCATTCTTCCCTAGAGTTGAGTCCCCGTTTTACTGTATCGAGGTAGGAGATGTACCATTGCTCCCTTTCCTTTCTTCTGGAGACAAGATTGCCACCTCTTTTTCCTATCCTAATCTTTTCCAAGATGAACCAGCCAAAATCTGATTCTTTGTGTCCCTTTTCAAGAAAGTGGGCAACAATTGGTGCCGTAATTTTCTTGGTCCTCACTGCAGACCTATGTTCCTGAAGTCGTATGCCTGCTTTAGCAGGAATAGAAAGTTGGCGTTCTCCCTCAGCGCCAACTTGGATGTAGGGACTTGGATTTGGCTGCACTTCAGGGGTTGCGCTCTAGTGTTTGGACACTTGCCTGCCTATTTAGAGCAGGCAGAGCAAGCGTGCGGCTACCTGGATTTAAGAATCGCCAAAAAGCTGACAAATCACTTGTGCACAACGTTGGAAACTATCTGCTGCTTGATTTTTTAATTTACGTAATTTTGTCATTTTTGGTTCACTTGCCGTCAAACTGCCAAATATTTTTAAATGTATTCTCCTCGACATTTTAAAATATTGGTAGCCACTTACTTGCACTATGAAACTAGTACAGATCATCTCGCTGCTTTATTGGGAATATAAAGTCGGCGTTCTCCCTCAGCGCCATCTTGGGTTTAGGGACTTGGATTTGGCCGCACATCCGGGGTTTTGCTCTAGTGTTTGGGCACTTGCCTCCCTATTTAGAACAGGCTATGCAAGCCCGTCTGCGCCTGTTGGCCCCCCCGCCACCCACAGCGCCAGCCATGCTGTCCGTGGCGGTTAAAACCATGATAGACTAAAATATTCAAGGGAACATCTACTTACTATAGTTAAGAGGGACGAAGGTGGGATCTGCCCACTACCCATTACTGGGCGTCATCGCCAATACACTTTAAACTGCGTGATGGTCAATTGCAGATACCTGGTTAAACGCTTTCAGGAGGTGTCCGATGTGTTAGAAAATATGGATCCGGACGTCCTCTTTCTAACAGAAACCTGGACTAGTACAGATGCATTGGTACAGATGGGCCTCGCTCTCCCAGATGGATATAAAATATTCCACAAACCAAGGATTGATGGGAGAGGAGGGGGGTTGGGGTGATATTTAAGGAAAAATAGAATTTCGCACCCCTACAAGTAGATGAGGTCACTGGGATTGAACGTTTGGGTTTCTCACTTCACGAGGTCAAGGGCAGGCTACTCACAGGGGTGTTCAAAACAAAGGAGAGAGAAAGGGTGATCTACATGCGTGTAGGGCGGGAACTCCTGGTCCCCTTCTGAATATTTAAACAACAAATGGAGGAGTGCCCCCTATAGGTATAACAGAGAAATACTCTGTACCCAAAGCTTAAAGATCAATAATGCACAGTGTGCCCAACCTTTTTACAGGACATAGTATGTCCTTTCAGAAGACCCCTCACTCACCTACCTAGTTGGTGACATGCTTCATCATCGGGGTCCCACCCCGCAAGCCGAGTGCCAGTAGGGTGTGCTTCAACACCTGACTACAGTGGAGCGGGTATTTTTCTTTTTTTATATGTGCAGTGATACTAAAAGGGGCCAATACTACTCACTCCAAGACTTTATTCCTTTGTGATTGGACAACCTAAAGATAGAACTGTGACACCTATGCCTAATTAGGTAGACTCCGGTTTTCAAGACGTGAGGTGTTTTAAAATAGCGACGTGTGCTATGTGATTAAAATACAGGTCTACATGTTTCAACCATCTTGCAATTGTGGGTTTTCATCAGGACCAGTGTAGATGACCTGGGTGGTGCGCACACGCTAAGGTGCGCCCTGCCCTCGATCATAAAAAACGGAACTACAAACTTGTGGCCCTTTGCAAAATCGTGCCGTCTTCTCCCCGTTCTGGAAGAAAAACCTGTGGACAAAGAATTCAGGGAAATGGGGTTGGGATCACAAAGACAATAGACAAACATTTTTTGTACATAGAACATATAAAGTGTGCTCCTAGTGGCAGCTACCAGGAAACTGTGTCTCTATCACGAGTGCCAACTGCCAATCTGGGAGTGAAAACAAAACATGGTGGCTTATAGTGGGGAGCCATGCCAGTACTGCTCTGATTCAACTATACGTCTGCAGTTAGCCCCCAAGGGTCTGTTATCCCGTAGCCTGGCGTTAAAACCGAGCGTTTTTTTTTGTGCAGGCGGGAGATCGCCTCAGTAGGTATTCACCAGTGCCGTGATAGCAAAAAAAGGCCATCATGACATTAACGTTAAGAGAAGTACACGTGTCTCACAAACACCCAGGATTCGCCACATCTTGCAATCCTAAAGGTCGGATTTCTCATTAATACTGGTAATGTAGCAGTAAGGGACCTAGGTCTATGTAAAACTGTCAGCTTACTCAGAAAGCGGTAATTGGCCGCTTCATGGGCGTCCGGGTCCAAGAGCCGTGTGCTCACGTAACCTGGTTGGTAAAAAAATGCGAGCACGGGATGAGTGCCGGAGCGTTTAAGCGAATGCCACAGCAAAGCACCCATTGGAACAAGTAGCGTGGGACTTACTTGTGGCTTCTGCTCATTGGTTAGGTAACCTACTTAGTTCCTTTGCGGTATGCCCCGTGGAAGTAACCGGCAGCCCGTTCCAGCGCCGGAGATGCACTGAAACTCCTCGCTTCCTGGAGTGGGCGTGGTTAGACGTGGCCAGGGTCACGTGGATATGTGGGCCAATCGCAAGCGAGCACAACGTTTGGGAGACATGCTTGCAGGTTGCCATGGTGCCTGGGGCTCCGTGTGAATGTGCGCGGTACAATAAAGCATTAGGAAATGACGTGCAAAGCTCAAATACCGTATTTAGCAGATTGCTCGAAAATAAAGCTTGAGCGAAATGCAGGATAGTTTATGGTGAGGAGATACTTGCACAACAAAGCCCGCAATCCACTGCTGATGATGTCACATATTACATCATTCATGACATGGTCAATGACATCACTGATGACATCACTGATGACATCTCAAATGACATCACTGATGACATCATTCATGTGATAATACAATGCATCTCCTCACACTCTAATCTAACCTTTGTTACACCCAGTGTTAAATACAAACTACTATTCCTGAAATTAATGACATGCCAGTACCAGTAACTACATACGCTCTCACTGATTCCTAGGTCTACACACACATCCACTCATTCACCCATACAATCACTCATACATACAGACACTCATCAATACAACACTATCATATCCACTCATACACCTATACAGACACTTACATGCTGACACTCATCCACAAAGTTACTCAAACACCTAGTCAGTTATGCAAAGAATCAATCACACTCCCATTTCCTCAACTACAAACTTATACACACTAAACCTTACTTATTCAAACATATACTAACACATACTTACTCTCTTTTGCAATCACTAATACAAGTACATATTGATCCATACAGTCACTTACGCAATCACAGGCTCTGATGTTAAGTCATTTATATATGCCAACTCTCACATGCACTGTGTTTTATATATGTACTTACATGGACATGTAGCACTGATATATCCATTCACTCTGCAACACACCCATGCACACAGTCAACCGCCCATACAGCTGTTTCTATATGCACTCTTGAACCCATATACCTAGTGAATCAACTGGGCACACATCTATGCACAGAGTCACACACCTCACAGCCACCCACACACATACTCACCCTCACATTCAAATACAAAGACAACCAATCAATAACCCATATAGCCAATCATATAGCTACTGATCAACAGACATACTGATGCTCACATCATTCAGACAGTTTAGTCACTAACCAATGCATTCAGTAAGACACATTTAATCACTCACTCATACAGTCAGTCACGCACCTACTAAATCCTTCATCCAGACACTCATACATACACTCATTCTTCAATATGTTAGACACATTTTAACTTTACAGGAACATACATTCACTGGATGATGTAATCAGTGATGTCATTTGAGATGTCATCAGTGATGTCATCAGTGATGTCACTGACCATGTCATGAATGATGTAATATGTGACATCATCAGCAGTGGATTGCGGGCGCGCAAGTTATAGTGAGTCCAACTGACTATAACGTGGGAATTTCAATGGTTTTGTATGAGTAAACTGTTCAGCTAACTATAACTGGTGTGAAACCTATGGTTTTTTCAGGGAATATATATATATATATACACAAACACACATTACCTACTGGTGGTCGCCAGTAGGTATATATAGTTAGGATTTTTTTGAATAGGGATTTCTGAAAATTCTATGTTGAATAACTTTGGCGTTGATGGACGGAATTGGCTGAAATTTTCAGGAAAATGGCACATTTTGTTTTTGAGCGTCCCCTGAAAGTTTGGAGGGGGTTTCGTCAAGCGGGGGCCGAGAAAAAAGGGGGGTCCCAAAACGTGTTTTTAACATTGAGTTTTCCATAGGGTGGTTAGACTCACTTTTAGCTCGAACGGCTGAATGGATTTCTATGAAACTTGGCAAAATTGTAGAGACTGTTTGCCCGATGTGCCTTTGCTAGGCCTCAAGATATGTGCTCCAGGGGATTTTGAGAAATTAACGTTCAAAAAAATATATATATCTGTGACAGTGTCCCGGTTAGCACCCCGGTTCGCGTACCAGACGCGTAACGGAACTTCGCGAGGAGAAGCGGATTGGCTATCCGGTGACTGTCAACATTCTAAACAGTCCGGAGCGGCCGCCATCTTGTCTCTCGGTAGGATCGAGAGACAAGAGGTGGAAATAAACGAAGGAGGAAATGAATGAAAGGGGGCAAGGTAGACCCCTCCTGACCCCCTAGGATTTATGTGAGGGCTATTAAAGGGCCCGACGGGGCAAAACATTTAAATATTTTTTTTCTTCGATTTTTCACGGTGGAAGCGCTACCTGGTACGCGAACCGGGTAGCTCACCGGTATCGTAACGGGAGTCCGCCAACTTGTGTTTCGGACGAATTTTGTCACAAGATGGAGGATAAACAATGTTGGGAATGGGTATAAGGGGGCACGGGAGACATATCCTGACCCCCTAGGTTTTCTGAGGGTGGCTGAGGAGGCCCATATATGTAAACAAATTTTCGCATGGTTAGCGCCCGGTTCGCGCACCGGGTAGCGTTCTGGAAAGCGTAACAAGGGGAAAACCAAGGGAAATAGTAAAATAATATTTTAGAGTGCTTTGAGGTAGGGTAGCTCTGAATAGAGCTGTTGTGTTGTGTGGGTGATGTAAGTACCAACATGTAGGTACCAATGAAGAGTCTAAAGGTCAATGTACACCGTCACCTCTGTAGATATTTTGTATGTTCTAATATGGGTTATTTAAATGTAAATGTGTGGAAAAGCACTTCATGCTTTAAAGCAATTGTATTTTTGAACTGATTGTTCTTTCCTCTTAGTCCTCCTCTTTGTTTTTTTTCCCCACACTCTTCTTCAGCATGATAGTTGATAAATTTGTTCCCTCAAAAAATGTATATACATATAAAAATTATATTAAATACATATAAAATATATTTTTCCTTCAAAAGAAGAAAACATTTTACAGCTTTTGATATTTGCTATTAAAAAACCATTGAAATTCACTGAAAAAACCATAGGTTATAGACCATATATAGTTAGGAATTAGCATTTACAAAACCTTGAAAATTCACTGAAAAAACCATAGGTTATAGACCATATATAGTTAGGAATTAGCATTTACAAAACCTTATTTTACTCACACAAAACCATTGAAATTTGCATATATAGTTAGTTGCACTAACCATATATCACGCACCCGCAATCCACTGCTGATCATGTCACATATTACATCATTCATGACATGGTCAGTGACATCACTGATGACATCTGGTTTCACACCAGTTATAGTTAGCTGGAAATTTTACTGACATAAAACCATTGAAATTCCCACGTTATAGTTAGTTGGACTCACTATAACTTGCGCGCCTGCAATGCACTGCTGATGACGTCACATATTACATCACTCATGACATGGTCAGTGACATCACTCATGACATCACTGATGACACCATCCTTGTGACAGAGTGACAGACCTCCTTTCAGTGTAATATAACCCTTGAAACACATATTCAAAAAAATAAACTAACATTTTCAAAAAAATGGAGATATCCATACCAGTTACAACAACCAATTCAGTAATACCACCATCTATATACACATCCACTCATTCACCAATAGTTCTATATAGTCACTCATACATATACTCACTCTTCATATGTAGTGATACACCTATACATCCTGTTACACACCGACAGTCATCCAAAAGTTACTCACACACATACTCACACATGCAAATAAACTATTGAACATCCATTTATTTGCATATACCACTATACACACACTACCACCTTACTTCTAAGGAAACTTACACATACTTACTCTCCTAAACAATCACTTATAGAAACACATACTTATTTAAACAGGAAATCTTATAATCTCTCACTCTCACATATACTCACTTACATCAATACTCACATATACTAGATTAAAACATATGTTGTTACTGATAAAGACATTAGTGAGACAGTCATTCACTCACTAACACACACATATACACACTCATCCACCCATACAGTGCTGCACACATGCTGTCTTCAAAACACATACAAACAGTGAGTCAGTCATTAATGCATCTATGTGCTAAGTAACACCCCCACGAAACCATACAGACACTCATACTGATACTCAAAGAAACATCTAATAACCCATATACTCACACATGTAGCTACTCACCAACCCATGCAGCCACCTATACACAAAGTTAAACACTGATACATATATTTAAATATTTAAAAATTACTCGCTAATATATGTTTTCACTAAGATACACTTAATAAGGCAGTTAACCAATCAATTTTCTTTTTAAAAACATCCATTTACACACTTATTTAACCATTTATTCTTCCATTGACCTTTACAAAGACATATATAAAACATATTTATTTTTCAGAAAGACACACATTCACTGGATGGTGTCATCAGTAATGTCATGAGTGATGTCACTGACCATGTCATGAGTGATGTAATATGTGACGTCATCAGCAGTGCATTGCAGGCGCGCAAGTTATAGTGAGTCCAACTAACTATAACATGGGAATTTTAATGGTTTTATGTCAGTAAAATATCCAGCTAACTATAACTGGTGTGAAACCTATGGTTTTTTCAGTGAATTTAATAGGTTTTTTAAATGCTAATTCCTAACTATAACTGGTGTGAAACCTATGTTTTTTTCATTGAATTTATTAGGTTTTTTTAAATGCTAATTCCTAACTATAACTGGTGTGAAACCTATGGTTTTTTTCAGTGAATTTCATAGGTTTTTTAAATGCTAATTCCTAACTATATATAGGGCCTCAAACCTATGGTTTTTTTCAGTGATTTTCAAAGGTTTTTTAATAGCAAATTTCTAAAGCAATGAAATGTAATATTTTTTATGATGAATCCTATATTGTATATTTATGTAATACTATTTTTTAATGTATATTTTTCATCTTTTTTTTTTTACTTTAATTTTTTGCCCTGGAGCACTCCCGGTGCGCGTACCGGTGAGCGCACCGGTAAGCGCAGTCTTGCGGAGCACCCCGGTGCGCGTACCGGTGAGCGTCCCGTTAGCGCTAATGCCGTGAACGAAAACATCATCGTGACGTATCGCGTAGCTGCGTCCGCGTGATACGCACGGCGTAAGCGCACCCGGAAGCACTCGAGCGCATACGATCGTGCTACGTAAGCGCCCCCAGGCGCGCCCCGGGGTGCGCAGCGTAAGCGCGTCGGGTCATGTGACCTGAAAATAACACTTTTCATTGGTTCAGAACAGTTTTGGTTTCCAAATGATGAAAGCCCGGGTCATGTGACCTGAAAATAACACTTTTTATTGGTTCAGGACAATTTTGTTTTCCAAATGATGAAAGCCCCCACCTCTTTTCCTTATTCTCACTTTGTCCTTTGACTGAGGAAGACCTGTTTGGAGAACTATTAGTATCTTTTTGTTCTGAAAAATGGCTACAGTAGCAGCAGCAGCAGGGGCATCTCAGCCACCACCACCACCACCACCACCACAAGGACAAACACAACACCACAGTGGTGGAGAAGAAGAGGAGGAGGAGGAGGAGGAGGAGGAGGAGAGGCGGTGCCTGCCTGAGGATACTACCACCTACAAGCCAAAGGAGCACATAGTCTGGGAGTTTTTCAAAATCCAGATGGGCCTCAAAAAAGTTAATGCGCCAAAGGTGATTTGTATGATCTGTGGCACTGTTCTTTCCAGGGGGAACCCTGCAAAAAAGTATTCTTTTGGCAACAACACCATGATTCGCCACATGCTACGCCGGCACCCGAACAACTATGCTGCGGCAGAGGTCAGAGAACTGACCAGAAACCCTCCCCAATCTTCTCCCAGCACCTCTTAAAGTAAGCAACCCACTCCATCGGGTCCAGAGACAAGGGAAATGGTCCCAAACATCCAAACCCAGTTTGGACAATTCAAAATAGTTTGCATCTTTTGTGGTCGGACAATTAGCTATGGTGAGCAAAGCATTAAACTCATCAACCGTGCTGGTGACCTTAATTTTTTCCTGATTTTTTTTCTCCAGTTGAGCCGTTTACAATTTCCTGTTTTTTGTTTGTCCCCATAAAAATAACAAAAAAATTATAAAATTGTTCATAAAAGCCAAAAAAGTAAAAATTGTTCCAAAAACAATAAAAAAAATATAAAACATCAAAAAGAATAAAAAAACAGTTCTTTTTAGAACTACCTCCAATTTATAAAAAAATGCGACTTTTTAAAAAAAATCTGTCATTGTTTTTTCCCCATGGTAGCTCCCCGGTACGCTCCCCGGTGCGAGTACCGGGCGCTCCCCCCGCGCAAATTGAAAAAAATATATATATTTTTTTGCCCCGCGGGGTCCTTTTATGGCCCCCACATCAAACCTAGGGGGTTAGGGGGGTCTACCCTGCCCCCTTTTGGTAATTTCCCCGTTTGTTTTTGTCACCTCTTGTGTCTCGATCCTACCGAGACACAAGATGGAGGCCGCTCCAGACTGTTTGGAATGTTGACAACACCCGAGAGCCAATCAGCTTTCCGCTCGCGAACTCGCGTACCGGGGCGCGCTTCTAGATATATATATTTTTTTTAACCTAAATTACTCAAAATTCACTGGAGCACATATCTTGAGACATAGCAAAGGCACATCGGGCTACCAGTCCCTACAATTTTGCCAAGTTTGGTGGAAATCCATTCAGCCGTTCGGGCTAAAATTGAGGTCGACCGCCCTATGGAAATTAAAACGGGGAAAACATGTTTTGGGACCCCATTTTATCTCGGCCCCCGCTTGATAAATCTCCCCTAAACTTTCAGGGAAGGACCGGGGCACCGCGAGGCAAAATTGAGGAAATTTTCAGGCAGATTCCTCAACCGGCGCCAAAGTTATTCACAATAGAATGTTGAGATTTTGCATTGAAAATAATCCTAACTATAACTACCTACTGGCGACCGCCAGTAGGTAATACACACACACACACACATATATATATATATATATATACATACATACACACACACATATATATATATATATATATATATATTACCTACTGGTGATAGCCAGTAGGTAGTTATAGTTAGGATCTACTTTCCATAGGAAATCCGCAACATTCTATTGGGAATAACTTTGGCGCCGGTGGATGAATCTTCGCGAATTTCTCAAAGAAGATGGCCCGCTCCGCTCCGCTCCTTCCCTGAAAATGTGTGTGGGGGGGGTTCGTCAAACGGGGGCCGAGATAAAAGGGGGGTCGCAAAACATGTTTTCCCCATGTTAATTTCCATAGGGCGGTCAAACTCACTTTTAGCCCGAACGCTGAATGGATTTCCACCAAACTTGGCTAAATTGTAGTGACTGGTAGCCCGATGTGCCTTTGCTATGTCTCAAGATATGTGCTCCTGTGGATTTTGAGTAATTTAGGTTAAAAAAAATATATATATCTATGGCAGCGTCCCGGTATGCGCACCGGGGAGCGTACCGGGTGCGCCACGCGAGGTGCGCACGGAAAGCTGATTGGCTCTCGGGTGTCTGTAAACATTCGAAACAGTCCGGAGCAGCCGCCATCTTGTGTCTCGGTAGGATCGAGACACAAGAGGTGGCAAAAACAAAGGGGGAAATGACCATAAGGGGGCAGGGTAGACCCCCCTGACCCCCTAGGTTTGATGTGGGGGCCATAAAAGGGCCCCGCGGGGCAAAAAAATGTTTTGTTATTTTTCGATTTTCGTGGGGGGACCGCCCGGTACGCGCACCGGTGAGCGCACCGGGGAGCGTACCATGGGGAAAAAGAATGACAGATTTTTAAAAGAAGTACCTGTTTTAAAAAAATGTTCTTTTTGTTGTTCTTTAAAAATTGTATTTAAGTACCTACATGTAGGTACTAATGCAGAGTCTTAAATTTAATGTACAGCGTCTCCTCTGTAGATATCTTGCATGTTGTTATAGAAGTTATTGTGGTATGTGGAATTCATACCATAGTCTGTCAGGAAAGCAGAAACAGATATTTTAAGCACACCCTGAGAAGTCCTAGGGGATCATGGGTAATCTATCCTGTTCCCTTATGATGAAAAAGAGATGTAAAATACACATTGGAGATAATATAGTGGGAGAAAGGTAGTAACTATGAGTAAACTTACTATGTAACACAAAAAAGTTGCATAGTATACTATAAGTCTCACTTTATAATATAATCATGTTGGTACTACTTCATGAATTACATATTAAAATGAATAATGTCTCAAACAATTTAAAATTATTAAATATAAATGTATTCTTCTGATTCTTTTTCAAAATTTAATAAAACTTCTAACATAATATTGTCCGGAATTTCCTCATAATCATTAGTACATGATTCTATTTGTTCCAAAGATTCTAGTAACTGTTGGTCGAAAGAGTCATCCATGAAATTAAATTCATCTTTTTGTTCTTCTGGATTTTCCACCTTTACTTCAAAAGAAATAACAGTTGATTGTTTTTCTCCTTCCATTTTCTTGCTGTAAATTGCATAAAAAATAAATATATCAGTAGAGTTAGGGCACTGTTGGGTTTAAGTTCAGACAGGTACTTTTGAGTTTTTACCAGTGAAGTTATCTTTGGGCAGTGTATGGTTTCAGGCAGGAAGTAGAACTGTTAAAAAGTGCATGTGATGAAGCCTAAGTAAATTCATAATTATACCAGAGAAGCCTAACTCAATCCATAATATTAACAGAGAAGTCTATCTCAATCTCTAACTCTTACAGAGGGACAGTATATAACTATCAGAAAACCTTTTTTTCCAAATTAACTTAAAGTGCATAACATAGTTCTCCTTTCAAATTAACAACTTACCTTTTTCAAAGTAGTTGAAGTTTTCTGTCAAAATTCTTTCCAAATGTACCTTAGGTAGTATTAGTCAAAATGGCTGTGTTTCCCTCTCATTTTTCATATATATTCATGTACTTAACCAATCAAATGTCAGCACATAAAAGTACAAAATGTAAGTAACATTTTAATTGGTTGAAAATTCAAACAGTTTCATATGTGTTTTTGTCATGTAATTTACCTCAGGATATTTAGACAGGGCTAAAGCCCAAATGGCTCAATGGAATACCACCAAATTTGGGTAAATGGTAGGGACTGCTATGTAGTAGGGTCTATTATATTTTTGGTGTAAGTGTCTCCAGTGGTTTTTATGTAAATTAACTTTCCACATTTTTTGGGGAGCGCTTACCGGTGCGCGCCCCGGTACGCACCCCGGCAGCGTTACGGGAGTCCGCCATTTTGTGTTTCGGTAGAATTGAGACACAAGATGGAGGATGGGGGCACAGTAGACACTTCCTGACCCTCTAAGTTTTCTGAGGGGGGTTTAGGAGGCCTATTTATGTCCCCCCCAAAAAAACATTTTTTATTTTTCACGGGGGAAGCGCCCGGTACGCGCACCGGGGAGCGTACCGGGGAGCGTACTTTGGTGAAAAATAGTGAAAAAAGTTAGAAAAAGAAAATCATTATGAGTGATCAGAGGTAGGGTAGCCCTGAAAAGAGCTTTTGGGTTCTGTGGCTGATTTAAGTACCTACAAGTAGGTTCCAATGCACAGTCTTAAATTCAGGAGAAATATTCTATTCCCCTCAACTGAGAAGTGTACACCATCTCCTCTGTAGATGTCTTGCATGTTGTAACGCAAGTTATTGTTTTATATTGAACCCATTCCATAGTCTATCATGTAAGCAGAAACAGATTTATTCACATGTTTCCGTGCTTTCTCAAATTGTGAACAAAATTGGTTGGACCAGTTCCATTTCTGTCTTTGGCATATATTGGAATATACCAAGGCAGTTTGTGGAAAAAGTGTCATCAATTGATCAAAGGTGACCTTTAAAAGCATTTCCAGACCAACCCCAGTCAAAGTGCCCAAGTCATTTCCACCACAGTGCACTATTAAGAGGTCAGGGTTTGGCAGATGCAAAAAGGTTTTCACCAATGGTATCAATTGGTGACATCTCAGTCCTCTCTGGCCAATCCACTTGATTTCCACATTTTATAAATCAAGGTTGTGAAAATTTCTGCTAGCTGCATACCTTTGAGCCCAGTGGATATATCTATGTCCAATAATCCACACAGAATACATGGTGAGAGAAGGTTCTAGTGCAGTCAGATAAAGTGTGGGAATGAAATGGCAGTTGGAACAGTAGGAGTTTACAAAAAATTAATTGTGGAGTTTCCCTGCTCTTGAATCAATGATTGGTGAATTTAGATAGTTGAAAACTAAAAGTTAGGGTGCATGGTTGTGTTTTGTGAAAGAAGCAATTTGAATGGTTAAGAAAAAGTCAACTAAAGCAATAATGCCCCGAATAAGCTGGTGTATTGAGAGGTCAAACATCCTTGCTGACTTAATTTGCAACATTGTAGAATAAACTTATGAACCTGAGAGTTCAGTTAGGAGGGAGTTGCTATGGTAACAGGTAGAAAGGTCTGAGAGGGGGAAGGGTGTTGGTTTGAAAATAGTGAGGGAAGAGTTTTGAGTGGTTGAAATGAGGCATATGTGTGTAGAATTAGAGGTTTTCTGTGCCAGTCTTGGTTGCAGTGTATTGAGTGCATACCTTTTGCTCTGCTAAAGAAAAATGGGTGTGTGTGTCTGACACTGTTCTCAATCTCCCAAAGCATTTGTAAAGGTAAGTAATGATTCATTTAATTTAGATAGAGAATTGTTTGCTCTATGGAGAAGATTTGGAAGCAGATAGTGAAGTTTCAGTAGTGAAATTGAATGCTTGTACATAGGACTTGTGCTGTGTTTGTAAAAAGTTATTTAAAAAACGATTTTGGGGTAAAAGAATGGCTTTTATATTTTTCAGAAGCAATCAATAGTGTCTGCCTCTGTAAAGAAAAATATTTGAACCTTTTAGAATTATGTCACCTGCGTTACCTCAAATTAGGAAGCAGATTGAGATTCTTTCTTGTTGGTTTGTGGCATGTTTTTTGGAAATGCTTGAAATTAAAATATGCAAGATAGAGGAATTGTCTTTTGTGAAATAGTGGCGTTTCAGTAGTGAAATTGAATGCTTGTACATAGGACCTGTGCTGTGTTTTTAAAATAAATGTTATTTAAAAAACGATTTTGGGGTAAACGGATGCCTTTTATATTTTTGAGAAGGAATTAATAGTGTTTGCCACATTAAATAAATATATTTGAACCTTTTACAATGATGTCACTTGCATTACCTCAGATTTGGAAGCAGATTGAGATTGTTTCTTGTTGGTTTGTGGCATGTTTTTCGGAAATGCTTGATAATAACATATGCAAGATAGAGGAATTGTCTTTTGTGAAATAGTGAAGTTTCAGTAGTGAAATTGAATGCTTGTACATAGGACCTGCGCTGTGTTTCTAAAATGTTATTCAAAAAACGATTTTAGGGGCAAATCAATGGTATTTACATTTGGGCCTTATTTATGATTGCCTTGTGCCGCCGGTGCGTCACTTTTAACATGGGAAAAAGTGATGCACCGGTGGCGCAAGGCCTTCATAACTAAGGCCCTGAGTTTCTTTGCTGTTGGTTTGTGTCTTGCTTTTTAATAATGCTTGCTATCAAGATTTGCAAGATAGAGGATTTGTATTTTGTGAAATAGTGAGGTTTCAGTAGTGAAATTGAATGCTTGTAGATAGGACCTGCGCTGTGTTTCTAAAATGTTATTCAAAAAATGATTTTAGGGGCAAATCAATGGTATTTACATTTGGGCCTTATTTATGATTGCCCTGTGCCGCCGGTGCGTCACTTTTTTTAATAAAATTTTTTATTTAGTATTTGCAGGAAAAAAAGAGGAAAGGAAAGCACAAATTATACAGGCGACAATCCGCAATTAAACCCACACAGGGGGTGCTGGAGAACACTCCCTTAAAGGAGGCAAGGGGAGGCAGCATAGAGTAACGATAAGTTGCAGGCTCCAGAGTCAATGCTCCCCGGGGAGCAGAAAGAGAATTAAGCTCAAACCCCTTTCTCGGTCTGCCGAACGGCAATAGTCTTGCAATGAGGAGTGGCAACCCCAACTGGGGAACAGTGCTACAGAAGGCTCAGACAGCTGTCCCTCTCCGTATGCTAAGCGATGTCGCAACAGGTAATAACCAACGAACCCCACTATGGCCCCCCCACTACCCCCCCCCCCTGCCCCCCCCTTAGTGGTGGCGACAATCCACACATACACTCCAAGATCTCATTCAAACCATCCGTTTAAATCTGGAAAAGGTGAAGCGCACGAAGCGCGGAAGGACAGACCGCAGAGGGCAGGCCTCGAGACAGAAAGCGGACCAGAGGGCCCCATCGGAACAAGAAATTTTTAAAATTGCCCAAAAATATGTCCGACATTCTCTCCATGCTCAGTAATCGCCATAATCTCGCGTGCCATAATGATATAGCCGGGGCATTCAGTTTCTTCCAGGCCGCCGCTAGCGTTAATTTGGCAGCTCCAAGGCAGAGCCATAGGATACGTTTGTCCGCTGTAGTTTGATGTTCCAACATTGGGTCGCGGAGCCCCAACAGGACATGATCCATTGACTCTGGAATCGGATAACCCAGGATGTCCTTGATATGGGACAAAATCTCAGATCAGAACGGGCGAATAGCTGGGCAGTCCAACCAAATATGGCGGAAGTCCCCCAACAGACCACAACGTCTCCAGCACCTGTCCGAGGAGGTTGGAAATATCCGATGTAGCTTGGACGGGTAAAGGTACCAATCGAACATGAGTTTCAGGTGAGCCTCTCTAAGGTCCACCGAATGGTTGTGCGCCGCTATATCACACCAGAGGCTTTTCCATTCATCGTCAGGAACGTCTCTGCCCAGAAGGACCTCCCAGTGTTCTATATAGCGGGGACGTCGGGATACCGCAGTGTCCAGCAGCAGCCCATATAAGAAGGAGATCGTCCCCTTCATAGTAGAGGTGCGTAGAAGAAAGGCCTCAAATGGGGAAAGTGGCCTCGTAGCGGCCTCCACCACTCCCGCCGAGGTTGCCCAGTGCAGCAGCTGATTGTGACGGAAGCTTTCAGTGGCCGGGATCCCATAATCTCGCATGCAGTTATGAAATGTGAGAGGCGCCGTTCCGTGGAACAAATGCGTGAGGGCTCTACATCCTCCCTCTCTCCATAGTCTGAAGGAACTCTGTCTCAGAGCCGGTGGGAAGGCCGGATTAAAGTGAATGGGCGTAAAGGGGGACGGAAATGTGGTCCAACGGTCATCACCGCTGACCGTGTCCCACACTTTCAGGACCGTGCTGGTAGGTGTGCTGATATAGGCATTCCTGGGCGGGTCTACCTTAGGTTTCCAAGCCAAATCCCAGATTGACCTCCCAGCCACACTCCTGTCCATATGCAGCCAATGTTTCTCTGAGAGCTGCTGGGACCATTCCACTAGTACCCGCAGCTGCGCGGCCTTATAGTACAGGTGCATGTCAGGAAGCCCCACCCCTCCCTCTTTCCGCGGCCGCCTCAGCGTCGCAAAGGAGAAGCGCGCCCGGCCTCCTTGCCACACAAACTTCAGCATCAAAGTTTTAAGGCGCCGAAAAAAATCCAACTCCACCGGAATGGGTAAAGCCTGGAAAAGATATAGGAATTTTGGGAGCAGGGCCATCTTGAGAGCATGGATCCTACCAAGCCAGGAGATGTATTTCGGTTTCCACCGCTCTAGGTCAGCGCGAACCGCCGTTAGCATTGGGGGAAGTTAGCCGAGAACAGCGAACCTATGGTAGGTGTCAGCCGGACGCCCAGATACAACAGAGAGGTAGATGCCCACGATAGGGGCGTGAGCAAGCGCACCCGGTCCACCTCCGCTGAGGGCAGAGTCCGGTTCAGTATGTATGATTTGTCAAAGTTAACCTTAAACCCCGCCACCGCTTCAAAATCAGAGAGCACCGTTTGAATATGAGGCAACGAATGAGCTGGATCCCCCACCGACAAGAGCACATCATCTGCAAAGAGGGAAATTTTGTGCTGCTCACCCGTAAAAGGAAGACCCTTAATCTGTTCCCTCTCTTGAATCGCAAGGGCCAAAGGCTCGATACTTAAAGCAAAGAGGAGAGGAGAGAGAGGGCAACCCTGCCTCGTCCCGCGCGAGTGAGGGAAGCAAGCAGACCGATGCCGGTTGACCATCACCCTAGAGGTGGGGCTGCTGTAATTGGCACGGATCATTGTCATGAATTGGTGGGAAAAGCCAAAGGCGCCCCGGGTGCGGAACAAGAATCCCCAATCAACGCGGTCAAAGGCTTTTTCCGCGTCGAGCCCCACCAGGATCGCCGGGATACGGAACCTGTTGGCCTTCTCTATCAGATGTAGTACCCGCCTCAGGTTGTCATGAGTCTGTCGTCCCTTTATGAACCCGGACTGGTCCGGATGTATGAGGGCCGGCATCAAGTCCTGGATCCTTCTCGCGATGATAGATGAGTACAATTTGGCATCGACATTGAGGAGAGCTATCGGGCGATACGACGAGCACTTGGTGAGATCCTTTCCTGGTTTGGGGAGCACGGTAATCATGGCCTCGGCCATGGTCCCAGAGGTCGTCCCGGTGACCGCCATTTCATTGAAGAGGGAGACTAGGCAGTCACACAGTTCTGTTGCAAACGTTTTATAAAATAGGGCAGTCTAGCCATCCGGGCCCGGAGCTTTGTGGAGCTTCAGAGCCTTGATCGCGTCCAGCACCTCCGTACTGGAGATAGGGGCAGACAGCAGCTTGTTCCACTCTTTAGAGACCTGCGCTATGGGGAGACCAGCCAGGAAACCACGTTGAGCATCCTGATCTAGAGCGTCGCCCTCATAAAGCTCGGCATAGAAGCGGCCAAAAATATCCGCCTTGTCCGCATCTCGGTGCTGCAGGGACCCCGCCAAGTCCTGGATCCCTCCAATGTATTCCCTCTCTTATCCCGGAGCTGCCGGGCCAAGTGCCGTCCCACCTTGTTCCCCTGAGAGTAGGAGACATGCCGTAGTCACAAGAGAGTGAATTCTGCTTGATTGTTGTAGTGGGCCTTCAATTTCCCCCGCACCGCTGTTAGAGGTCGGAGGGTCACCCTGGACGGATTTGATTTGTGCGCCTGTTCCAATACCGTCAGCTCCGCCTCTAAGTCCTCCCGTTGCTTCCTCCTCAACTTGTTGAGGTTCGCGTTGAGGCCTAAGCAAGTGCCCCTCAACGAAGCCTTACAAGCATCTCTCGTGTTGAACACCGAACTGTCTGATGGAGGGTTAAGAGCCAGGAACTCCCTGATGGCCTTCCGCTGTTCCCTGCAGGAGACATCGTCCCGGACCAGCGCTGCCGGAAAATACCACTTCCGCCATCAGTCCCCTCACACCGACCAATGCAGCCCGAGAACCAACAGGCTATGATCAGACACGGAGAGCGGAAACACGCTGGAGTCACGAACATCCCCCTTAAGGGCCTGGCTCACAAAGATATGGTCTAAGCGGGAGTAGGAATGGTGGACGTGAGAGAAGAAAATGTAATCCCGGGACTGGGGGTGCAAGAATCGCCAGCTAATAATCAACCCCAATTCACCCACCTGTCGCTGTGTTTCGGCGGAGAAGACCCCGGTGTCTGCCCTCTGTGCTCGGGAGCTATCCAGGTCCTTGTCCCAAACCATGTTAAAATCCCCCAATAAGAACAGGTGCCCTTCCAAAAAGTCCCCCACCTTGTCCAACAAGTCCTGAAGAAAGCTATTCTGTCTGGCATTGGGAACATATACCACAACAAAAGTGTACAGTCGGCGGTACAATGACCCTTTCACCATCAACCATCGACCATCTTTATCACTACACCCCCCTATAGGCTGGAAATGAAGGGATGCCCGAAAGAGAAGAGCCACCCCTCTGTGTTTGGTGGGAGCAGAAGACCTGTAGATGAGAGGAAAGTGGTTGTGTCGGAGAATGAGCTCATCTCTTCAAACCAGATGGGTCTCTTGGAGGCCCACCACATCAAGGTGATGGTCAGACAAATATTTCCAAACTTTCTGGCGTTTCTGCGGGGAGTTGAGACCCTTCACATTCCATGTGCCAATGCTAATAGGCATGAGGAATCAATAGGCCCCATCGCTGTTCAGTCGGTGTGTTAACCTGACCCTGCCCCCCCCTCACAGGCATCCAGGTGGCCCCCCAGAGTCCAGTCCCTCCCCCGAAGTCCCTTGTCAATCCCCCACTCTCCCACCTCCGGTCCCTAGTTCCAAAGATCTCCAAAGACCAATCACATAGCAATAAGAAAGAGTCCCCAACCATACCAAAAATCAGTGATAGCCGCTGCTCAAGAACCCAATAATCAAGGGCCCACCTAGCGCTCTTCCAGAGGGGACAACACACATAACAGGCATCCATTGGTCGCCACCACCCCCCTACCCACCCCCATCCTGACCCCAAACCACCCCCGCTCAATCCACCCCCAGAGCCCAAATCCCCCCAACAAGCCCCCCCAACAAGCAAACAAACAAGAAAAAAGTACTTAACAGTCCCTGATTGGAACAGATCGTAGAACGGTCCCTGGGAAGGGGTCGGGAAACCACCGATAGGTCTCCCAGGGCCACGGTCCGGGGTGTCTTCTCAACAAGTACAACCATACCCACGGTACCACGTGCCCCTCCGGCGCCATACGGCCATCAGCCCAAGAATCAGGCTGCCCCGGAGCTCTGCTGGGAAGACATCAATGTCGCCAAAGCGACTGACGCCACCGTTTCCCCCCTCTCCTGCAGGCTGGTCGTGCGGTTAGGCCACCTGCGATCTGTCTCCGACCCCACTCTGTGCCAAGAGGAGGATCGTCACCGCCTCCGCGAAGAAGGGCTGCCAGCTTCAGATGCAGGAGTCATGTCATCGATGCCCAGAAGCTCTTTCGCCACCTTGAGAGAACGGATCTGCGCCAGCTTATTTTGCCAACGGAAGACAATGCGGAAGGGATGGCCCCACGAGTAGGAAATGTTGTGCTCTCGCAGAAAGGCGGTCACTGGTCGGAATTCGCGCCTCTTTTGAAGTGTTGTTGCCGCCAAGTCCTGATAAAGCTGAGGACAGTGCTCACGGAACTGCAGGGACGGAATGTCCCGCGCTTTTCGGAGAATCCGCTTCTTCAACTGGAAGTCATGCACGCATACTAGTATGTCAGGGGGCTGGCCCTCCACCTCGCCGAGGCAAGCCTACCCTGTGGACTCTGTCCATCCTGATTTCATGCAAATCCTCTTCGCCCAGGACCTGCAAGAAAAGTCCCTGCACATAGCCGCGTAGGTCGCCGTCTTCGCCATCCCACGGCACCGCCCGTATGCGGATGTTGTTCCTACGTGAACGGGTCTCTAGATCTTCCGCGTGGGCCTGCAGGTCCAAGTTCTGCTCCGTGAGCCGAAGCACATCCTGCTGCAGTTGGTGGACATCATTCGCCATGCTCAGATCGTGATCCTCTAAGGTAGCCACACGCTCCCCGATTCCGTCCACGTCCCTACGCACCTCGCGGAGATCGGACGCCAGTTGAGCACGGAGTTCAGCGATTTCCTCCTTTATAGACGCAAAGAGTTCCGTCATGAAAGCCTTAGTTGCAGGGGCTTCATCATATGTCTGCCTGGGCGAAGTGCTAGGGCCAGGGGACGCCGGTTGTTGGGAACCCTTGGGGTGGCCATCCTTGCTGGGCTTCCCTTTGCGCAGTACGGAGGACATCGCGGCCCCCCTATTCCGTCTGGAAGTCAATGCGGAAGGTCTCTATTGCGACTGGATGGAACTCCGCCGAGGCGACTGCACTCCTTCCCAGACCCGGTTGGTGTCCACAGGTTATCTCATTGACCCTTCAATGGCTGTGCATTCGGTCCGGACCCCGGTGGAGGGAGTCCCCTATCTCCGCTGATATCCCAGGTCTCAGCGGTGCAAGCAATCAAGTGTCTACAGAGTGTAGGTGCATGTAGAGGCACAGTGTTCAGAGGGCCTCTATGCCACCCGGGATCACCAGCTCAGGCCCCTACCACTGTATAGCCGAAGGTCCCAGTCTTGAGTCCGCACAGTCACCTCCGCCGAACACCGCAGCCCCACTTCGTTCTCCACCTCCAAAGCGCAGTGCCCCAGTGCCCAATCCGACTCTCCTTCTTTAGAGGGGGGGGCGGGACAAAGCTCACCCCAAGGGGCCGTCCGGACCTTCGGCCACCCCCACGTGGTCCGGGGACACTCAGAGGTGCACTCGTGCCCTCCGCTGCTCCACCGCCTCGTACCTTATGGAACCCCGTGTCCCTTCACCACCTCCAGTACTCCTCGGTCGACAGGGGCCCCGCAGCACAATGATCCGCAGTACACTCTCCTCCTCCCAAGTGGCAGCTAGGCCGCAGTTCGCACACACGAGTGGGCCGTAGAGGTGGACGTCCCGGCCTGACTGCTTTCGGCCGTGCCCCCTGCACTCCTCCAGGGGTCGCTGAGATGCCCCAAGCGGGTCTCCGCCGCCCCAGGCAGCAGCAAGCGCCTCAAGCGCGGCCCCCAGCGGAGCTCGGCCCACCTTCCGCGACTAGGCCGCAAGCCTCGGTGTCGCGTAGGCTGAAGGCCGGGAGTCGCCTTCACCTCTCTGCCAGGGCCCCACCTCTGCTCCAACCCCGGTGGCCGCCGCCGGAACCGGGGGCCTCCTCGGTCATCCGCCGGGCCCCAGCTGCTCTTCCAGGCCGCCTCGGTCCACCCCTCACTGCAGTCTGTCCGCAAAGCCCTGTGGCCTAACAGCGCTGCCAACCAACCTCACGGCACGCCAGTCCAGCGCCGTTCCCAGGCGCCGCCGCAGCTGAATCGGGGCCAACAGCCGGACACTACCCCCAGGAGACGTTGGGGCATCCAGATGCCCGTAGACAAGCCCGGGGTCAGGTGCTAAACGAAGCTATGTAAGGCCCGGCGCCAGAGGGACTCAAAGCACGTCCTACTCCACCGCCATCTTGGCCACGCTCCCCGGTGCGTCACTTTTACCATGGGAAAAAGTGACGCACCGGTGGTGCAAGACCTTCATAAATAAGGCCCTGAGTTTCTTTGCTGTTGGTTTGTGTCTTGCTTTTTGATAATGCTTGCTATCAACATTTGCAAGATAGAGGATTTGTATTTTGTGAAATAGTGAGGTTTCAGTAGTGAAATTGAATGCTTGTACATAGGACCTGCGCTGTGTTTCTAAAATGTTATTCAAAAAACGATTTTGGGGGCAAATCAATGGTATTTACATTTGGGCCTTATTTATGATTGCCTTGTGCCGCCGGTGCGTCACTTTTAACATCGGGAAAAAGTGACACACCGGTGGCGCAAGGCCTTCATAAATAAGGCCCTGAGTTTCTTTGCTGTTGGTTTGTGTCTTGCTTTTTGATAATGCTTGCTATCAAAATTTGCAAGATAGAGGATTTGTATTTTGTGAAATAGTGAGGTTTCAGTAGTGAAATTTAATGCTTGGACATAGGACCTGCGCTATGTTTCTAAAATGTTATTCAAAAAACGATTTTGGGGGCAAATCAATGGTACTATTTAATCCTTGTCAATAATGTAAAACCAATTCATGTGCCCAAAATATTTTTTTAGAATAACATTTAAAAAACAGAGATAAGGTCATATGTATAAGCATTATAGTGTTTATATTGTTTACTTATTGTCATTGCTTTGTTGTTTGGTAATAGTGGTCTATAATGTTTTTTTGTTTTTTTTTGTTTACCACAGATTTAAATCAACATTTCAATAGTAAAGAAAAATGCCCTCAAAGCAGAGGAGGAGGAAAGATGCTATGCAGAAAAAAACAAAAACAGCAACGGTATTAAACCAGTCTCCTACAACAAATACTACAAAAAACGCGAAAAAAGCTCCTGGTAAGACAACAAAGTCTTTTTTTCGCAACATATGTAGATAAAAAAAAATGATAATGTACATGTGAATTTACAGAAGGAGAGAGCAAATTTGAAGAGAAAGGAGAGGCCCCCCAAAATCTTACTACTGCAGCAGGAGACAATAATATGTATAGGAATAGAAGGCAAAATGCATTTATGGACATTTGTAAACGAATGTTTCGCAATAGGGTAGTTTTAAATTTATTAAAAAACATTAAGAAAGGTACACAGGGATCTGCTTTTTATAAGAAAGAGAAAAATGTAGAGAAGATTGTTGATCAAGCTTTTGAAGTTAAGAACAAATTATTTATTTTAGTAATTAATAGAATTAGGACACTTAACAAGACAATTGATGTTTTCAAATCAAACAGTAGATGCAAAAGAGTAATTAATCGAACTCATTTCTGTAAAGTTTTTTCTGGAGAATGGATGCATAGTTCAAGTTGTGAGCCATTTTTTAATGAGGAGAGTTACTTCCAGGAGAATGATTTGGTGCATGCAGTTGACAACAGTGGTCTAGCATATGAGGTGAAAGATGGTTGTCCGATTGAAAAAGAGAAACTTGTGTCTAGAGATGTAGAAGAGGTATTAAGTGATGAAGTTTTAGGAAGACGTACTAAGGGTCCAGTGTACAATTGGAAGTGTAGTAGTATTTGTAGTGTGCGGCAGGATTCCATCGATGTGCTTCGTAATTTCTTACGTACATATAGTAAGAAAAGTCTAAAACAGAAAATGAAGATGTTGCAAGACTTAGATCCTTGCAAAGTGAGGGAAAACACAGGTTTGCATGGACATTCATTGGCTTGTCTTTCAAGAAAAGTATGTCAGAGTGTTTTTCATCATTTTAGGATGTTAGGAGTGCATCATAACAAAATGAGGAAATTAGTGAGAAGGTTGTATTATGCAAAAAGTCCAGCACTTAAGCTTAAACAGTTAAACAGTGCTCTTTTGCATGGAACTGAATTAGATGTGAAGAAGATTTGTGAAGAAATTGAGATTTGTTAATTTTGTGAAAAAGAGGACAGTGTAGAAATTGACACAGTAATACAAGGTAATGTGGAAGACAATGTACAGATTTCAAGTAAAGAAAAGTTTGACCAGGAAATTAGCAAGTTTCAGTTGAAATCAAGTGAAAGGCCTAATTTTACTTGTGTGTGTTGTCGACGGACTCATTATAAGATTCAGACTAGGTTAGTTGATTTATATGCAAAAAGTAAAATGGAAAATAATAGTGAATGGAGGAATTTTGCAACTTATTTGTTGGTGGAGAATTCTTTTGATTTGAATTTTGATCAGCGTATTTGTAAATATTGTTATAATAAATTAAATGAAAACAGAATGCCTGCTAGAGCTGTTTATAATAATCTTGAGTTGGTAGACATTCCTGCTGAATTGATGGATTTAAATGCATATGAATCTATTTTGATTCAATATGTCCATCCTTTTCAGGCAATTGTTCGCATGGAACCTAAGACAGGGAAATTGCCTCCTTCAGATTTACAGAGAAGATTAAAGGTAAGAGTTGTTTATCTGCCTCTAGATTTCAAGAAAAATATTGATATAATTGGTGTAGAAAAAGTGGAAGAGGAACCTTTAGTTATTCTAGTTAATGGGGTTGCGACAAAGAGTAAGAAAATCTGGCAAGATTTAGTGGATGTTAGGAAAGTCAAAAAGGCAACGTTGTATTTGGTCAAAAACAATGAGTACTACAAACATGTATGTGTTGAAGCAGAGGAAATAGTTGCAGAAGAAGACAGTGATTGTTCAGTCAGCCAAATTGAAAAAGTTGATGTGTCTAGAGGTGAAGAAATATATGAACATTATACTGTTCATCCTTTGCATTCCAAAGAAGTAATGGGGAATGTAATTGACTTGTTTCAAATGAAAGCAGCAAAAGGAAGTCCCATTAGTATATGGAAAGAAAGTTTGGAAGCTCGTGTTTTCCACAGCTATTTCCAACACGTCGAGGTGGATGATATGACGATCGACCAGTTCAAATTCCTGCTTCTGAATACCGGACTTTAGGATTATATGCTGAAGATTCAAGGTTTCATCAATGCATTCCATATTTGTTTCATCTACTGTATGAAAGTGACTTGTCTGGTCTTTCATATGCAGTAAATCATATACTGAAAAGTGGAGCACATCTGCAAAATGTAAGATAATATTTTGAAATCTCATCTAATCAATCTCATGGCATGTCAGCGTGGTACAAACGAGTATTGGTACCATCGTCATGGGGAATTGAAATGTATGCTAAGAAACTTAGGAACTCCTACATGGTTCCTCACTCTTAGCTGTGCTGAGTATGCATTGGACGACTTACTTGAATTTCTATGCTAGGCAAATGCTAATATACAAAATATAGAATTGAAAACACCAGGAGAACTGTGTTCTTTGGATCCAGTGAATGTATGCAGATATTTCAATCATAGATTTGAAGCTAGGATGTCTGTTATTACCAATAAAAAAAATCCTCCTCTTGGAGAGGTTTTGGATTTCTTTTGGAGAAAGGAGTATCAAGCGAGAGGTGCTCCTCATATACATATGTTGTTGTGGATTAAAGATGCACCCAAATTTGGATCAGATTCGGATGAAACGGTGATGAGTTTCATTGAAGAGTATTCAACATGTGCTGTTCCGAAAACTACTGAAAAAAAAAAATTTAAGGCAACAAGTTTTACGCTTTCAATCCCATCGTTGTGGGAAGTACTGTCGTCAAAAATTCAAAAACAAGGAAAAGTTCTACACAAAATGTCGTTTTGCGTTTCCACGACCAGTGATTTCTAAGGGAAGAGTAAATAGTTTGATGTCATCTCTACGACATACTGAGACGAGGAAATCACAAAAAAATACATACAATTTAAAAAGAAACGAAGAGTCCAAGTACATCAACGACTACAACCCAATGATTTTGTCCATGTGGAATGCTAACACGGATATTCAGTTCGTTGCTGACAACTCTATTGCTGTGGCTCGATATGTGACATCTTACATCACAAAAAAAGAAAAGACAGAACTAAAGGAAATGTGGGAGGACATTTCACATGAAAAGAGTCTAAGCAAGAAATTATACAGTTACAGTCTGAAGATGTTGTCGCATCGAGAAATTGGAGCATATGAATGTTCTGATCGGTTATCATCAGCAAGTCTCTATGCCAAATCTAGAACAATCATTTGGGTGAGTCTAGGTCTTGCTGCAACACGAAACCGAGTTTTGAAATCTGTACTAGAAATTGAGTATTTGGCGGAGAAAGAACCAAATAGTACAGATATTTTGAAGACAAACATGTTGGATACATACTATCCAAATAGAAGTACTCACCTTGAGAACACTTGTTTGTATGAAGTTCTGCAAGACTATAGTTATAAGAGGAACATCACAGAAGATATCAATAATGGAAAATATGCTGTCATTGGAAATGAAGGATGTCTAGTGAAACAGAGAAAAGGTCATTTGATTTATCATCGAAAATTGAGTTGTGAATCTCCAGACAAAAGAGAATTTTACTATTTAACTCTTTTGCAACTCTTTAAGCCATGGCGTAAAGAAGAGGAACTACTTAGAGATTTTCTCTGTTACAAAGATTCTTTTAATGCAACCAAGGATACCATAGAATGTCCTGTTTTTTCAAATTATCTGCAAATGTTGAACGAAGAAATAGAGCAAGAAGCCACAATTGCTGAAGAGATTACAAGAGACAGTTCTCAAGACAGTCAGAGTTCTACTTCATTGAGTCAGGATCCACTAGGAGGACCAATTATCCAAAATGAAGCTGCCACTGCCATGGATGAGGTGGAAAGAGCTATGGAACAAGCTCAAGAGGATGTAGTTAACTTAGAAGATTTGGTGGAGCAACTAAACGTTGAGCAGAAAAAGATATATGACGAAGTCACAGAACAGATTGAACATGGATTCAGACATGAGAAAAAAAAGTGCTCATGTACATCATTTAAGCCTGTCCGACAACGTGAGTGGAGAAGCGGGGACAGGAAAAAGTTTTCTGATTAAAGCAATTGCAACTTATCTGCAGAAAAGGACTGAATCACCGCTGTCTTGTGTTGTAACTGCTCCAACTGGACTGGCAGCGCATAATATTAAAGGGATTACTCTACATCGTTTACTGATGCTGCCAGTTGAGCATGATAATAAATTGCTTTACAACAAGTTATCTGGAGATGCGTGTTCTGAAGTTTCCAGAGTCCTGAAGAAAATGAAACTTCTTATCATTGATGAAGTACGCATGGTCTCAAATCTAATGCTTGCTTTTGTGCATTTGAGAATGCAAGAAATTCTTAGAACAGAGTATGATGTGTTATTTGGAGGAAAACACATTATTGTTTTTAGAGATCTATTGCAGTTGACTCCAGTAAAAGGACAACCAGTGTTTAAAATGCTTACACATGAAGATACCAGGAAGTCCCTTGGAAGCATTGGAAACGTTAATATATGGTTAAATTTCAAATATGCAGAACTGTTTCAAAATATGCGACAGGCAAAGGATGAAGATTATAAAAAAATTCTACAAGATATAAGAATCGGAAAAGTAAGCGAGCATGGGAAAGAAGCTTTACATGCACAATTAATTTCAAATTTGTATCCAAATGAAAACATTCTTCCAGAGAATATTTTTAAGAAAATTACTGAGAACAAATCTGGAATATGTTTGACGCCAACTCTGCAAGAATGTTCCATCTTCAACAACAAAATGTTAAAGTTAGAAAATGAAGAGAGATTGTGAAACTAGAAGCAATAGATAAAATTGAGCATATGGGAGCAACAATTATTTTGTCAGAAAATTTGAAATCAAAATTGGATTCATTAGAGAAGAGTATAATTAAAACAGCTGGTTTTGAAAAGACTGAATGTGTGTTTTAATTGTCATATTCTTTTGAGAAGGAATTTAAATGTTGAAAGAGGTCTGGTAAATGGAGCAATGGGTCATGTTGTTGATTTTATGAATTATAGAAATAGAGATGGAATTGAATTTTTAAAAATTTAATTTGATGGCATTGAGCAAGTACAACAAATCAGTTGTTGTTCTGCTAGATTTTTGCTTGTAAAAGACTAATATGTTCACCGAAAACAGTTTCCTGTTTGTTTGGCACATGAGGTGACAATTCATAAATCTCAAGGTTTAAGTGTAGATAGTGCTTTGGTGAACATTGGAAGTTCTGTGTTTAAAGAGGGTATGGCATATGTGGCATTATCATGAGTCAGAACTTTATCAGGATTGTATTTGATTAAGTGTGATGACACAAAGATTTGTGCAGATCTGGATTGTGTTAAAGAATACAATAGATTAAGAAGAGAGTATGCTCCACATTTGCCACAATATCTTCTGTTCGAAAAATGTGTGGTAGGCCGAAAAAGAAGAAATGAGAGTAATTGTAGTGAGGTAGTAGCAAAAAGACAAAAAGTAGATGAAAATGTAATTGAAAACAGAAAGAAAAAGAATTCTGATGAAAATGTTGTTGGATTTCAGTTTGAAAAAAGTTCTGGTGTCAACTGCTATGCTAATGTAGTGGTTAATGTTGTTTTTTTTCTTCAAAGATTGTGCGGTTTATTGAATTCTGTGTTTGAGAAATGTAGCAGTGATAGAGCAAAAATAGAAAGTGTAACAGAAATTCGAAATATTTTAGACATGTGTTCTGGTCAAGATAAATTTTCACAGAACATTCAGCAGGATTGTCAGGAATTTTTAATTTATATGTGTAATATGGACAACGCCGAGAACTCCAAGATGGCGCCCGGCTGGGCGCCCGACAATGCAACACTCAGCGGTCTAGCGGTTGAGGACGACGGGAGAGAGAACAACGGTTATCGCAGGTGGAAGAGTGAAAGATCATCAGGAGAAGCGCGGGAGGCCGTGAGGAGTGGAACCGAAGAGAGCAGAACGAAGGAGGAGGCGTCGGAGGCGTCAGAGGGTCCCCAGACGCGAGAGGAGACGACCAGAACCCCAAAGTACACCGCGCTAGTATCCGGTAGTTCCCTGAAGGCACAGAACGCCGAGATACCGACTGCTACGGTCACCAGGGACTGTAGCCCAAGGCGAGTAACGGGAAAAGAAGGGTGGAAACAGAGGTTGGAGGCAAAGGGGTGGTGGGGGTTTTGGCGCAAATAAGTACATGATATGATTCTCACCCTCCTTGTTACCTCCATTCATTCAACCCCACTACCTTCCTTACCTCACTTGTGGTTAACCTAGATAGCTGGTGAAGGGGAGCACCTTAGAGAATATAAATAAGTAGAACAGATAAGTGACTGTAGTGTCCTTTCTTTTCTCGGTTTGCCTTGTCTCTTGGGAAGTACCAGCCTGAGTAGAAGAGTGGAACCAGCTTGGACAACGAACTTTGCTCATCCTGAAAGACTGTTATTTAGAACAAGGAACCTAGGGGCACATGCATCATTGTTTCATTTTGCACTTCCTAATTTGCGATTTTTAGGGAATCGCAAATTAGGAAATGCAAAATGGGATGCATGTACATTTTCTCAAAATATTTGAGAATCGGTAAAAATCGCAATTTTTACCGATTCTCAAATATTATGCGATTAGCAAAGTGCAAATTCGCAATTCCCATTCATTCCTATGGGCTAAAATGCCTATAGGAATGAATGGGAATTGCGAATTCGCACTTTGCTAATCGCAAATCCTGATTGCATTTCAAGGGTGGAGAGGGGGGTTCAAATGACCCCCCCCTGCATCCATGAAATGTTGTTTTCGCATCATGTTGCACACACACATGTCCTAAGGACAGGTGTGTCCGTAACATGAATGTGTAAAAAAATGCTTTTGCAGCGTTTTTAACACTTTTTGCTAATTTACCGAGTGGTTCAACCACTCGGTAAATTTGACACCCTAATTGCGAATTCGCAATTATAAAAGTAATCATGCATTGCTTTTAAGAAATCACAAATTTGCGATTTCTTAAAAGCAATCGCATTTTTAGAAATCGCATAAATGTGCGATTTCTAAAAATGCTTGATGCATTCCAAAAAGCATTTTTGGAATCGCAAACGGACGATTTTAAGGAATCGCACCGTTTGCGACTCCAAAAATGCTTGATGCATGTGCCCCCTACTGGATAAAGTGGTTTATTCTTCGTGGCAAACCTTGCTGCACTCTAACTGTCTGTTCTGGAATAAATAGCCAATTCTACTTAATTTATAGAGAACCGTGTCTCAATGCAAGGCCATAAACTCATACTTTATCTATCCTACTTGGGTTAAAGTGGTAAAACCATCACAGTGGTGTCAGAAGTGGGATACTGTCGTCTGAAACAAGATGACGCAGCCTGTAACAGTACAGGATATGATAACCCAATTGGCAGAGGGACAGAGACATTTGCAATTGGTATTTGAACAGCAGATTTAAAATGCCCGAAAAGAAAGAGAGTCTTTTCAAACTGCGATGAAAGAACAGGCTGCTCTACTAACTAATAACCAAAAAGTTCAGGATACAGCCGTTCTTCGACTCACGGATGTCATTTCTAATACTCGCGTACAACCCAACATACCCGGGAGTGTGTTACAGAAGTTTCAGGAAGGAGAGGATCCAGATTTTTTCTTTACCAACTTTGAGCAGGTAGCTGCCACTGCCACGTGGCCCCCTGAGCGGTGGGGCCAATATATAGCACCCCTCCTTTTGGGAGAATTACAGGCAGCATATAAAGCAGCTAACCCAGCTGGAGTGACCCCCTATCAGGACATAAAGAAAGCAATATTAGAAAGATTGGGTTGTGACCATGAGTATTATCGGTCCCGCTTTCAAAAGGAAAAGTGGGTTACTGGAGATAATCCCGGAGCCTTGTATTATTGAGTCCGAGACCTGGGAAATCGGTGGTTGAAACCTCATGCTTCCTCAATGGAAGAAGTCACTGAACACATCTACCTCGAGCAATATCTGGAAGCCTTACCCCCAAATACCAGAGCGTGGTTAAAGTAGCATCCAGGACTGACCACTCAATCAGCCATTGAGCTGGCTTGTGCATACCATCGGTCCCCAGAATTTAAGGCTCCCCCGGGCCGAGCGCCTATTGCTTTTCCCAAACCTACCCCGAGGACCTCCATTGAGAGCTGAGAGAAACGTCCCATTTTTACTCCCAAAATCAGTCCAAAACCCTTTCCAAAAGTTAATAATCAGGTTAACATGAGTCCACAATGTTTCAGATGTGCCGAGTGGGGACACATTTCACGTAATTGTCCTTTGAATAATGAGGGTACCGAACCCATGGAGGTGGGGTGGGCCCGAGGCCGAGTACTAGTCACTGGGGTCCCTAGAAAAAGATACAAAAAGACCATTCGCCTTAATGGGAAATCCATTGAAGCCCTATTGGACACCGGTTGCCATCAAACCGTAGTAGCGCAAGATTTAGTGCCCTTACAATCTATTTGTGAGGAAGAAACAGTCTTAGTTTCTTGCGTACATGGGGATGGTAAAAAGTATCCTTTAGCAGAGGTATTGTTGGAAATAGATGGAGATCCCCAAGTAAGGAAGGTGGGAGTGGTTGCCACATTACCCAAAACTATTCTGTTAGGTACTGACCTACCCAAATTTGATGAGTATCTGGTGGCGGTATCCAATCAAGAGGTAGGAACGGAATGGTTACAGGAAGCTCCATTTTCCAGTGAAAATATAACTAGTCTCCAAGATAGAGAAAAGAAATCTAAAAATGAAAAGAGAAGAGACAAAGAAAGATATACTTCTGCCTGTCAAAATTTTGCCTCATGTCTGCTCCCTTCTCCAGAACATGGAAATACTCCGGCTCGGAGTTTTCGTGCAGACCAGAAGGACGACAGTACTCTCACGAATGCCTGGAGTCAAGTGCAGGAGTTTGAAGCAGAAAAGGTAGGACCTTATTTCTTTGTAAAAAGCGGATTGTTGTACAGAGTCAGTGAAGGAAAAGGAGTTAAGACGGAGCAGTTACTGGTACCCATGGCCTTCAGAGAACAGGTACTGCAGTTAGCTCATAACCAGGCAGGGGGAGGACACTATGGACAGGAGATGACATTGAGGTACTTGTTAGAGAAGTTCTATTGGCCAGGGGTGTATCGAGAGACCGTAATATTTTGTGCCACTTGTCCCCAATGTCAGTTAGTTAACCCCTCCACAGACAAAAGAGTACCTTTACAACCATTACCCATTATTGATGTTCCTTTTCAACGGGTCGAGATGGATCTAGTGGGACCTCTACTTCCCTCTGCTAGGGGGCACCAGTACATACTAGTCCTGGTAGATTACGCCACAAGATACCCTGAGGCCATTCCTCTCACAAGTATGACTACGATGGCAGTCGCCCAAGCTATGGTGTCTTTCTTTTCTCGAGTAGGATTTCCTGCAGAGTTGTTGACAGACCAGGGCACTCCTTTCATGGCTAAGCTAATGAAGGAGGTATGTAAGGTTCTAGGCATTCAGCAAATTTGGACGGCGGTATATCACCCCCAGACAGATGGGCTAGTAGAAAGGTACAATAAGACTATTAAAACTATACTCAAGAAACTAATAGGAGAATCAGGAAAAGATTGGGACCGAAAGTTGCCCTTAGTGTTATTTGCAATTCGAACACATGAACAAAAGTCCACTGGTTTTTCCCCGTTTGAACTCTTGTTTGGGAGAAAGCCCCGCACGCTATTAGATATGGCGGCAGAACAGTGGACAGAGGAGGAAGATGAGGGCAAACCTCTATTGGGTTACATACAAACTTTGAAAGAGACCTTAGCTACATTGTGGGACACAGTTCACCAGAACATGGAAAAGGCACAAGATAGACAGAAAACTCAATACGACCGCTCTGCCCGTATGAGGGAGTTAGCAGTAGGAGACAAGGTTCTAATACTCCTTCCCTCTTCAGACAAGAAAATGTTGGAAACATGGCAGGGACCCTATACTGTAGTCCAGAAAGTAACTCCAGTTTCTTACAGGGTAGCTGTGCCTCATACCAATACAATAGGGCAAACTTATCACATTAACTTACTCAAGAAATGGGAAGAACCCAATGTTATCAATACGGACCAGAGACCAGTCCAAACAATCAGTCAGGTGACTATTCATAAAAAGCTAGACTCACCCCAAAGCTTTGAAGTAATTGGAAAAGACGAAAGACCAACCATGGGACCTAAACTGTCTATTGAACAAAAACAACAGTTAGAACAACTGTTGAACCAGTACCAAGGGCTTAGTTCAGGCAACCAGGGGTTGATATCTTTAGTCACTCATGACATCATCACTCCGCCTGGAAAGGTGGTGAATATCAAACCGTACCGTATCCCTGAGGCTAGGAGAGAGGCAGTTGAACAGGAAGCGGAAAAGATGTTACAAGCTGGTATAATCAAACCATCCAAGAGTAACTGGCGTTCTCCCATTGTGTTAGTGCCCAAACCGGATGGAAGCATCTGTTTTTGCATAGACTTCCGCCAAGTGAATGCTAACTCTAAATTCGACAATTATCCCATGCCCAGAGTAGATGAATTGATAGAGAGACTGGGAACGGCTAGGGTCATGTCCACGATCGACTTGACCAAAGGTTATTTGCAAATACCCCTAACCCAATCGGCTCAGGCCTTCTCGACCCCCTCCGGGTTATATCAGTTTAGAGTCATGCCGTTTGGACTACACGGGGCTCCAGCTACTTTTCAGAGACTGATGGATGTTTTACTGCGAACACACCAGAAATATGCCGTTGCATATTTGGATGATATCGTAGTGTACAGCCCAGACTGGGAGACACATTTGAAACACCTGAGGAACTTATTTGACACTTTGACTCAGGCAGGACTCACTATGAACCCAAAGAAAACCACACTGGGGACACATCAAATTGATTATTTGGGATACACTATCAGTGAGGGCACCCTGAAACCCCAAATAAACAAGTTAGAAGCCAATCAAAAGATTCCTACACCTACCACTCGAAGAGAAGTGAGGGCTTTTCTGGGATTAGTGGGGTATTACAGAAGATTTATTCCCCAATTGTCAGAGGTAGCAAGCCCCCTCATGGATCTGTTAAGAAACAAACCCTCCAGGGCCAAGATTCAATGGGGTCAAGCACAAGAAAAGAGTTTTGAGCCCTATTATGTCAAGCTCCAATATTAACCTGTCTTGATTATAAGAAATAGTTTGTTCTCCAAACTGATGCCTCAGACAGAGGGTTAGGAGCAGTCTTATCCCAACTGGATTCCCAAGGTCTGCTTAAACCAGTGCTATTCTTAAGTCGAAAACTATTTCCACGAGAAACCCGATATGCCACAATGGAGAAGGAATGTCTTGCCATTAAGTGGGCCATGGAATCATTGCAGTACTATTTGTTAGGACGCACGTTCTTCCTGGTAACAGATCATGCCCCATTGACAAGGTTAGCCACTAACAAGGACACCAATGCTAAGGTTTTACGCGGGTTCCTGGCCTTACAACCTTTTTCATTTCAGACATTGCACATGCCCGGAAAATTACAAGGAAATGTGGACTACCTATCCAGGTTCCCTGTTTCAGAATGGCCCGACCGTCCATCCCAAGAAGAGAGGCAATGTAATATGGACTACGCCGAGAACTCCAAGATGGCGCCCGGCTGGGCGCCCGACAATGCAACACTCAGCGGTCTAGCGGTTGAGGACGACGGGAGAGAGAACAACGGTTATTGCAGGAGGAAAAGTGAAAGATCATCAGGAGAAGCGCGGGAGGCGGTGAGGAGCGGAACCAAAGAGAGGAGAATGAAGGAGGAGGCGTCGGAGGTGTCGGAGGGTCCCCAGACACGAGAGGAGACACGAGAGGAGACGACCAGAACCCCAAAGTACACCGCGCTAGTATCCACTTTTTCGTGTAAAGGCCTAATCAACTCGATCAGTGTATTAAAGATCGCTTCGATGTTATAGTTACCAGGGGGTGTATCTAGATTTTGCTTAGCCCTTGTACGTGTGGTGACCATATGCCCTGCTGTGTTAGTTATTTTATCCCTTTTCACCTTCGAATTGCCCTGACCTGATGTTTTCTTTTTCCGACCGTTTGATTTGACTGTAGGGGATGGTGAAGGGTAGGGACTAATGTCTGTAACAGACAGTCTCAGTGTATTGGAGAGACAGGAATGGTTAATACCATTATTATTTATACCCCTTGTTAAATCCAAATCCTCATCAGCTTCACCAATGGGGCTAGACCCTCTACTTATATTGACCTGCAGGACACTTGACCCCATGGAAAGCTGCCTTTCAGTGCGGTTGATTTCTTCTGTAAGGGCGCTAACGGCTTTTACCAGATATGTGTCGATAGTATTACACATATTATCAAGAAGTGGTTTGGCACAACGCCTTGCCATAATTAGTTAATTGCCTGGACGCACCCCTACAACAAGTTTACACACCAGCACTATTATAGTGAGTTTGCAACGTTATAATAAGTTCAATTACACTGAGAACACACATACGCACAGATGGATCAAAAGGATCAGTTTGTGAATATCACCAGCCCAGCCACCTCCGGCCTCTCCCGGCGCCGCCCGCGCGCATACTGTGACGTGGAAGGAGCCTCTCTCCTTTAAGCGCCTTCGAGCGCGAAAGTGGGCGGAAGTGGACATCGGTATTGCCGCAGGGAGACCTGGGAGCTGTAGTCTCCCCCCTCGGCGGCCGCGCTATGGTGCAGGCAGCGGCAGCAGGGGAGACCAACAGCAAGAAGGCCCAGGCGCAGGCAGCAAGTTCGTATCAGGTAGGTGGTGGTCCTTTGCGAGTAGCAGCCCTGAAGGTTAGCAGATAAGAAAGGTAGTCAAGCATAATGAGCCACATAATTTGAAGAAACAAGCGGACAGTGGAGGGGTTGGAAAGCGGCAGACCCCGGATGAACACTCACAAACTGGGGGACGGAAGGCAACAGCTTTAAGAAAATGTAAGAAGGGGGGTCTACTCCCGAAGCAGCTGACCCTGCCTCAAACTCTTTATCGCCACAACCGGCCATCACTGACTTCTTCAAATCTAAATATAAAATACTGAGCTTATGTACTCCCGAATTCTTGCATAGTAATTGTCTGGGACTTCAAGTTCAGGCCAGAGTGAGCTTCTAGGGGAAGTCTTGGATGAGATCTCGACGATGCAGCTTGAAGTTCTTGAGGAGGAGGGGGTTAGTACTCCAACTGCCATGGCTCGGGAAGCCACAGTGAGATGTTCCTGTACCATAGTTGACCCTTTACCTAGTATGTTTGTAATCATACAAGAAGGTGCTTCCGGGGGCTCAGGGTACATCAAGGCCCCTGATGGATTATAGACAGACGGCATCATATCTGACAAAGCAGATAAATTTTTCTCTTGCTGAGGATTCACTGTCAGGTATTTCAGACGCTGACCTTAGCAAAAGCAGTGACAGCATCCTGACGTCGAACTCTAGTAATCTTGAAGCACCAGAGACTGCCCTTAAATGTCGAAAACATCGAAGGTGGTCTAAAGGGTCTGTTGAGATGCAAAGAAATCAGGGAAGGCGTGCCACCGGTATCAGGTTGAAGTGGGACTACTCTCACACAAGGATCATTGGTCCCACGGAATCAGCGTCAGAGCAGGTAGGATACTCTACGGAAGAGCAGCCAAAAGAAACGCCCGATATGAAGTCTGAGTTAAGTATGATTTTAGAATCTATCAAAGAACATTGCGCAGAGACCAGGGCAGATGGAAAGAAAGCAAGACAGGCCACAAAGAAGTTGGAAGGCGCTGTCCGAAATGTCGGTAAAAAGTGCACAGAGATTGGGGAGCGGAGGAATGCCATCAAAGAGAGAACTGTAGCTGTCAAAAGAGAATTGTCTGCTGTGAGGGAAGAAACTACATCCCATGAAGCACAACTAAAGGGTGCAATGTGGAAATTAGAAGACATGGAGAATCGCTAGAGGAGGAATACCCTCCGCTTTCTTGGGATCAAGGAAGGGCTGTAGGGAGATGATATCTGTGCTTTCATATTAGGTTTACTGAAAGAAGCTTTTCCGGAGCTATTGGGCTGGGATTGGGACCGAGAAATCCAGCGGATGCACCTGTTCCCCGCTGTCCTCCACAAGACCTCTGGCAGAGACACTAACCAACCGAGAGCCATTTTTTATTTTGGCAATTACCTGCTCAGACAGGCTATTTTTGAGAGAACACACCCGGAGGCAAGTAGACAGTATTAGGACTCTTCCTTTTTTGTTCACCCCGATTTCTGCCACATACTGTAGAGCGCAGAAGGCGACTACGGCAACTAATCAAACCTTACAAAGAAGCAGGTTTTGAGGCATATTTGTTGGCCCCGGCTAGGTTAAAGACGGTTGTTAGAGGCTCCTTTAAATTCTTTACTTCTGAAATCCAGGTGAGAGAGTATCTGAAACATGTTTGTGGGAGACAAACATTAGATTAGGCCTCAAATTAGCTTATTAGCTTTATGTATCAGTCCCACTAAACAACCGCCTGGGGGTAGTTTGGTCCATTTTTCTCCATTGGCTCTTAATGGTTCTTAGGGACGGATGGCTTGTTGGTTTGAAGGTTGCGCAGAGGGCTGAAGAGGATGGGGTGTTTTTTTGCTACTGCCATCACTCGGACCCCATGGGTCTTGCTGTTTCCAAAGGGAGGATGGGTTGGGTGGGGAAGGAGGGAGCTGGTTGGAGGGAGTGGCTGGGGTGGAAAGATGAAAGAGGGGTCACAGGCTAAACCGGTGAAAGGTGAACAGCAGCTGAAGTGTATTTCTGGGGATTTTTGTGTTTTTGAAGAGTGTTAAAGAAATTATTCAGGAATGAGATATGGTCTAGAGGATCTGGCGGGTAGTATGATGTTGGAGATAAAAGTGTCGGGGTCATGCAGCCTGATAAATATCCTTTAATTGATATAATAGCTAAATTACAAATTGCCTTGATCAATATCTGTTGGCTAAATGACAGTGATAAAAGGAGAAAAGTTGAAGATCTCAAAGTCCTAAAAGCAGGTCTGTACTGCCTACATGAAACCCATATTGCACAGAAAGGCTGTGATCTGTTTTAATCTCTAGAGCTGAAGGTTATAGCATATACAATGCAAGAAGTCAGGACTAAGAGAGTTGCCATCCTTACGAAAGGTAATGCTATCACCCTGGGAAAAAAGGTAGTGGACAGGAATGGTAGGTTGAATGTAAAAGTAGAGCTGTTTTTTTTACATTGTGTTCAGAATATGCATTACTGCTAGATGACCCGGGTTTACTGCATTTCCTAGCTAATGAATTGACCTCTTGGTCAGCTCCTTAGTCCTTACATGGTATGCAGAGATTTAAATCTTAATGGTTCAAGAGGAACCCCAGGTGATACTGGTGTATCTAATAAAGGGCGCAAACCATACTCTATGAGGGCAAATAACAATCTTTTAAAAGATATCGGCCTAGTTGACGTGTGAGCTAAATTGAAAGCTGACGATCCTGGCTATACTTATTATTCGTTTGTCAAGAATAGGGAGAGTGATAAGTCGATCAAATGGGCACTATTTACCACTAAGAGAAGTGGAAGGTCCAGTGTCAGCTTGTGCCCACAAGTATGGATCAACAAAATGGGTTGCTGGACTGTTCCTTAGATGAGAAAGTGTGTGTAACTGGCGTGACCGGAGGTGAAAGTGTAACACCTTTGGGCATCCATTTTGTTGGAAGTATTTGCCTCACACACCCATACAGGTGTCATGCTTCATCATCGGCGTTGCTCCTCGTCGGTGAAGCGGTGCAATCCCCGACGGGCTCACCTCGGAGAGGGGCTCTTTGGCGGAGATCTTTTAAATCCAACTGCCTTTTGGTGAAGTGCGGGTGTGCGGGTAGTTAAGTATGTAGCCTAGGTGGTGATTTAAAATGGAGTAGAGGGTACCGTAAACTACTTTATTCAGGGGGTCCCCTACTGCAATTAAAAACGTGAATCTAATAGTCTAGGTGCCGACAAGTTAGGTGTAGTGGCCCTAGATTAGATTTGCAACGAACTGGTCAACATGTTTCTCGCATGGGTAAAGTACCCGCGATTCATCAGGACCCATAGTGGGTAAGAGCAAGGTCTACAAACGATAAACAACATGCAACTGTCATGTGCCTAATGCCGGAATTGTGGGATGATTTAAGTTACCTCTGTAGCTTTGTCCTATACCTAGTAGTCAGGGACTAAAGGCCACATCAATACTCAGCGGGTCGGTACTGCAGGACAGGGCCCTTTAGGTTTGGCTCTCAGTCACAGCGTACTGGTCAAGTCACCTACCCATCGCCGCTGATGGGTAGGTGACTTGACAGTTGCATGTTGTTTATCGTTTGTAGACCTTGCTCTTACCCACTATAGGACCTAGACTATTAGATTCACGTTTTTAATTGCAGTAGGGGACCCCCTGAATAAAGTTGTTTACGGTACCCTCTACTCCATTTTAAATCACCACCTAGGCCACATACTTAACTACTCGCACACTTGCACTTCACCAAAAGGCAGTTGGATTTAAAAGATCTCCGCCAAAGAGCCCCTCTCCGAGGTGAGCCCGTCGGGGATTGCACCGCCTCCCCGACGAGGAGCAACGCCGATGATGAAGCATGACACCTGTATGGGTGTGTGAGGCAAATACTTCCAACAAAATGGATGCCCAAAGGTGTTACACTTTCACCTCCGGTCACGCCAGTTACACACACTTTCTCATCTTAGGAACAGTCCAGCAACCCATTTTGTTGATCTATACTTATTATTCGGCACCTCAAGGTAAATTTGCTCTGCTTGATTATTTTTTAATTTCCCTATCCCTTTAGAAGGCTAAGGTGGAGCTCTTTCCCAGAGTAATGTCTGATCGCAACCCTATTGTCTTGGAACTCCTACTTGGTTGAATACGTAAGGAGTATAAGGGCTGTTCTTTTGAGAGGGCACTCCTTTCAGATAATGAATATGTTGAATATATGAAGGGCTGGATTTAAGAATTATTTGACAATAATATTGGTAGCGCTCCTACTGGAATGATGTGGGATGGTTTCAAGCCTGCAGTGAGAGGTGAACACTGCAAAATAGTTTGACCAAACAGAAAAAAGGGACTGCACAGATTAAATTGTTTTATCAGAAGCTTGCCCATCTGGAAACAGAATTGATATGGAAGGTAGCTAGGGGAGAGGATCTCTCCGCAACCTTGAATTCTAGTATGGTCACTAAAGCATGGCTGTACGACTTTAATGCTGAAAGGACAGCTGGGAAGTACTTGGCCAAAAGACAGGATGGTTATGAATTCTTTTTTTTAGATATACTTTTATTATTTTTTGTAAAGATTTTGTTTTGTTCCCACATATAAAGCAAATTACAAGAACATAAAACAATATAACATTGAAGCTATGAAGCAGTAATGCTGCTACATAATAATCAACACCATGTATATAGAGAAATACCCTAGGGTAAATTGCTGTTTGAAAATAAATATTGTAGTCCATCAATACTTATATAGTTCATAAAAAAAATCAGGATTTATCTGGTCTCCAGGCCTTATAAAATGATAGCAGAGAGAAACAAACAAGTTATTACATACAATTAAATTCATATAGCAGATAACAAACTTTTCTGTTCTCTCTTCCCCTCCCTAACCAACCAGGTATGCGATAAGAGCCCACATCTGTGGTCCCAACAGTTTCTTCTTATGGCCTCTTAATTTATATATTGCGGATTCAATATTATATGCAGCAAATAGCCTTGCACGTCAGTTAGAAAAGGTTGGGGATCAACGCTAATCCAATTAGAGGTAATATATAACCAGGCAATAGGCATAGATATAAACAAAAGCCCTGTGTCTGACCTTACCCTTGTAACAGCTTCAGTATTACTCTCAACCCCTAAAATAAGGATAGCTGGTGTAACAGAAACTGAGATCCCCAAAGTAATTGTGAAGACATTTTCTATATCGACTAGGAAAGCAGCCAATTTTGGACAAGATTAAAACAAATGAATAGTATGCGCTGCTGGGAGATCACATCTATTGCATTTCCCTCCCTTTACCCCCTTCCGTTTGGCGATCTTCGCAGGCGTATAATATAGATCAAAAACTGACATAAAGTGTTGACTCCTAAGGCTACCAGTAATCAAAAAGTGGTTCGCTTGGGATGAAGAGTCACCAATATCAATTATATCTACCCCGCACTTATTTGTCCATTTGTCTGAATATGCAGCCAGATTATAGGGAAATGAGTCAAGTAGCATGTTATAAATCCCCCTAGCTGAGATCTTATTTGAATATCTTCCACCAGTGGTATCTTTTCAAAGTTTGCTGCAGTTTTACACAAATTTTCCCCTAAAAAGCTCCTCATCTGTAAATAGTTTAAAAAAGTCACCCCTACCAAGACCAAATTTTTCTTGCAATGTTGCAAATATTACTATTTGTCCATCTCTGTAAAGATCCCCAAGTACATGAATACCGTTTTTAACCCAATTGAAAGTGACCCGGTCTCGAACAAATTGTGGGAGCACCTGTGTAGCTAAAATTGGAGTATATGCGTTTAGTTTGGGAATTTTAAACTTTATTCAAATCTATTTCCAGACCTATATACTGCCCTCACGATTTTAAATCTGTTTATTTTTTTACAGTAGCTGGGCTCAAGAAACAATACTAGATATCCATTAGCTTGGTTCCCCAAGCTTAGTTCATATATAGATGGGTTGTAGGATAGCAGCCCAGTAATACAGTAGGAAACTATGAATAGCCAGACCCCCTCATTATCTGGGAAGGATCAATCTTTTAAATGCCCTTCTGGGTTTACAGTAACCCCAGAGAAACCTGGTGCAGATCCTTTCTAGCTTTACAAAACAAGAGGAGGGGAACTCAAAAGGAATAGTCCTAAATAAATAGAGAAATGTAGGTAGTTTAGTCATTTTAATAACATTGCTGTGTCCAAAAATGGATAAATGCAGATGATCTAGTCTCTCCAACTTTTTGTTGGCAGTATTTATTATTGGTTGGATATTCACATCTGGTATTTTATCTACCGCCGCTGTGATTGTTATACCCAGATACGTAGCTTCAGCGACTACTGGATAGTCCGGAGGGGAGGTCATACCTGAACAGATGATTTGTGTTTTATCAACATTGAGTTTATACCCTGCCATAGCGCGAAACTGAGTTGCTAAATCCATCACCATTGGAAAAGAGAGTACCGCGATATCGTCTGCATATGCCAGTGCCCTATACTCAACCCCCCCACATCTAACTGCTTTATTATATAGATTTGACTCAAGTTTTCTTAAAAAGGGATCAATATAAAGAGCAAACAGCAGGAGTGAACAGGGACACCCCTGACTTGTGCCTCTGCTTATGGTGAATGTATTAGAATCCTGCCCGGAAACCCGAATCACTGCCTCCAGATGTTGGTACATTGCTTTTACTGTTTGTACAAAGCTCCCATCTAGCCCCTTCCAGCTGAGGACAGACCAGAGGAACCGCCAGGAGACCCTATTGAATGCTTTTTCGGCATCCAAGAGGAGAACCCCCAGCAGTAACCCCATGGCCTGCGCCCAGTCAAGGAGGGTTATTACACAGCGAACATGGTCGGCCGTATCCCTTCCTGTGATACACCCGTACTGCTGTAAAGAAACCAGAGGAGTGATAACTTTCCCCAGCCTCATTGTGATAAACTTTGAATATATTTTGTTATCGCAATTTATTAAGATTATGGGCCTGTAGGATGCAGGATTAACTCTGGTTTACCTTTTTTCCTAAAAACAATAATGGTTGTCTGCCTCCACGAATCTGGAATATAACCTTCCCAACCCTGCTCAAATTGAAGCATACGATCCTACTTAAGTATTTGTCAAATTGTCTGATCGAATTCTAGAGGGATTCCATCTGGCCCAACAGCCTTGCCCATAGCTAATGATGGTATTGCAGAGTCAATTTCTTCCCAAGTTAAGGGAGCTTCCAGAGTCTCCTTTTGTTGCTCAGGTAATTTTATTGTTTCCATATTGTTACAAAATTCCTTCACAAAAATATTCTCCATCAGGACAGTTTCCTCAGTATACAACTGACAATAAAATTTCTGAAAGACATTCAGAATTCCTGCCGGGGTACCCTGAACTTGTCCTGTATGATCTGTAATCTTACAGATGCGGTTAAATATTTCTCGTTGCTGCAAGAGTTTGGCTAATACCCTACCAGTATTTTCGGCAAACTCGTATGACTCATCCCTGCGTTGCATATACTTGGCTGCTACTTCTACATTTAGATAGCAATGAATTTCGGATTTTATAATGGCAATACGTTCATGACAATCTTCTGTGCCAGTCCACCCCGAAATTCTGCTCATTAACTCACATTCCTCTACTTTCAATTGTTCAAACCAATTTTCTTTTTGTGTTGCTTTTCGGTGATTTATAGATAAGCCTAAAGTTTCCCCTCAGGCAGGTGTTTTAAAAGCATCCCAAACAATTAATACTGAGGCAGTATTATGATTAAAAGAGAAGAATTCCGCAGTCCATTTAGTCATGTGGGTGCAGTACGCCTCGTCGAACAATAGTTTCCTTTCGAAGGTCCCAGGTTTCTGGACCTTTGAGATACCCCTCAGTGAAATCTCAATCATCAAAGGATTATGGTCTGAAATGATTCTCGGATAAATTTCAATCTGAATTGACTCGGTTAATTGACTAGATAGAAAAAAATAGTCCAACCAAACTAACTTGTTGTGGGGGGCTGAAAAATACGTGAATCCAGGATCGGATTATTTAAGTTTATTCCAACAATAAAATTACCCATGTTCCTTCACCAATCCTTGTAAAGCTTTAAAAACTCTGACCTTCCTCCCTTGATATAGATAAGTATGAGATATATCAAATTTACTATCTAAATGGATATTGAGGTCTCCCAAAAAAATCAATGGTTGTGACCATAAAGCCAGTTCAACACTTAAAAGATTTAGAACCTCTGAATCATCTAAATTAGATCCATACATTGAGAATAGTGAGACGAGATTGTTATATATTTTAATTTCCAGAATTGCCCACCGACCCAAATTGTCTACTTTAACCTGATTAGGAAAGGCCACCTCACGTCTGGCCAAAATGCCTACCCCCTTAATTGTTGTGCTCTGTCAGGTACAAGCCAAGAGCTTGAGTCCCAAATCTTTGAACCACCACCTGTTATTCCACTGTATATGCGTCTCTTGAAGACATACTATGTCGATCTTCATATAGGAATGCATTTTAGCTAACATGCCCTGCTTCTTCCTATAATTAAGGCCACATATATTTAGTGAACAAGTAAAAAAACTACCCATCATTTTTGTAGTTGGAATTCTCTAAGCAACACATTGTATAGATATGAAAATCCTTAAACTTATAGCAAACTTCAAACCATCTTGTTCTTATAGCAGCAAGAAAACTAGAACAAAACAAGAGAAGAGCAAAACAAAACACTCACAAGACACCCCCTCCTGTCCACCTCCCCCCACACCTTGACCCCTGAACCTCCCCCACCACCCTTCCACCCTCCTCTATAGGCGTATGGACCATAGGTCCTTAGTGATGGAGAACTGACTAAACCACCCCACTCTCCTGTTACAGGACCCCTCCCAACCACAGAAGAAAAGAAAAGAGAAAGAGAAAACAAAGTTAAAAAAATATATATATATATATATTAATTTGCCATGAAATTAAGCGTTGGTGGTCATGATATAACTCCCGTCAAACCTATAGTGTATGCAAATATTCCTTTACTAACACATCTGACAAAAAATATTTTGTCTCCCCCTTGAAAATCACTTTCAATTTAGCAGGATTCAGTAAAAACACCTGAGCTTTTTCCTGAAAACGTGGAATTAGTTGGCGGAGTTGCCATCTTTTTTCTACCTTTACCTGACAATAATCAGGCCTTACAAAAAAATCACAGTTCTTCCCTGCCCTTTTTATGTCAGGTCTAGCTAAATCATAAAGTGCCTCTCTGGCTAAAAAGTTATTTAAACTAATCAAGATGACCCGGGGTTTTTCAACAGCCATACAAGGCTGTTTTTGTGTATTGAAAGCGAAACTATGGGCTCTTCGAATTTCTGTTTTCTAGTTCCAATGTTTCAAATCAGGAAATGCCTTGGTAAACAATTCCACAACAAATTGGTGAACATGTGCGCCTTCCTTCCCTTCTGGAATACCTAATATCCGCAAATTGTTTCTTTTGGCTCTGTTCTCAGGAGCTTCCCTAATGTATCCATCTTCTGGGTCTCTAAAGACTGAGTAAGAGTCTTTTGAACGGCAAGCTCATCTTCTATTGTGGAGATTCTGTTTTCTGCTTCTCCGATTCTAGCGACGAAGTCAGAGCATGTTTTAGCCACTCTTCGTATAGAGTTTTGTTGTTTCTGTTAAGCCCCCTGAGTGCTTATCTGCACAGGTCTCTTCCCTGTGAGCCGCTATACTTTGATAAATTGTGGCTAGGGTTATTTTACTGGATACAGCTGGATTTAGATTTGAGAGCCCTAGATTTGTATCACCTTCAGTTACACAATTTCCATCCAGTTTAGAGGAAAAAGAGTAATCCCATGCCATTGATCCTGCTGAGCCATAGACTTTATCAGTGACAGAGATGTCAAATCCTCTTTTCTAACTGTACCAGAGATATGGGGAGAGTTTTCACCATGCTCCCCCTCAGCTATGCGAAGACTGCTTGTATCGCCCCCAGCCTCTGCCCAGTCCATCCCAAAACTCTCATCACCTGATGACATTGAGGGATCTGACATGGAAAAAAAATTATCCCCTGAGCCCATATCTTTCCCAAGAATGATAGCATCTTTTCATGGGGTTTGGAGATGCAATAAAGATTTTGTTGCTCTTAGTTCTGAGCTGAGATCTCCTAGTATGATCCCCAAGACTTTACAAGGTGGAACTACATTACCCATAAGACACTGTTTTGGCAACAAACTTGTTTTTTCACTACCCAATTCCCAGCTCTGAGCTGGGTTATCCGGATTAGCCACAGCTTCATTTAGTACAGGTTGAAGAGACATTTTAGTAGTTTGACCTCCCATGCCGTCAGTGGCATTCCATGTGACTCCCAGCTAAGTCCTTAGTGTCCCTAACTGTCCAGCCAGAAATTGAAGTCACAATACCTTGACTCTGTGCCTTAGTTGCCAGCGATTCAATAGGAAAGCCAGGACCTTTCATAGGGAGTTTTGCACTAGAAATCGTCCCTTCCATTGTTGTTTTATTTTTCAATGTTTGTGCTTTGGACAGCGAGGTAACGGTCTGCCGAGCACGAGCAGATGTGCCTCCTTCACCCGTAAGGCTGGTGGTTCCCTCTGCTCCCAATCGATTAGCAGATGCCACTGCATTCGACCAACGTGTCTCACTCTCCCCATCCGCCGTACAAGAAGCTACTTTCACGGGAGTTCCAGGACCGGCAGGGGTTCCACGCGCCTTAGCTCCACTTCACATTTTTGGAACCATCTGCCCACCTGAACTGAGGCGTGGGTGGCCAGTACTGCCAAGATAAGAGGATTTGTGGAGGCAAGACACGAAGGTGCGGGTAAGTCCAGACGCCACAGCCAGGATCTCCAAATCATGCCCAAAATGCTCAGAGTTTCCTTTTCGGCTTTTTCTTCCTTTCCTTACGATCAGAGCTGCTATACCGTCTCACGTCATTTAAGGGATTGGGGGTGTTTCACAGGAGAGCCCAAAGGTCAGCTCCCTCGGCCATCGTTGCGGCCCGCATCTTGCCCCTCTCTTAAATTACCTAGGACTGTTATGAATTCAGTGAGAATGTTGGCCGATTATTGGCAGTTAGGGCTAGGCAACAGGCTGTGTCAGGTCATATTGAAAAGGTTAAGAATATGAGTGGGACTGTAGTTACAGACCCCAGGGATATTAGAGAGGCTTTATGGAGTTTTATAAGGATCTATATAGCGCTTCTCATTCTACAACTCCTCTAGAGGATGATGAACTGGGGGAATTTATCCAGAAAGGAAAGGACTTCCAGGAGCAGTGAGTACAATTGGGGCTTGATATTTCACAGGAGAAGGCAAATTGTGCCCCTCAAGCCCTACCAGCGGGTAAGACAACGGGCACCGATTGTATCCCTTTAGTGTTTTACTCGGTTTTCTTTTGTGAGACCTCCCAGGTTCTGCCAGGCTTATTTAAGGAGGTCAGGGAAGGAGCTCCAATACCCGCCTCTTGGGATACTGCCAACATCGTTGTCTCCTTAAAAAAGGGCAACAATACTACTAGTCTGGGCTCATTTAGACACATTATGCTGCTCAACAGTGACGCTAAACTATACTCAAAGACTTTTGCCACTCGGCTGAATTCTGTGATACATCAACTAGTTTCAGTATGGCAGCATGGTTTAATACAGGGGAGGGGGAGGGAATATCATGTCAGAAGGGTAATTTCACTCTTTGACGCTATGGGGGTCGCCTTCTTGGATACAGAGAAGGCTTTAGATCATGTTGCATGGAACTATTCATGGAAAGTTTTGGAGGTCAGCGGTTTGTGGGATTCTTTTGTGAATGCAATACGGGTCCTGTACATCAACCCTATCGCACGACTGAGAATAATGCGGGAGGAATCGGAGGCTTTTTTCAATTGTCAGGGGTACCAGGCAGGGCTGTCCAACCTCCCCCTGTTATTCGCACTCTATACAGTCCTCTTTTTGAGACTGCAAGAGGCCTCTGTAGATATTATTCCTTTGAGTTGGGATACTAAGCTTCTGGCATATGCCGAAGATGTGGCCATAATTACTTCTGACCTCGATGGCGCAATGCACGCTGTGGAAAGCATTGCAGAAGACTTTAGGACTCACTCAGGCTTTTCTTTGAATAGTGCTAAGACACATATTTTGATAAATAGATTCGTTATGGCCTCAGATACTCCGAATGTTGACAAAGCGGTCTATCTAGGGGTATGCATAACAGCTAAGGTTGAGTATATCTTAGAGCTAAACATGGCTCCTATAATGGGGAAAATTTAAATGACCTCAAGCAACGGGACAATCTGACATTGTCAATAATGGGGAGGTGCAATATCATCAAAATGATGATTTTGCCAAAATTGCTGAATATCTTTCACACAATCCCCCTGTAAATACACAATTTCTGGTTTCGTCAAATTGAGAGGAAGGTAGCAAGATTTATTTGGTCTTATGGCAAAACAAGGAGTGCTAACTCATTTTTATCCCTCCCAAGGGAGAGAGGGAGATGGGGCTTACCACATTTTAAGTTATATTATCTAGCTGCCGTCTTGCAATATTATGGGCCTCTCCTCGGTGTCAAGGTCAGGGAGGGAAAGTACTCTAGCTACGTCCCCTCAATATTTGAAATCTTGATTGGCACATGGGCTAACTGCTGTCTGTTAAAATGTTATGAAGCCAGCGACTTTAAAAAAACTCGGTTCAAAGGTTTTAATTACTGCCTTTCGTAACTAGGCTGGCATAAGGAAAACATTAGGAGTAGGCAGATTTAACAGGTATACTCCCTTGATCGGGAACTATCATCTCCCGATGGCTCTACAGGATGAGTGTTCAGCAAAGTGGGAAAGAGGTGGTTTATATAAGATTGGTGATCTTTTGATAGGGGGTCATATCACTCCCTTTGATATATTATGGGAAAGATTTAGTATAGGCCCCCTAAATTTTAACATTTAAGGGATTTCCTTCTTAAAAAAGCTGGCGGTGCTGCAGGTTTTGGGCAGGTGGCGATAATCAAATTGCTTATTCGCAGTTCGGGTTCCTTGATCTCACAACTCTATAGCTGCCTTTTGGAAGGGCTGCCAGACAATCTACTTAAGCACAGGCAAGATGGCAGGATAAATTGGGGGGTTTGGATTCTTGTTTCCTTAAGTCAGTCACATTGGGGCATTCCGAGCTGTGTTCGACAAATCTGCAATCACAACACTTCAAGACCCTGTATGACTTTTACATCACACCAGCTAAAATGGCAAAATGGGGAGGAATGGAGGGAATCCATTGTTTCAGGTGCAAGGCACACGCTGGGGACATAATACACATTTTTTCCACTTGCCCCTGTATCGATCCACTCGGTAGAGAAATATCAGCTTTTTTACAGCTTGTTTAAAAAGAGAATGTTCTCTGTCGCCTCATCTTATGCTATTGGGGTTCAATTAAATAATAGGGAAAAAGGCAGAAGAGCTTATTTTTATTGTAATGGCAGTTTTTAGACTTTGTGTTGCCTCTACCTGGCTAGACCTCCAACCCCCAACTTTTCAACAGTGGAAAGGATGATTTTTGCACATTTATAATCTAGAAAAAGCACTTTATCGGCCACATGCATCAATGTTGCCGTTTGCGAATTCTTAATTGCGAAAATTAAGGAATCGCAATTAAGAATTCGCAAACGGCTATGCATCAAGAAATCGCAAGTTTTTTTGCGATTTCTTAAAATTCCTTAATTGCGATTCTCAATTTGAGAATTGCAATTAAGGAATCCCTTCCAATTCATTCCTATGGGCCTAGAGGCCCATAGGAATGAATAAGAAGCCATTCTCATTTTGCGATTCGCTATTAAGGAATCGCAAAATGAGAATGCTATTGCAAGGGTGCAGGGGGGGTTCAAATGACCCCCCCTGCACCCCTGAAAGATAACTTTAAGTGCATTTTTCACACACACATGCCCCAAGGGCTTGTGTGTGTGTAAACTGACACTTTCAAAAATGCCCTTTTCAGCATTTTTGAACTTTTTCGCAAATTACCATGAAGGTTGACTTCATGGTAATTTACCTCTCCCTATTTACGAATTGGCAAATTTAAAACGTTCATCCATTGCATTTAAGAAATCGCAACTTGCGATTTCTTAAATGCAATCGCAATTTTAGAAATCGCAACATGATTGCAATTTCTAAAATTGCGAAAAACATGATGCATCCCAATTTTGCCAATTGCATTCGCAAACGGCAGAAAATTGCGATTCGCACTGTTTGCGAATGCAATTGACAATGATGCATGTGCCCGTATGAGCAAAGAGGTGGAAAGGGTAGGGCAAATGGGAAAACGATCTGGGGACTGCTCACAACCTGGGTCACTCCATTCATACAGGCAGAATGAAATGTATGGTGATAACTGTCTAGTTTAAGGGCTATGTGATGAAATGTTGCTGTATCATTTGCCTTTTATCCTTCTATTGTATATAGCTTTATGTTTTTTTATGTGCAGGGACAAATGTGATTACTCTAACATCTGAATTTATTTATTGCCCATATATAGTCCTCACTATTTCAAAGTCTCTAGTTTTTGGTATCTGGTTTTATCTGATAATGGTTTTTATCGGTTATACACCAATCCATATTTATGGTATTATAATCATCATGATTTTCTTGCTTCAGCTGAACTGTTCTTTTCGGTAAAATAAAAACATAATTTAAATAAAATGAAACATAATTTCCTCCAATAAAAGTAACCTACCCTAGTCAAAATGTTTTGAATGAATCCCTGCCAACTTCCAGGAAATAATAGATGAGCTTGAATTATCAGCAGAGTCTACTGCAACACTACAAAAAGAAACCCTATCTTCAGACATGTCATTAGCATTGTTGTTAGGATTGACTTTGTTAAGCCACCTCATGATTATTTGTATCAGAAGATAAGATAGCTGAGACTTGATTGGACCTTTTAGATGAAGGAGACATCATTGATTTGCATGCATAATTTAGAAATTGACCTAAGGGGGAGAGATACCCCAAATCAGGAGTATCCAGAGACGGACTGGGAACAGAAACCAGCCCTGGCGGATTGCTGCTAAGCTGGTCCGGAAAGGGAGGAGTGATAGTAAAAGTCACCACTCCCCTTTTGTTGAAGGGGGCTGATATTGCAAAATCAGCCCCCAGTGACAAAACTAGCCCCCACGACCACAAAACTGTCCCCACACCTCTAGCCCACCGAAAAAATGCCCGGTACCCACTATTTATCGTACAACTCTGGGAGTATCCTCTTGGATAATAGGATTCTCCAAAAACAGGACAGTGTTTACAGCCACTGTCATGGCAGTAGAACTTGGCATTTCAAGGAGCATGCATGGTTTAGACTCGACATCCAAAAGACCGGTGCAGTATCAAAAGTTTGACACTCATTCAAACCCAGTCTTAATATGTCTGTCAGAATGCTCTTGTAATGGACATAAAAACTGGGATGCATGACTGGAGAATGCCACAAGCCGATAGACATTGCGGGAGGCAACCCCTCCTCCTTAGGTGCCAGCTGGAGCTTAGAGTTCTCATGTCCAGAAACAACAACAATGGCCAACTGTGTCCTGTGCCACAAGAGAATGAGAAGCGCCTTATTGCACTAGTGCAGCTTTGTGGAATATGACCCCTCCTCCTCAGGTGTAGGCTGGGGCTTGGATCCCCCCTGGCCAGATACCAACAACAATGGCCAACAGTGTAAAGTTTTAGACTTCATATGGATCAAATGTACTAATAAACTACAGTAGGCAAAGGTTTGGTCTCTGAAGTGGCCACATTTACTATTTCTACTTCAGCCAGTGTAACAGTACGACAAGTTCTGGATTTTGGAGGGGTTACATGTATAATTCTCATTCGAACATGAGCAACAGTAGGGAAGGTGGTCATCTGTGGAAAGGTTAGCGTTACTAATCCCTCTTCAACATGAGCAACAGTACGAAAAGTGTTGGACTTTGGTGGAGTCAGATTTATGATCCCCGCTCCAATTTAATTACCAGTAGAGAAAGTGCACCGGAGAAGTTCAGATTTACTATTCTCACTCCAATGTAAATAACAAGTCCTGGACTTTGTAGGTATCAACTTTAATTATTTCTACTCAAAGCAGACCAACTGTGGGAAAACTGCTGGACCTTGGAGTTATCAAATTCATTATTCTTGGGGAACATCCTTTTCGACGCGGATTTTACTCCGCAGTACTTTTACAACACGTCCGTTACAGCGCGAGTCATAACCACGACTTGCGCTGGAGGGCGCTAGAGGATAAAGAATAGTATATTTACTATTCCAACACCTTCCCTAGTATCCACGGGGACTGGTGTTAGAATAGTAAATTATACTATTCACTATCAGCGCCCCCCAACGCAAGCCGTTGTAACGACTTGCATTGTTAAAGACGTGTTGTAAAAGCACGCGTTGTGACGGTACATCCATTATTCTTACTCCAACTTAAACATAGTACAGAAAGTGTTGATCTTTAAGGAATTCAGAATTATTATTCCCACTGCAACCTGAGCAACAGAAGAAAAAGTGTTAAACTTTGGAAGGGTCAGAATACTATTCCCACTGAACATAAACAGTAGTAGAAAAAGTATTGGACTTTGTTGGGCTGAAATGTACTATTCCGACTTTAACATAAGCTACAGTATGGAATGGAAAGCATTGGACTTTAAAGGGGTCAAACCTATTTTTCTCAATCCAGCCAGAGCAACAGTAGGAGAAGTATTAAACTTTAGAGGGGTCTGATGTATTATTTCCACTCCAACATAAGCAACAGTCAGGAAAGTATTAGACTTTGGAATAATAACATTTGCTATTCCCATTCCAACTTGAGCAACAGTAAGGAAAGTGTTGTACTTTGAAGGGGTCAGATTTTCTATTCCCTCTCGAACATAAGCAACAATGGGAAATGTGTTAGACTTTGCTAGGCTCAGTTATACTATTTTCATATAAACAACATTCCACTGAGAATTCAAAACACAATAATGATTTATTCCCGCTTTGTTTCTTTTATATTTCTTGGATTTCTTCTTTTGATGCTTCACTCAATAAAGCAATACAGTCAATACATGTTTCGCCCACAATTGCGCTTCTTCGGGGCTCTCAATTTAGTAACTTTTGATCAACCTGGTCTTTATTCAATTTCCAATGTTCATAATGCTTGTAAGCCAATGTAAGGTCCCCCTGATATGGGTTCATGTTTTGTCTTGAAACCTCTGTTGTTCCCATCCGATTCAAAATGAAATATTTTCACTCTAACATAAACAGTCAGGGACATTTTAAGGATTATGGAGGTCCTGGGGCAAACATATTTTGGGGCATCGTTCAGAACAGCTTCGAAATGTATGATATAGTTTCAGCTTTCATGCCCTCTTTGGTCAGGTCACTGACAGTGCACTGGCACACTTGTTCAGATACCAAATGTGTTTACATCTAATATTCAGGGATAGAGACATGTTTTCAATATTGTAACACAGGAGCAGCTCAATCATATTACTGGAAAAAATCTCTCTGACTCCTCCCTTTTCTCAAATGTGAGGTCCTGTTTTGATATAAAAAAAATGTTTTATGGATTCTGCATGAAACATAATGGCAACATTCCTCTGAAAAATGTCTGTATAGACTCTCACACACCACTCGCATTAAAGGTAAATGGTGGAAAACCCTAATTAAAACAATACACTTTAATAGTCAAGGTCATAAGTGCAAGACTCTCTGCAGAACAGAGCTGGCTCTATGGGGGCATAAAGCCTTCAAAACGTCTCTGTAAACAGTTGGGGGAGTAGTGGACTTAGGGATCAAATGTACTATTACATCTCAAACTTAAGCATTAGTAAGGAAAGCCTGAAACTTCAAAGTGGGACACATTTACTATGGCTACTCAAATAAGAGCAACAGTAGTGAGCATATTGGACTTAGGGTTAAAATTATTATTTCCACTTCAACGTAAGCAACAGTAGGGAAAGTTTTAAATTTACTATTCCCACTACAATCTGAGAAGCAGTAGGCCAATTGTTAGACTTTGTTTGGTTCAGATTTAATATTCCCAATCAATGCAAGCATTATATGGGAAAGTTTTAGACTTTGTAGGAGTAAGATTTACTGTTCACACTCCAACTTAAGAAACAGTAATTAAAGTGTTGGACTTTGGATGGGACACATTTACTATTCCTACTCCAATCTGAGTAACAGTAGAGAAAATATTGGACTTTGGATAGCATTAGATTTAGCGGACGATTAGGATTTTGGTGTCCCTACAGCAGAAGGGTCAACGCGTCGTCCGCTGTAGCACCGCCAAAGTCCTAGTGAGCCCGCCTGCCCGATGCCGAGTAAAATTAAAGGCAGTCGGGCATTGTGCGGTGGTCTCAGGGCATGATAGGCTCAATAGAGAGCCTAATATGCAGAGTGCTGCTGTGATAGTGTCTGCGCGTGTTCCTGCACGGTGTGGCATACATGCAGCACCATGCAGAAACTGAGGGTTAAAATACCCGATCAATATTGCAAGTTGTTAAGTTGATGTTTGTTTACCACACATCTAGATATGAAGCGCGATGCCCTTCATGAATTTTCCGCACAGGAGCGTAAAAGTAAAGACATCGATATAAAGAACCAAGAGTTTAGATATTAAGGTTTTAATACAGAGACATCCTGTGTATCAAACAGATAATAACATATGTTCTTTTTGATAAGAAATGAAGACACACGAACAATTGAATTGACTTAGACAATCTTTATTAGCAAATCCAGATCAAACTTGTAACACCTTGGTAATGAGTTCACCGACACACTCCCATTCTATTCTTCTTCCTATAAAATAATTCACAACACGAGTTTGTTAGTTACTATCATAGGGCAATATGCAAAACAAGATAACCACAAAGTTATTCTCCTATTCACAGGTACTACTGACCTTGTAGAGCGAACACGTGGGGAACCACTCCACAGTGATACTACACAAATCGTGCAAGTATTATAATCTTTTAATATATTCCATCTCGGTCCTGACGAAGGCCCCATAGACCCGGCTGGGCATAGTGGGGCTGAAACATGTTGACCATTTTCTATGTACAGAGGGTCCAGTAACTCAACCTTTCATTACAGCAAAACATTTTTTAGTATCCTTGATCTACATGTCTAATAAATTTATTTTTTAGATTAAAGGATTTTTAAACTCTATCACTTTTTTGGAGCACTATTTCTGGAACACTGCTACAAGACCAGTGGGTACCTCCAGGTGGAGGTTGCATATACACAAAAAAGAACCCCATGATGATGCACCCACGCTAAGTTATTTGGTGGAGAATCAAGATATACCACCTTACCGAAGAACGTGCGTGTATGAGGGTTTTTTAAGAAGGGGGTCCTAAAAAACCCCCGGTGCTGTAGTTCACAAGTGATCCATTCTCCATTGATTTTTTTGATATATAGAGTGGAAGTTAAATGGATCAATACTTCTACCTCCGTCACCCTAGATTAAAGAAATACATGCAGCACCATGCAGAAACTGGGGGTGAAAATACAGAGGGGCATTACATACGCCCCTGCATGCACACCCTGGTCCCTGAGTCAGCAGTAGGCCTATAAGAGCCCCGTTGCCTGAGGTGAGGCAACTTAAAATATGCTCTGCAAAGCTGATGCGGCACCACCTGCATATTCCTGCCTATGACTCTTACACAAATGCAGCAGGATCCTGGATCCCTGCCGATAACCTGTGGTTGTCCAACTGCTGCAGTTGTAATACTGCAAACGGTCCTGCAGTGTGGCGGTGGTCGGACAGCCACCGTGGGTTCGGCGATCCAATGGACTGCTAAACTCAAAATTAAGTATGGGCGTAAAATCCGTTTCGCGGGCGAATTTGCGGATTTTTGGCAATTTTGCGATCCGCAAATCGCGTGAATTTGCCCAAAAATCAGCAAATTCGCAAGCTACGAATTATTTTACTTGGTCGCGCTTGAAAAATACAATATCGTGCGCGCAGCGTTGACTTACCGTGATTCTGAGTCCGCTGAGTTGTTTTTCTCCCGGTTTGCGTGTGCTGCGCCATTTTCGATCTTGCTGCGTGATCGCGCGAGAGTTTTTCGAACACAATTACGTTATCGCGGCTTGCCATCATGCACAGCGAGAGTTTGACAACGCGAGTACGTCATAAAGGCCCGCGATCACGCATTGCGGGAGTAAACAATGCCGAGCACGTAGATGCGGCGCGCAGCTGACTTCAGGCGGGAGATTTGAACAGCTCGCGTTCCCGCACAAGAAATCCACTGCAGGAAGCATAAACCTTGTGAAAATGATGATTTTGATAAGAATAACTCCTCAGATTGTCATTTGGCTGCACTTTTTGGTGCAGGAGTCCATTTTTTGGGGTGGGGTGGGAGGAAGGAAGTGCCCCAGAGTCTCCAACTTCCTGTTCCTGTCCAGCAGGCTCCTCCCAGTGCTTTGTCCATGTCCTGGTCACTTTTGATTTGGATGTGGAGCTGGAAGGATTACTTTTTGTGGCTGCTGGATATTTGTATTTGAGTACTTTTTGGACTTTGGAGTTTGGGTCACTTTTGGACTTGAGATTTCACAAGTAAGTTGGTGTTGTTTGTTTGGGGCATTGCAGTTTAGGCAACTACAGTTCTAAAACTTTTTTCACAATTTTAACAAAATAAATATAGTGGGTAGCCACAGTATCCAGTAGGGCAAGGGTTAGTCATGGGTGCATGATACAAATGTTTCTGTGATTTAAAAAAAAACTTAATTCTCATTTATGTCATGGAATTTTAGCTCACTGTTTTATGTAGATTTTTTTTTAAAATGTTGAGGTGCCTGTAAAGCCTCACTAGCCAGTAGTCCCAGGGGTAGTGAGTGGTTCATGGGCCTAGTCTTTCTGTGGGGTGTCTTGAATTTAAACATCGTTGAGGGCATGGATGGCATTGGATTGTGGTGATTTTTGAGTGTTTTTTTACTTTTTGGGGGCATTGTTGGGGCCTGGCCATGTGGGTGGGGGCCATTTTGAGGCCTGGGCCAGGCAGGGCCTGGCCATGTGGTGGGGGTCAAGGGGCCATTTTGAAGCCAGGCAGTGTGCTCAGGCCTGCACCCAGTTTCCCTTGCTTTCAACCATTATGCCCAGGGGTACTCAGTGGTGCATGGGCCTAGTCTTTCTGTGGGGTGTCTTGAATTTAAACATCATTGAGGGCATGGATGGCATTGGATTGTGGTGTTTTTTTGATTGTTTTTCGACTTTTTGGGGCATTGTTGGGGCCTGGCCATGTGAGTGGGGGCCATTTTGAGGCCTGGGACAGGCAGGGCCTGGCCATGTGGTGGGGGTAAAGAGGCCTTTTTGAAGCTAGGCAGTGTGCTAAGGCCTGCACCCAGTTTGCCTTGCTTTCAACCATTATGCCCAGGGGTGCTCAGTAGTGCATGGGCCTAGTCTTTCTGTGGGGTGTCTTGAATTTAAACATCATTGAGGGCATAGATGGCATTGGATTGTGGTGATTTTTGTGTGTTTTCCAACTTTTTGGGGCATTGTTGGGGCCTGGCCATGTGGGTGGGGGCCATTTCGAGGCCTGGGACAGCCAGGGCCTGGCCATGTGGTGGGGGTCAAGGGGCCATTTTGAAGCCAGGCAGTGTGCTCAGGCCTGCGCCCAGTTTGCCTTGCTTTCAACCATTATGCCCAGGGGTACTCAGTGGTGCATGGGCCTTGTCTTTCTGTGGGGTGTCTTGAATTTAAACATCATTGAGGGCATGGATGGCATTGGATTGTGGTGATTTTTTGAGTGTTTTTTTACTTTTTGGGGCGTTGTTGGGGCCTGGCCATGTGGGTGGGGGGCATTTTGAGGCCTGGGACAGGCAGGGCCTGGCCATGTGGTGGGGGTCAAGGGGCCATTTTGAAGCCAGGCAGTGTGCTCAGGCCTGCACCCAGTTTGCCTTGCTTTCAACCATTATGCCCAGGGGTACTCAGTGGTGCATGGGCCTAGTCTTTCTGTTGGGTACCTTGAATTTAAACATCATTGAGGGCATGGATGGCTTTGGATTGTGGTGATTGTTTGAGTGTTTTTCGACTTTTTGGGGTGAATAACTGATGTTCCTCTGGCTTCCATTGCTTTTAGGTACACAAGAGAACCACCAGTGCCAGGAAGAAGTCCTGCAGTGGTGTGTACAGCACAACGTCACGTGACGTCATAAAAGACAACCCTGCAACTCGTGCAACTGCGGCCTGCTGTTCTGACATCTCAAGAAGATGGCCCCAAAGAAAGTTGGCCGTAGCGCCTCAGCAAAAAAAGTTGCCACTAAGAAGGAGCAAAAGAAGCAAGTGGCACCACCTACCAAGGAGACTTGTGTGCTCACCGACGCCTTTTTTGGGGGGAAAAAAACTACGCCTGCAGCAGCAGCGGTGTCCGCTTCATTGGGCTCAGTGCCACCATGCCATGTTTTGTCCAAGAACATGAGTGCAGCTGCGGCAGCCCCTTTGGTTGTTCAATCACCATCAACCAGTGATCTTGGCTCATTCCAAGAAAGTACCATCCAATCCACGCCGGGTGTAACTCAGCTGACGAGTGTTCAACAACCACAGCCGCAACGACAACCACAGGTGCAACTAGTACAAGCGCAAGTACATGGGCAATGAGAGGCGCAAGTAGAGCCGCAAGGAGAGGCGCAAGTAGAGCCGCAAGGAGAGGCGCAAGTACAGGCGCAAGGAGAGGCACATGGACAGGTGCATGGAGAGGTGCAACTAGAGGTTCATGGAGCGGCACAACTGCCTACAACGCTTGTTCCTCCAGAAGTAGGGGCAGATCAGGAAATTGATATTCAAGAGGAGGTATCATCCGAGGAAGCCACTCCTTCTGATGATGATCCATTGTCTTCTAGATCCCCAGCAAGAAAAAGATCAAGGAGGGATACTACTACTACCACAAGTTCTTCTTCAAGCCCCCTTCATTCTGATGACCTTGATTGTGATTGGAACCCAGCAATGCAGTCTGAGAGTGAGTCACGCCATGAGCCGACAAAGGTAGCTAAGCCTAAAAGGAAGGCTCCCGCAAGGCTTCGACTTATGGGTGATGACCACGAACAAGAAGTGGTGTCTTCTGCTGCTGATGAACAGTCTGACGATTACCTAGTCATCACAGTCGTCACTCCAGCCCCAGCTGGCATGCAGCAGACAATTTTGACCCTATCCCGAATGGCTGATGAGCGGGATATGGGCGGCGTGGCACTGGCACCACCACCGTTAACTACAGCTTCAATCTTTTTTAGTCAGAAGGGCCGGCATGGACCTCCATCCACCTCGACCTCAAGTAGTGGTGCTGTAAGTGAACAACAGAAAGAAATTCAGCCATGCCCATCCTCCACTTCATCTGGCATTGAAAGTCAAAGTAGCACCTCCACCACCAGCAGACATCACCAGTCCCCAGTTTGGGACTTCTTTACTGTTAGCGCAAAGGCAGAAAACATGGTCATTTGTTCGATTTGTAAAGTATCCGTTAGTCGGGGTAAGCTTGGTACCAACTATGGTACCGGAGGCCAGAGAGGTCATCTCAAAAAACACTACCCTATCCAGTGGTATACGCACCTAAGTAAGATCGAGGAAGCCCAACAAAGTAGAACTGATTGAAATGTATCCATTCACATTGCATCTGATGCTGACGAGAGGCTGATTGTGCAGGGGGGAAGTCAAGAATCAAGCGACATTTTTTCTGGTACACCCAGTACCCCTGGCAGCAGCACTGCAGTGGTAGCGCCCAAACCCTCTACCCCTGCAACATGTATGAGGCACACTAAGAGTCTGGGAGAGACACCAATGCAAAAAACTAAATCACTAGGCCTAACTGGTTTGAAGACATCATCATCATCATCACGTAAAACGATCCAGCCCACCATTCGCAGAATGTTGTGGTCAGAGGCGCCATTTGAACGCAACCACCCAACGGCACGTCTGTATAACGCAAAGCTGGCAAAAATGCTAGCGCTGGACCTTCTCCCTTTTTCTTTCGTGGAAGGGGTGGGGTGTCCAGAATTAGTGGCAACAGTCTGCCCTAAATGGAAGATCCTAGCCGGTCCTAATTTGCCAGAGTTGCGGTTCCAGCACTACATCAAGATGTGCTGGAGGTGATTGGGTCAGCTTTGCAGAAGAGTGCTGTTCACACTATCCACTTGACAACAGACATGTGGACCAGTTGCCAAGCCCTTGATTACATGTGTATCACTGCACGCTGGGTCTCCTTTGCAGGGTCTTTTTGCAGGGGTTAGACACAAGTCAAGTGCAGTTGTTGACCTGGACACAGTTTTTCAAGCTACTCGGAAACATGCAACATTAGCCATGTTTGTCATGGAGAAAACTCATACTGCAAAAAACATTTTGGAGGAGTTTAACAGTAAGGTCTCTGAATGGCTGCAACCAAGAAATCGCATAGTTGGTTATGTTTCCACGGATAATGGCAGTAATATAATTAAGGCCATGCAGCAAGGGGACTATTTCAGAGTGCCGTGTTTGGCGCATTGTATAAACCTGGTTGTGCAAGATTTCTTGAAAACTGAAGACACAGTCAGGAAGTTACTGACCACCTGCCGAAGAATCTGCACACATTTCAGCCATTCTTTTAAGGCCCGGAAGGAGCTGAGGAGCATTCAACAGGAACGTAAAGTGCCAGTCAAAGGACTCATCCAGGAGGTGGTTGGAACTCAACCTTTTACATGCTTGAGCGTCTGTCCGAGCAGTGCATGGTAGTCAATGAGTATGTCTTTCAACTAGGTTCTACTGTGAAAGACATGAGGCTAGAGTTGGAGGAATGGAAGCTAGTTAAAAGCCTGACAGACATGCTTCGTCCTTTTGAGGTCTTCACGCGTGAAGTCAGCAGGGAGGACTGTTCTTTGGGCAAAGCTATCCCATTGTTGGTCATGCTAGAGCACCACCTGAAGGCGGTGTCTTCAACGTTCAGAGATGATGTTGAAAAGCAAGACGCATATCTGTTGGCGGAGAGGTTATTAAGCCGCCTAGTTGCCAATGAAAGGCTTAAAAACATACATACAGAACAACATTACATTTGTGCCACTATTCTGGATCCACGGTACAAAAAGGCAGTGGCCAGCAAAGCATTCATTCCTTTTCATGAAGCAGATGTTTCAAAGTACAAACATTGGCTAGCTGTGTCAGTCACTCGGTTCGAAAAAGATCGGCAGAAAATTCAAGGAGCCGGCAGAAGTCCAACTGAATCAGCAGGCCATCCAGCGTCAAGTTCCACTTCTGAATCTGTGGGCGAAGGGAGTCACTTTCCCTCACAGCCGTTAACGACACCAGCAGCAACCGTATCTTCATCCTCACCTGCACCAGGCCCAGACATAATATTATCGGAAGCCGATTGGCTTACTCATCAAGGGTTTGCTCGTTCCAGTGCTGCAAAGGCCAAAATGGTACGCAAAGTGGAGCAACCGTGGAGAACTTGAGTCGATGGTGCAGGCCTATCTGGATGACCCAACCGAGGTCTTTGTTAATAAGAACCCATTGCTGTATTGGTACAGGAAAATGGCTCTATGGCCACTGATCACCAACCTGGCTCTAAATTATTTGTCCTGCCGACTCGCAAGCATGTCTTCTGAACGTGTTTTCATTGCTGCTGGTGCCATTGTAACTTCAAAAAGGACCCGCCTCTCGGCCAAAAATGTGGAGAGGTTAACACTGATCAAGATGAATCCGCACTTTATACCACCAGATTACAAAGTACATGAATGCACACAGGAAGAAGAGGACACCGACTTAGGTATCGGAAGTTCTTCTCTGTTACCTGACCTACTCCCATCTCAATTCATGGAGTTTGAGGACGAGCTCTACTTCCCTGACACCGAGCCCTGAAAATGACGTCCTTTTTTTCGTCCTTATTCACTTTTATTCCTGTGTGTCTTTCTTTGTTTTGCAACTTTTACCACAACAAAACTCTAATCACCTAATCACAACAAGTCCACCAGCAGCACTGTCTTCATCTTATATTCCTTATTGATTTGAAGGTGCCGCAGTCTGCATTCCTGAGGTTCACAAGTTCACAACTCAATCATGCTCCTTTATACTCCTGCTCCACACTCCCCCAATCCATTTCCCTCAAGGCAGATGGATGGATTACGACGAGTCCCCTCAAGTGGGACTGAAATTACTGACTGACTTCATGCTTGCTGATTGCTGAAAGAGTTACTTCTGATATTGACAGGAGAGGCTGCCCTGTGGGTCCTCACTTTCCGAAGAAGATGCGGACAAAAAGTAGAACAGGTAATGAATAATTGAGAATATGGCATGCAGTGGACAGCAATGGCTGTCTGGCTCTTATGAAACCAAATGCTGTTTGTTTTTTGTGCATGAAATGATGATTCATATGTCTTGTCTTAGTTAATATTTAATCTTTTACACAGTAATTGTACCTCATGTCAACAACTCTGTTTTTTTTTACCTTGTTTGCTTAAAATTGTACTTCAAATTCAGGGGCCAATATATTGTATTTCACAATATGCAAAATGTCTTTGTAGCGGACTCACTTGCCAATATACCTTGATGATTGATTAAATAATATACCTTTTTTCTTTACAGTCACTCACTGGGATGGATGGATAATCAGTGTCAGTTTACTGAAGAACTATGGCCAATTCGTGAGTGGCAAACACGTAAACCAGTCTACAACAACTACTACAGCAGAACTACATGTCTGTCTATTCATGGTATGTAGTGGTCGAGGGCGAGGCAGTGTACTGTTGTTGTTATGCTAGGCAGAGTCCACTCCAGACAGCAGTTCATGTAAAATTGGGGCTATGAGGCTTGCTGCATACAATTAGATATGCTTTGTCAGTCTGACAAAAAGCCTAGATATGCTACATCAGTTTGCTTCACTCAGTGGTGCCTGCCTTGACCTTCTGCATGGCACTGCCTCAAGCTTGGGCCAAACATCCGTTATGTTTGCAAAATTTGCTGATTTTCGGTATTTCGCAAATCTTGCGAAATTCCCGAAAAATCGAAAATTCTTGAGCGGAACGGATTTTTGGCCCATGCTTGCGGCAGGGCCATGCAGACAGTCAAGGCAGGCACCACTGAGTAAAGCATCCTCCTGATAAAGCATACCTAGGCTCTTTGACACAGACAGACAAAGCATATCTAGGGTTTAGGGTTCAGTGCGATTTACTAGGGTTTTTGGGTTTAAGTTGGTATGGTTCACGCTGATTCTAGGGCTCGGGCCCAATGCAGGCTCGTTCATAATGATATTGGCAAGGTTTTAGGGGGGTTTGGTGTTCTTTGGTCCATATTGGCAGAATTTTGGCCTTTTTGGATGTTTTGCGGGCGCGTGTGTTTGGGTGAAAACTAAGTGAAAACTAGTTGTAGGTCTTCTTCTTCTTCTTCAAAGAGCGCAGTGGTTCGATTTTGTTCTGCCTTGCTGAGATTCTTGTGAATCGCTGGAACAAGTGACTGTCCAGGTAAGTTTCAAGAGGATCAAAGTAGTGGAAGTGCTGTAAACAGCAATGTTTTGTGAACAGCGCAATTTGCCATGTTTTGAATATACCAGTATTGCATGTTTTTGGGGGGCTGTTTGGGGGTGTTCTGGATTTGTGGGGGAGGGTCTGGGGGTTTGGGAGCACTGCTGGGATAGCATAATTTTGATTGCAAGTGATTTGAAGAAAATCCATGGTGGGAAAGAGGAGTTAGGGCCTAGCTGCAGAGCTCGTTTGGACCGATGTTGACTGGTTGGCTGAAAATGTTCCAAGTATGAGTTTTTGCATTTTTGCTTTTTGCCCGTTTAGGGGTGTTCTGCAGGGGTCTGGGGGCATCGCTCGGAAGGTCTAATATTGGAATCAAGTGTTTTGGACCAAATTCATGGTGAAAAGGTTTTTCCGTTTTTGCTCACTTGCCTGCTTTTGGGGTGCTGTTTGGGGGCTTCTAGATTATTGGGGTGGGTTTTGGGGTCTGGGAGCACTGCTGGCACAGTATAATTTTGATTGCATTTGTTTTTCAGAAAATCCATGGTGGAAAAGGGGAGTTAGGGCCTAGCTGCAGAGCGTAATTGGACTGAATTGAAGGTAGGCCCATTCTTGCTTTTTGCCAGTTTGGGGGTGTTTTGCTTTTTTGAGGGTGGCTGCAGGGGTCTGGGGGCATTGCTGGGAAGGTCTGAAACCGGATAAAAAGTGTTTTGGAGAAAATCCATGGTGGAAAAGTGTTTCACTTTTAAGAGTTTTCGCTCACTTTCGTGTTTTCGGGGGCCTGCTGGGGGGGGTTCCTGGTGTTTGGGGGCGTTGTGGGGTCTTGGAGCAACGCTGGGTATGGGTAGTTTTGATTGCAAGTGGTTTGGAGAAAATCTATAGTGGCAAAGGGGAGTTAGGGCCTAGCTGCAGAGCGCGCATGGAGTGATTTTGGAACTAGGGCAAAATATTTCGAAGTCCCCGTTTTTGTATTTTTGCTTTTTGCCTGTTTGGGGGTGTTAAACTTGTTTCCGCCTGGGTTGGCAGGTCTGGGGGCATTGCTGGGAAGGTCTAATACCGGATAAAAGTGGTTTGGAGAAAATCGGAGGTGAAAAAGTTTTTTGCTCACTTGCCTGACTTTGGGGTGCTGTTTGGGGGGCTTCTAGGTTTTTGGGGGTCGGTTTTGGGGTCTGGGAGCACTGCTGGCACAATCTAATGTTGATTGCATTTGTTCTTCAGGAAATCCATGGTGGAAAAGGGGAGTTAGGGCCTAGCTGCAGAGCGCATATGGACTGAATTCCAGGTAGGCCCGAAATTTGCTATGTGTGAGTTTTTCCAGTTTTGGTTTTTGGCTGTTTGGGGGTGTTAAACTTGTTTCCGCCTGGGTTGACGGGTCTGGGGGCATTGCTGTGAAGGTCTAATACCGGATGAAAGTGTTTTGGATAAAATCCATGGTGAAAAAGTTTTTCACTTTCCCGAGTTTTCGCTCACTTTCGTGTTTTCGGGGGCCTGCTTGGGGGGGTTCCTGGTGTTTGGGGGGGGTTGGGGGGTCTTGGAGCAACGCTGGGTATGGATAGTTTTGATTGTAAGTGGTTTGGTCTGGGAGCTGAAAAGGCAGTGGTCAGAAAAGAACTGGCTCAAAGTGTTCTCCCTAATTAAAGAAAAAGACAACAGTAAGCTATGGCGATACATTAATAGCCTGACGTCCAGAGCCGAGCACAAGGAAAACAGTGTTGCAGGGAATGTGTGGGAACAGTACGCAAAAGGGCTGTACACCTGCGGGGCAAATTGGACTAACGCCGGCAGTTTAGAGTGGTCCGAGGCGGCTGCGGAAAATAATAAAACTCAAATCGCGCCGAATGTCGCTTCAGGGCCCAGTGAACCCGCTAAGTACACAGAGGAGGAGACTTTGAAATACATTAGAGCTATAAGAACAGACGAGGCTCCTGGTCCAAATGGAGTACCCGCCCAGGTCTTTAAAACTGCCCCAGCCTTTTTTGCAACCATACTCACCCCGCTATTCAATTACTCATTCGCCACAGCAATCCTGCCAACATCTTGGAAAGGCTCGGTCCTATTTCATATACATAAGAAGGATGACCACTCGAACCCGGCTAATTACAGGGTCATAGCCCTTCTTGATATTGAAGCCAAGGTATACGCCCGTCTACTATTAAGGGACTTGGAGGCCTGGGTGGATAAGAATGGCATTCTCCCGCCTACACAGACTGGCTTCAGGGCCAATAGTTTTACCTTGGATAATATTACAGCGCTCTCCTATCTCACGAAGCAAGCCAACAAGAGGAACAAGTTGCCCCTGTTTTGTTGTTTTATAGACTATTCCACCACTTTCGATCGAGTAAACAGAAGTCGGTTATGGGCAAAACTTGAAACTTGGGGGATCCCTCAAGCCTTGCTTAAAGCCATAAAAGCACTCTACGAGGGGACATGGGTCCAGGTGAAACTAAGTCCAACAATCATAGCAGCAAGAATTGATACCAACTCTGGACTAAAGCAGGGGTGTGTACTGGCCCCCCTACTGTTTAACTTGTATACAGCGGACATGGGGCAAGCCTTGAAAGATGCTAATTTAGTACCTCCAAGATTGGGGAAGCTGGTCCTGGGAACCCTGCAGTATGCAGACGACACAGTGGTAATGGACCACACCAGGGTGGGGCTCCAAAGAGCTTTGATCAGTCTTGCAACATACAACAAGGAAAATAGCCTTCAGATCAAGGAGAGCAAGACAAAGATTGTAATCTTCGGCAAATACCATCTTAAAAAACCAGCAACATGGTCCTTGGGGAGCACCAAATTAGAACAGCCTCATCATATAATTACCTGGGGGTCTGGGTGTCAGAGAGAGCCACCGCAGTCAAACATTTAAAGGAGCTAAAACCAAGAATTGACAAAATAATTCTGTCCCTTAGACGTCTAAGCCATCGCCTAGCCAGTCCCTCAGTAGAACCGATGTTGACTGTACTTAGGGCAAAACTGATTCCCTCTATTACGTATGGTCACATAGCCTATCCAGGTGCATTCGAAAAAGTGATCAAAGCGGCCCAGGTGAAAGCATATAAGCTTGTGCTACAGGCCCCAAGACAGGCAAGGAACAACAGGCTAAGGCTAGAAATAGGCCTGAAACGCCCGGAGCTGGTACTACAGGGGGACCTGGTAAAATACTACATCAGAGTACTGAGAGCACCTGAAAACAATCTTAAACATCTTCTAAAAATTATTTTTGGAGAAGCAGGCACCTCATGGCACACCAAGGTGGCACAAGGCATTGATCTATTGAAAATCGAGGGAAACAGCTTGCCCCTTCAAGAAATTTCACATTCTGCTTGGGCCTTAGCTATCAAGCGCCAAGTCCAGACGATCTCGTACGAGCTGGATTGCTCATCACTCCGATATAATCCACTAACTCTGGCCCGAGACAAGTTTTATATTCCTGGCAAACCCCAACCGTATCTGCAAGACTCACTATCAACCCAAGCGAGAAAGAAAATTCTGTATCTGCGCCTCTTGGCCCTTGGGATCGTAGATTTTAACCCAAAATGGGCATGAACGGATTGTGCCATTGCCTACCGGCTATACAACTACCGCAGAGAATCTTGGTTACACCTTTTGTGCTGCTGTACAAAGTTGGTCAGCGATCGCCATCGTCTGCTGCGCCCAGCCCTACAGAACCTAGGCTATAGAACCTGCAGAGAGGCCTCGGACTGGTGCTTTTCGGAAACAACAACTTGTCTACTAGCTAGTGTCGGCAAGTTCATCCATCAAGTCAGAACTGCACTTGACACCCACCAAAAGGCCACTGACCCGAAGGTTCCTGTCATTGAGCCATGAGCTCCATCTGGTGCCCTAACCATGCAAGCTGTCAGTCAATTTAGGAACTATTGTTTAGTAATTTGGAATTACTAGACCCAGAAACCAAACCAGGGGTGGAAAAGGGGCTAGTGAAGTACTTTCCCATTGACATATGGCACCGAGTTGCGATTAACCTTGCTGAACTTTGATTTAACTTTCTAGACTCTCAAAGGTGTAAAGACAAGGAACAAACAAAAGAAGCTTTAATGGACATAACGTAGTAAAAACAGTCATTATGTAATCTTAATGTTGTATATAGGGTTTTATTGTGGGAAGGGTATTCTGGGGGGTGTTCATGAGTTTGATACTGTAAAGATTTTAAGTAATCGCACAGTCAATAAAATTTTGTATCCCAGATTGCAAGTGGTTTGGAGAAAATCCATGGTGGCAAAGAAGAGTTAGGGCCTAGCTGCAGAGCGCGCACAGAGTGATTTTGGTACTAGGGCTAAATATTTCTAAGTCCCCGTTTTTGTATTTTTGCTTTTTGCTTGTTTGGGGGTGTTAAACTTGTTTCCGCCTAGGTTGACGGGTCTGGGGGCATTGCTGTGAAGGTCTAATACCGGATGAAAGTGTTTTGGATAAAATCCATGGTGAAAAAGTTTTTCACTTTCCAGAGTTTTTGCTCACTTTCGTGTTTTCGGGGGCCTGCTTGGGGGGGTTCCTGGTGTTTGGGGGGGTTGGGGGGTCTTGGAGCAACGCTGGGTATGGATAGTTTTGATTGCAAGTGGTTTGGAGAAAATCCATGGTGGCAAAGGGGAGTTAGGGCCTAGCTGAAGAAAGCGTTTGACACTATTTTTAACTTAGGGCTCGTTAGGGTTAGCAGTATTGCATGTGTTTGGGGTGTTTGAGATTTTGGCAACTGGGTTCTGGGGTCTACTCTTGGAGCACTTGTCGAGAAATGTCTAATTTTGGTTGCAAGTGGTTTGAAGAAAATCCATGGTGGGAAAGGGGGAATTGGGCCTACTTTACTTTCAAAGTACATTTTGTCACCATTTTCCACTAGGCCTCAGACAGGTAGCAGTATCGCACATTTTTTGGGGTCTGATTGAGGGTATTCTACATTTTAGCGACTGGGTTTAAGGGTCTGAAAGCACTGCTGGGAAGGTCTAATTTTGTTCTAAAATCGTAGTTTACAGTACACCTAGCTTGAGGGGAAAGATCCGCAAAATTCGCCCATACTTATTTATCCTTCAGAAGGAGACTCAGAAAACGCCCTTTCGAAACTTTTGTACTGTCGATTCTGAAACTGAAAGTGTGAATTTTTGCACTACACAGCGGACGTACCTTATATTTTTTTCTCAGTTGTGTTTTAATATCACTTCCTGTTTTTCCATCAACATTTACAGGGCGGCTTTCACCCTGTGCAATGGAAAAAAGGATGAAGTCAGGCTTCACATTAGCGAGCCGCAATTCAGCATCCGCCAGGCAGGCAGTGGACAGGGTGTCTTCTGGTAACCAACATTGATTGACGGAGCGTCAGATGGAACGGAGGAGTACCGCAAATAAGAGGATTGGCTGGATGCATGGAACTTCCCAAATTCAACAGGACAAGTACAACAACATACAGTAACAGTATCCATTCATTTCTACTTATCTTTTAAGCAATGTTATTGCTATGAACTTCTATGAGAGTGACTCTGCATTTCTTTGCTCTCTGCTTCTAAATTCCTCACTCCAGCCATTGTATAGTTTTACTTTGCTATTTTTCAAACTAATTTAATGAACAAAGTGTTTCTCTAAGTGCAGAGATAGGCAAGTGAAAACGCATAATCACTGCAGCCCTGTACTGTCGCATTCTTTCATTCATTAGAAAGCATTACTTAGTTTAAGTAACCTAACCATCCATTTAGCAATCAACTTCATGCCTGCAGTAGTGCATGCACTTCCTTTATGTCCCTTAAAAGATTTATGGATATCTTCGTATCCAAAGATTTATTTATCTTTATTTGTTGTTTGTCCATGCTGTGTTTTTTTTTCCTCTCTCAACAAAACTTTCCCAAAAAACCCCATTCCCATCCAATTTCAAAACCCTAAACTCTTTCCCCGGGCTGTGTGGTTTTCATTGATGTGTGAGTAAATGACAGCAATAATTCCACACACTTGCTGGGGAGGATTTCAAGGCTGGTGAAGGAATCTGAGGATATATTCTTACTCAGCTTGACACAGACCCATGACTATTGGCAAATCAAAGCATATTTTCATGGGCGCCATCAACTGGATTGATCATGAAGAACATCCTCCTCCTACACGTGGCAAATGATTACGCTGCTGTGTCCTTCACCTTCAGTACTATTTCTTGTAGTGGTAGCCAATGTCAAATTCCACGCAAGTAGTAGTTATACTTTCAATACTTTAGCATTTGTAAGGCTACATTATGGCACTGTTCTAGTGTACTGTCACGTGCAATAGTATCTATCGTACCGTTCTAATGCTCCGCTCAGGCCAATAAAGGTTTCATTTTCTTTTTTTTCATATGCTGCAACTGCCACTATGTACCACCACTAGTAACACCGCAATGATGCCATTTCATCCGCCCAGGATTGCCAACCTTAATCACCATTTGCCATGCAGCCAGCCCTGTGCCTAGCCCTATTTTCAAACACAAATTACAGGTAAGATAAGTGTTTGGGGGGAAGAAGAATAATGGAGTAGTAGGAGAGACGAGAGACTGACGGTAGTACTAGTAAAGTCCTAGGACAATTGAATTCACTTACTCTGTGAGAGGCACTTACTTTTGTAAACATTTGGGCAATTACTTACACAATTTGAATCAAGAAGCGACTTAAGTTTCAGGAAAACAAACCCCTCCCCCCCAGCCTCAACTGCAGTGAAAACACGTATGCTATGTTTAAGGTGAACGTAATAATTATTGATATCCCTAACAAAAATAAAATATCCCACATGACCCTTCTCACCCCCTCTACCTAACCCCAAAGAATGTCCGTAAAATAAAAAGTCTCCAAAGTCCAAAAAACCCAACTCCCAATTCCCACCCCCCAAAAGTCTTTAAAAAAATGGTGCAAGGGACAGTCTCTCCTCCTCTAATGCAGCTGGTGGTGTACTTTTTTGGCCAGGTGGTCATGCTCCTTGCGGAGGTTCTTGAGCAGGATTTTCATTTTCTTTTGCTCCTGCTCAAGGTAAGACACCCTGAGGGTTAGGCGGTGCACGCGGGCCTTGCACCTGCTGTGGAGGGCAGCTGATTTTTTGGCTGCTTGGCGGTGGCGGGTGGCTGCAGTACCACGGCTCCGTACCGCTGGAGGCCTGCGCTGACTGGCTGACCCAGGGAGTGCGGAGGAGGATGCAGCTGTCGCTGTGGATGTTGTGGAGGTCGACTGATTGTCCTACTTCTCCTGGGCCACCAGCCGCAGATATTCGGTGACAGTCGCCTCCAGTTTCCGTTGCCGGGCCCGTCTAGCCAGATGCTTCTGTGACAGTTTTGAAGGAGCATCTATAGGAAGAAAGAAAAACATAGCCGGTAACCAATGCTCTTTAAGATTAACACAAAATAATTTAGCAGAAAGTTGTGTCACAGTAGAAGTAGCAACTTGCAAGCACAGTACATAACATTTGTAGCCTGTATCTATCTAACCTCCCACTTCTTCAGCCTTGCTCTAACATTAGTGGGAGTTTCAGGAATCAATTCTACGAGCACTATGGACTCACTACATTAGAGTCGACTATGACAGTACACCAGTCTTATTCTTCTCCTTCTCTCTTGTTTAGCGAAATCGGTACGTAAACTTCTGGAAGCCGGCATAATGCCAGCGCATTCAACCTGCACCCGAGAAAAACAGACGCACGCCATGATGACACAGCCTTGCGTTACTGTACTAGTCCAGTGCATGCAGGTGGTGAAGCTCTTACTTTTCTATTACGGGTGGCACTGAGAATACTCTGTTACAAGGGCTACTGCTTAATTAATTTAACTTTCACTCTACAGTGCCAATGACTACTAGAAAAGGAAAATGAAGAAGATAAATAATGTGATTATCTATCCCTTCACAGGATATGTATTTGATTACATATGGGATGACTTTAGGTGCTTTATATTTTGTTGAGTGAACACTGATAGGCCACACATGAATGACAGAGTTGTACTAAAATCATTAACAGAGGTAGTGAGTGGCCCCCGTAATTGCTGGATATATGCTGTGCTTGTAATACAAACTACTGCTACTATTCATGGTAGTATTCGGAAAAATTACAACTTCTTTTCCTTGCCTTTCCTACACTGGAACGGACGTGCGGGTGCGGTGTTACATGCTCTTCAAAGTAACACTTAGTTCATCCAGTGACCGTCTACTCTCTCTACATACACATATGCTATCTATGAGTCAGATAGTACCATGATCCAGGCATCCATCCATTTAAAGTAAATGTCAATCATTCTTCTTAATGTCTCAACTGGACAAACCTTACTTTTTCTCACGGGAAAACAACATTTTTATTTTATTTTGGAAACCGCAAGCCATGCATGTGTGCTTGACTTGCATTTGAATTTCAACCAAAGGATATATTGCGCACACATACAGTTTCTGTTTCACCCGCCTAGGCAGTCCTCTTCCCTTTCTCCTTCCACCCATCCTTGCTTCATCCTTCAACCGGCCATGCATCATATTCCCAGCCACCTCGGGCACCATTCAAAAACACGTATCATTCTTTGCCAGTCATCATTACTTTTAACTCACTCGTCCTTCCACACTTACTTACACCCTTCTTTCCCTTTTCGTTCATCCCATCCATCAAGTTCATCTCTGATCTGACTTGGATTTTCGGAAAAACTTTCACAGCTGAGTTGAAGTCAATTTAGAGGAGGCTACTACCTGGTTGATAAAAACTTAGTTCTAATATTTGTAAGTCTTCTTAACAGTATAGTATACTTGTACTGTACAACATATACACCCATGCAGAGAACACACTCTGCAGTCTGCAATCTCAATAAGTAAGGAATATAATAGCTTACCACTGTCCGCCACTACCGTGGCATCCCCCACAGCAGTTTCCGCTGGCTGTTGCACCGCTTCCACCCCAGGAGTGCCCACCTCTGCGCTGGTCCCGGCACCGGTGGAGGGTTGTGCTGATGTTCCACCTAGAAAATACATTTCAGATTCTTAGATACCATATACACCACTCCCTAGTATTTTGTCATGGAATGAAAAAATGTCACTACGACTACACAAACAAATTTACTAATTTGTGACTGTCTATTCAAAACTAAAAATTGCCCTTTTTTCAGGGAAGGGTGTTGTCTTCCTACACTTTTTTTTTCACATCTGATGACTGCCTTCTTTTTAACACGCACCATTTTTCTCATAACAGACAGAAGCTTCCCTTCTAAGAACAAGAGCAAGATCAGATAATCATCACTAGGATGGAGTCAGCAACGATTCAGCACCACAAAGAAGATTTGAAGTTGAAACCAGGTGAGGGCTCGCACACAATTAATGTGTGAAATCACTAAGCACTTTTCCATTTTCAATCCACCATTTATGTTGTATGATGAACTTGATTTTATTAAATGTTTTTACTTTTAATAAAGCTTTAAAACTTACATAGACTCTGTGGTTTTTAGTCATGAGTGAGTGAGCGAAAGGGTTTGCAATTTGCAAGCATGAGTCGGTGGCTCTGACAGTTCTGGACTCTGACTCCGTAGTCTTATGTCCTGGGTTGGATAATCATCATTACGGATCAATCATCGATGAATTAGGGAGCTAAATGACTCTGCCACACTAGCTAATCAGTAAGGATATTGGGGGTTCAAATTCTGTTATGACTGAGGTATGTGGAAAGTCTAACTGCGCCTATTATAATTAATAAACAATGCACTATTTAGTGTCCATAGTTCTGTTTGTGCAGAATTGTCCATGCAACAATAGTAGTATGGATTTTCCTTCTAGCTAATCAAAAACTAAACTAGTATCTTATTCTTTCTTGCTGGTGATTGTCGTTTCATTGTTGGGAATTGTCAAAGCATAAACATTTAGAAGACTTCAAAAGACATTATGGACAACCCAGAGGACTGCACTCCGTGCATAGAGCTATTGCTGAATAGAATAAGAGTTTCGTTTAACACCTTTTGCGAACTGTTAAAGCTTAGTTAGCTACACAGACAGACTAATAATAATAATCTAGTAGTACCACAGGGAGTCATAGTAGAGGCAGTATAAGAATTTAGAAACAGTCTACAAGAAGATCAAAGACGATTTAGAAAAAATCGAATGAGGAACGTTAGTAAAAAATAGGTACTCTAAAAGATAGGGAAGTATAATTATTAATATTAACATGAAAACTTACTGGGGCCAGCAGAGGAGCCCTCGCCAGACCAATCCTGGCCTTCCTGTTCCTGCTCCGCCGGCGCTGCTACCTCCTCCTCTGTCCTCTTGCCCCTGCGGGGACCTGATGTACAACATGAAAGAAAGACCCAAACATGGATGATTGTTGTCAACAAAATCAAACATTTCAAAAGAACAATAACAAATTATTTTGGGGAAATAGCAAATATACAACAATTGCACTACATTTATTGACCTATCTAATGTGGTCTACTAGGATATTAGTATTGCTGGATTCGCGGACCATCGACTTGGAAAGTTATGTAACTCACTAAACCAACTACAAAAAGGTCTACTAGGACTGGCAGGCAGCACTCCGCAGCACGCGAAGCGACAGACAAAGTCCATCGTGATTGCAGACCAGTGAGAACACTAAAAAGTAAGTTTCCTACTACATAACGAGTCATTAAATTAATCAAACTATCAATCCACCACCACTATCTCCTCTTAGTGGCAGGTGTACAAAGGAAGGACTGGACTTGAGTCTCTAGGGGCAGATTTACAAGTCCCTTGCGGCTCTTTTGCTCCGTCGTTGTGTGACTTTTGTGACGCAGCGGCAGCGCAAAAGAGGCGCCATGGTGCGGGGTATATTAACAACGTGACGCATCTGGGAGATGCATCACGTTGTAAGGCCCTGCGCCATCAGGGGGCGTTCCGGAGCAAGGGAGGGAGTTCCTGCGCAGGAACGCATCCTAAAAGTGGCTGAGTGAAATCTACAAGATTTCACTCAGTCACTTTTAGGCCAATGCTGCGTCACTCAAAACCTTGCAGCTGCTTGAAGCAGAAGTACGGCTTGACGCAGCGTTGGGAGATAGGGCACCCCAGAGCATTGCTGGAGCTGCGTTTTGGTTGCGACACAACTCCAACAATGCGCTGCCTTTAGGGCACAGATGCGTGATGCTTCTGTGTCGTTTTCGCCCCATAGTGCACCGCATTGTAAATGCGGCGCACCGTGGGTGGTGGAGGCGTGGCGCACAATTACTGGTGCATCCCTGCTAATTTGCAGGGATGCGCCAGTAATTGTAAATCTGCCCCTTAGTGTCTAGCATTACGCAGTTCTGTAAAGTTCACTCATACATAATTACTCAGGCCAAGGAAATGAGCACAAAAAATCGAAAACAAATAAGCATAGTAGCACCGCCACTGATTAGGAGAGCAGTGCACCTGAAATTAAATCACAGAACATTTTGAAACATAATTTACCTACAATCTAATCGGCAGCATTATTGCTCTTCGGAAAAAAAAAATTGCAATATGATAACACATAGAGCAGGAGAAAACAGAGTAGTGATTAAATAGCTACTACTACTCACCAAGCACGGGGATCTCGACGCCTCGCAGGTCGAGCAGGCCGTGTTTACGGTCCAGGAGGTCGGACCACCGTTGTGTGGCCTGGTTGTAGGTGCCACAGACCCAAGAGTGTTTATACATGGCCCGGCACACCTTCTCCCACAGCTTCCGACGCTCCCGGAGCCCGTACCCGCAAGCGATCCTGCAGCCTGCCGCGATGGTCTTGGGGAGGCGGCGCTGCACATAATAAACCAGTGCGGCCACCTCCTCCGCGCTGAAGATCTCCAGGGCTGTGACTTTCTCCCCCCGCAATCGCCCGCATGGGAGCCGGGTAAAGTGTGCGGGACACTTCCCGGCTCCCTTTGCCATGGTCCTGGACAGGAATGGAAATAATAAATAGGAAAGAGAATAGGGAAAAAGTAAATAAAAGAAGAGGTAAAAAAAGTAGTTTTTAAAGTTACCAAAATTAGAAGAAAACACAAAATACAGATCTAGAAAAATAGAGGGATAGATAATAAGTAAAAAAGATTTAAAAAACAACTTTAAACAAACAAAAGGATTGCAAAGATTGAAGCTGGATAGGAAAAGCATGCCCAGAACCATAGCAATGAATGAAAAACAAGATGGCTGCGCACATTGAGGACCGCGTGGGTAAGTTTGCGCGATATTTTCCCCGCGAGCACGCAAAAACACACGCGAACATGCAATACCGCGCCACACACACCGCGAGATTGCCAATAGCGCCCGGAAACGGAAATACCAACGCGCACAAGATGGCCACGCCCCTGTATGACCACATGGGTAACTTCGCGGTCGGTGCACTGCGAATACACAAAAAACCCCATCAACACGCAAAAAATAAAATCCGCAAATTCGAAACGAATTCGCAAATTTTGCGGATCGCCAATTCACTTTCGCACGAATTCACGGACAGCGAATTCGCAAATTTCGCCCATACTTACTCAAAATCAGAGTGGCTAGATGTACTCTACCCACTCCAACATAAACCAAAGTAGGGACATTCATCGGGTCAGATGTACTAATACTACTACAACCTGTGCAAATTTAGGGAATGTGTTACAATTTGGCGGGTCAGACTTTCTATTACATTGATATGTAAGCACCAGTATAGAAATTGATTGTTTAAAATTGAAATACTGTACAAAAATGTGAAAATTCCCCTACAAATTAAAAAAAGATATTTATGTTAAAATATCAACATAAAATATATAGAATATGTAAAAGTATAACTTTTTCAACAATATAACAATGAGAAAATAACATATTAGCAATGTATATACAAAGAAAATATTTACCAGTTAATAATATTAAAAAGTCAAACATTCCCAATATACTACCCCAAAAATACATCACTCACAAAAACCAACCTAAATAATACTTTAACAATTATCACTTAAAAATTGTTTTAATAAATAATACCAACAAATGGAGATTCTTATTATAATTCATATATACATTAATAAAATTGATTACCTAACATCATGAATCCAATTAATTATTGCTATTAAATAATGTATTAAATGATGTATAATGTTATTCAATTAGCTAATACATTTCCTTACATAATTACTGACTTAAACTACAAATTACAAATAATAAATTTAAACATTTAAAATTAAAGCAAATGAAATTTAAATATTAAAAATTGCCACCCTATTCTGCTACGAACCTGACAACCCACCAATAAATAATTTGAAATAAAAACATCTTTAAATATACTACCAAATACTGTAGTGTAGTTCCTAGTTTCCCACTAGGCCCTGCGCATTGGAATAACATAAACAGTAGTATCGACGTGGAACTGCTTATATTCCAGGCCTCCACTGACTATGCTAAACTTAATTGGGTTGTGTTACCAACTAGCTCAGAGGTCACTGGAAACTTTCTTCTCTGCATAGGAAGTGATCAGCTTCCTTGGCACAGACAAGAAGGGATTCAGCTTTCCAACAACCGTGCAACATGACAACTTTGCTCCTCAGATCAAGAGTCGATCTCTAGGGTCGTGTGAAACAATAGACATAGATTTCACTCAGTCAGTCTAGTGCAGTTTACTTTCACAGTATGTAGAGAATAGAGAGACGGGCGTGTATCAATAAAGGTTAACATTTATTGAACAGTCTTTCTTCTCGTACAAGAGAAATGTATTGCCACAATTGCAATAACTGTTATTATAAAAAGTACGTACAGTAAGATAAGAATAGCGAAATAGAACTGTAAAAGCATTGATATGGTTTCTTAGCCATACAATGGTTTAAAAGTAATAAAACATTTATACAGTCATATATACATTAGGCTAACATACTCAACTGGTGCTTCTAACTAAACCTACCCCAGTGTGCCTGACCTAGGCCTAACACGTAAGAAGGGGAGTAAGTAAGTAGCTTAAGTTAAGTTGGTTTTGCCAAGGTTTGTTTCAAGAATTCTCTTCTAAGGGTTTAGTCAACACCATACCTCTGAATAGAATGATGGAGGATTGGTATCTCCTTCAGGGGTCTCTCTCGATATCCCAGTCACCTGCAAGGGTAAACTGGAAGCGCCGGGACTGGATTTCTCTGCACGAGAAAGGCAGCGGCTTCTCTCAGCGCGTCTGGAGGAAGGAGGGGTGACAGCATCCGCGGGCAGCTGGGCTGGATGTCTTCGCAGAGGACGGCTGCACGGCTCCTCAAGCGTACTGCACCATAGGTCGCGCTGTAGCGGCGATAATGGTAATCAGTAGCTTCACCACCACAGGATAGCAGGCTGCAGCGACAGAGTGCTAGTTTTTACCAACACGGGGTCATGCAGGCAGCTGGCATCAGCAACATGTTCGCTCTCACAGCTAACAGCTTCGCATTGCTTAAGGCAATGTTGGTAATATTTATACCTGACAGGTGCCGGGTTTGACGCAAGTTTGCTGGACATAAGACGTCAATAAAAGATGTCACTAGGAAGTGGCAGCTATCAGTTGCTCATTAGAGTTCTATTACTAATCAAAACATAGCAAGCGGGGATTTCCAGGTTTGCTAAGTTTTTATCTTGTTGAAGAACTCGGAGTGTTATCTAGGAATATCAGATAGTGACTGCTGCTCTGTCATTGCACTAATTGGTCGCAAAGGAAGTAGCAGAGAGTCATGCTGGAATGTGGCTCTGTGGCTCTGCTCGTGTGAGGCCAGAGATGACTTTACAGAAAATCGTACTTGAACGGTTATGCCAATATAGGGAACAAAGGGCTTTATAGCCGAATAGGGGCATAAGGTCACAGTATCGATCAGGAACCTAGATAAGCACATGACACCCACTCCACGAATTCATGTCCATCAAAATTACTAAAACTAAGCAATTAGATGCATGTGTAACATGGTGTAACATAGCCCACCCCAAAATACATAAATGCATTCGAAATAGGCGTACTTGTAATACATGGAATTTAGGTACTGTACGTTTTTTAAAAGCATAGTAATCATTCAAAATTATTGCATATGAAATCAATGAACGATTATGCATAAAGAAATACACATGAAGTATCTCTGACAGAAGAAATGCGAGATAAATCATCACATAAAAATGCATTGTAATAATATGTGTGCTAGAGGCTGGTGTTATGTTGTTATGTCTCTAGATGTGTTTAGAAATAGAAGTGTGAAGCTTCTGTTCTCTAAGAATAGTTTTTACGTTAAGCAAAGAATTGTTCGTGCCAAAAAGAAAAGGGTCAATATTTGAAAAATTGTCCAATTCAAAGAAAAATCAGTTTACCAAAGCTCCTGGCAGTTTTATGTTGATCAAAACTGAAGGCCGAATCCAGAGTTCATGGGAACGCCGTGTGTCGGAAAGCTTTTCAAAAGTTATTGTTTCTCTGTGGGTGAGAACATCGTATCAGACAGGCTCGCAAAGAATTGGTCTACAAAATCAGGTGATAGTTCAACCAAATTAGATAGCGCTGAAACTTGGCAGGTGTGAGAATGATTGCTGTCATCGAAGACAGGATCAGCCCTGCTCACAGAACGTTGTACCTGGATGATGTTGCTTTTGTCACTCGCTCCACTGTTACCACTTGGCTGTAGTACAGGAGTCTCCACGAATGCCGTCATCAGGATTGGTAGCCGCTGGGGACAACACAATGCGTGAGCCGTTATTGGACTTAGCAAAGTATCGACGTCCATTGGTACTGCTGATGGAAGTGAAAGACAGATGTCCAACACGCATTCCTCGCCGCAAAGCATACACCGTAGCACAGGTAAAATGCAATTTTGCCATATCGGTCTGAATGAAAGGAACCAGGTCATGTTTAGATCTCTCAGCCTGGCCAATCCGAGGACGTTAGTTATCCTGTCCCTGTAGCGCATTGCTAGGATTGTTTCTTCCATTCCCATGGGAGCTATGTCTGAGCCGAGGTTTGCCATAACGTAGCAGAAGGGTCAAAAATAGAATCCCTGCGATGAGTCCAAAAAATAGTGGAATACCACCAAAGATGGAGTGCACAAAATTAGGAAAGATTCCCAAAATTGCCTGGAAGGGTGTTAGCAGTCCCGTAAAGACTGTCTTAAATATGCCTGGGATGCTTGTAGCACTAGACATGTTAAGGAGTTGGTCGAGCATTTGTACGAAATGCACGGGGCAATTTGTTGATAAAAGGTCATGGACCTCAGTAGCCGTCCTTGCGACTAGAAGATCATACGTCTCTTTAGATGACGTTATAGGCACTGTTGTCTGTAAAAGCACAGATTTCATTTTGCTTAATGTATCAATTCGTATAGAATAGAGATTCAGACGAGGCCAGAGGGGAGTCACTGTGTCTGGAGGCCCGCTCGGAAACAATGCTTGCATACAACATTTGACCATGGACGTTACTTCTACTAGATAACTTAGTCCGGGCGCGAGGCCACAGCACCTGTGATCCGTTCTTAGAATGTAACTCCCGTTTGCGAGTTGCATAAAGAAGGGCTCTATCTGAGTTGCAGGTGTGACTAGCTGGTGGCATGAAAGGTTGTTTGAATTTCCATCACATGCTCCGTGTAAATTAATACCCTGACACAAAAGTATACCGCTTAGTGAGTGTTTACAGTTCTCACCACTAAGAAATACATTTTTGTCGCTGTCACTATAGCAAGAATGAGTGTATGGTAATTTCCATTCGGATTTAACATATCCCTTACCCAATTGTTCATACTGGCCAGCAGGTATGTATTCAAGGCACTTTTTAAAGCGGAAAGTTGTTATCGGAATTGTGATAATCCCGTGTATTATCCATTCAATGACAGGGCTCTCTGACATTGTCAATGGTAATCTCTCGAGTTTCTCGATGCTCAAGATTGTATAGTCTGCTCCTTTCTGTGCCAAACTGATCTGTTTATCAGTAAGGTTAAAAATGGAAAATAATGACGTTGTGTTGATTAAACGCCAAGGCACATAGCCTGAACGAAGATTTTGCAGCGTCCAGCCTAGTTCTATAATAGAACGTAATTGAGATTGGCCATGTTGTAACATTAGCAAATCTCTGTCTATCACATCAAAGGCAGATGATACAATATTGTCCAAAGAATATATTCTGGAAGACAGAGTCATTAACCCATTGTCTACCACAGAAAGTGATTTTTCCAAATTAATACGATCAATTTCTCGTATTTTTTCAGCAGTTTCAATTTGCTTTACTTTCCAAGCCTCGTTGTAAGCTGCATAGATGCTGGTCGCTATGAAACGCTTTTGACGCTGTTTGCGTGGTCCAAGAATGAAATCGCGCAAATCAGCACCATCTTTTAATAAAGACAAGTGTTGCTTAATTTCAGCCAGTGTGGATGTAGTTAGCCATTCTAGGCAGAGTTTACCTACACTGTATGTGGTTATAATTCCTGGATGTTGTCTCTGGGAATATCTTGAGTCTAATCTGGTCATTTTTAAACCCTGTGTTTTATTCAGGAACCTATCTTGACAGCTATTTGTGTCTGTAGGCCAGATTAACCACTTTTTCCAATCAGGATGTGTTCTGTTGAAATGTAAAATGTGTGACACGTCTAACTCATTGTCTGCAGTTGCATTCTCAGCTATTGGCTTTGGTATAGACGGTGTTTTAAGGTCTTTGTTCTTAGCTAGGCCAAGACAAGATGTTTGGTGTACAGTGTCATTTAAAAATAACATTTGTTCTGGTATCATGCAGGTTCTAAACAGTGCTTCTATGCCTTGCACCTGCCAATCTTTTGTACCCCAAATTGATTTCGTTTCAATATTATTTTTCCAATAATCAAAACCAAATGTCATCATTTTGTCATAAAATGCTTCTGAATATATCAATTTAGAATTTGTCAGCATTGTTTTCATTCCTGTTTTATCTAACAGTTTATAATAAAACGTTTCTGCATCACTGGTGTTAAACCCTGAAAAATATTTGAATTTCTCAAAAAATGCTTTAGAACTGCTTTTAGGTGGTGTAGAACAATGTTCCCATTGGTTATACATAAAAACATTTCTAGGCTGTGCAGATTTATGCAAGTAATGATCCCCATAGTGGGTGTAACAGAATAACTGCTCATAACTAGATGAACCTTGTAAATAATCATGATCTGTGAATCTAGCTGACATTACTAAATCAGACATCATGTCATTAATACTGTTAAAGTCCCAATCATCAGAGAATGTACTTGGTGTCACAAAGTCACTTAAGGAAACCTTTAGTTGATGAGGATACTTCAGGATTTCGACCGGACCATAGATCTCATAGTCTGTTTTCTCCCATACTACCCCACCAGGTATTGGAATTGCTGTGACATTTACTGTTGACAGTTCTCTTTTCTTCACGTGGGATGATCTGTGTGGTTTCAGGACTAGGTTGATGTTCTGACTTGCTGTGTCCATTGTAATATATTTTCCTTCAATGAATTTTCCCAAACACAGTACCATGATGAGCCAAAGCAGGAGGAAAAATACACCTAGACCGAACCAGAACTCTAGCCAAGGGGAAATTAAGTAGATTTCCTTCAGTTGATGAAAGAGTTCCGTTGCTTTTTCTTTAAAAGACTTTTTTGTTTCTGGCATCACTTCCGGGTCATTTAAATCTTCAGAGAAGTTGTCGAAGTTGATGAAATAACCAGAGGCAGTTCTGTCAATTGATGGGATTGTTCTTTCAATCTGTCTATCGGTAGCACTTTCTGATGCCACATTAGTGTAGACTGGTGTTGTTTCTTGACGAACTGTTTCAATCTGTGTTTCAAGAGGCACGAGTTCCATGGCATTATTGCATAGTCCTTCATTGTGCACTGCAGGCTGATCGAATGTGATGAGTCTTTCAGTTTGAACCTCTTGTATTGTTGCAAGTTTGGGTATTCTGTTGTTTCTTGGGAGTCCACTGGGCCTACTGTTGATTATAGGCCACATGCTTGTGGTTTTACCAGGTCGATGGACACGACTCTGTTCTCCTTTTTACCAGCAAGGGGCGGTAGCACAACTGATCTTGTTCCGGTGACTGCTAAGACAGGTACTGCTTTTCTGTAAGAAGGCCCAAATTCCTTCTTCACCGCGATCTTTTCTCTGACTAGATCCCCAATCTTTGGAATCCAGACAGGCCTTGCTGGGGCTGTTGCGGGTGGTGCCTCGTCAGTGGTACTTGGCTGTTGCTTTAACTTTATGTTGCTTAATGATTTTCTTGTTTCATTCAGTTCCTGTAAAACAGCCAAACGGTCTTTTACTTCAAACTGCTTTGTTTCTTCTTGTACCACTGACATCTGACTATCGAGGTCCTGAACGCGCATTCTTATTCCGAACAATAGTTCGTATGGGCTGAAACCTTTCAGAGAATTTCTTGGCATGTTGTTAAGACTAGTCTGGACACTTATTAAATGTTTGACCCACCCAGCGCCTGAACCTAATACCTTCGCTGTTATAGATTGCTTTATATCCCGGCTTTTTCTTTCTACCACACTTGTGCGACGGACAAGAATACCGCAACCCAATTCCCATGCCGGCCATGGCCTCCCCATAAGCTCGAGAGCTGAAAGCAGGACCCTGGTCAGAATGGAACGTGGTAATTGCGTATGTGCCGATATGGACTCGCTAATCTTTTATAACAGTTCTAGGCGTCAGCCGAGTGCTGGTGGCCTCATTATTTTAAGTGCATTTCGTCTTAACTATTAATAGGACGCAGGATGGGGTGTAGGCAGCGTTACGCTCTTTCTGATTGGTAGCCGGTAGCAAGGTTCACTACTGCGATCCCTATTGCAGTTTTCACAGTTGTTTGCATATATTTGGTGTTCTACACTCATTCCCGGCCACCAGAATACTGATTGTAATTCAGTCAGTGATTCCTTGATCTTTCTGTGCCTAAGACCCAAACCCATGTGTGCGTCTGCTATTAAAAATATTCTCCTGTTCATGTTTGGAATTACTCTATCCCCCACTCCAGGGATTCGAGCAAAAGGAACGGAGTTTGCATCGATTATGTATGCATAATTGAGTGGATAGTTTACGGGTAGTGCTGCACAGTCGCCTTTTACGGTCGTTTTTACTGCTAGCATAGTTTCCCCGTCTATATACTTATCTGTACGCTTTTTTGTGGCTACGGAAGCCGGTTTAGTTGCTTCCGCGGAGGCTGTATTAGCCAATGAATTCCCTGCAACGTGAACGCCATCACGTTGAAGACTCTGTGCGTGAATCACGTGAGTCTTTTGTAGTTCTTTGTGTAAAAGAGCTACCTGTTCCCAAAGCAATTTATGCTTTATTGTGGCACCTGTGTCATCTTTGTAGTCGTTTTCGATCCAACTCTGCAGTTTGTTGTTGTAAGAATTGACGCAAAAATGAGAATCGCACACGATAAGTGTGGGGAATTCGCGTTCTGCATTTTCGAGCGCCATCTTTAAAGATCTGATTTCAGTTCTCTGAACCGAACAGTTTCTTACAGATTCAGTTTTTGTTACTTTCGGTCTGAATTTACCGCACAGCCAACGACCTTTAATAATCGCACATGCTGCATCGTAGGATTTTCTCTCTACGTTGAAATGCTGTACAAAGCTATCTGTATAGATTATACATGCGTATTGTGGGAGAGGCAGGATTTCGATTGGCAGAGGATATTCTTCTTCATATTCTAAATCATTCAGTTCTTCGTATTGCGGGGCGAAATAGTATTTCACGTCTTCCGCTGCTAGAGAATCTATGCACTGTATCCATTTTGGATCCAGTGACACTGTAGGCAGGTTTACTGGGCTGAATAGCGCTTCGAAGGCGGATTCCGCTGTAAGGATATTAATCCGTTTGCCGTGTGCTAGTTCTCTTTCATTTGCTAATGCGATTTGCACTGCGTTCACAGTTTTTTCTGTGCGACTGAATGTTTTTTTCTGCTTGTGTGTACAAGTGAGACTTAATTGAAATTGGTACCTTTTCTCCCTCATTAGAGGTTAGGTACGTGAATCCGCATCTTCCTGGGATGACTCGGATTACAAGATCGATCGTGTTGTCACGTGTATCTAATTTTGTTTTTGCTAACATGTCTGTTTGCAGTGATCTCAAAATTTCTGTGTGTTTTTGAGTCCAATTGATTTGTTTTAAATCAGGTTTTATTAGTTCGTAGAGAGGTTTAACCCTCTCTGCGTAATTTAGGATGTAAGTTCTTCCGAAATTCAGAAAACCTAGTATTGATTGTAAATTCTTCAGCGTTTTTGGAGCTTGGAGTACAGCGCACTTCTCTAAGAAGTTGTCTGCTAGGCTTTTCCCTTCACTTGATAATTCGTACCCTAAAAATAGTACTGTCAGATGGGCAATTCGGGACTTTTTAAAGTTGAATTTGTAACCCTCTGCTGCGAACCCAAGTATGATGGTGTTCACTCTTTTCAAGTGAGTATCCAAGTCATCGTCTGTGAGATAAATATCATCTACGTAAGATAATGCTTCATCATCATAGATTTGTAGTAACTCTGTTACCCTAGCTGAGAATAGTCCTGGGCTGTTCTTGAACCCCTGTGGGAGTCGACAGAATTTTTTCTGCGACCCAAATGCGGAGAAAGCGGTCAAGTATCTGCTTTCTGGTGCAATATTTTGACAAAAGAAACCATTAGAAATGTCTAATGTCGTTTTATATTTTTTCCTAACTATGTTATTCATTAGGGCTGCACTATGCGAGTTTTGTACTGCAAAAGTTTTGCAACATGTATTAAGGTGTCTGTAGTCCAAAACTAGACGATATGAATTGTCTGGCTTGGAGACAGGAAACAAAGGATTGTTCATTTGAGAGGTGCATGTTTCAATCACCCCCTGGTACTCAAGTTGATCTAAGATCTCCCTGACTTGTTTTTTAGCTTCTTGCTTTATGGGATACTGCCGTTGGGCAGTTGGTTCACTTTTTAGTTGGATTTTGTGAGGAGGTGAATCCTCATCCCATCCTACATGATTTCTATACAATGCAGGTGCCTGGGCTACAGCCCATTTCCTTGCATATGTGTATTTTTTGTGAATCGGTATGTGATTCGAGAAGGCAGGCATAATTACCTCTTCGCCACGAGGGCACTCCCTGACAAACTCCGGGGGCCAATCTTTTTCAGCTAACAGAATATCATAGCCTTTTGAGAGCTTATCCCAAAATAGACCCTTAATTTTCCTAGTCTTATCACCCTCCATACGCAATGTTATTTCGTATATTTTATGGGGCTTGCTAAGCCTGGCGTCGGCAGTTTCAACCTGAATGTATTCATTCGTGTCCACTGTCTCCAGATGACTCATCAAGTTCTTGCGCGCTATACTGATTTCTGCTGCACTGTCCAACATTGTCAATGCCCACTCCCCGTTTTTCAACTGTGTCCTCAGTATTCTCGGCATGGTTGATTACTCTAATACTGGCTACCTTCTTTTTAGGAAATTGAGATTTCTTATTTTGAGCAGGTTCCTTGTCTTTGGACTTGGTGTGCTCTCCTGGGTCTGACCGTCCTCTTCTTTCCGAATTCTGTGGAAGAGATCGAGAGGGACGTGTATCAATACTTTGATATCTATCAGGTCTTTTTATATTATCCCTATTTCTAAGGTTATATCTTTTCTCAGAGGGCTCCCGTTGGGGAGACTGGCGTTCTCGAGTCGGAGTTCTTTCCCTCCGTCGAGGAGACCTTCCTCTGGACTGGAAAACTTTTTCCTTGGGAGTGGATTGTTTATTTCCATCCCAGCTCTTTTTAGGAGTGTTTAAATTATTTTTAATAAATAATTTTTCAGGATTTTCGAGCAGTTGGGGCTTTACTGGTTTTCCACCCAAGCTGTCTCTACCTAATTCTTCATAGCATTTTTCTATGATTTTTGCAAGCTCAACAGGATCTTTTATATCTGTTTCCCTCAACTTCTGGCGAATCGCCACAGATGCTGCTTCTCCCTTTACATTGGCTAATAATATAGCCGTGACCTGCTTGAAATCTTTCAGTAATTTCATACCTAGATTTAAAGCGGGCTCTGGACCGAATTCATTTTGAATCTGTTTTAGCACTTCTGGTATTACCGCCATAGACGGAACACCGTGTGTTTTTGTGTAGATGGAAGCAAAGACTGTACCCCAAGTGTCGCAGTCCTCCACGTGTGGTGCGATTCCCATAGGAAGGCAGATGGTCAAGATTCTGTGTTTCTCAATAGGGGTAGTATCAGGAAATACTGCCTCTATTTGAGTGATTTTCTGGGCTAACCAGAAAGGAATTTGTTCCCGTTTTACGGGTGTTTTACCAAGACATGACTGTATGTTCTGTGGTGTAATTTTATTTGTGTTCCCCTGATGAGGGGTCAGCTGTGGTGTATTAACAGCTGGCTGGACTGTTGCAGTCCGTATTACATATTGGACTAATTGCCTATGTATTTTTATTAATGTGTTTAGCTGTGCTAACAGCTCTTCTCTAGACATTTTTGCAATGTCAGGATGTGGTGTGTAGCTGGCTAGAACCGGCCACGTGGCTCCTGGTCTACCTAGTGGACCGAGCCTGGTTATGTGATCATTGTGTTTTAGGGCGCCATTAAACCAGAGCAGGTGCTCTTGAAATTTAAGTGGAATTTCAACCTCCTCGAAAGGGGCGTACTCATCCGGAGGTTCCTCTATTTTGTAATAGTGAAACTCTTGTGTTATAGCGTTTACCGCTGGAAAGTTTATCCATGAATAGAATACCTCTGTCTGCCGATACTCGTGAGCCTCTATCACGAAAATTACTGTACCACCTTGAGGTGGCAGTCCGTTTTCTATAAGTTTTAAAGTTATAGATCTTCTTAACTGGACCGGGATGATAATAGCACCCGGGTCTGTGTATTCGGGACCTTGCTGAGTCGCATCTACTGCGGCCCCAGTGGTGCCGTTGTTTTCTACTGACATTGTATAAATGCAGTTTTTGCAGAGTGGGTCTCCAAGGAGACAAAGATTAGATGCACAATATTTTGGAACACTGTATCCTTCAACGTTGAATAAACCAGAGCTTTACATAGGAATCTCTTCCTACTAAGGTCGGGCGGATTTTAACCTTTCACCCACTCCAGACGTCTATTGGAGTATTTACGGGAGAAAGGGGTGTGAAATATGCACGACTGAGTTACTCTATAAGTCTTGCGTTAGTTTATCGCCTTACCAAACGTTAGGGCGCCATGTAGTGTAGTTCCTAGTTTCCCACTAGGCCCTGCGCATTGGAATAACATAAACAGTAGTATCGACGTGGAACTGCTTATATTCCAGGCCTCCACTGACTATGCTAAACTTAATTGGGTTGTGTTACCAACTAGCTCAGAGGTCACTGGAAACTTTCTTCTCTGCATAGGAAGTGATCAGCTTCCTTGGCACAGACAAGAAGGGATTCAGCTTTCCAACAACCGTGCAACATGACAACTTTGCTCCTCAGATCAAGAGTCGATCTCTAGGGTCGTGTGAAACAATAGACACAGATTTCACTCAGTCAGTCTAGTGCAGTTTACTTTCACAGTATGTAGAGAATAGAGAGACGGGCGTGTATCAATAAAGGTTAACATTTATTGAACAGTCTTTCTTCTCGTACAAGAGAAATGTATTGCCACAATTGCAATAACTGTTATTATAAAAAGTACGTACAGTAAGATAAGAATAGCGAAATAGAACTGTAAAAGCATTGATATGGTTTCTTAGCCATACAATGGTTTAAAAGTAATAAAACATTTATACAGTCATATATACATTAGGCTAACATACTCAACTGGTGCTTCTAACTAAACCTACCCCAGTGTGCCTGACCTAGGCCTAACACGTAAGAAGGGGAGTAAGTAAGTAGCTTAAGTTAAGTTGGTTTTGCCAAGGTTTGTTTCAAGAATTCTCTTCTAAGGGTTTAGTCAACACCATACCTCTGAATAGAATGATGGAGGATTGGTATCTCCTTCAGGGGTCTCTCTCGATATCCCAGTCACCTGCAAGGGTAAACTGGAAGCGCCGGGACTGGATTTCTCTGCACGAGAAAGGCAGCGGCTTCTCTCAGCGCGTCTGGAGGAAGGAGGGGTGACAGCATCCGCGGGCAGCTGGGCTGGATGTCTTCGCAGAGGACGGCTGCACGGCTCCTCAAGCGTACTGCACCATAGGTCGCGCTGTAGCGGCGATAATGGTAATCAGTAGCTTCACCACCACAGGATAGCAGGCTGCAGCGACAGAGTGCTAGTTTTTACCAACACGGGGTCATGCAGGCAGCTGGCATCAGCAACATGTTCGCTCTCACAGCTAACAGCTTCGCATTGCTTAAGGCAATGTTGGTAATATTTATACCTGACAGGTGCCGGGTTTGACGCAAGTTTGCTGGACATAAGACGTCAATAAAAGATGTCACTAGGAAGTGGCAGCTATCAGTTGCTCATTAGAGTTCTATTACTAATCAAAACATAGCAAGCGGGGATTTCCAGGTTTGCTAAGTTTTTATCTTGTTGAAGAACTCGGAGTGTTATCTAGGAATATCAGATAGTGACTGCTGCTCTGTCATTGCACTAATTGGTCGCAAAGGAAGTAGCAGAGAGTCATGCTGGAATGTGGCTCTGTGGCTCTGCTCGTGTGAGGCCAGAGATGACTTTACAGAAAATCGTACTTGAACGGTTATGCCAATATAGGGAACAAAGGGCTTTATAGCCGAATAGGGGCATAAGGTCACAGTATCGATCAGGAACCTAGATAAGCACATGACAATACAAAATCAACTACAATCAAAGAAGTTGTAAGCTCTCAACATTCAAATATTAACTTACACAAAAATGTAATAAAGCCCAACAATATGGTTAAGAAAAGAATACTATACACAATCATAATAATAAAATGATATAGACTACCTACAAATAATATTCTTACCTTTCATATACTGTGCCATGATGTCTTTGGCATCACAATAGTATAGTTTGGGACAAAATTTGTATATGATATTTTGACTGAACACTGTTCCGAACAGGTCTGTTCAGAATAGTGTTCAGTTAATGTTACATTTAAGATGCATATGAGCTCATTGTATGTAGCTGGCTACGGCTAAAATGTATGTAATAAAAAAAAGACCACAGTCACTTGTTATATTTATCCTTCTAGTTGTAATTCCTCAAAATATGATTAAGACCATCAATCTTAATTTTGTTTGTATTGTAAGGCATAAGTATATATCTATTTTAGGACTCCTGCATGCCACCAAATCATCATAAATTAAGCAGGTGGAATGGCAGTTTTTATTTTTTTTGAGACATTAATATACCAAAATATGATCACTGACAAAATAAAAGGGTGATATCGTAGTTCCCTTCATGGATGTTGCTGCTCCCCAGTTGAAATGTATGATTTATTCAATCTCAATGTGCCTAAGTAATTAAGGGTCTGATTTAGATCTTGGCAGACGGATTAGTCGGTCACAACAGTGATGGATATCCAGTCCATTTAAATATAAATCCTATAATATTCTATGGGATTTATAAAAAGGTGAATGGAATATCCGTCTCAGTTGTGATGAGTAGCCCATCCGCCAAAATCTAAATCGGGCCCTAAGTCTTTTCTTATCAGTGTCCTTGCCAGTTCAATGTTCATAATGACATTTTCACCTACCATATGACCTCAGTGGGCAATCATATGACCTCAATGGTCAGTGGGTTTAAGAGGTTTTGCCACCATATTAATCCGAAGACGATTTTCTTGTGTTGAACCAGGAAGTCTGTTCTGGTACACTTTTTAGCTGAGAAGATATTATATCTCACCATCACAAAACACACACACACTGAAACTATTTCCACTGTTTGACATTTCTTGCTGAATGAGCATCTCCACCTGAACTCCACCAGCTGTTCCTCAGCAGTGAAATATTGTGAGAGGCACTGAACTTGTCAGTAGCTAAATTACTATTTAGTTTTGCTGTATAATCACCGCACTTGAACATTTTGATGTTGAAAAATCTTCTAAGGCTCATGCCTTCTCTGATGGAGGGGTGTGCTTCACTCCATTCAACCCATCTTCCACATCGTCTGCCAGTCGGAACACTATAGGATGTATTTTCTGCAAAGATGCACAGAGGCTTTTCTACAGGCCATTCCTCGTGTGCTGATAGTGATGATAAGGATTAGTAAATTGGAACAAAGGTGCCTTGTTCAGAGCAGCTGCCAGATTGAACACATAGTACTCTATTGCAAACACAATACAATATATGTGTGTGAATATTTTAAAAAATACAGTGCCAATTGAGAGTTATGCAAGGACACTGGCTAAAATGAAACACATTGCAAAACAGGCAACAAAAGCTTGTCAGAACACAACCAAATTCAGTGTTTGGGAAGTCTCTGTTTAAAATATTGTGGAGATGAAAACCTCCTGTAAAATCAACTCTTGTTTTTTTAAACAAATAATTCTTTATTACCATTTTTCATTGCACAATAGCTTCAATATATTTGTCTGTAACATTTTTGTAATAATCTGCTTTCATCAATATGTAGAAATGAAGGAATAAAATACAACTTTTGTTACATCTGTATCACAAGTATTGCTGCCCGTGCAGCTTTTGATTATTAAGTGTATATATAGGTGAGAGTTGTCCCGTACCCCATTTACAAGAAATGTTCCAATGTATATCTTATAAGCGAAAGAAAGAAGGACAATATCAGTGTTACTGTTTTAACAACAAACAATAAGCAACAACAAACAATAAGAAAGTACAATATGAATGGAGAATCTTCTGTCTTGTTTTACATGTGCTGGAAATCAAATGTTTGGATCACAGTTTCTTGTCTGGTTACTGTAATTTATGTGCATGGGGGTATATGTGCCATGTGTAGTCACATCCGACTACAAGAGAGTAGGGGTTATCTTGTCCTGGAGGCAGGAATGTGTAATATATATTGCAAGATAGGTTTCTCTCAGTGAACTTCGGTCATATGTTGGGTGGATCTTTTAATCATTAATTTCCAATATTTGTGTTCCGACCACCTAATTTCCTGTACATATTTTAATCACCTTGTACATATTGTGCACCACTACCATATCACTGAGCACTAGATTTCATTTTTGTCACATATCACCTTATATTTCGTTTTGTGTGTTGACAGCCCTACAATGAATGATGGGGTATTTATAAATGAAGTAATTTATAAAAATGATGCAATACCCCATATGGTCCTCGTGTGTGTTCCTTTGATTTAAAGTAAACATTGAATAACTCATTGATTTTTCGGTTGTTGAAGTAATACGTGTCACCCAACAGAACCATTGTCTTCTCTATATAAGGTTTCCCAGGTTCTGAGAGATACTGGGTTACCCAATTGCTACTAAAGCTGCTTTGTTGTTTTGTTGTGGGCATCCTAGCCTAGTAAATTCCAAGTCATTCATCATCTTGCATCCAATATTCTGTGTTGATCTGCTAAAAAACATTATATTTTACTGGAGAAAAAAACTATTGTCATGTTGTTGTTGTATGTAGATTTTTTGCAGTACTTTAAAGCCATGACATTAAATCTCACATTTCTGTTATTAGCATTTAGGTGCTAGCAATTGATGCGTGCCTGCTTAGACGCAATCTTTGCAATAAACTGTCTCGAGTTCAGAAAAGGGCATACACGACAGAACACCAACCATGTTGGCACAGGACTGCATAGATAACGAAGACCTCATTCCACACCTTGAAGGAATCATAGATGATTTAGAGAAAAAAATAAAAGCGGTGCTAAAGATTATAAATCAGGTGAGTTACAGGATTACATATTACTATGAAGCAGCTACTGTGTTTTTTCACCATTTGCACAGAATGTCAGATGATGCTGCATTTAAGAAAGATAGCAAAGTATTAAAATGTATTGAGAAAACTATCTGTGTGAAAATAAAATGTAGCACTAAAGATAATTTATAGCATTATACCATGATTTGCACCTGTTAGTTTGTTTACAGTCAAAAGTTCAAATTCTGATTGTTAAAAAAGATATGATTGTGTTATCAATTATTCAAAGACATCTATACAGCACATGGTTGCTTCATCAGACGTGTCAAGGTGCTAAAAGCTAAGTGAGACTGAACAGACGGCAGCAGAGCGGAATGGACTAGCCTTTATCAAAATGAAAGGGTGATGGCTCTTTTATTGAAGCAGGAAACAGAAGCTCACTTGAGGTTAACTGAAAGTGTGTTCCACAACTTGGACGTCAGAAACATAAAGAATCTACCTCCTTACCTAGCCTTGGAGAACTTTGGAACCTGTAGCAATTAAAGGTTATTTGACCTGAGCGATATATATTGCTTGTAAGAGTGGAGTCCTTTGCTCAAATAAGAATGGTCCTCATCTTTGAAAGCCCTAAAAGCAAATGTTAGGGCTTTACATTTTATGCGATTAACCACTGGCAAGCCAGTGTAGCTATTTCAGATGTGGGGATATAGGTGCTGATAAGGAACTCTCCGAATCAGTCTTGCTGTTGCATTTTGACTACTAGAGACTATTAGCATAGTCCAAACGGGAGGCTACTGAGGTATTACCTACTGCTTTTCACTTGGCCTCCTGGAACAGATACTGCAGCTTCTTTAAAGGTTTGAGTTTAGCAAAACAGACTGATGAGACATGTTTAACTTGAGTAGAAAAAGACAGGCTCAAATCAAATATAAGTCTCACATTTCTAGAACAGGAGGTGGAGGCTGAAGGAGGATTAGGTTCCTCAGGCCACCAATGGCTCAGTAGAAAACGGCTACAGTTGTGTGAGCACAGTCCCGGGCACACGTGGTGGGGTTATGACAATGGTATGAAAGTCTCATTTGGATCAAAATTGCTGTGGTCGACCCCAGTTTAATGTTCAGAGTTATTTAATAAAGCAACAACAGAATAGAATCAAACAACCAGCTGACACGTGTTTCGTCACAAGGAAATTGTCCTGTGACTCTTCAGGGTTGTGTGGCATTTGTAATGGAAGAAGAGTTGGTCCCACAGAGCGGGTACTAGTTCCAATCCAGCCTGGGTTTTGTAGGGCTCAGTGGTGAAGAGAAGTGCTGGTGGCCCTCTGGTGAGTCGTAGACACGTCTCTGGTGCCACATGTGGAAGAAATGTGGATGGCGTAGAAGTATGGGCCGCTAGGGGTAGAATGTCAAGAGGTCCGGTTATGTAGTGAAAAAATATTCATGTGAGATAACATCCATGGTGTATCATCTTAAAACCTAATATAGAAAATCTAGCAAAAGGAAGCTTCAGTGGCAGCAGCAACAATTCCCCGCCACAAAATCCCCTTAGAGGTATATATATTACTTCAACAGATGCAGCACCAGACTTTACAGGAAAAGCCACACATCGCTTGGACTCTAGTGTTGTTCTAACAGCTGGTGCTACCCCCATTTATATTTTTTTGTACATTTCTTAAGACAAGAGCATAGTGAGCAGCAACAAGGCAACGCAAAGCTGAAGGACTCTCGACTGTAATAGCAGCACAATAACACCAAGGCAGAGTTTTCCAGGCAAAAGTCCAATCTCAACTTCTAGATTTGGCTCCACAGTTTTCCCTGATGGCATCATACTGAAGGCACTAATAGATAAAATAAAGCAGGTGCTCGAGCACCTGCTTTATTTTATCTATTAGTGCTTCCTGTTGAAGCTAACTTAGTAACTATTTTAGGATGGCGCTGGCAGCTTGCCGGCGCCATCCTAAAATAGTTACAACTTCAAGCTTGAAGGCTTGAAGTTTTGCCCCCCGAATCCGCCGCTGGTGGATTCGCGGATTTTCGGTAAATTCGCGGGAGTTCGCGGATTGCGGATTTACCGAAAATCCGTGAAATCCGCGAGCTGAACGGATTTTGCACTCACACCTAATTGCGACGTTCCCAGTTTAGGTTGCCATTGAACCAAGGTGTAGATCTTTTAGTAGGTGCATTCTTTTGTTGGAGTGGCGCTATAGAATCCATGATACTGGCAATAGAGGAGTTGTAGTAATCATTGAGTGCATTGACTTAGAGTATTTCCCCTTTGGGATAAAGGGCTCACTTAAAACGGGTTGCTAGGTCAGCTGTGTTGATATCTCTGAGGTCCCTTTTCCATATCTTCGGTTTAGTTGTTTGTGTCTTACACTGGAGGACCTCCGAGTTGAGATGGAATGTAATGATGTGATGATCTGACCAGTCACAAGGTATGATGGAGTCCAAAGTGATGTTATGACCTTTGGAGATGATGAGGTCTAGAGTTTCCCCTTTAGTGTGTGTGGGTTGGT